>NW_024884142.1:36182141-36312694 GCF_019232065.1 Centrocercus urophasianus
TGGAGTTATTCAAAACAAGTGCCTAAACAGTGTTCATGGAGTTATTCTCACAGTATGGCTTGATGAAAATACATTCAGATTAAAGTAAGACACGCAACAGGAAAAATAAAAGATTACCAATGCGTAACTTTAGCACTTCATTACTGGCAGCCTAGATCATTTGTTCATGTAACATGCTGTGTGCTATGAATCCCACCTGTGCAAGAAGCAGAGCAGCTTCTGAGATAATCTGATGCCCTACTACAGTCTCACCCAGGGAGACTCGTTGGGGGCGAGAAAGGGGGTTCTGTTATTCGTTTCCCTTTAAGTATATGTTCTGACAGTAAATATAAGGGACTACAAAGATGTCTGATTTTGGTGTGGAAACCATTACTGTGTGTGTGTTAACCAAACACACAAGCAATGACATATCAGCAAGCTAAAATGCTGTCCAATTGGATATGGTCCTGGAATGTTTCAATCTTTAGTGTGAAAATGTGCAAAACAGCTATGAGAGAATAAAAGCCAGGGTCAGCTCAGTCCCCATAAACCTCTCCCTATTTACAAATACAGAAGGAACTTGCAAAAGCTGGAATGAAATTAAACTTGCATTAATGTATCTGGGATTGGAAACTGGCCATGTATGCACCTCTGTAGAGATCAAATGTGAGGAAAAATGCCTTTTGATAATTATCACCTCTCTGTCAGGCAGCTGATTTCACCACAAAACGTTTGATGTTTGTCACTGACAAGAAAGATTTATCCTTCTCACATGATGTGACACAATCTTTGGACTCAGACTCAGAATATATCAGCCGATGTCAACACTTTCTCCTTCCACTTTCTAAATACTGCTGATCAGGCCAAGTTTCATTTCACTGAAAAGGCAACTTTCTTTGCTCTTTGGGTGGAAGAGAGAAACTCAGAGGGGCTCAGACATGATAGCTGGGTCTCTCTCTGTTTAGATTGCAACCTTTGCATATTTCAGCTGAAGACTTCCCTCGATCACAAGCATGCAAGGCAGCAAAATCCTCTTTAGGACTGAATCTGTTGCTCAGGTACAAGTGCTTGGGCCATGTTTACCCGCCTCCCATCCTCTCACTGCTCCTCGATCAGACCCATTCTGCCAGAAGAGGTACTCCTGAAAAAAAAACCACAAGAGTGCAAGCAGAACTCTCTACAAGCATTTTGGTGAACTACAAAAAAATCTTGATTTCAGGATGCCATGTGCCCACCGCCTTCCTGTGCAAAAGTGTTGAATTAATGTTTATGATAAACGTAAGTAGGATAAACATCTTTCAGTTGCAGCTGAAACAGAGCTCAGCCATGGTGGCTAATGAAAGTGGGTGTGTGTGATACAACAGGACAGATGCTGGCTTCCAGCTCTTTGGTCCTATCTAACACATGTGCTCCATCTCGGAGTATTCAGGCCATGCTTCTTTCATGTTGTTAACATACGTATTTTGTTTTTTTAACACATTTTGCCAACTAATCTAAGCCAAGAGTTCTTCAGGAAAAAAATCAACAAGAACTTTCTGTACATTTGAAGCTACATGTCATCGATAGCTTTATTGACTTGAAATTCACGTTATTCATGTTCTAGGAGTGCCTACTTCACACGACCTCCTCCACATCTTGCTCTTCTTTACACTGTACTTCAAGTTCTGTCATCTCTTCAGGAGTTACTGGCACAAAAGTAATCTTATTTTTGTCATGACATGAAAAATATTGTGCTCTCCACAGAAAGGCCTTTTGAAAAGAGAGAAAAGCAGGTTAAAAGAGTTAAAAATGTTGGCCCTGGTAGCTCACTAACCACAATGCAGAGTTAACATGTGTGTTGACTGTAGAAATGGCAGTCTGTTCTGACAATATTTCTGTCCAAACATTTCAAATGGCAAACCTTTTTAACTGAACGTTCCTTAGGTGGATAGAGGACATCCATTCTAATTTCACATTCCATTAAGCTTTTTATTTCAGGCCAAAGAGAAAATGTGATTCCGTTCAGAGAGTCTTGAGTTGGTCCCTTTGTTAGAGCTGTAAGCATGTTCTGCTCTTGGCAAGTAACAAATGTGAAGGAAGAGAAATGAGATCGTACAAAATAGGAAACAGTTTTTGTTGTTTCCAGAAACAAAGGAATCAGATCAAATACTCTGGGACGGCAGGTGAGCAAGCCACAGTGGGTTTTGCTTTAGACCCTGTGCTGATCTGGGATGTTATCCATGCTGAACAAAATCCCTTCACCATGTAGGCATGGGCAGCAGGGACTGCAGTCTGGGGCTGCATAACTCGGTAGGCCTCTAAAACATGGCAGAGAAAGAGAGACAGAGAAAGAGAGATGGGACAGCACACAGAAAGTAGGTCGTGGTGTATGAGCACAGATTGAAGCAGAGGAAAGTGGCCGGTGGAGTGCAGCCACAGGCATCTAAACTTGGTCTGGGCCCATGGGATGGTGAGGGGGTGTGTCAGCCGGGCTCATCTGGATCCTGCAGAGGGTGAGGCTTAGT
This sequence comes from Centrocercus urophasianus, assembly GCF_019232065.1. NCBI lineage: Eukaryota > Metazoa > Chordata > Aves > Galliformes > Phasianidae > Centrocercus > Centrocercus urophasianus. The sequence continues at coordinate 36,184,625 of NW_024884142.1, forward strand.
AATAAAGGAAAAAGTCTCTATGGCAAAGGTAGCCTTCCACTGGGGAATTCCCTACACGTCTGTTGTGCCCAAAGCTTCCCCTTTCTCAAGATGCCAAAAAAGGCAGAGAGGGGGAAGGGAAATGCAGACTATCATTGTTTCAGTCACCACTTAGGCCTGAAGTGCAATATCCAAATTTTGTTCCAATTTCCAGTTCCCACACCTTTTTGTTTCCCAAATAGGAACTCAAAGCTTTGGTGCTACCAATAATTGTTCTCATCTGCACTAATTTCAGTATTCTGGATACAAATCAGCTCCAGATTCCAGCACCTAACTATGAGCAACCTTCCACACTATCCATTGGAGATCCAGCCAACAGTGACTGGGGCCTATAGAAGCAGACAGCTCCCCATCAAATCCTTAGTCCTGAACACATCCTTTATCTGTCTAAGCATGCAAGATAGACAGGCAAATCTTCATGGAAAGAAAAAATAAAATAAGAAGACAAGTTCAGATTGTTAAGCCTTATCTCTAGTAACCATGCACTGTTGCAACTACCTCATGTAGATGCACTCAACTGTTAAGAGAAAATTTCTTCCTCAATGAATCGAAGTACACATATTCCCTGAACCAGTGCTGCAATCTTCACTGCTTACCTTCCATCCTTCAAATAAGCAAAGATCAGGTCCACACACATTCCAAGTGTTTTGGAAGACTTATATGCTTTCCTTTTCCTCAAAATGGCAGGTTTGTTTGCAGTCTCAACTGCTTATACTCCACCCGTACCACTGAACCATGGACCATTGATCTGATAGATGTTCAGGATATTACAGACTAAAGCAATATGAGCATTTATCTCTAGTAAACAGGCCTTCAGTTAACAAAATTGCATGAGAACTATGAAGCTTTAAAAGGAAATATAAGAAATATATGTTGATTGAATTCCCTGGAGACTAACACACATGTCCAATTTTATTATTGCTGTGCCCAGAGACTATAGTTCAAACTGATCACTTCAGAGAAAACTAAATCCCTGTTGGAAAGTAATCAGCATTTGTTAACCAGCTAAACAAGTCCCACATTTTATTGATCAAATATGTCTGATTAGCCAAATAAGGCCTTTTTGAATTAACTCTCATTTGGGAAAGAGAAAGTATTTATATATATATATATATATATATGTATATATATATTTTTTTCTGAATAACGTTTACTCCAAAGTTGAAAACAAGTAAAGGGCATGCAGAAGTTACGTTGTTATTCACATTGTGTTTTAATGGAATTTCAGGGGTATTTGTGTGATTGATTTTTGAGGCCCAAGAGATCAGTGCTGCTCTCACCTGGTTTTAGGCTCACAGCTGATCCCACCTTTGTCCCTGGGCAGATCTCCTTTTTTTTCGTAAAGCTCCAGGGGAAATCTTGGCCACCCACCAGGCTCTGTATGGCCATACCTACTCCCTCAAAGGAGAGCTTCCCATACCCAGACCCTGGAAGAGAAATGCTAGGAAAAGCTGAGATGAAGAAAACAGGGCTGGAATTTGTCATGAGTTTTTATGGACTTCATTAACAAAGCCAAGGCCCAGAAAGGCCAGTTGCAGGACCCTCTGCAGAATATGTAACTTATTTGAAGCAAAGGAAGTAAGACATGAGCTGGAAAGTGTTCCTAAAGCTGGGCATATAGAACTGTATAACTGGGTAGCCACGTAACTCTTTTCTTAATAGAGCGTTATTTGATTGTCAAGTGGTAACTAAAAAAGATCTCATGGAGTTCTCTGTATTTCTGTACTAATTCAGGGAGAGTTGACAAAATCTCTTAAAGCCATACTTTACAACTGAGAATATCCTTTTCTCAGAGTACTGTTTTTGACAGTAATTTTATATCTCTGTGGCTTCCAAGTCTGCCTCTTTGCCTTTAGGGCAATGGCAATATTGACTCAGAAGGAACAATAAGGGAGCAAGATGAAACTTCAGTGCTTTTTTTTTTTTTTTTCTACTTGTATGGGTAATTTACCTATTTAAAAAGTCATTTCAAGTTGATCACAATGATCAGATTTTTTTCAGATAAAGAATTTAAATGAATCATTTCAGTGTCTCTTAAGGCAAAGCATTCTGGTGTTCTGTTTCCAAAGAGCCTGAAATGAAAGGGAATTTTGATTGTAAACTACGTCAGGGTTGGCCTGACATACAAAGGGTGATGTCAAAAAACACTTCTTGTTTTACAGCAGGAAAAAATGGAAGCATGTTCATAGTGGTAGCAAAATGCACATTTCTTTTGAGGTATTAACTATTACTGAGACAAAAAAAAAAAAAAAAAAGTGTATGAATAATGAGAGCACGGTTTTATTTTATGCAGAATAATTACATTTGCATTTGAATGGCATCTACTCTTTACAATAGGTGCAAATTTCCTTATTTCCTTTGGTGCAAATTGTAATTGCACAAGAAGTTAACTAATTATTTCAAATGTGGTGGGTAAAAGTCTTCCCTTAATTTAATAGCATGCTCTATGAAAAGAAAAAAGAAAAAAAGAAAAAAAGGAAAAAAAAAAAAAGAGAGAGAGAGGTCTTCTGTACTTCCCCCAAATAGCTGCTATACCACCACTTCCATGTCAGAAGCATTTATTTATGGAAATTTTCCTATGCCTTTTCATATGACTGTAGATGTGTGCAAAAGTTAGGGTTCCCCTACAACAGAATATTTTCCTTTCCAAAAATGAGAACTAGCAGGCCTTTGCTAAACAAAACACTCTCCCTAAAATGCTCTCTGAGGCCATGGGAGAAAGGCATTTTTTTAAGTGGCTTTTTTCTAAATCTTAAAATTTAGATGGAACAAAAAGTAGAACCCAATTCTAATTAGGGTCTAATGGCCCCTTGCTGGCTGCAGGAGAATTGTTTCAATTACACTGTGACCAGTGTCATTGCATATCAATAGCTGGAGCCTCTAATAATGCCAATAAACTATTTCTTTTGTTTCCCTTGTTAAACTGTTTGGTTTGAAGCTATAAATTGGGGAACAACAACATCAACTGTCAGTCTATGCTTGTGAAACCATTATAGGACACAGAACGCTCTGGGTTTTTGAATATCCATTTCTAGTAGGGTCTTTCAATATTCCAGACAGCAATCTCCTCCTGTTCCTGTTGCTGCCAGTGTTCACACTCTAGGATGGAGCAGAATAAAAAGATTACCGACTTCAGATCCAAATAGAACAAACTCGTTTCTCCCATTTCTCTGAATGAATACACTACTTGAGTTTTAATCCAGCCTTATATTGCGACTTGTTTGTAAACAGTAAATTAAAATGTGACGCATCACAAATATCAAAACTTTAAATAACTTCAGTCACCTAAAAAAAGAACTGATAGGTTTTCCTGAGGGGGAAAAGTACTTACTGAGAAAGCTTAGCCTCCAAGGCCAGTCTAGCTAACTATGGCCTTAGGGCCTAATCCTCGCAAAATCCGTCTGGAGAATGTCCTAATTCTACCGCTTGCTCTTCCCGATCATCCTTCTACTTTTTTTTTCCCACCCTTGCATCCGTTTTGTGTCCTCATTAGCCTTCTAATGACTTTCTAAAGTGAACTCAGCCTTGGTTTCTTTCCCAGATCACTTTTAGGTGGCCTTCCTTCCATGCTTTCTGACATCACCTCATTACTTAACGACCGTATGCTCCAAACCCAGAGCACATAACCAGCAACAAAGTTGAGCCACATAGAACACACATGTAACTTCCCAAAATGCAGGTGGAGCTGGGGTCACATCTGAACTGCTTCTCTTACACTCAGAAAGTGAGCTGAAAGATTTTAGCCCTGAAACTGTGACCTGCGTTTGTGTGAGCTACTTCCAGTGTACTTTCCTGTGGAACTTGCTTCTTTTCTGAGCCTTTGATAACTCAACCTTGTTCTTTAAGTCACAGAGATGAGGCTGTGACTCCTTTCTGGACAAAATCTCACGTTGGAGCAAGGCAGTTTCACATATTTCTCTTTTACCAACCTGTTACATACTGTAAGTGCTGTGAAGCCCATCTTCTCACAGGACCCATCATTCATCATCCGTAAGAAGTGTCATGTACTTATCACAAAGCTGCTTTCATCAGGAGATAAATGTGACAGTTAAAGCCTGCTTTATGATATCATTCTTATTGTTTTACTTTTGGTATATTTCCATTGCTGCTTAATTTCAGCATCTGATGCAGAGATTTTTGTCCTTTTATTCCTTTTCTTTTTCCTGAGAAGGACACGAATGTAGAAGGCACAGTGTGCACTCCTGTATAGTAAATTTCAATCCCGCCACAAGTGGGTGCTTATCTCTTATCTCCCAGCAACCCCCAGAGAAGTCCATTGATCTCTATTTGTGTTTGGACCATCAGCTGAAAAGCAGGAAGCCAGAAGTGCTCATAGAGGGAAGTGAAAATACTGCTGTGTTGTAACCCATGTAACCTTACACATACATGAACATAAGGCAGATGAGACCATTTGTCTGTGCTGTGATTCCTTGATACTTACACTCTGGCTTGCAAGTGCAAACTCTTTAAGTAATTAAGTCTTGCAGTTAAAATAGCTTGTTGAAGAAGCCTTGTACTAGCATTAATTCTCTTATGTCCTGACACACTGACCTGAAATACTAAATTCCCTTTATGACATCAGGCTTCTTACTGACCAGGAAATCTTGTTTGATACTGAGGATTTGACAACCTGACAATGCAGCTGAGGTTCCAAAGTGAAAAACTCCCTGGGTAAAAATATGGTGGGTTAAGTAAATACATCTATGCTGATAAGTAGGAACCTGTTTACACTTATTTGTCACCTCATTAAAAATATTAATCTGAATAACATCCTAGTTGTATTTGTTAAACTCATCTCACAGGGAGTTTAACTAAAATGGAAAGACTCTAAGGAGCACATTTTAAGCTCTGCAAAAGTAGATGGCTAATCAGCATATGAGCATCTGAACAAGAAGAGCAGAGACTAACAGAATGGGGAATGCTTTTTCCTGCTGTGGGAATAATACTTTTCTCCTTATGGTGAGGCTCTTAAAGTATCTCAGTATAGGATATTAACAACTTTGTTTTTTTCTGAGTGCTGGTCCACATATGTGGTACATCTGCAGATACCGTGTAAGTTGTTCCATCTGCCCTCAGCCCTGCCAGGGCTCTTCAGTCCTGACTTGCACACTGTCCTATTCCATTTCTTTCCTCAGCAGAGGTTACCAGCTGTGGGATGCACTCTTATATTCTAGGAACTATGATGTTATTACCAAATTTATTTTTCCATGTAACTTGAGAGAAGAATAAAAAGCAGATTCTAGCTAGCACAGATCATCGCAGCCCATTTATGATGGGGGAGGTTAATCATATAACACAGAACAACACTGATCTTTATCAAATGTGAATTTGACCCTCCAAACCCAAACACACTGACAAAGACTCCACCAGCCCACAGTCAGCCCAGGTCTCCAGGACATGCAGACAGGAGGATAATTCAAGATAAAATGCATTGGGTATGACATGGGTTGGACCTCTGTTCCATATTCAACACTTGTTTTCTTTGGAATCTTGAACCACATTCAAAAATGCCTTAATGGACACCAGGAGACAGAGATGGAACTGCAGTCACTAGTCCTGCCATTTCTACAGCTGTGAGCCAAGCTGTTGGCCAGCTGCCCCACATGGGTCATTGCTTGCAGCACTCCCATTTCTCTCTTCTCTGTCCCTGGTATGCTGCCTGGTCCTGCCCCAAACTGCTTATTTCACTCTTGCAAAGTAAAATTTCTGCTAGGCTATAACTTGCATCGGTTCAGAGAGTCTGATAAACAGCACAAGGTAAGCAGAAAGAGCATGCATTGAAGATGGGAAGTGGGGGGCGTGGGGAGGTTCAGACAGAACTTTTCCTGGTAGTACTGCCGAGCTGTTATGTTGGCTCCTGAAGCCATAGCCCACATCCAGCACTAACCTTGTAAGCTCCTTTTCAGCTGCCGTTGAAATCCTGAAGGACTTTGCTGGTCTAAAGCTTTGAGGCCTCCAGCTTCAGGTCTCTGTGCAATGCCACAGTTATCCTGACAGTGAAAGCTGGGCAACCTCTTGCCTACACCACAGCCAGTGTAAGCAGTCTACTGCTTCTGCTCACACAGGGATTTGTCAGTAGGGGAGAGGGTACTCTACCCTCTCTTCCACCCAGTTTAGTGTAGTAGCTTTTTAGTTTGAGCAAAGAACTGAGAGACTGAAAGAACCTTCATTTTAACTCAGGCAGGAGGGATTCAAACACATCTCTCTTTCATCCTAGCAACTCAGCTGCCTGGAAGCCACTGCAGTGCCAGTAAGAACTGGGGAATTCTCGAGCGGGAAAAAATAGAGCATCAAACATTAGGGTCAAGAAGGAAGAGAATTTGATTCTTGTTCTTGCTCCCAGAACAGGTTCATCATCACTGGCAGAGGAGGATATAAGGAAGACACTGGGGTAAAGACTCTCAAAGCTAATCCACAGCACTGAAGTACAGCACCTCATACCTTCTGCAGAATTCTAGAGTAAAAGAGCCTGCCTTGGTCAGCTGCATCACAGGTACCTTATATACTTCCAGATCCAGATCCTTCCAACTCTAAGGATTCTATGATTCTATGAAATATGTATGGTGTATTGGCAGTAGATGGTCACAGATGCCCTGTTCTGAGGGCCTGTTCAGAGATGCCAAATCCTCCCCAAGGACTCAACAAGCAGCCTAAAGCCCTCACCCTGGGGTTCAGGGCTCTGTTCAGGAAGTCAGACATCAGCAGGTGCTGTGCCATTTAACCTGTGGGCAACTGTGCTCTTTATTGGATTGGAACTGTCAGATCAGATCTTTAAAGTTATTTGTGTTTGTGCTTTGCTCAGCAGTGTGTTTGCAAGAGAGCAGAAATGCAAGCTATGTAGATCTCCATCCTGTGCAAGTGCACAGCTGAAATAATTACCAGATGGTGATGAAAGTGGCCCACAAGAGAATCATATAACTCCATCCTAAACAAGCAAAGATAAAATTATTGTCTCAGAGGTAAAAGGGTAATAGCAGCAGCCTTCATTAAAAGAAAAGGAGGCTTTTAATCTCATGTACAGGGACTAGTTTCTCTTGCTAGAGATAATACCTGTAGGAATAGAAGAATCCTAATGTTCCCATGCTCCCTTATGAAATAATTTAAAACGTGTTGCTGGAGACTGACTTTAAATGCCTGTGAAGATAGCTCATAAGGAGTATGAATCATTCTGATCTACCAGAACAATGAACGGAGATTTTTTTTTTTTTCAAATGTAGTTGGTTTCTATAAAATTTAGCTTGTTTATCTCTAAGATAGATCACACACATCTTAACAAATGGGGGCTTCATGCAAGCTGAAACAAATTATTTGTCAGTTTATTCTATAAATACTCGAAGTTAGTAATTTAAGATCTAAATTGTTTCAGCAGATTTGCAACAGGGAGAAAGGTATTGGAATAGCTGAAAGTTTACAGATACACTATATTACTTCCAATCACCCATTTAACTTAATGAAATGTCTTAAGTGTATGTGAGTAGCAAAGATGACTTTTTCATTTTCTAAATGGCATCTCAGTGTGTGACACTGCCCGTCTGGACACTGCCTTTGCTACTCCAAAATATGATAGAAAAGAGAAAAAAAGAAAGATAATTACTCAAGAAGACATGGGAAGATGAAAATCCAAAATATCTCTGAGCTTGTCTCTGAAAAAGGTGAATTCAGTAGAGACTGTGCTGTCGCTGCTGCTGGTTTTATGTAGAGCATATGTATAGCATAGGAGATAGGAACAATGAGGACAGCAAGATTATAAAACCCAGATAGGTACCTAGATAATCAGACAGACAGCTTATTTGTTTGCTTGGTTTTTCTTTTTGTTGATTTGTAGCCAAAGATCCAAGCTAAGATCTCTGCAAAGCAGAGCAGTCTGTAAGTGGTATTTTCTCACATAAAGTTGTCTGTCTGAGAGGTTACGGAAGAAAGATGATGAGAAATGGCACTTTTAGTGCTTTTTTTTAATAAGATGTATTTGGACTACATTCTCTATTCATTGTGTATGCAGATCAGCCTAATAATAATGTACATTATATTTATAAATTTCAAAGAAGAAAATACTTCAGAGAAAGGATAAGGTAAGTCTAGGAAGCCTTAAACAAACATCTTTACAAACATCTTTCTTTCAGAAGGTTTTTGGAGAAGACACTGAATTTCATCATTAAAACCACATTTATAGAAGTTGACAGATTTAATTTCAAATGTGGTTCTGTCTCTCAGTCCAAAGGCACACACGTCCTCATGGTAAATAAGCATCTCATTTTTTATTAAATCTTAAACTGTGCAGAATGGGTAAAGATTCAGACCTTTGTTTAAATTTCCCTGTAAGAATTAGGTCACTTCTAATCTTCACATTTTAATAACTTCCTCTTCAGATGAAATTTAAATTGCTGAGAACTTTTGTGGGGGAGAGGATAAACTCCCATAATCCATTCCAAGCATCTCATTTGAATAACTTGAGAAAAACAGCACGGGTTCAAGGATCACTTGGTGCAGGGGAGCAGGATTCTGGTGAGTGGACACAGCTAAGTGAACACTCTCATGTTGTACCACCAGGCTTAGCCCAGATTGCCTAAGATTTAGAGTTAGGACAAGTGGGAACATTGACACTGCATCATTCAGAACATCCCTCTGTTAGGCATGAGCATAGATGGTGCATCCCACTGAGGCATCTCCACTCAACAGAGAGAAACAAGTGGAGAGTTGGCCATCTCTGTGGCACTGTTATGAGTGTACCATTATGCAAGAGATGGATGAAAAGTACGATCCCCAGAAAGACAATAGTAAATGGGCTTTGGTAATGCCTGGGACATGTAACCTGAACTGTGTGTTACTCAATCCCATTTCCATAAGGAAAATCTTCTGTGGAAAGGTAATGACAACAGGTACACTAGCAAATTAAATATTATTCAGTGCAGAGGTCTTCCTCTTGCAGAATGTCAAGGTCTTCAATCAGCCTGGTGTGACAGGTGGGGAGAGCAATGATTTCCATCAGCAGTGGGGGCTGTGGTTCAAGTCCTCACAAACTGATACTTTCTGAAGCAGCAAACCTGCTGGAGAAGCTGAGCCCATCTAACTCTGTTTTTGCTGCTAGGAACCATGCAGTTTTTCCAGCAGCTTTTCTTGCTCGCAGTGCAGACCTTCTACTGTCCCACCAGCAATGGCTGATAGCCACTGAGATTTTTGCAGTTTCTCTCCCACTATATGGTATTGTAACAGAAAACAAAGCAGCTGTAGCTATTTGCATCTGAGGAAGGTGGACTACATCCTTGTCTTCTCTTGACTAGGGAGAATCTCTACTTAAGCTGATGACAAATCCTTGTCAGGCAGGCAGAAGTGTGCAGCTGAGCCAGCACGTTTTCCCATATTGGACACTATCTAATTTTTAAAGATTACAAGCAAATTTCACAAATTACTCAGGAAAACAAAACAAAACAAAACAAAAAACAACAGAACAAAACTGCACTGAAGAAGCCTCCAATAACACCAATGCCAGCTTGAGGCTCAAGCATGATGTATGCACTTTCTGAGCACAGAGTGCATACATCTTTTTCTTCCAGGAAGCTGGTGCTGAAAATAAGTGTCTGACAAAAAACATGGCAAGTGCCTCAGCATTCAAATAGAATGAATCAGGAAGAGTAGTGTCCAATCAGTCAGTTTTTCCTAAATATTCACTCAGTATTCCTTTTCCCATGCTTTTTTCTTTTTTTTTTTTTTTTTTTTTTTGTTGAAGCATTTTCTCCTGTTAAACACCGAAAAAAAAATGCACATGCTTAGGCTGGCAAAATCTCCTCAATCATCACTTTGTATTTATAAAATACGATGGATCAAATTCCTTGGAGGCCTTCTGGCATGCTGTCCTTAAAGCCCCCACATACTACCAGATTGACTACAAATTTTTACTAATGTTGTGGAGCATCATAGAATCAATAGAATCATAGAACGGCTTGCGTTAGAAGGTACCCTAAGGATCATCAAGTTCCAACTCCCCTGCCACAGGCAGGACCATCAACCTCCAGATCTGGTATTAGACCAGGTTGCTTAGGGCCCCATCCAGCCTCGTCTTGAACACCTCCAGGGATGGAGCATCCACAGCCTCTCTGAGCAGCCTGTGCCAGCACCTCACCACCCTCTCTGTGAAGAATTTCCCCCTGACATCCAATCTAAATCTTCCCTCCTTGAGCATCCACAAGTTGGACCTCATTACTTTACGGGCTGAGGGCTCAGGGAGTGGGGTTCCCTCCCATCTACAAAGGAGGGCCATGGCAGCCTCTTGCCAAAGAAGGACGAATACTGAAACCTGAGGAGTATGCACTCAGAGTTGCTCACCAGCATAGGTTACAGGTCAAGTCCATACTGATGGAACTAAATCTTTGCGGAGGAGCATGATCCATCTAGAAAAGACCATGATAGAGCAACATCTCATGTCCAGTTCATGTAAATGTGACAACACAAGTCATTCAACTCGGAGCAGAGTGATGTGTGCCTTTTTCCACTACCTCCATTGGCTCCAATACAGCTAACAACTCTTGATTAACAACCTGAGATGCCTTATTTGAGACCTTGCAAAACTGTCAGGACTTCCTTACAACTTGGAAGCTCTTCTGTGTGATCAACACTGCTATGTGGATTTCATACTACTTATCCAGCTCAAAGAATGCCCCTCCTGCTTTGTCTCTGTTCCCATCTATTCCAGGGCTTGCAAGGCCTGCTTAAATCCCTCAGTCCTCTGGGACCTACATAAGACCTGCAGTATTCTCTTACCTTGGCTAAGTTTATAAGCTTTCCCAGGTGCTTCATCACAGACTGCTCTAGAAGACATCACAATATCCCAAGAGACATCTCTGCACCACACTTTAGCAACATCATTATGAGCTCTTGCTTTTTCACTCCAATGTTTCATCAGTCCATCCCACTCAAGACACAAAGTGCTAAGATCCCTACTCACCCACAGAAGGCAAGGTCGTTGGTGGTCCTCCACATTTTCTGAACTTATCTGGTGTCACCGGGAGACTTGGTAGGTAAAGACTGAAACTCCTTTTACAAATGCCTGCCTCTGCCACAGCTCCTTGCACAGTACCATGGGTCAGTAGTCAACAGGTACTTGGGCATCTCAAGAGAGCAGTACATGCAGTTAAGGTGCCCTATCCCCTTCTTATTCCCTATTTTTATACACTGACTCTCCTCTATATCTTTTTTTAATCATTTTTCTCACTTGCAATCACTTCTTTTTTTTTCCCCTCTCCAATGTATTCTCTTTGCCTCCCTTTTTTTTCTTTTCATTTTTTCTTTTATTTGTTTCTGTGTTTTAGTATCTGTTAGGGATGGGCTGCCTCCCATACCTAAAGGGAAGAAAAACATGGGCACAGAGGCCAAAAGTAGATAATTTTGGAGAAGTACAAAACAAGAAAAAACACAGCAATGTTTTCCTGGTATGCTTTCCCAGCAATCACTCTTGTAGCCTCCAGCAACTTGCAGATCAGGGATGTAAGCAAACACTTTCTTTAGAAAAACTGTTCACAGAATTCTCCTTCTTTAGTAATTCACAATGGAGCATGTTGTATTATCTCCCTAAATAAATGAATATTAAAGGTTATGTCTGGCTATGGCAAACATTAGTGGGTGAGTGAGGCATGCTGCACCATGCCCATAAATGAGAGAGACCCATGATGTCCTTGGAGAGAGAACAGAACTTTTATAAAGCCATGGAGGTTCTTATAACAAGCTTCATTACAAATGCAGACAGTCTGCCCATAAAGCAGAGTCAGTTCCTGCCAATTTCCTTGTATGCTTCTAGTTCCTGGTACCTTGTGAACCAGAGATGGATTTCCTTTCAGTAAAGAAATGGAAAACGAAAGAGCATGAATGGGCAGCGATGGCGTGCTCTAACAGAATGATAAATATGAAAAGTAAAATTCTTACCTTCTTGAAGTTAGCACGATGTTAGCACTGACTTCACAAGACCAAAATTTCACTCTGATCTGTAAAAGCTGGCAGACAACCTTATCAGTCTTTGGAAAGTGCTGCTACGCTTGTTATTTGCAGTATTTTCAGCAATTTTAATGACATTAAGCCCTAGGGGGTGAAACCCCAGGAAGCAGAAGGATGCAGACAGCCTGAGTAATAGTATCACGAGCCCCGCTAAGCCTCCTCACTCCAATCAATACCATCAACCGCTCCGTGCCGAGCTGCAATGAAAGGAACAACACAAAGCTACCAACAGGATCCTGAAAGTTTCTGAAGGAAAACCAACAGAGATCAGTCACAAACAAAATGTTCCAACCAGGCCACTTTTTTTTTTTTTTTTTTTTTTTTTGCCTCGGGAAGTACTGAGAATTCACCACTGTGTGACATTCTCTGTATCACTCATATTATAATTTATCTTATTTACATTTCTATCATAACCACAATATCTACTCTAACCACAGCTTGTTAAGGAATTGTGGGCATATTACACGCCAGTGTCTTATTGCACTGTAAATATTTACAGCAGCATTGCCACTTCAGACTTTCCACACATGACCTTTTTAGGCAGTCACACGTGTTTTAATTCTTCTGATATGTTAGAGCATGCAGGTTACATTTCTCTTTAGAAGTGCAAACAGTGACATCAGGTAATGCCCAAATGCTTCAAGTAATACCCATGTTGTGACGGGATCTAAAGCTTTACATATTCTGCGCCTGACTCTATTGTCAATCTTTAGATTTCTACAGCCCAACGCATGGGCTGCTCTCTTTTTTTTTAAGAGAGTGCTTCCACCTTTCCCTCTTCATCCACTGGCAGAAGACTCAACTGAACCAAGTGGAAAAAGAAACCAAAGACAGACTGCGAAGAGAACATACAAAACCACTCTAATCTTAAAAAAAAAAAAAAGAAGTGCACACAGCATTTATTGTGTGAACAGAGCTTTGTGAAGGGGCCTTTTATTATTTAAATTGAGGTGCGATTTTAACAAAACCTTCTGAAGCGTTAAGAAGTGAAGCTGGTGATGACAGAGATTAATGTTCAGTTTCAGGGAACCCACTTATTAATTTTGTCAGGCTGAAAACAACGGTTAACAGTTTCCAAAATAGCTGAACAATGTCAGCAAACATTTGCTTTGACTGAACCGAGACCCTCCCTTGCCCTAAGATCAGCTGCGGGACATTTTCAGAGAGGCTTTCTTTATCTCTTGACAGTGTGAAAAAAAAAACTTTACCTGCAAATTGACTTGTGTGTAGAAGGAAGCTATCATTCATGCTAATGGAGCCCATCAGCTTGCTTTCACTGTACCATGATACCCTGAAGCAAAAAAATGTGAAGCCTGTTAAGCCCTGGGCTTAGCAATAGGATTTAACAACTCTAAAATGCCTACCTTCCTCTGTGGACATATTGTCCACCACTATCCCACACATTTCTCTCTCTTTCTGTGACAGCTGGTAAAGGTAAACTAGCTCTTAAAAGATTTTGTGTTGATTTTTATGCTCTGGGAGCTATTTGCTTAAATAAACCCTAACAAAACTTAAAAAGCAAAAGCACAAAGAGACACTGGAAAACTATGGTAGAAAACTGAGAAGAAGACTGTGCAGAAAATCTTTTACAAAGGATTTGGATTACAAAAGGATGGTAATACCATGCATCTTCCCTGCTTGCTGTGTTCCTTGGATAAAATAGTGGTGGACATGTTCTGGAAGCTTTGGAGATGGTGGGTCCTGCAATAACATCTATTTTATAGAATGTGAAAGTATAAGAAGGGTTAATCCCAGGCCACGAAGCCAGGGAATAAAAGCATGAGCTATCTGGTCCCAACTACGCTTGATGTAAAGGCTTTGACACTCAGATGAGTTAAGATGTTCTAGATGCCTCCAAGAGGCAGGCTGCTACTTAGTTAGAGATAATTAACCAGTTAATAGTATAATAATGCTAACACATGAAGAAGCTTGGGTTGGGGGCAGAGCAGGGATGGGAAATGGGTTTAAACCATAATCAACAACCAGGGGCCATCAGGCTGCTCTAAGCTTGGCCCCCTGAAAGCTGGATCCATGCCAGCCCTGGGATCTAGCACACCCAATCCTTGGCAAAAGAAGGGTAGAGAAAAAGGCTCATTGGCAGGCCTGCATCTCAGGTCTCCTCTCCTGTCTGTAAAATCTCCAGTAAAAGTAACCTCCCAGAACTGGTCCCATTGGCTGTCCTCAGAGTCCAACCACTTGCACCCAACCAAGCCATGGGGTGCCTAGAAGAGCCAAAAGAAGGGCTGCAAGTTCCCTGCATGAGATGAGCTGAGAGCTTGTTTTCACCTGATAAAAACGGCTCAGAACAAATCTTTCTGGAAGCGCTAAAAAAAAAAGCCCCAAAGACACAATAAGTTAAAGGACTGGTAAAAGAGAGTGAATCAACATTTCCAGTTAACAAAAAAGATATCTTTCGCGGGCCACATTTACAGTGAGTGCTAAGACCAATTGTAATTTGGTGGTGGTGAAAAAACAATGCTGTCGAACCACTAACATGCTTCAAATCTCTCCTTACGTGTTGGTAAGTTGATGGAAAAAGGGAGGCATCTGTACAGAGATGGGACATGGCAACTGAAAAATTGTGGTCATGAGCAAATACTCATACAGAAGAAAAAATGCCTACCTGGGAGTACTTAATTCAGTCACACAGCTACAACAGAGCATTTTGTAACCTCTCAGTTAAGCACCACTGAAGACACAGTAAGAACAACCAACACCACAGGGTGGCCTGTGACTGACTTGGTGATCTGGTTAGGTTTTCTTCCACTGGCATACAAGTCCCCGTCTCCTTCATCTGCTTCAGACTAAAATTCAACAGAATGTAGTTAGAGTGAAAACAGAAAGTTTTCCAAGGTCTAGAAGTTAAGAGAAAATGTCTAGAGAATTTCTTCACTTGGGGTTTTGTATCTATCACCACTTCACATTAAACTTCTGGATGTGATAATATTGGATCGTTGATTACACTCTGGATAACTCAATTAATTCTTAGACCTATGTAACTCCGAAGAGGAGAGCCATTAACCAGGAGACTGGCTCCACCAGAAACATCTACATTTGTTAATCATTACACTCCTCTGAATATTCAGAATAGCTCTACTCACCTGCAACATTTCTTACCTCAGAAGTCCTATTTCTCAGTTATGAGTATAGATCTGAGAGACCTCCAATCCCTCAGCCCCCACTACATGCAGCCTCCTGTTTTCTGAATGTGGAGGCACACAGGGTATGGGTTCAACATGTTTTTGGTATTCCAATCCAGGCCTTTCTTGGACAGTCCTACTGTGCTTCACACTCCATGGTGACTCACCTGTGAGTCAATTCAGTCTGGTCTCAGTTCATCTCATGCAACTATGACCTTTTCAGTGATAATAAGTCTTCCCTACAGCTGTAGCCAGCACCTCCATTCTCAACCACTGAGCCTCGGACTTTCGCTTCAGTGCCCATTTCCCCGTGGGTATGGCACCAAAGGACCCTTGGGTTAGACAGGAATTTCAAAGGCAGATTCATAGTGCTTGATGAAGACTACAGAAGTAGCCCTATCAGGAGGATAATAAGTCTTTCGAAAAATGATTTCTTCGCATCCTGTTGCACCATAAAAGTATGTTACAGCCCATAGATTGTCTGGACTTACAAATGAATTCCCAATGTTTAATCTATCTGAATTTCTTTCTTGTGGTTTTTTACTTCACTGTAATCCTTCACTAAACATTTTTCAGCCATTAGCTCAGGACTATACATTTTTCATTATTAAACTGCCTCATGTTTTCATTATATCTGCATGTCAGATTTTACTTAGTGATATATCAGTGGGATCAACTCTCTTATTACTGTATTTGAATTCCTCTTCTGAAAGAAATAGTTATTTCACATGAAAAGGGACTCCACAAAGATACATTTCCATGAAGCATATTGTCAGAACAGCTACACAGATAATTCTTGCTGGACCCATCACAGTTTTTATGAACTGAAGTAATATCAAAGTACCATCAGTTATGAGAAGGAAACCAAACCAAAAGTGATCTCTTTGGGACAAGGTGCTACGTGTAGCCAGAGGAAACACCTGCTGCATGGAAGAATAGTCTAGATAGACAGGACAGGCAAAAGGTGTGAGAAAGGCAGTATTGTTGCCCCATATTACAAACTGGGACTTGAGTCAGAGTGAGTAAGTGATCTGGTGAAGGTCACACAGGAAATCTGTGTCACGGTTGGTTATTAAACCCAGATTTCCTGATTTGCCACTGAATCCCATAATTACAAGACCATCCTTCCTGTCCCAACTCTATCCATAAAGTACCTCACCAGTTGGGCAATGCTTTACGGGAAGAAAAAACTTTCCTTATATTCTGCAGCAAGCCTTCCTTACATCCTGCAGCATGATTTTGGGCAATTCCTACCGCTGGGTTTGAACCACTGGCCCTAGGACCAGGTTGAGAAAACATATTTCTTTACTCCCATTAGGCTGCTACCTACCCTCATGCAGATGTCCTCCCAAACTGGGTCGTGATTCCTCACACCAACCTCCCCTGCTCCATGGCCACAGCTGCAAATTGTGCGGGTGTCTGAACCAGCCCTGCTGCTTCCTCTTAGTTCGGTGGGCTGTCCTCATCACAGAGATCCTTAGGACTGGTCCTGCAGCATGTATAGTGATTCCATTTGAACCAAGTGAAATGGGACCATAGTCAGCACAGGCCAGCTAAAACCTCACTCCTCATTCTTTAATAAAAAGAGAAAAAAAGAGAACAGAAAGCTGGCTTGGGGTGAGAGAGAACCTACTCAGAAGATTTCTACCAGCAGGGGGAGGAGACCTGAGGTTGAAATTTCCTGGAAATTTATAGAGCTTCTGGAAATCAGAAGACAAAGGACATTGGGCTGGAACTCTTGTGAATAAGAGGTGGAAAACAGATGTGAAATGAAGCAACTGCAAGTAAATACTAAGTTCTGAAATACTGAGTTTAACAAGAAAATAATTAGACAGTATCACATATTTACATAATTTGCTGAAGAAGATTGTTTAGATTTACAAATGAAGAAGGATTTGGCTCCACTACTAATGGTCTTTTGAGAGGTTTAAAATCTGCTTTTTCAAGTGTTGAAGAAAAAGGTAGTAGAAATAAAGATGCAGACAGACAGCCTGCTCTATTGAAGGAGCAGCAAACTCATTTTCAAGTTTAAAAAAAACAGGGCCATATGGCTGGATGGTAATGCTGGGCTGAACCCTATTTAATATCAGCATTAACACTATAGAAGCTGTTGCTATAGTAGTGACATCTGGAAGAAACCTTCAAATAGATTACTCCCTAACCTGGATGAAGGATTCTGCCAGCCTGTCTGTCAAAGAAAGCCTTCAGAGCAAATCAATAACAAAGATCTTGTTACCTGAATGTAATGTAATTTAGTGGCTAATCAGTTTGACAACATCAGAAATATAAGGAGAGAAGAAAAGAAGAATGAAAGGCAGGAGTAATTAACTGTTAGGAAGGCAGTAAGGATTGCACTAACACAAGGAGAAACACTGGACTTTTGCATGCTACTGTCCACTGAACTTGATGAGTAAAATCATACCTAAACTTTCTAAATATACCTGAATACTTTGAACTGTTCCCAGTCTAATCAACACTTAATGTTCACAAGCTCCACTTAACAAGCCATAGCACTGCCAATGGATAGTATTACCAAAAAAGACAAGAGCTGCATGTGCAAAATACTGCTAATTGCCAGGGCAGTGATGGGTACAATGTCCCATCTTTGTTTAATGCTGGTTTGGATGCCTGTTTTTGTTTGGCCAAGTGAGAAGGTTCCTCTTGACTAATTAAAATGAGTCTACTGAGCAGAGACTCCTGGCAGCCTCTGGAAATTCTATTCCTCCTTGTAGCTGAAACAATATATGAAATTGTGGCTAGAAAGAGGTTGTTTGTTGGTCTGTTTATTGGTTTATATTATACTTACACAGAACCATTTTGGACCTGAATTAATTGTTTTAATACAGAAGAGATCAACTTGAAATTGATAGGATCAATTCTCATCACTGCTTGTGCCTTATGTAGTCACTGAAATCATAGAAGTGTGCAGGACAATTAATAGTGCCATTCCCATTTTCTTGCAAAATGTACAAAATAAGTACATACCAGGTGCTCTGATGTGAAATTATGCTTGAATGATAGTGACCACATGTTTTTGGAAGGGAACAGACTCTATGTGGGGAGATACTACTTAACTCTGGAGTTGGCACTGAAAAAATCATGGAAATAGTAACTGACATTTTTCACACTTCTTTCCAAGTATACTGACCCTGACCTCCTTTAATGTAATTCACCTGCTTGCTTCCTGCAAGGAACAAAACTATTCATTGAACAGATCTTGACATTCATTGGAGGTCCTGTCCCAGCGCCTTCCAAGAGAATACCTGGCTCAAGTCGTAGTATCTCCTGCATTCAATGGAGCAGATCTAGAGGAGAACAAAGGTGTGATGCAACCCCTGATGTGCAGCCTAGGGAGAAATGTTGAGTCCTACCCCTCAAGGACAGGCATGGGTCCGTACTTCATGTGCTACATGCGTTTACCCATGAAAATAACAGAAGTCTGGTGGGAAAAGATTCTCGCAGAGCTTCCTTATATCATCCAACATGCCACCTGCAGATGTCTCAGAAAATGAATGTTTTAATAGTTCTCACTGTCCTGATTGTTCAAAAACACATGCGAGTGGGTGCTCAATACACTATTTTATATCAGTAACATTTAATAGCAGCATTAGCTAGATGTTAACACAAAATGTGCTATTTCCAGTATGCTGCAGTCTTCTGGCAAACACTAATGGTACTTTCTCATAAAGCAGGCTTAGAATGTACAGGAATCAACACTGTATAAAAGATGAAAATAGACACTGTATTTAGGCCAGAAGTCTAATAATCTTTGCAAATTTGTTTTATTCAAATATATATTGGTGATTAAAATTATTTAATACCAGAACTCACCTATTACGTATAGGCTGGAGAGAGGAAGAAAAAGCTGGTGGGATACTAGAAAAAAAAAAAAATAGAGCTTTTACTCCAGTCCTAAGAAAGTCCCTAGATGGCTGTACATGGGTTCCTACTACAGCAAAACTGCCATTGATTTTAATTGCAGTTCACTCTGTTGGATCAGCCTACTAATCAACTAAGCACTTTTCATTTCATGGCAATAAGAAGGTGTGCTGAAAATGCCATCATATCTCTAACCATCTTCAAAGCCTAGAATGTCTTCACACCATTTCATGGGTTTCCCCTTTCCAGTACTAAAAAAGGATGCTATAAAAGTCATGATTTAAATGATATACTGCAATTTTATGGACTTGGAAGCTAATTTTGCTTAGAAGCATTTTTATGGACTTTGGAAGTAGAGTGTGGGGGAAGCAGAGCTCCTAAGATCAAAAACTTTCCTTCTGTAGAAAAAGGTTTCAGGGGGAGCAGTTTCTGCCTTCTCTGGATAGGACTCAATTGCTTTTTAAGTCTCCAATATTGAAAGGCATTAAGTGAAAAATACACGTAAAGAGGGAATTCATTTTATCTGCCTTTCAAACAAAAGAAATTATTTCCAGTTTCTGTTATGAGAGGGAGGGGGAGTCCCTTCCAGGGAAAAGCTGTAAGATGTTTTCCTTAATTAGTTTAATTACAAAATGTACTAAGACTATTAGGTAAACATTAGGCTGTTTTCGGGTTAAAAACAGGCAGATGTTAGTAGGATTAAATCAAAATACTTTATACGCCTTTGAAGATTTTTTTTTTTACTTAAAGACTTCAGCTCTTCTTTCTTTTTCCTTTTTAGACTCTAACAGCTGATATATTGTCAGACTTTTTTTTCTTGATTAAATTTTCTTCTCTTGATTAAAATTTTGTTCATTTAACTCACGCAAGACAGCTTGTATTAGCAAAGCAAGCAGGATTTGGCCTATAGTATCACATTTCTAAAATCTGAGGATTTCTTTTGTCTTCATCCATTCTCCCTGCTCTGATCATACTCTAATTATAGCCAAATTACAGCTATTGTCTCACAGGCTGAGTAACATATTTGTGGTGTTTGGGGAAAAAACAGAATATGTCTGATTTAAAAACAGGAATCACATCAAGTAATACAAGTTGTTTATAACAGTTTTTTGGAAGATGACAATGGTGGAGAGGGGGAGGATGTCTTTACATCCAAGCTGGAGGGAGTGAACAGTTTGGACACTTTGCTGAACTGAAGCTGTCCTTCCACAGCTTCCTTCAATACTATGTCAGCAGGCCTGAGGCATTAAAGAACAAGATATATCCAGTGTAAGAAGGACAAAACACAACGGTCCAGGACTTAATGAACATGGAAAATATCAACAGATAAATTATCACTGGAAAAATATATAGCACATACACAAATATTCATTGACATAAGCAAATCTACTACAAATTTACATTTATATCATATATACACATACTAACCGATTAAATAAAACAATATTAAGCAAATACGTAAAGAATGGAAACCCAAGAGTGTTCTCACAAGTAATGACAACACTTCTCTGCAACCATAGGAATTACTTCCAAACTGAATAGAGGTCAACGGCACTTTCAAACACAAACATCCTCAACTATAAATATTTTATGATCTAAAACTGACAACCTGACATAAATGCTTTTAAAGTTATGAATGTCATCAACCATTAAATTAAAACAGAGCTCCAAATATAAAGAGCGATAAACTATTTGGTCAGAAAGGTTGTTTCCAGTGCCAATATATTTACAAAGCATTTTTATTTGGTCAGTTTTAAAATCTATTGCTAAAAACTAGCTCTAAGATTGCCTATTATTGGCCTGCAAATTGTTCCAAGATTCATGCAAAGCCAAGTGAAAGACTTCTCAAACATTCTTGCATATCAATAGAAGTTGTTTACAAGAACAGGGCTAAATGCTGTATATTTTATTGCATTACCCCGCTGTTCACCTCAGTAAGATGAAAATGTAAAAAGCTTTTTCAGCATTTGGTTTTCAAAAGGAGCTTTGGGCACTTGGCAGCTTCTTGCTTCCAGACTTGTCTAAAAGCACAAGTGTGAGCTCATTATTTTCTCTGAGACTATCTTCACTAGACTCCAGTGGATAAACAATAACACCATCACCCATCAGGCAGACTAATGATAAACAGAAAGCTTCACAAAAAAAAAAAAACCTTCAAGACTCCACAAACCTGTATAAGGATAACACCTCAAAGACAGCAACACGCCACCATGTATTCAGTAAAAACATGTATTGCAGATACGGACTTTCGCATGTGCACTCACAGCCCAGTGCCTGCCTTTCAAAGGAAAATGACTTTATGAGCATTTTATGAAAAAATGTTGGCTTAAATCCCTGAAATGTTTTTGCTGCACACAAAGTGAGTTATGTAGTTCCTCCTCGTAAATAACTGTATAAATATCATCAGGTGTTAGAGTAATGCTGTGACCATCAGATTTCATTAAAGGACTAATTCTATTAACCGATTAAATCCTTGGGCACACCAATTTGTCAAGTGTAAACATACGGTGAAACACTTTATAATCAATTACCTGATGATAAATGAATAATCTTCTTACTTAAATGAAAGCAATTAATGTATGTCAGGCCTATGCATTTAAGAGGTTTCCAGGATCAGAACCATCCATTTGATAGCATCTTAACTCACACTTTCAGAAGTTAAATATTGCTAGCAGATGTTGAGTGGTACTAAAGTACAGGGAAGGCTAAAGTGTGTTTATTCTCTTTCTTCCGGTACACTTAATTCCATGGGATCTCACAACATTGTACTCTACGCAACACCAAAATGCAGTCACTCATTTCCCTCTCACCACATTTTTCAGTGCTGGTAGGTGTGATGCTAGCAGGGCAGCTGATATGGTGGTACTACGCTCATACTTCTCACTGCAGCACTGTGGAGTTCTTACAAGCAAGGGGGACATGAGTGACATGCGACAGAGAAAATTGCTCCACGTGATGGAGCCAGCCAGTTGTGGCAGTAAGCCCAAGCACTCTTTTTGGTATTTTAGGTCCTACAAATGATATTTCTGTAAAATTCTGTGGCATCATGGCATGGTAGCATTGATGAAGAGGGGGATGTCAACTCCTCAGGTCCTCTTCTATTCCTCTTCTACCTCAGCCTTTGACCCATCCACTTTACCATGGGCTTCATAATCAGCAGCAGCATCAGAGATACAAAGCACTTCCATGGCAACAGAACCAGGAACCATCCTCCGTACTCAACCACCAAGAGACCCTGTTCAAGCAGAACGACTGAATGCTAAGCATGAGCTCACAAGGTTAGCCATGAGCCCTAGCTGAAGAAGCAATCTTATGCTGGACACTGAATTTGCTGTGAGAAGCTCATTACATGTGTGAGAAATCTAGTCTTGATGAGCATGCAACATATAGTGGTTTTGTGACAGGGCCTCCAGTCCACTTAAGAGGCAGTGATGACTGTGGGTGGTCATGGAGTGTGCTGACACCCATTCTCCTGAGAAATAGTAGCATGTTCCTGGAGCAGCTATAGCCATTCACACAGCATGACTTCGGTGTTCCCCATCATGTTAAGGGCATTGTGTGGGCTTGATATCCCCAGGGTAGCAGCAAAACAGCTACCAGCCCCTTCCATTGCTCCCCTTCAGCTTTTGCCATAGTGCTGTGTGGGAGCAGTTGCTTTTCTCAGGACATACAGAAGGGAGAAATTTAAGTTTGCTGCCAACACAAGACCCAAATATTTGTCAAATGAACATGGAGTCTCACAGAAGTTAGATTATTGCAAACAGAGTACAGATACAGATGGAGACATGTTTTCAGTCTTATGACTTCCTTTTCCTCTAGTTGGTGTCCTTTGGCACCAGACCCTTTCTACAGTCACTGTATCTGCCGTATATGGTTCTGCTGATACACCCTGCTCTGTCCCATTCTTTTTCTTCGTTCCTCTCTCTTCACTCTCTGCTTGCACGCCTGTACTTCTGTTTTTTTGTTTTGTTTTGTTTTGTTTTGTTTTTTAAGCTAGAGTTTCATTGTATCCCACAACACAATGTATTTAATACCAGTCTATGACAAACATAAAATTAGAGGGAGGGAAATAGTCATATTCAAAAACACCTCCAGGATTGTTATATCTGTTATCAGATCTCTGGACCTGAGTGGTTTTGTTCCACTCCCAATCTGCAAACTGTGCCCAGAAGTGATGCACTGGGCCCTCAGCTACAACTGTCCTTGTACCACGGAGTCTCAGTTAACTGCATCACAAATTATGACACAATTCACTTCCATCTGCAACCTATTACATAGCTTGGCTGTTCTTGTTACTACATCCCACACCTGAGGTTTCAAAGTCTAGAAGTCCCCATCCGTAGAGCATGATGCTGAACTAAATCCTCAGGGACATCATAGGCAGTGTAAATGTATCATAGAAGTATTTGACTCAGAGTAGTTTTTCAGTCTCACTGCCTTTGTTCAACCAACTTGACTTCTGAAACATTACCTATGACTTATCTCCAGTTTATGGTCTACATAGTACATAATAAATGACAGGAAAAATTTTGAGCTCCCTCCCATTTCCGCTGAACTTCATCACAAATTCCCCTTAAACTCAATGCCTAGATTCAAGTTCTTCCTGATGACAGAATACTGCTTTTAAAACCAGACAATTTCAAAGCATTAAAACCTGGAAAATAACTTTAAAAGACCATTTTGTGCTATTTCCAAATCCAAATAATTGAACAAATTGCATAATTTCAGAATCTTTCAGAGAGGAAAAAAATGTCCTAAGACTCTCTGCACCAAAGTTAAGCCACAAATGCATTTTTACCGTGACCATTTACAAGTGGGAAACGTGTGGTTTGTAGTGGAATGACTGTACAGCCTTAGCTTGGGATGTCAGAGGCTTTCTGGTAAGGTGAGCGAGAACACAGCCAGCTCTGATCCTCATGCACATGTTAGGCACAACTGTTCTGTTAAAGCAGCTCCTCAGCCCTTTGCACAGTTTTATTCATTCTGGATTTTGTGGGTTGTTTTTTGTTGTTGTTGTTGTTTTAATATATTTAATAAAGTATATGGACTAGGGCCCAGCTTGAAACAAAATGCTTGTTGCTTGCTGAGTTGTATGAACTTTAGAAATATGGCAATAAAATGGACACATATGTTCTATTATTATTATTAGTATTATGCTTAAGGGCTACAAAAATAAATCATTCTCTGAGCTCACATGGACAAAATGAGCACAGCTTTCTGCTAGTGTCTGCACTTACATGTATCTGTTTACTTAGATGCATCTGTTCTTGATATCTCATGGAAAAATCAAATATTGTATCTCAAGAAAAACCATCGCTGAGGCATTGTTCAGAAAATCAATCCTAAACTCGAAGTCCATTAAAAACCTGAATACCTGGGTCTCTCTGCTTGGAACTCTTATTTTTATTAATAGATCATTAATCTTCGATATGGTCAGAGATAAAAATACCTTTTTAAAGTGATGAAACGAAGAGATTTGCAAGTGCTGAAACCCCATGATCTCCCCCTCTCTCTCATCACCTGATACAGGCTTAAGGTTTCAGTTTGTAAAATCAATGGGAAGCTCTCCCCTTGTCAGCAGCCAGGGCCAGCCCAAGTACCTGTGCAAAGAGCTGGCCCATCAAAAGGGGCCATCACCTCCAGGACACCAGAGCATATTGTGTCCCCATGCCAAGACCTTTATCAACAGTAGCGAGGTTCCTTCTTGCCACCAGCTTCCCTTGGCCTGACCATAACCGGAGGGAAATGTGCCTGGGGACAGCCAGTTCTGCCGCAGGTTGCAGCTCCCGGCAGGGGAGTTCTGGTTTCCTGTAAAGGGTTCTCTCTTCAATCACGGGGAGAAAGCGTTTCACAGGGAAACTCCAGGCAGCTGCTGGGCAGCTTCCTTCCAGCCTGTCCCAGAGCTGCTGTTGACAGTTTCCCGAAGGCAGCTCCAACTGCCCCTTCTCCCCCTCCAGCTTGTTCAAGTTTGCCGATACCCGATCCACCAACATTTGTTTCCTCCTTCCCTGGAGGAGCTTTGCGCTTCACTGACCTCCAGTTCAGCCCCAGCTAGGCTGGCAGGAGGGCTCAACTGGCTCTCATTTCCCGGCTCGCTGCCGTCCCTCGTGTTGGACAAGCAACACCTACACAGTTCACACGGAGGAATCCAACTGGGATACTGCAGGCTCTGCTGACAGGGAAAGGCGACAGAGGTGAGCCCTCTGCACTCCTTTCATGGAGGCTACCCGTGCCAGAGACGTGAGGATGAATACAGCCCCGTGCTCTCACTCCAGGCGCTCTTAGCCCTCCTCCTGCTCTGCACAGCATCACACACCTGCGGCCCTACTGCACCTTCCCCAGGTGGGTGCCAGTGCTGGGGAACAGCAGTGGGATTAGTGGGTTTAGTGGGTGAGTGGATGGATGGGTGGATGGATGGATGGATGGATGAACAGATGAATAGATGTATAACTTCCCTCATATCTCCATCTCAGGTGGTTCCCACCCTACACCAACACCCGCAGCATCAGACCTTTCTTTCTCCCCGTTCTTTCCCCCTCCCTCCCCTTTCCAGCAGCAACAAAGCTTTTCCTTTAACCCGCTCGGGCTGCCTGCAGATGAATGGGGTTGGGGTTGGAGGTCGGGACTCTGCCCCTCACCAACAGCGCGACGCCCGCCCGCTGAGTGCCCCGGGGCGGAATCGTGGCGTTGCTGCCGGCCCCCGCCGTGCGGGACCCACGCTTTGGGACGGAGGGGAACGGCAGGAGAAGGGTTGGGGAGAGGTGTCTCGGCTGTGCACCTCCGCAGGCGGCACTCGGCTCCGTAGCCCGCCGGGGGAACGGCGCTGCTCCCCGCTGTGCGGAGCCGTTTCAGAGGTGTTCCCCCTCGCCCTCGGGAGCCGCTGCCCCTCCGCTTGCTTTCTGCGCGACGCTGCCCGAGGAAATTTTCCTGGCACGGCGGCATTCGTTGCTTTCTAATTAGCGGATCTCGATGCCGGCTTCTTTGTCGTGTTCTCCGAGGCGGTGCTTCCATGCAATTGCCATCAAGCAAGGATTTTTTTAAAGTATATTTTAAGGAAGCTACCTCACCCCACTCGCAGAAAATATATATTAAAAAAAAAAATCAGGAAGGTAATCTATTCCCTTTCTGCTCTCTGCCCGCTCTGCCCAGCGTTATCCGATCCGGTTTCCGCACTCGGTGTATTTATGGTTACACAGTAGAACGCTTTACGCCAGCCGCAACGAGCCCAAAGATTCTGGGAAGGGTGTGAAAATGAGCGTGGTTTTGTTGTGCCGGGACTACCGTGGGGCTGATATTTACACCGCGCACCTCGTAGCGCCGCTTTGGCTGTGCGTAAAACGACATTAATAATAACATTTACACAGAACAAACACGGACACACGGCGCTCCCGGAGGAGCGGGGCCGCCGCCCGCATCACCCAGCCCCGGCTCCCCGCTCCGCTCCAGCGGTGGCTCCGCGCAGGTGGGAAGGGCCGGGCTCCGCGGTGGAGGCCGCGCTGAGGGGCGCGGCGCGGGGTGGAGTGGGAGGGAGATGAACGCTGCTCAGTTCGGGGTTTTTTGCCTTTTCCCCAGCTCCGGCAGCTGGGGATAAAGCAGCCGTTCGGTATCGGTGAATGCTTTTATTTCTTCGAAGAGCGCGCTGCGATAAAATAATTTTAAAAGGAACTTCTCCCCGATCTCAGGCGGAGGGGCGGCTCGCGGCTGTCGTTGGGGAAAGTGCCGGTGCTCGGGAGAGGCGCCCGGTGCTGGGAAGGGCGGTGCGCATCGCCGGGGTTTTTGGGTTTGGATTTTTTCGTTCTTTACGAATGTTTACGTGAAAGGAAAAAAAAAAAAAATCTATTTAAAACGTGTTTTAAACGGCACGAATTTCTGATAAAACAGGAAGTCCCTGGGCAAAGGGTTTGTGTTCAGCCCGAAGAGTTCACTTAGTCCTCAAAGCCGCGGTGCTGCGGGCGGGAGGGGCTCGAACCGAGACGGACCACTCCCTCCTTCACCTCCCCGGCTTCGCGGCCGCCCCGCGCTCAAAGCCTCCCGCAGAGGCTGCTTCCCATCGTACGTAGTTAACGAAACTCGCTTCACCTGCGGGCAGCCAAAGGAACTGTTATCCTCGGCTGGTTGCATTCGCAGCTCGCCGTTGGGGGAGCCAATGGTAACTCCTCATAGTAAATGATCTGGGGGGTGGCAATCAGACGCCGAGAGGCTGTTGGTGTCTTCCCTGGTTGGTCTTAAATGTCGGGTTTTGCACAGCCTTAACACCGCCTGGTCATGAAAACACTGCTAAGTCATTTAGGGGTGGGTGAGGGTTTCAAAAGCATTAAAGAGAGCTGTAAGAAGGGTTTTGGAAGAGGAACAGTGATTTTCCTCCAAGCGAGTGCTTGTTCTTCTAATTCAACTGCAGCCCCTCTCAGTGCCAACCTGACCATATTACTGTCAGCACAGAGGTGGGGCTGGATGGCTGGCAAGCTGAGCTGATGGGTCATGGCTCAGGAAAGCTGGGCTGACTGTGGCTAAGCAGCTGCAAACAGGCACAGCCTGGCAGAAACTGTTTTCTCCAGCAAGTAACCTTGTGAGATGCTGAGATTATTGACTTTGAATGGGGAAAGAGGTGTCAGATAATCAGCTCACTCTCTATCTTCCTTAGATTTATGGATCAGGGCCTCTCTTGTCACTCCTGAAAATATAATCATGCTGGCAATAAACCTGAGGGAAGAATGAGGCAGAAGTGTTTTTCCTCCTAGCCAACACAGTGACCTTTGAGTTGTGTGCCGAAACAAGCCATGAAGTCCCACCAAGCCCAGCTTCAGACTCTTCCACTGCCCTGCCCAGGGCCAGCTGCAGCAGAAGTGTGGGGTTGGGGCACTCAGCACAGCCTGCACGCAAAACACAGCCTTAGGGCTTCTATAAGGTGCAGTTTGCTTTCTCTTTTGAGATATCCAGTTTTGGTGAGATCTCGAGATCTCTCTCACTTTTCCTCTCCAGATGGGAAAACTGCACCAGAGGGGGCTTTTTTTTTTTTTTTTTTTTTTTTCCCCCTTTCCTTTTTGGACAGAAACATTTCCTGTCTTCCTTAGAAAAAAATGTATTTTATGACCATTTTGCTGTGCAGACTTTTCCCTCTCTGGACATTGCTCAGAGTAATGCAACACCTTCAATCTGCAGAGCAGATACTTCTGCTTGCCTCAATTTCTTTATCTCAGATCATGCCTTTGTCTCCCTTCGACCTGTTCCTGCTCTTCAGTGAAAACTCACCTTTTTACAAGCTGTCAAATGCAACACTAACAGCTGAGCATTCCTTGGGAAAAGGGAAAAAAAAAAAACCAACAACCAACCAAGAACCATATTTACTTAAAAAATCACTTTGTATTTATGGTTCCTTGTTTTTTTTTATTAGCCTTTTAACAATGTCTCTCACTTTAACACTAATCCAGAAGGAAGGGGCTCTCTCCCATGCCTGTGGCAGATACATCCAAATGGAGAAGGGGAAAGGAGCTTTTAAACCACTTCTAATATTCCTAACATTTAAGAGTATTTTGGAGCAAGAAAGAGACCCCACTTCAGCAGTGCCCTTTTCTACTACTCAAAATAAATAAATAAATAAATCCCATTTTCTATCTGGTGATAAGAAGCACAGCAGAGGGAAGGAGGTGATGTGCAAATGGGCTGCTTCCATCTCTGACAGCACAAGTAGTTGCTTGGCTAAGAGTTTGGCAGGCTAGGAATTGTAGAAAAGCTCAGGGCAGCTTGGCAAATGTTAAACAGCAGACACGGACAGAAAAACACATCCACCAATCTGTCTCCATGCTTGCTGTTGTGATTCAGGATGGAAATCTGTTGCTCTGGTGTGGATAACAGAGTGCAAGTCTTCAGTCAGAGGGCACTAGCAGTAAAAGAAGCTAATTAAATCTTGGCTAGCATAGGAAAGGGGAGGCAGGCGTAGGAGAAAGGTTCACGTATTCCTGGTCATCAGGGAGGTTCAGTGGGAAGATCCTGCCAGGAATAGGATCTCAGAAAGGAAAGAGCAGAAATGAAATGGCCCAGGAAAAAGCAACATGATCTGTCAGTGCTACAAATAACAGCAGGCTTCGAAAAACAATGGCTGCTCCGGGGGAGGTGGGGAGGTGTAATCAGGGTAATCGGGGCGGTAAGGTGAACAATGCAGATCTGTAAAATAGAACGGGCATTACATAAGGTAAACTAGAAAGTTCCCGGCCACCCTCATGACACACATGAGTAATACACAAATGGGGCAAGAGGAAATGGAAAAGAGATCTTAGGAATTTTCTGTGCAAAACACAGTTCACTTGTGGAACTCACTGTCATAAGATGTCACATACTGCAAGGTCTGAATGGCAGTCAGAGAAAAAACAAACATACACGGAGGAATTATATTCCTAATAAAGACAAAAGTGTTTTGTATGATCAAATTTAGAAGTGATGCAGATCGTCATCAATAAATCCAAGTAATAGGAGATAGGGAGAAACAAGATTAATCTACAAATGCTTTTATCAGGGCTCTTGCAGTTTGCTCTGAAGTAGCCACCTCCAGCCATAATCAGAGGTTGAATACTGGCTTCAGCTTGGACTGAATGGGTATTCCCCCGGTGTTACATCTGCCTGGAGCAGCATTCATCTTTGGACAGCTTTTAGCCTTCCTTGTTAGCACTGAGTCTGGAACTGGATTCACAGAGCCAACTGGATATGACGCTTAAGTATTAAGTAGGACAAATCGAACAATCTTCCTGCCCTTTCTGCATGCTGTTATGGCACCTTATCGAATCAGGATGTTTCACTGAATGCCAGAAAAATGTTAACTCCCCAAATTTTTGAAGACAGGGCTTTGGAGCTCTCGAAAATATTACCGTCCAAATAATAATGTATAATTTACAAACAGTTGCCTCCTCAACCTATGCTAAATAGGAATCTTGGCCGTTCTGTTCTTCATATGTGGCAGAATCAGTTTCCTTTCCTTTCCAATTCAAGTAATTGCTACAGGAAATCTTTATACTTGCGTTCCAATTTAAAGACTTAGATTTGTTTTTAGTGGAACTAGAAAAGAGCACAAGAGCACAACCATGCAACGTAAATTTTCTTTAAAACTACAAAGACAAAAGTTCTACTTTTTTTTTTTTTTTTTAACTTTTAATATGGATAACTTTAATTTAGCACATCTGGACAGCTTGCAGACTATCAGATAGTGCCTGCGTATCTGGTGTTCTGTGTACACTGGACAAATGCACTGACTTCATGCAGTAAAAAAAATCTAAGGACAAATCCCCCCACTTAGAAAATATCCTTGCAGATCTACAGAACTACTATTTGTCCTACCAAACACTTACCTGTTCCAGGCAAGGAAAAAAGATGAGAGGTTATACCATGAAAGAAATCTTCAATCAATTCAAGTTGTTTGAAGCTTAGAAAGAAAAGAGGCAGCACATTTTTGTGACTGACACAGTTCTCCCTCAACACAGACTGTTTAGCACAGAACATCTGTGCTTACCTATATTTCAGAGGGAAGGAGGTTTCTCGAATGGACTCCTTCACACTTGGGAGTAAGCACCTTCTGTGTTACAAGACCTGAAGGCTGCTCTCCTTAATCTGGCTGAAATACAGAGGGATGCATGATGTGCACTTCACAGAAACAGTCTTTATGTTATAGGAAATGTAAGGCACAGCGTCCTGCCCAAGGACATAGGAAGTCTGCTCAGACCAGGAACAGAAATCTGTTCCCTAATTCCCACAGCAAGAGTGCCTTCCTGCACCGGCCTTCCTGACCCAGCACTTTTGCCACAGGTTGTACATAAGGGTTGTCTGTATGGCCCAGAGACAAACGAGGTGCAGACTGTCCTGGAGCACTTTTCTGACAGCTCTTTTCTTCAGAGCAGGATGTCACTTAGACTCATGCATACCATTACCATAAATAAACTCAGAACTGCCTAAATCATGAACAGAGCTTGCAAGCATCTGTAAACATTTTATTTATTTATTTATTTATTTATTGTCAGGTATACATCTGAATTTGTCCTTTGCTGTTTATTTTTTTCCTACAAATGTTGGTAAATTATGATATTGAGAAAACTGCACCAAGGGGCAGCTGTGAGCTCATTCACCCCTCTCCTGAAGCCCACACTGACATGCAACACAGGCTTGATCACCTCACAATGTTTCGCTGCTGTTCATCTCCGCACTGTTCTGCCAGGCAGCTCTCCTCCCTGTGACTCTGAAGTTCTTTCATTCAGCTGATCTAAGGATATGCTTCATCTCTTTGATACTACCATTTCTGATGTTAAAAAGGCCAACAAGCAAAGAAAAATACAATTCACCTAAAATACCATAGATGCTTGATGGACGATTGAAGAATTAACTTTCCTTGATATTCCTTGAGTTCTATCAGTTTGTAAGTAGAACTGATGCTATTTTTATTAAAACATTTAGCATAAAATGCCCTGGAATGAAAGTGAGATTAGTAGGCACATACCTCGCTTTAAACTAAAAAGTCAAATCCTTCCCTCTCACTTTCTGCATTTCCCCCTTCCCTTTTGTTCTCTGTGCCTCTAAAGGTAGCAGAGTCGATAAAAATGCTGCATGTGGGGCAGATAATCTGATTCCAGCCCCTCGCTCTGTTGTGTTAGGGCAGATTTAATCTCCTGAGCAGCACCAGCAAATAGACCTCAACGACTGCCATCTCACCTGCCCCCTCACTCTCTCCTCTTTTATCTGGATTACTCTTTTCAGGGAGGAGATCTTATTCTTACTGAGTAAATTAGGCTATTGTTTCCCTGTAATTCCCTTTTTGCAAAATGTTTTCTGTTTGAACTTCAGGACACAGTTTCTGGGCAGTTACTGGGCAGGGCATGTGAGGAGGGATCTGTGTAATTAGGGTCAGGTTGTGTCCCATTTTTCCATTTCACAGTGTCTTGCTGCCTAGTGCTGTTGCCTAGTGTTGATTTCATGGAGATTTCTTACAGAAAAACACAGATAAGCAGGATCAAGCTCGGCATTCTGACTGAAGAGAAAATTAAAGAGATGACGAATGCTGTGGGCACATGGCATTCAGCTGGGTGTCAGGGTGGGGAGCAGAGCTGGGGGTACGGGCCATGACCATGAGGGACACCAAGGGAAGGCCAGAGCAGCAGAGCTCACCCCAAAACAAGCCTGTGGTGCCAGTAAACTTCGCTCTGCAGGCACCCCTGGCAGGGAGGTACTGTTAGGTCCCCAGGACTGCTGGGAGCCACAGCTCTGCTATGGGGTACACGTGCCCATGGTGGGCCATTCACAGGCAGCCTCTGGGCACTGGCTCTCTGAGCAGCATTAACTGTCCAGACCTGTGATGCTATTATTATTAATTGCACTTTTCCTATTCCGAAGGCCAAAGGCGGGCTGGCAGCTTCTGAGGGAGCCCCTGAAGAGCTCCAGGCATCTCAGCCCCCCTTCAGCCCTCTGATAGTCCCCTCATACTCCCGCCAGGAGCTGCATCCCCACGGCGGGGCTAAAGCGAAAGCGAAGCGCGGCCCGAAACCCTCCGGGGGCGGCGGCAGCCATGTGACAGCCGGGAAGCGGCCCGACCGCGCGGGCCAGCGGGGCGCCGGGGGCTGCGCACCCCGCTGCGGGCCGGGCCGGGCCGGGCCGGGCAGGGCGGGCGGCTGCCCCCGTCCCTCCCCTCCGCTCCTTGCGTCCCCCCCGGGCCGGGCCTGGCGCCCCGCAGCGCTGCCCCCGGCGGAGGGGACCGCCTCTCGCTGCCGCTCATTGGGGTGGTCGTCTCTCGTATTGCGCGGTGCTTATTTTCATCCCCAGCAGCTCCTGTCACTGCCGTCGCCGTTCCTCCCGCTCGTCCCGGCCCCGCCGCCCCTTTGTGTCCGGAGGGATGAGGCGGCCGCGAATAGCGGCAGGTAAGCGGGGCGGGTGGCAGAGCTGGCGACTCTAGCGGCCCCCGCCCCAGCGCAATCCGCTCCCACCCCGCCTCCCTCCGCAGCCTCCGCGACTCGCTCCCTCCTTCATCTTACGCGGGGCTGTACGCAACAACGTGTTATCACGGCCGCCCGGAGAGACCCCCCCCCTCCCCGGGCCCTTCCCAGGCCCTTCCCAGGCCGCCCCTTCTCGATATTAAACCTGCCTCCTGCCGCGCACCTCCCCTCTCTCCGTCCCCTCCTCCCCCCCCCCCCCCCAGCACTTCGTGGCTACTTTGATTTGTCGTCCCCCCCTCACCCCCCCTTTTTTGGTTTCTAAGGAACTCCTCTCCAACCTGTCTGTAGGTATGTTTGTGTAACCAGACACTGAGAGTAGCTGTCTGCCGGGAGCCCCCCGAGCTTAGTTTGCATTCAATAGAGGTGTTTGTTTTGCAGGTTTAAACCTCCAGACGGGTTGAAGAACGCGCCCGAAAGGAACCACTTGGCAGATTTGGTTTCCTGCCTTGAAGCCCCACTGGACGTGGAGCAGGTGGGGGTCGCGGGGTGCCGGGCTGCTGGGCGGAGGGGCAGGGGCTGGGCAGCACCACGCGTCCACTCCCGTTTGTTAAAAATAAATCCGACAAGTTGGCACGTTGCGTCGTTTTAGAGAAGTGGATTCTCTCTCCAGGATTAACGTAAAAGCAAAAAAAAAAAAAAAAAAAAAAAAAGTCAGTGTTTGAAGAACTGCTCTTGCTCAACCCGTAAATAAAGAGGAGATGTTGACAGTTTGTGAACGGGAACAAAAAAAAAAACAAAAAAACAATATTTCGTTTCTTGAAGGGCATCAATAATTGTGAGGGTGGGAGTTAGAGGAAGAAGTTTAACCATTAACCTTTATCTGGGATTGTAAAGAAGTCGAAACTCGCGTTTCTGAAGCTTCTTTTATGCATTTGCTTTTCTCTTCCTCCCCTGTGTTTCCCTTCCCTGGAGATGGTGAGAGGTAAATGAGGGCGGTGGTGCTGGCGTTACAGGGCGAACAGGCGGTGTTGGGGCGAGCAGTGGGGGATGAGCGCAGTGGGAAGGTGGTCTGTGGTGTGGAGGGGGGGTGGGGGGAGCACAGCAGCGGGGCTGGCTGCAGGCTGTGCGCTTACATTTGGGGTTTTGCTTTTGTGCCTCCAGATCCTTCGCTTGCAGACGCCCGAGGACGGTTCGCAGAAGGTAAGAGCCTTTCCCCAACACTTCCATCCTCGGGGCCACCTAAGCATTTGGCCGTAAGGATGAGGCCCATCATATCATGTCTGTTCCTATGTCCCTGAACAGTGGTGAGGGGCGGTGTGGGGCCCCTGTGGGCACACTGAGGGCACAGGGTATGCAGCTCTGCACCCAGATAGTGCTGGAGCTGAGGGATTACTACCTTCTGAAAATGGGACACCCTTCCGAGAAAAGGACACCCTTTGTTTTATGAGTCGGGATGTGTAAATTTATGAAAAGCAGAGATGAAGAGTGCAGTGAAAAAGTTAATGCTACGACTGCTTGCTCCATGTGAAAGTAATCTGCCTAATGTAATTGGTTGTTTCCACCAAATCCGATAGTACTAATTTCAGTGTGAACCGGAAAGAAATATCTTGTGCTTTCTTAATTTTCAGCTTTCCAAAATGTGTTGTGTGCTACTTTGCATGGTTCTCGCCTGGAATAAAAGGACTCTCACTGCTTCTGAAAATAAACCGTGCCCAGGCAGGGAAGCTCTCCTCGCTGAGGGCTGAGTGAAGTGAAAGCAGGAGGTGCTGAGGGGAGGGGATGGAGGGAGATACAGGATCATAACATCGGGCAGAGCAAGTGCTGGGGGGGCTCTCTTTGTTTCCTTGTGAGCGCTGCAATTAGAAGGTAAATACTCTGATCCAAAAGATTCAAATTAGGTACTTTCAAATGGCAATTCTAACAACTGTAAAAAGGCTTTTCCATTTCTTCTTTAAGGACAGCGTCTTTTCATTAAGGACATTCTTTTCATTAGCAATCGAAAATACACAGACTGAGTAATACTGCTTGTTCTCGTGAGTTACGGTGGAACTCAGCAGCATGCTCAGTTCTGAGGAGTTCCTCTATTGCCTTCCCTCCCCCCCCCCCCCCCCCAACTGAATCCCTGCCAGCAACAAGTGTGCTGATACAGTGAACTGCAGGACTTGGGCACGACGCCAACTCAAGCAATTTAAATGACATGGTTAATAGTGCCTCCACTGTCCTTATCACACAGTAGTTGTCTTTAATAAAGTCAGTGAACTTCCAAGTGATAATCATGAATGACAAATTAACTCAAGCCCTAACCCTCCTGTTCAGATGAATTCTGTTTTGCTCTGACTGATTTAAGTACTGATTTCAGTTGGACCACAACAATTTGCAAAACATACATCTCCTCTAAATATGTGATTTCTTTCAGGCAAATAAGAGCCAATTAGTTTGTATGAAAATATTTCTGCAGTATTCCCATGGCTTCTCCTTCTGGCAGTGTCACTTTATTAAGTGTTTCAGTAGTGATAAGTTTACGTGGGGCACTGCATCTTCCAAAGGAACATTTATCAAACACTTCAAATGAGGAGATAATTTTACATAAAATTGGTAAGTCAGTATAACGTGTCTAAAAAGTTAAAACACTCTATAATTCCTGTAAAGTATTATTTATGGAAGTGAAAATGATTGCTCCATCAACTTCGGTTTGAAATGAGTAACCTTGAAATAGCAAGCAGTTCATATAATTTCAGAAGTATCCACACTTAGAAGCAGCATGCTGTTTCACCGTGGGAGTTTTGAAGTTTTTTCAAGTACCTCTAATGCTCATAGCAACTTTTTCCATTGTAGAATTAAAAGATTACGATGTAATGGGAAACTACAGAGGAGGCAGAATAGTACAATTGACAGTTTAACTGCACATTGCCTATATGATTGTTTAGATTATGATCCTTATTTTTTGGGAGATTTGATCCTCAAAGTACCTTTGCAGGATCTCATCTCGGTGATTTCCAAACTTGCTAAATCTTGCCAAAAGCCATAGGAGCACTCATGTTCTCAGCAGCTGTTAAGAGCTTGCTAAGGCACTTAACAGTAAATGTTTCATGTCTCGTGCCTATGATTGAAATACACTACTGTGTGCTTAACTGTTAAGTTTGGAAATACCGTTCCTGATAGCCAGGACTGTATTTTTGAAAATTACTACAGTGATTACAGATTATATCTTGTCACAAATTTGGTTTCTTGTTCCCATTTTTATTATTTTTTTTTTTTTAAAACAAAATTAATTTATTATAAACTAGGGAAAACTAATTTGACTCTACCTTTGTCTTAAAAGTAGCGATAATTAAATAATAAAAATTGTCAATTACTTTCCAAAAAGCCTTGTACAAATGGATCAGTCAGACAGGTTTGTGGTTTTTTTGTTTGTTTGTTTTTTAACTTTAAGGTGGCCAAACATATTGTAGCCACAACAGAAGTTATTTTAAGTGCTGGCTTTTGTAAAAGTGAAATGCCCAACCTGAGACAGTGCTGAAGTGGTAGCATGAAATTTCTGTGGCCCTGAGAATAGGGCAAAGAAGAAAATCTGCCTCTACGTATAATTCATTATATATTAGGTATGTTCATTTCGGTCTTTTGTAGTGTGCATCTGTTCTGTTTGTAAAAATTAAACATTTGTGCGTTCCAAGTAACATACAGAAAAAATACCTGGTGATAAGAATAGTTCTAGAAACAATTGCTGGTAGTTGATAGGTTATTCCTTCTTTTTTGGATGCACTGAGATTATGATTGTGGCTTTTCCGATAAGCAGGACGTGACTCTGAAAGCAATCGTCATTGTTACACGTTGTAATTTATGAGCTTTCTCCCCCCAGCCCTCCTCAAACCTGATAGCTC
The DNA here is from genome assembly GCF_019232065.1 of Centrocercus urophasianus. Lineage (NCBI taxonomy): Eukaryota > Metazoa > Chordata > Aves > Galliformes > Phasianidae > Centrocercus > Centrocercus urophasianus. Next base: position 36,221,447 of record NW_024884142.1, read on the forward strand.
TTTCAGTTTCACAGTTGGCCTCATGTTCCACTTTTCTTTTTCCTTTGAAGGCTGGGCGGAAGGCTTGTCAGTGTGTGCAGCCGCACTGCTCAGTGCAGGGATGGGTGGCTAAGCTTGAAACCATATGGGTGTCGCTATTCAACAATTGTTGCTGCTGTTCCTGATTCCTCTTTCTTATTAAAACCGATGTTTGGGATCTCTTTATTAGCATTGTATCACATTAGAAACCACATGCTTAACATTACATATGTACGTAATGGCATTTTGAAAGATAAGGCCTTTAGACTTGCTTCTTTTGGGGGAAAACTGAATGCAGTTAGCCTACAGAGAAAAATGCTCTGGTTCAGAAAGGTTGCCAAGGTGCATCTTGACCTAATGAGCGCAAGGCCTTTTCTCTCTAACATACATCTTTCTGTTTTATCCTCCCTTGTTTGTCACGTTCACTACTTAAGACCTGAAATCGCTAACATGCACAGTGAGCACAGCCTTACTAGCCTGAGAAACACTACTGGAGTGTTGGAGTAGCTGGAACAATTTTCAGTAAAGCAGCGACTGGCCCCTGTGTTTTCAGCTCCTCGGGGCAGGGAATTGTCTACAGTGTATTTTCTGTAAAGGGCCTGGCATGCCTGTATGTGCCAAAAGATGATAAATAATAACAACCAGTAGTTGATAATTTATGTAGGCATTTATTTTTTTATTACGGAATTTGCCTATAGGGTGCTTTCTAGCAAAAAGGAAAACGCCCGACTGGCTTCCAGCTGGGCCAAGATGTGCCCTGACGGCGGGAGCAGCTTTCAGTCGAAACAGAGCACACATTTAATCAACGGTATCTTCTCTGAAGATGTCGGTCCAAAGCATGGGCTGGCGTGAATCAGTCTAACTCCACTGAGATCTGTAGAGCCACAGCTGACTTGCACCAGATGATGTGAGTGTCCTTTTTGGCTTTAGCAGTTTTCCTTTAATCTTCTTGCCACTTAAACTTTTACTATGATCTGCCCACATTCCAGAAGCATGGAATGAAGATGGGATAACGTTTCCCTTACTTTCCTCCTCCTTTAAGCCTTTCGTGCATTCCTATTGCACAACGGTGTATGCTTTCTGAATTATATGTACTCTAATTCCACCTTCAAGCCTGTGAAAGTAGCTGTCCCCCCCCAAAGTCACACCTGAAAAGGAGTGTCATTATTTTCAGTAACATTCCTGTCTTGCCTAGCTTGCCAGATGTATATTATAAACTTTCCTGATTGAACTGCTTTTATGGTTTAAGGTTCCTAAATTCCATTGTTAGGAACTCTCTCATTAGAAATCTGTGTGAAGTGAAGAAGTTCAGAAACATTGCCCCCCACATCTATTTCCCAGAATCGTTTTATTGTGCCTGCCAAGTGTCTTAATGTTTTAGTTACTGAACTGCATCATCCATATGAAGTAATTGAAAATGCTAACTGTGTGCATCTTGTGTGGTGAGAAGACTCGAGCAATAGTTAGGCAGTGAAGAAGAGAAATAAATTATTTTCCTTTCTCTTCCAAGCCACTTATAAACATTTTTTCAAAGCAGTGTTAGTAAACTTATTCTTGTTAGACATTGGAAAACTGTCTTAGAGTAGGGAGGCACTCATTTTCCAAAGTTCAAGCTAAATCTTCTTTCTTATTGAAATAGAATGCATTTTTTAGAATTTCAGCACAACTGCTTTTGACAAAACTTGCTTTCTTAAGTGAAGTAACCAGCTTTGGTAGATAGTTGCCCCAAATTAGAAAGATAGGATACTTGGGTGAGTGTGTGTGTTCAGATTTGGAAGCAAATGAGAAATCATGAATCCTACCCATGCCCCCCCAGCAGCTCTGAGAGGAATGTGATTAACTGCATAATCATACATTTTTGCTGAAACTTCTTCTCACCTTATGCTCTTTTTTTTTTTTTCCTGAGGTTTATAAACTAATAATATCTTCAGTGGAAAAAAAAAAAAAAAAAAAAAAAAAAAGCAATAAGCTGAAAATATTGTGCCCAGATGCTGCACTAAAGAGGGCTACACAGAAATGTCTGTATAGCCTGATAGAGAGTGATTTCTTCAAGTGGAAATGAGCATACTCCATTTCCTTTGAACAGACTGGAAAGTGACTTTCCTCTTTCCAATTTGCCAGTTCTTCCAGAGCTATAAGGGACTGTAGTAAGTAAACCTTTCACCAAAATTTTACTAAAGCAGGAAAGATGTAATTACAACATCTCAAGTGATTCAATAGAGATATGTAGCAAACCAATATTGTATGCAATTAATTTGATTCTTACGTGCACTCAGATCTAGATTTCATTTGTTGTTAGGAAAAGCTTTGATTGGAAATTGTGATGCAAAAGGACAAGATGCCAAAATTAATGCACTTTTGTCTTTGATTTTATTTTCTATTGGTGATACGATCTTTGCTGAAAGCGAAAACGTTATAACTAAATTTTAAACTTGACTGTAAGGCTGCATGGCCACTTTCAGAAATGTGTTGTCTTCAGTATACTTCAAACTAGTGAGAGAAGAAATGTTCTCAGCCTTTTTTGTATCTGGTTTTATTTGTTGGAAACATTTTGCATGTCTTAAATTAGTCCTGATAGGACATCACCTCCAATTGAGCTAAGAGCATTAATACCAGCTGAAAATGAAATACCATACTGACTGGAGACTCCAGTCCTACTCAGATAATATTCAATGAAGACAGATTTCATAGCACCTTCTTATAAGGAAAAGTTCTAGATCTTTATCCATTTTGTAAATGTATAAGATGCCTTCACAGGAAAGAAAAGTCCTGTTATTTTACTGTGATAAATGGCATTCTTATACTTCTGTAGCATTTACAAACTTCAGGCAGGGAGGAAGAATCAAAATGCCATACTGCTGCATTGTAGATTTTTGTGTCAAGTGGTGTTTTGGGGGTTGCAGATACTGCTCTGGAATTTAATTCATAGAGAGATACACAAAACAATTTCTCTGTTCAGCTCTTGAAGATTTTACCGACTGCAGTTCATGAAATAGACAATGATTTTGTTAAATATTTTCACTTAAAGTATTCTGAAAATTTAAAAAAATACATATTTCTGAAACGTGCAAAACACAAGAAGTAGATTTTGGGAAAGTAAAAAATTGAATTAATACGTAGAGTTAAGTAAAACTGGAATGTTTGTGATTGCTTTGTCCATAAAGAGTAAAAAACTCTTGACAGGTTTTCGGTTTTATAAATGTTGCAACTGAATTTTAAAAGCAGTGGAAGAAGTTACATACTGTAGAATGCTTTTAGCTGTAGCTAGGATTCTTTAAGGCTGGATCTCAGGATTTTAAGTTAACTCAGGTCACTCTCTACCAGGCACAAAAACTGCACGATGTCTACTCACGGAAGGTTTTTGTTTTGAAATCACACTTTTTTTTTTTTTTTTTCTATACCATACATAATTCAAGTAATAGATTGCGCTGGCTGCCGTCAGTAACAGAACTCCCGTGATGTTGTCAGATGGGGATTTTATCCTTCCACCCTTGCTCTGCAGACACGCTTGCGCAAGTTCAGCGTCCAGTTCTCTGAATCTGACTGCGGCGTGGGGGGAACACATGGGCTGTGCGGGCTGAAAGTCTGCGTGGGAATGCTTGCAAGATCAGAGCCTTGTACTATAAGTCGGCCTGTGTGATTTCGAAATGAAAGTGTATTCAAAGCCTCGGGAATGGCTACCCTGACTTTAAATATGCGTTTGTTTGAATCCTGGACTCTTCTAGTTGTTTTTCTGTGACTTTGTATGCGGAGTTATGTATAATAGAACCTACCAATTAAATAATAATTGGGGGGAAAAAAAAAAGAGAGAGAGAGAGAGAGAGAAAAATATGTCTGACCAAAGGAATTGTTAGAAACGACACCGTTTGATAAGATCATCTACTGAAAATAAGGGGGGAAATGAGATCTGACTGAGGTAAAACCAGGTAAATAGCTTTCAGCTCGGCTTTTGTTATTCAAGAAGAAAAAGAAACAATAGGTGCTGTTTAGAGTCAGGAGCTGCCCTTCTAACCTCTGCTGCTCTTAAAATGCCTGAAGGTTATTGCATGGTTCACGGTGGCTTTTATGCTTGCAGTTCAACTTTTAATTTTCTAACAAAAGGGGATGTAGCAGCAGCCTACTGATAAACACTGCGCAGAACAATCGGAGAGAAAAATGAACTGCTGGATTCCTCACGCTTTTTTCCTCCTTTCCAGTTACAGAAGTATGTTGGCATGTCTTTAAGGGCAAAAAGCAGTGCCTCCGATGTTAAGGTGTCAAAGCTGGAGACTGCTTTTTTTAAAAAAGTACAAACTGTAACGGGAAGCATTTTTGCATTAAATAGCCCCAGCCAAATGAACAATTTCGTTGCACACTGTCGTGAGGAGAGTCTGAACATCCACAGGGGCTGCATCTATTTCCACAAGATTTCTAATTCTTGCTACGCTAACAAAACTGAGTCAAGCTTGCCTTAAACTCAGCCTTCCAGCATCAGAGCTCCTGCTGCCTGGCTCAGATGCACATTGGCTCATGCTGAGCAGGAGAAGCACCCTTTCTCTGCGAGTTGGTGCTCAGCATAAGTAACACAGAAGAGCTTCAGGCTGCATGTTGTTCCCCTCCTTACATGCACTGTTTGAATTTGTCGGTGCAGTGATTGCTGGTGTCCAGAATACACTGCTTGCTGGGATGCCTGTGTGATCTGAGGAGAGACGGGGTCAGCTTCTTGAGGTATTGTTTTGCAGCACAGATGAAGGAAGTGGAATGTAACAGTTTTAGGAATGTACACCTGTGGGTATATTATAAGAGAGTATCTGTTTGTGTGTTTTCACCACTGACATTCAGATCAAAGGTCTTGGAGGTGTTGTAGTAAGAAAAAGGGAAAGGGGCTGCATGTCTCACAAACTCTGACCTGTTGTCTTGCTCGTTGTTTGCAAATTTTCACTGGATAGCTAGTCTCATGCCAGCTTACATGAAGTGAGTTATTTTCAGGAGTCCACTTCATGTATGTGGGTATTCAGTTCAAAAAAGCAGCAGATTTGGATCTCCTAAGTGACTAAAAGAGGTAACACTGTCCACAAGTGTTGCTTCTCAAATATTGAATCTGATGCCCAATCTTGCCATGGACAGAGCTGAAATACTGCTGCAAGTACCTAAAAAAGTTGTCCTGTGAGGTGGTGATTGTTACCGCTGGATGGCTGATGCCAGAATGGCTGACAAGCTGAGAAAAATCTTCAAGGCTTTACAGACATACCAGCCATACATACCTGCTTAAGCATCTTCAACCCTTTACAAATACATGCCAGCTAAAACAAAAAAGCTGAGAAGGAGCCTGTTCTTGCCTTCCAGAGGAAATGTATCCCTAATGGAGGAGGATCCCCCAGGCCCTGGAAGTTGTTTAATTAATCACCACTTTCAGCCTGCTCATTAAATAGCTTTTCTTTTCTTGCACAGGCAGGTGAAGAAGGTGATTACACCTGAGAGAAATAATGACACCTGTCAAATCGTCCTGTATTGTTAAGCACTAAATATATATATATATTTAGTTTAGTTTTAGATAGGCAGAACAAGCAGAACCATGCTTGCTTTTTATACAGGTTATGTCGATTTATGCTGTTACATATTTGCACTGTAATAATGTGTGCTGTTACATCTGGCAGCAGTTCTCATCCTCTGTAACTGAACTTACATCAGAAATACTAGTGCTTTTATTTATTAAGGTAGAGACTTTTACAGTCAATGTTTTGCTCACTGCTGTGACGTTTATGAATTTATTTCTCTTTAACAAAGTTGTCTTACATTAGAGTCAAAACTGCCCTCATCACAGTCTTGAGTAGCTTTCTGCCTCTGTTGCATTCACATTTTGGTTGTGATGGACATCTTGGCAGCTTATGATGTAATTTATCTTGTTGCTTCAGTGCTGGGGCCCTGTCAGCAACAGGGAATGTCAGGAAGAATTTTCCATTGGCTCAGCTAAGCCAGGAGCAGCATTGGGAGGGGATCAGAGCATGGGTATGGCCCTGGGGAAGTTACATGGAGGTCTGGCTCTGAGGCGTATTTGGTAAGAAGCGAGCAGGCAGAGGTGTGAGGTAACTGTGGTCCTGTAGAGCTTAGCTTGCTGTCCATGTTTAGTGTGTGGAGGACCTCTTGCAATTTTTTTCTCAGCATGTTGTGGAAAGCTCTTAGCACTTTAATAATACGCATTTTTCCCTGTGGGCTCTGCAGCTCCAGTTTGCTCTAGATGAATTCCTGAGGCACACTGTTTGCTTAGTGTGTTCAGGCCTGAGAAATCAGCGTCTTACCGGTGGATAGGGACTGTTGTTCAGGCTTTTTTTTTTTTTTTTTTTTTTAAAGGACTCTTTCAGAGATAGTGAGTCAGATAAAGTTCCAATTTTGCTTTATCCAGATTTATTCCATAGAAAATCAACAAGCTGTGTATAATTTGCAAATGTTTGCTTTGGTTGCACAGTTGCCACAGCGTGTTCTGCTAGTCCAAGGGTGGAGAAAATATGCAGTAAGGCCTGTGACACCATTTCGTACAACCCTCGGCCACATGGTTTTGTTTTATGTTTGAGTTCTGCTGGCAGGCACTAAAAGCGGTGTTAATTCGTGGCCTGCTAATTTAGCTCGGATGGTCTGTTCAGCCATCTGCACAAAAAAGGGTTACTGGCCTTGCCTTTGCCTGTGGCAGCCATGCTACTCCCATCATGAGGGCTACAGCCACTGGCGTTGCCTTCAGTCAGTTTTCCTTGCTCTGAAAGCAGCAGCATGGTCACTTGTCAGCTGGTGGTTGTTGGCCTCCCCCTCTGCACTGCTCAGCCTTTTAGAAGTCCATCTAGTCCACCCTCAATAATCTGAACAAAGTGGCATTGCTGTAAGAGGTGCTGCTCCAAGATGGCTGAAGCTCTCACTTTCCGTCCACTTCAGCCTTTTCCTGGCACAGCTCACACCCAGCAGAGCAAGCCGCAGAAGATCAAGTACCCAATGCAGGGTTATCTCACTGATAGGGAATGGACTGGGGATTGGCTGTGCTCTATTGCCAGCAGCAAAGATGGGGTGGGAGCAGAAGGGCTAGGAAAGGAGTGGTAGTGCTTCCATAGTACCAGTGTCATTTAGATACCTTGAAAGAGTTGTAAACGTGCAGCGTAGCCAATCCTAACAAGAATGCTTTCCTAGCAAGAACACTTTCCTAGCACCACTGTTCCTACACAAATTTCTAGGAAGGAAAGCTTTTCAATTGTTTTAGCACGTGTGTGCACACAAGGAAATGAGAAAAGCAAAGGGCCTTTTATATTTATCTGTTAAAGGGCCTGAGAAAAGTGTGTATGGGGGGGGGGTTGTTTGTGTTAAATCTTACTAAAAGCCTTCTGGTGGTCAGTGGCTGAGAGCTGCTCTGTATTGTCATATTATTTTTCTTTCTGTTTGGATATTAAATATCAGCAGAACAGGTTCTAAACTAGGGAAGTGTTCCACTTTAACTTCTGTTTAGACAAATCCAAGAAACAAGGGTCCAATCTGTCCATCTTCATGCCTCTGTAAATTGCAGTTTTCTACGAAAGACTTGGCAATACCACAGCAGGCATTTTTGGCTGAGGCAAGGAGTCTATTTGCAGTATTTACGTAATTTTTTTTTCTGGAGGAAATGCCAGTCACTGCACTTCATACTTAAGGTGATCAGCCAGTGGGAGAAAATGAGTTGCAGTTTAGCTTGCTAAAAAAGATGAAATACTTTCTCCCTAAGTTTTTGCCTTTCAAGTATCAGAATACTTTATCTTCTGTTTTGGTGTTTCGTTTTGTTTTTTCCCCCAAGAAAGGTTACAGACCTAAGGCAGGAGCTGTCTCAGTCTCCTCAATCTCAGAGATTACATTAGATTTGTTTTCTTATTTTGATCATGAGCTCAAGGTTGAAATAAACAAAGTATGAGAGTATGACATGCATAAACTTTGACAAACAAAAGTTAGTAAAATATCTTGGTACATACGATGTTAAAAACCATCAAAAATATGAGTTATTCAGAGAGTTCAAGGAAAAGAGATTTTAAAAAAGAACAGAGAAACGGGGATTTCTAATACAAAAATAAACACAGCAAAAAACATAATGCCTCCTTTCCTCAGAATAAAATCAAGATAGGTTTGTTTAAGTTTCATCCTCGCAGTCTCTTTGTTGTGTTCCGGTGATTCATGGGATAAAGTGATTTTTATGTCCTTTTCACTTATATTTAAGTGGGATTTCTCCCACATAAACAAAGTAACACACACTCAAAGAATCTTTCTGCCTCATTTAAACACCCCACCTTATCAAAACTCAATTTCCATGAGTGATGGATCCTGGCTCTTGATGGGAGAATGAAGTATTCAATTACCTTATTTTCATGTGCTAATGAAGCAGAATGTGGCTTTAGGGGGTTTCTTTTCAGCAAGGTAGCCTGTTTGGTTATGCACATGCAGCCTTCTTATGTTTCCTTCCATGTCTCTGTCTACACTCAAGCGGTGGTCTTAATGGGTGACAGTGGCTAATCTGTCTGCTTGACAACAAGCCGTGGCCTTCTTCAACTCAGCAGGAACAGTGCTGGCCTGTAATTAGTGGAGCCATCAAACCAACTGTTTGGCTCAAAATGATTTCTTTTGGCACCTCTAGCAACAGCTTTATATGCTGAACATCTGACCAGTTCTTTATCTCACTTTGCATCAGGGAGTGCTGATGAAGGCTCTCTAAACTCCAAAACCCTCAACCTGAGTGGCAAGTTTGTGCTCCTGTAAATCTAAAAGTCTGTCCTCAAATTGGGAAATGCAAAGTTTAAATATTTGCTATCACTTGTAAAGCTCTGTTTAAGAGCGCAGGTGTATGTGTGGCTGTGTCAAGTGGTAAAAGCAAGTTTTTTATATGGTTATCACAGTGCTCTTCATCCAAAAGAGGCCTGGATTGAGGTTGGGTACACAGAGCTGGTGTTCAGTGCTGATACTCCTGTCCTCTTGCATCCTCAGCATCACCTCCATGAGAGGAAGGGTTAAACTGGTGGGGCTGTCCATCCTTCTGAACTTTATTGCTTAGCTGAAACAGTAGATAAATGTTTAGTACACCAGAGCTCTTTAGTACTTTATATGATAGCCACTTAGCTGCAGTTGTGTGTCCTTTTAGCACTGTATAATGAAAATTAACACTTTGTGGGGGTTTTCCTAGTAACTGTGCTGGGAACAACTGTCAGCTTCACCACAATGGATGATGGAGGGAAATAACCATGCAGGGTTACTCACTGCCAGTTATGAAGTTGGGGAATTGGAAAAAGGCAACAGATTTCCCTTTTTCCCTCCCCAAAGATGAAATAAAGAAGCACTGCAAAGTACTTTGAAACAAATATCCAAGCTATGATTCTTCTTTTTTCATGGCGACTTCTAAAGAAAGTAAGGGCTGTCCTAACTAGCCGAGGTAGATGTGAAAAGTGGTCATGTTCAGTTTTCCTGTAAAGCATTGACGTGGGGAACAACAGACTTGGTAATATGAGTTACACTTTCTTGCCTAACGATTCATAAAGAATGTTCCTAAGAATTACTTATTCAGCTGCATAACAAATTCCAGCTTCTGCTGACCTGTGGTAACTGGTAAGTAAAGGGAGGAAGTGCATCAGACACTAAGAAGTAAGCAGAAGTTTTTGTGAGCATGCTGCTGAGTATCTTGGGTTGTCCTGCAGGAAAAACAAGGAAAAAGAAATCCATGAAAACAGAAACTGAGATCTTTGGATATGCTTCTGATACAGTTTTTCCCAGTGGTAATAAAGTACCTCTAGCTGTGAAGTCTTATTATGAATTAAAACTGGTGAAAACATAGGAGAGTAGTAATAATAGTTCTCAGCTGTCAACCAGGAGGAGACTTCTATTTAAGGAGAGCTTTAAAAAGTTATTAGGAGGGGAGTTTGTGAAGGCATGATGAGAATAAGAGGCAGCTGCTGCGTTCAGTGAAGTTACCTGGCTTAAGGTTTTAAGTTAGGCCTGGTAAAGCTGCTAGGAAGTGAGTACTCAATAAACACAGAAGAAAATCAGGTAACATCATGACACAAGTTATTGCTGAAGTAAATCACAAAATTAATGCAGTGACATTACAGGATTACAGAAATAGGGCTGATGCAGTGTTTTGCTGTAGCCATTCAGTATGGCTTTTGTGCAAACACCCCAGCCGCCAACCTGGCTCCCAGGAAATTCACCTCCTGGAAAGGAAATTCCCAACACACTTCCCCTCCCTCTAGCCTTCCTCCCCTTGCGGGGGGTTTTCCATGCTCTCTGTTACTTATCTCTGGCTGTCCTATCTCCAGAGTGATCAGAGTGGAAATAAGGTGCAGTTAGAGCTCTCTCCAATGCTGGTGATCTTTGGCAAACATCCTGGCATAGCGTGATCCGAAGGAAGTCTGAGCAGCTCTTTTATCCTCTGAATTTGGGAAAATTGTCCAGTGTTCTGCAGCTAGAGTTTGGTAAAAAGAGATTTTTGTGACTAATACTTTGTTTGCCAGAATGTGCTGTTCTGGAAACAAAACCGATTAACTCATTTGGTTATGTATTATTTTGTTGTTCTGCTTAGGAGTTGGGAAGTTTTTAGTTGAAACTTTTTTTACACTTAAATTTTGTTAATCATTCTCAAAGCACAGCATCTCAGAGTCCCTTTCAAAATAAAACATGCATTTAAAAAAAAAAAAAACAACAACAAAAACAAACCATCACATTTTGTTTGGGAACTCTTGATGAGACATGTTTTGTTTTGCATTGCTTAACATTATTCATTAGTTCCAAAACAACACATTTTCACTGTGTAGAAAAAAGCCCTCCTGCCTTTTGAAAGTGCTTTTGAAACAGTTCTTCTCCCTCCTTTGTCTGTGTCCTTTGCTTGGATCTCTGTATCTTGCGGATGCAGTCTGGTATCTCCGTGTAGCCTGAAGCTACTGAGGCTAACTTTCCAGCGTTTTGAGAAAATGAAAGGGGCAACGTCGCAGAATGTCTCCTGAGTCACAAAAGTAAACCGTTGTTGTATTGCTGCACTCTTTACTGTGGTCAGCTTGGCATGAGCAGATGCTTAATGTCCGCTAAAGAATTAATAATAAACTGCGTGCCTATTTTATAAAAGTGTTTTTCTTCCCTGAAATAAAAAGAAGCTTGTTATTTCTTCAGTTATGTGTGCTTTTAGCTTAATTTCCAGGTGTTTCTTAATTCAGAACATCTAACTGAAATTGCTCATTTTGACCCCATGTCCATTTTGTTTTCTGATCCCCAAACACCACCACTTTGCTCCGCCATTTATTTTGGCAGTGTTGCAAAGGTGATCGTTTCCACAAGTATGCACGCTGAACTTCGTAAAAGTTTGTCAACTGTGCTTTTTGATAAAATTTCTCTCAAAAAAACTAGTTTTTTTTCAGCACTTTCCATTTTAGAAGCATGATTATAGGAAAGAGGGAAAATATTTTATGGTGGCGTAGGAAATAATTTCTATACTATTTTATATTGAGAAGGAATGCTGAGTTAATTTTACAGTGAGATGTGTCTTGTGGACTGTGATACAGCTTTGCACACTTATGCATAATTCCATCACATTAATTTTGTGTGTGAGCAGTTTTCTTACCGCATCTCATTGAACTATAGAGGGAACTCTGAAAGTTGTCTGATTATACAATATGGCTTTTGTATATAGTAGGTACATACAGTGTAAGCACTGATTTTGGAGTTCTGAATGGCAGTAGTCAGTGCCTAACAGTTTGTAAGAGGTTTGTGTGTTATTACTTTGGAGATGCCAGCTTATATTTGCCCTATCAAATGAGAAATATAAAGCCAACAGTCCCGATAACTGAATAAAACTAAGATGAATTGAGGGAAGAGTACAAAAACAGAAGGACAGATCTCTCCCTCAAATGAAATGAGTATGAACCTGAGACTAGCATTTAGAACATGCAGTTTCTTGCCTATCAATAACCTTTTGCAGACATACAGAACCATTTAATTATATTGTGGCAGTACAGGCAGACGTACATCTCAGGAAACCAAAAGCATTTACGGTTAAAAATCCATACTGCTGTTTTAAGTTCAGCCTGCAAACCTTCATGCATAAATAGTCTTAAAGCTACGTTCAAGGCTGCTGAATGTTGAATTTTGCTTCAGATTCTCAGTAATCTTCAGGAGCAGAGCAAGTAAGGCTTCTATAATAGCCTGTTCTTAAAGCAACCAGAATATGGTAAATGTCAGAAATCCACATCAGAAATAAGAGGTCGCACGCTTTTTACCAAGCACAGATGAAGAAAAAGAGCTCTTTGATGTGGCTGTAGTGTAGTATCAACTTTGTCTCTAGCAAGACTTCTGCACTGCGAACTTGATTTGTGTAAAAAAGGCTGCTGTGCTACTTGGAAGTGCTGATATGGGCTTATCCTCCCAGTTGTCTGTTTCTCCCCCTGCCTTCTGCACCTCTTCTGTCATCTTTCTTTTGGCTGTCTTGAGCCTCAGACAGCCAGTCTTCATCCCAACCCAGCCACCTAAAAACCCTGGATAATCCCATTTCGGTGCATAAACCAGAGCAGCCTGAACCATGATAAGCAATTGTGCAGCAGCTGCTGGTGCAGGCATATGCTGGTTGGAGTTGGGGGGGGGACCTCAGATGGGCTTCAGGTGGCCAACAGTGCCTCCGTGTCTCAGTCTGGTTCCCAGTGCAGTGTATATGGCAGGTTCTGCATCTACAGCAATTCCTAGTGTTGCTGAATGTATAGCTCTTCTCAATATTAGCAATATCACCCCACTGTTACTGCAACCCCCTTCTGTGCCTGGGCCAGGATCTCTCTGGGGAGCACCAGAGGGTGCCTGTTCCATGCTTTCCTCTTGCACCATTCTCTTTTGCCCAGACACATCATTGTACAGGAGCTAATTTTGGGTTGTGATGTGGTAGCTTGAAACAGGACAGTGCCCGTCTTTTAGTCATAATTATTTACAGTTTGATTCATGTATGTGGAGATATGAATATTGTATGTCTTCAAATACTGCCTTTTTTAGACAGTGGACATGGTATGAAAATGATAGATGAAAGATGAAACAGCTAAGGGCCTGGAGTGATGAAACTTAAAATATCTTTTTTGGTTCAGTTCTCTATCATCTTCATATTATTCATTTATGCCCCATCTCCATCTCTGCCCTTCTGCTGCATTCTTTTCATGCTGCAACTGTCTTTTAAGTAGCTTTATGTTTTGGACAAAAAGCAGCTAGGTATTGTACTCAGTAAGAAATGTCCTTCCAGTCACATTGATGTAATTATGCTGTTTCATGGGTCATTGGTCCTTGTACTTCATCCTTGAAACAGTGCTGGCTGGTTTGAGGAACGATCCCCAGCTCCTGAAGACGTGCCAGCTCCTGAAGACCTGTGTTAGGGCAGCCACTCAGGCATGTGTATTAGAGGGTTTCACTTCCTTCAGCATTCAGGCCTCCTGTAAAGATGGCAGCGAATGCAATTTAGCACTTAGTGAGGGACACGATCTGCTTGACTTCTGTGAACCAGTGGGGTCCCACCTACCCTCGCAGTGCAACAGCCATCACCATAAGAATGGTCAGTGGTCTGCTATGCTGCTAGCATAGCTGCTTGAGAAAATACATACATTTGGTGATTCCAGGACAAGAGGAGGCAGCTCTGGCTTCAGGGTACCTGTTGTACTGTTCACATGGGCAGGACAGGTAGAATGGAGACAGGTCAGGAAAGCTGCTTGTGTCCTGCCACGTGTTCCAGCTTCAGGAATATCAAGTCTTTAAAAGGTTAGATAACAGCAGGACAAGGGAAAATGGCTTTAAGTTGAGGGATGGAAGATTTAGGTTAGATGTCAGAGGGAAGTACTTTACAAAGAGAGTGTTGAGGTGCTGGAACAGGCTGCCCAGAGAGGCTGTGGATGTCCGTCCCTAGAGGTGTTCAAGGCCAGATTGGATGGGGCCCTGGGCAGCCTGGTCTAGTATTAAATGTGGAGGTTGGTGGCCCTGCATGTGGCAGGGGGATTGGAGCTTCATGACCCTTGAGATCCCTTCCAACCCTGGCTATTCTGTGAATAGCTTTTCATTTTCCAAAGCATAATGCAGAGTATTTACCAGGCCATACAAAGTATGTGATGAGGAATTATTATACATGACTGCATCTGCAGCTGCCAACATGCAAAAAAAAAAAAAAAAAAGGTGATCTTTGTGAAGCTTGTGGTGGTATCTTTAGATGGAAGGGAGTTGTTTTGGATTATGATGCTGTGATGTGCACAAGCAGCTTGACCAAAGCTGGTGTAGCACACTGGAGCTGAGGGCCTGTGGCTGAAAATTCACCTGCCCGCTACCTTGCAGGGTTTCTTTGAGGTGAGAGCTGTAAGCTCCAGGTGCTCCCAGAGCTCAGACTCCCCTTTGCTGCTGTGGTGTGTGTAGGGTGACAGAGGCTGCAGATGGATACAGCTACCAAAACAGGACAGGTGGGATTATGGGAAAGGCAGACCCTTGATTTTTATGTCCCCTGGTCTCCTCCTCAGCCTGCACATCAGGTCTTGGGTGTTACTTGTCAGCCAAGCAGTTGTGGTTTTTTTTCCAAGCATTCCTTAGGGAGCAACACATGGTATAAGATGACAGAAACTATGATTTCTTCTTTCTCTTTTTCCTAACAAGATGACTGCAAAGAAGGTATTGTTTCAGTTGGCAGTCAAAGAAGATTCATGGCTTCTGGCAAATCATTCCACCCTGTAGTCTTTTGCTTTTGGTTGCGTGGCTTAATACCTTTGTATGTTAGAGCAGTAGCTGTATCACACGTTCACACTGCACATCATTTTGCTGTCCAGGCACTTCAGGCCACAGCTTTCATGGGGGTTTGTTCCTCTACGCATTGCCTACTTGTGTTGGGAATCTCTGCTGTGCATCAGAGATGTGGGCTGCCTCCTGCTCTGTGAGAACAAAAGAGGGCCCAGCAAGTGGCTCGTGGCTGCTAGCTGGGAAACAGCCGTGACCTTGTTTGTTTTGAGCTAGTTTTCGGCTGAAGAAAGCATCGACATTTCTTTCTCCTCCTTTTAGATGGATGGGTGAAAGCAGTCCTTGGGATTTGGCTATTTTCAAAACAAAATATTTGACCTGAAAGGTAATATTTATAGCAGGCAGCTAATAGAAAACACTCTTGCCCTCCCTCTGTTCTGCTTCTTATGCGTATGTGTGTGCATGCTGCTGGTTCCCTTTTGGATCTGACCTCTCCTGTGCACACCATAGCCTTCACCTCCCGAGGTCCCCTTCTCCAGAGACATGAATCACTGGAGGCGGCCGGGGTTGGTATGCGGGAAGCAGGGGTGCAGGAAGTTCACGGCAGTCCTGTGCCATGCTGACCCTGTGCAAATGTCCCCTCCTGCTGGGGTGATGGATGGTGCAGTGGCTCCGCGTCAGTCACTTCTGAACCTTGAAGGTCATCCGGGAGAACTTATTCTCTCTTCAGAAAAAGCCCCTGAAGGGATGTTGATTTAGTGACATCTAGCAAGGACTGACCCTGTCAGTCAGTGTAATAATGTTGTAGCAGGGAATGATGTTAGCGTCAGGTCACTGGGTCTTGGGCGAGAGGAAGCGATGGCTGGGCTCCACAGAACCGCTCCTCCTGGGTGGCTGATGGGATCTGGCAGGTGGGAAGGGATTGTTTTGGATGAGGTTATCTGGCTGACGAGCAGTTGCACTCCTGGCTCTACTGTGGCAGCAAGCTCGATGTGTTTTAAGTGAGGACTGGATGAGGCCTTTTCCTTTGCTTTTAAACAGGTGCTCTCACTTTATTTTCCTTGAGGAGAAAAACATTGTGCCAGGAAGGCAGTAAGAGCTCCAGGGAGTTCGAAAATGCCCATGTAAATAGAAGTGGTGCCTGCAGTTTTTTAAAGTTCTGGTTTCCTATGAAGTTTGGATTCAAATAAATCTAATTTCCTCAAGTTCGGACTCCTGTGTATGTCTTTAGTCTGTGATTGTTCAGTGGGGTGAATTTCAGGTTGACCCTGGGCAGATAGCAAGGAGAGTGCCTGCACTGCTGTGTGCAATGCAGAAGGCTGAAAGCAAGCCGGTGCTAAAGCAGTGTTGGACTCAGATGGGAAGACCCATGGAGTGGGTCTGTATGAACAGACCATCAGGGGGATGGAACAGCCACATTCCTGACCTCCCTTCCCCATCTCCCACAGCACAGATCAATACTCAGAGTGAGAAAACAGCCCCTGCCCGAGATGCAGTGCCTATAGGCCTGTCACGGAGGCTCTCACAGCTCTTTCCTCTGACCATCGCTGCTGGCTTAGCTAGACGTGAAAGCATGCAACATTTTTATCCAGCTCAAATTGGTGCTAAGCCAAACAGCAGTGAGTTAATGACCAACTTAAAGCTGGAGACCCGACACAAAATTCAGCATTCTGCAAACATTGAGAAGTTCCAGTTTTCAGACCAGCTATTACGGGTTCACAAATAGAGATCATACCCTGAACAAGTTGGAATTTGAGTGAACTGAAGCTGAGTATTTATTAAAGCTGTATTTAGACTGGGCTGTGATGAGACTGGATTGCAGAGCTACAGGCTGCGATCAACACTCAGCAGGAGGTTATTTAGATTAAATACCAACTGTCTTGGAATGGTGGGAAAAGTTTCAGACAGAAGTTTTATTTACTGTTTTTTTGTACAAAGTTGTGGGCTTATAGTAATATTCCAGGAATTTTGTTTTACAGTTAGTTTTTCTCCTTGAAGAAATGTCCTTTATGCTCTGCAGTGTTCTTGAATTCAGCTCCTCCCTTATATGTCTGTGATGAAAACAGTTCATATCCAATTTACTCCCTTGCTTTATCTCCTTACTGTGAGACTGTAATCATCCTTTTGCTTTCTTTCAGACTTTTTTTTTTTTTTTTTTGCCAAGAGGGAAACAAGACAAACAAGACAGAGAACTTCTATTTTAAAAAGAAAAAAAAATGAATCTGTGGTTTGTTCTTCTTGAAGTTTTTCTCTGTTCTGTCTTTCCTTTTCCATTTTTCATGTTGACCTTCCTTCTCACCTTTCCTTTTCCTGTGTCTTGTCTTACGGGTGGGCTTGCTCCTCCCTTCTCATCTACTCTTTTATTTTCAAAAGTAAGAATGGTGACTGATTGTTTTTTCCCCTCATTGTTTACCTGCTTGTCCACACCTGTTTCTTTCACTCTGATTTTCTTCAAGTTTTAGCATGCATTTTCTCTCACTTTGCCTTTTGCTCTTCATTTCTCCTCTGTGATTATGCCCTGTCCCGCAGCTCTCCCTCTCCCCTGTTCTGAGCTGCCAGCGCTGGGTTTGCCTGGCCCTCTTCTCCTCCAGCAGCAATTTTTGCTGTCATGGTTCCCCTGACACCCCCATGCCTTCCCATTTCTGCCCGCATTCAGGTATTCAGTGTGAACACTATTGTCATTTGCATCATTTTATTTTGGGGTCAGCCTTTTCAATAACTACTGTGTGTAGGAAGCACCATAATGACTGTATTGTAGAGCGAGGCTTGAACTGCATAAAACAGGGTCCACTGACTTACTTTCAGAATGAGTGAAAAGTGTATAAAAATCACAGAGAGGAAAAATGATACTCATGCAGTTAGTGTCCCTATAAACAGAATGAGTGATTCCGTAAACAAATGTGGCAAGCATCTCCCTAAAATGAAAAAAAAAAAAAAAAAAAGCATGTTTCCTGTAATACTACTTTGTGTTTATACGGGGTCTCTAGTCTATTTCTGGCTCCATAATGTGAGCAATGCAAAATACTGGAAATTATAGCTAAACTACTAAAAGTCTCCAGCCCTTCTCACTTAGTCGAGTAAGTGAGGTTTCCTGTTTCTTCTTGTTGTCTGGCTACCATGGTGGAGGCATTCTGTACAATCGCTAATTATATCTAAAAGTTGTTTGTTTTGTTTTTTTAAGTTGCTCACAATTGCTGCAAAGATTTCCAGAGAACAGCTCTAGTAATTGCTTTATATTTTTTGCCCCCATTACTTCGTGTGGAGGTTCCAGGTGAGACCACGGCTACCAAAATCTAGCTGTGCTGTCCTTGTCACACAGCACTGTGGCATAAATCACCGTCACAAAGAGTTTCAGTTTTGCTGGGCTAAATTTATGCAACTGCTCTCAAAAAGCCATAGGGAAAGGCACAAGCACATGAAAAACAGCTGAATGCTAGAACAACACAAAGTGTCTCTGTGGTCAGTGCATGGCAAATGGGCAGGAGACTTCATCTGTACAACAGAGGCTGATGAGTGAGGAGTGGTACTGCTTGGTGTAAACTGCTCAAGCAACCTGAATTCTGGTGAGAACCCTGCATGTCCCTCTGAGAGCTGTGCAGTACAGGCTGGTGGCATCTTGTTAAAAAAGAAAGTGATACGGATTTTGTACAGTACATACACTTTCCAGTAACGATTTCAACAAAGTTCAATCCTATAAAAATTATGAAAATTGTTACAATGAAGATCTTTGATCAGAATCTGCTTGGGCTCAAATTGAAACTATCTTGCTTGATTTTCCCCTGTCGGAATGAAACCAAATACTCATTAAATCACTGAAACAGCATTTAACATCCTCCTGTCTTTTAAGTAATCTAAAGAAGTTTTTGTTTCCAGCAAAATAATTTCACCAAAGTCACATTTATCATCTGAACTTTGCTAAGTAGGTTAATCAAATTGTAATTTAATATCTGAATCACAAACACTGTGTCAATTGTGCAGAGCTCTCTCGTTACACTTTCAGGCCTTACATCCTTGCAATTCCTTTTCCATCCTGCTGATTTAAAAATACTGTAATGTTTTTTAAGCTAAGAGGTTTTTAGCTTTTAGTCAGAAACCATAAGTGAACCACCTCAAGTCAATTAACATGCTTTTAAGCAGCACCTCTTTCAGTCTCTTGCAGTGTTCAAATGCTGGCTGTTTCTTAGTGTACCTATCTCATATGAGATTTTGGGGAGGAGGATCCGATACATATACGCAGTTTCATCTCCATATTCTGACAATGACAAAACTGGCAATACATTTCCCATATGGTTTTTAAAATGCCAACATCACTGAAAGAGAAAAAAAAAATAAAGAAAGTAGCTGCACAAGTCCTTAGTTCTCTGTTCTAATGCTAATACTCTAATATTGTAGGGTAAAATGTGAGAGTGTAGAGAAGGCAGCAGTGAGCTTCTGGTGTTGTCTTTCTTACGGGTTATCTTTTGCAGGTTAGGGAGGGATCGATCCTTGGCTCTAGTTCATTGACAGTGTGGCTTATGCTTCCCAAGGTGCTCACTTGTACCTGATGTCTCCTAGGCACAAGCCTCCAATGGGGTGTGCACCATAGCAGCTCAATTGTTTTATACAGTCAGGTCCATATTTGGAGAAGGTCCCAGTTGGTGCACTTCTTTGTGAAAATGTTTAAACAAGAAATTTTAAAGCAGTTTGAGATTTTGTGCCAAGGTCTATGATACTCTGTCAAAATCTCCTCCGAGCCGGGCCACTTTAGGAAGTCTGCTCCTTCTGCTGTTGCAACATCTCTGTTTTGCAGAAAATTCAGCATAAAACTATAATTAATAGGGTTATTAAAGCAGACAAGCAGCCTCTCTAAATTCTAGCACAAGTCCCCGTTGCTAAGTTGCTTATTTATCAGCAATTAAATATACATATATATATATACATACACAATGAATATCGTTTTCTATTCTGCTAATCTAAAGAGAAACATTCTTGTTCTTCATGTAAACAAGGGAACTGTAGTGACCTTCCTATTTTGGATTTCATCAGTATGTCACGCAGTTTATTTTCCAAAATCTAATAAAAAGGATGGGAAAAATTCTTTGAAACTCATTAAGATGAACCCTAATATATATGATTTAAAATGTGGTTTCTTTGCTTCTACCAACTGTTTGCATGCTATGCTATACTACTGGTTTAAGATCTCTTATGTCAAGAAGTGGTGAATAACAAAGCTGCAGCTCTCGCCAGAGTAGGAGTGACTCTCCAAGCAGAGATTTCTACCAGCACAAAGAGAATTCTTGAGAAAGCTTAAAGCTGCTATTTATTGTGGTAGCCTCTGAGTCTAAATAATGACTGTTGCAGCTTGAACCTAGAGTTCCCAAACTGCTGCCCCATACCGATTCCCAGGAGGGTATTTCACATCTCAGCTGAAAACGAAACTCCAAAGTTTTGTTTGCCGTGGCTTTCTGCAATATGTGCCTGTGTCCTCTCTTAAAAATTTGGTCCTGGGTTCTGACTGAGCAAATGGCAAAATCGCACGTGGAAAAATTCAAGTTTTAACTTGGTTTTGTATTGAGCCCTTGAATTTTATTATCAGTCATGAGATTTCAAAGCAAGATCATGGGTTGATACAAAGCTTTATGCCATCAACAATTTGACAACCTATTCCCAAAGGCGATTTACAGCTTAGCACTTGCAGCACAGTCAGGAAAGTTTTATGTGATCCTGTATTTGTTCTGAGCGCTTACTGTAGCTCTGAACAGCACGGCCTCCAACACAAGTGTCATAAAAGTAAGAAAATACACATTTCTCTGTCACTGTTAATTTTATATTGAGTTGTGATAGATTTATGAAAGGAGGTATGCATAAGAAGCACTATTTATTTCTATAGTGAAATACTATGGAAAATGTGTCAAAAATGCTGTGGGGTAACCACGCTTTGATAAAAAAGGATGAGTTTAATGTATTAAATATATAAAGGTGGTTTGGTGATTTTTTTTTTTTTATATTATTAATATATTTAGATTAGAGGGGTGTATATGTGAGATACCAGTTCTCTAAACATGGGCTGAGATTCCCCATGGCAACAAAACTAAGTATGCCCATTTGCCAGACAGGCAATTTAGAGAGAGTACAGGATTCACAACCAAGTTTTTTGTTTGCTTTCTTCTTGTAAATGGTTTATTTTGGACTAATCTCAGGTTGGATGTGTGCGGAGGGCATCAAGCCATGTTCTGAGGCAAACCTGCTTTGTAACATTTGGAAAAAGTGGTTTGGATTATAGTTTCCCCTCAAATGATTAATAGGCACAAATGATGTTTGATTTTTACTTGCCTTAAATTTAAACAGCGTTCAATGACAGGGTAAGTCAGAATTAGGTTGGAAATCATACAACTGTTTATGTTTGACCTGGTTTCTACAGTTAGATGAGTCTCCTTTTCCTGCATTAAAATATCCATAAAAACATGCTGAAAATTTCAAGTCTCACCTAGTTACTCACTTTGTTGTGGCTGCTGCTATCTTTATGAGTTTGATCATACAAACACTTATGTACCGATGTTCTACTTGATGGCCTGTTAACATACACCGTACAAATAAAATAACTTCTGTTTCATCTAGTTTTAATGTGGCATTCTTCTCGGAGAATAAGAGGTGGAAAGATTGATTTGAACAATCTTTCCTGTTGTGTATTTAGGATTATTCCCTGAATTCGTGACTCTCACTTGGCTTTCTTTTTGACTATTTTTATTACTTATCAGCTGTCTGTTACTTAATAGATCATCAGATACCACATGTTATTTAGGTAGGTGATTCTTTGCCCCTGCAGCTCGAGCAGTTAGTCATGTTATTATTATCCACGGAGCATGTTTTTCCTATGGAAAGACGGGTAGCTACACTGTTTATAAGCTGGCTACCAAGAAGGCGTAAAACCCCATACAGTTCTGACTGTTCCTCTATACATGGAAAGTACAAAATAATTTAAGAACTGTGTTTCTCTTTTTTACTCAGTTGATGTTCCGAATAAGATTTCAGCAGAATTGCTTTCGTGATGCAGCAAAAAAACTGGCCAAGGTCTCCACTGTTTTTACTCTATCTTTCTTTCTCTCTGTGCCCCTTTCATGTCTTGCAAATTGACATTGTCGTTACCTAAATTAACCTCTTCTAAATTTGACCCCCCTCTTTCCTCCCCCCTTCCCCGTATTTGGATCAAGCATGTCTGTGGGTGGGGCAAAAAGTGAACTCTCCTAACATACAGTACAAATTAGGTCTTTTTAAAAACAAAGACTTCTCTTAAGAATAGCTGTATTTTATTTCTGACAAAAGAAGGCAAAACACAAGTACGCAGTAAATCAGAAAGTCAAATGTGTGTAATCTGATGCCAAGCGTAAACATGTATGGACTTTACAAGGCTTGCTGACACTAGATACTCTGATTTTCTTTCATTTGAAAAAGTGCTTTTGAGTTTTCACAGTAGTGCTTGCAAGATGCAGTCAAAATCACCAAGTGAATAAGAACAGGTCTATACAATCAGATCATGTCAAATTGAGCCGTTTTTAATTTTTTTATGGGCAGAGCATTTTCTGCTCAGAGTTGCAAATATAAATGTGGTAGCTCTAGCTGACTTTGCAGGGAGTTTTTTTGGCTTGATTTTTGGCAGAAAGTTTCTTAAGTAAATCCAATAAAAAGCTGCTAAAGAGTCACTATACGCATACTAACAAAACTGTTTGATTTCTGGAGGTTCAGTACATACCTACCCCTGGATATTGGCCCTAAACATCACCTGATTGCTCTATTAGCACCGAAGGACATGCACACATTTCTGTGTTGAATAAAGGAGAGCAAGAGGGAGCGATTTAATAAAGATGTTGTCTTGTCTTCACTGCTGTTATGTCAGGCCGCTGTAAGAGATCACAGGATTACTGCATCTGTGCAAAAGTACTGCTGTAAAATTGTAAACTTTGAGGCTGTTTAACATTTGTACTGAGCAGTACAAGCTGTGTTAATTATCGATCTGTAAGTTCTCCAGTACTGAATGGTGATGGGGTAGCTCCTAGAAGTCTGCCAAGGAATTTTTAGCGTAATTTAAATGTTAACAGTATTTTTGTAGCTGGGTGTTTATTTTAAGCGTATCACAAGGGTTTCTAAGTATGAAAAAGACTGCATTCAGAGCTGGTGAGTGAGAGTTCTGTTCTTCAACCCTACCTCTAATTATACCATGTGACTGAGAGAAAGGGTGTTTCATTTTTGCTTGTTCATACTTTACAGCAGCTATTGGAGTGCTTTGATTTTGTTACAGGGAGGCAAATATAATAACTTTCGTCCTTTATGTTTCTTCCAAAGATGGTGAGACGTGATAGTCCTTATGTCTAGTAAACAGAGAGATCCTGATGAAGATGTAGTTACAAGATTTTTTTTGTGCTGAAAGACAGCATTCTTCACAGTTGGTGATCTGAGCCTCCAATGTCCCAGTGCACAGTGAAAATGAAAGACCAGGGGAGATGTTGCATTACCTTTCCTCCCCTCAAATCCTCCTCTTCCTCACTTGGGAGGTGGCTGAGGGCTGGTTTACCATGCAAGCTATGGCTGCCACAGGACTGCTTGGTCCTACACCAGCCCACACAGTCCTCAATTCAGGGATCATGTGCTTGGCAGTTCTGGAAAACTGGGCACTAGAAGCCAACTGAAAACATAGATGTATTTCATCTCTAGAGAAGTAATGTGCCCAAGGAGCTACACTGGTAGGATTATCACACTGCAACAGTGCCCCTAATGGTGTCTGTTCTATACACAGATCTGCAGGCAAAAAACACAGCAAAGTGCTGGGTTCACCTCACCTGGGAGATGCCTCGCAGCAGGCAAACTCCCACTTGCCAGATACGATAGCACTGCTCTGGAGGTGTGAAGCAAGTGTAGCAGAAGCCAAGTCCCTAGCCCTCAAAACATCTAGGGAGGGAAAATCAACTGCTTCCCTCTTCATTACTGTCCCCAGACACAACTATGTCAGTAGGTTGCGGTTACTCCTCAGTAAAGACTGGAAAGAAGAGGCAGGATGGTGTGCTCCTGTGCCACCACAACCAAGGGACAGCTTCCAATGAAGGATCTAGAAATGTCCAGATGGACTCACAAAGTGCTTCTCTTTCCCTTCTCCTTCCAGCCCCCAACGTTTTTCGTGTAAGGAAACAGAACTGGCTCCTAAAAGTCACTTGGATGAATATAAACTCTTGAAAGTGTCACGTAGCCCCTGGAATAATTCCAAATAAACCCCGGCTTATTTGGAAAAATTTCTTCGTGAAAAAAAAAAAAAAAAAAAAAAAAAAAAGCACAAACATTGGTCTTTATCCAAGGCCGTGAAATCAACAGGGAGACTCATTTCAGAGGGCCTTGGATCTGGCCCATTGGTGGCTATGATCAGAAGGACGGTCTGGTACAATAAATCATTTTTAGATTCCTGTCTTAAGGATGCAAGCAAAGTTTGGTGAGAGGAGAAAGAAAGGAACAGTCTTCAGCTGTATTCAAGTGAAATCTCCTTCCATTTTCCAAACTCTTTGAAACTGTTGTTTATGGACTGTTTTATTCTTCTATGATTGTAGTACCTTTCTTTCTCATTTTTCTTTTATGAAGATTAGAAATATTTGTAACCATTTGAAATGAAAAGAGTGAATTAGCTGTGTTAAGGACCATAGGTTATCCCAGCTAGTGTAAATACCCAAGAAATGGAAGAAGAGGCAGGACAGAATGAACTGAGAGAAATATCAAACATTTGACCTAAATAATGTGTGAGTTTTTCAATGTGCATTGAGTAATAGAAGCTTGAAGCTGCCTATTTGTTAGTATTATGTGCCTCGCATCCTTTTTTTTTTCTTTCTTTCTTTTTTATTTGAGTCTGAGAACCGTGAACACACTGCACTTACTTCATCAGGAAACCACAAGCTTCAGTAGAAGAGCATGGCTGCTAAATGCAAGAAAAAAGCAAAGCATTGGCGTAGAGGTTGGAGAGTTTATTACGAGGAAGACAAATCTTTTTACCCACAGAATAGCCATGGGAAAAAGTTAACATCACTGCAAAGAGTACAGGGTCTTTCTTTAGACTGTCACTTGTAACATAGTCAAATTCCAGCTTCTACAAATGGTAAATCAAGCTCTAATGTCTGAAGTCGGCTTAAAAATTACCGTGAAAGTAATATTCTGGGTTCTTTTATTAGTCTTCTGGGTTTTATGCTATTAGATTTCAGTTTCATGCTTTTCACTGTCACCAGGAAGACTAGACACTTAATTTCTTTCTCTCGTGAAGGACGAGATTCCCATAAAATTATATGCTTTTTTAATACAAGAGTTTAAAAAATGGCTGTACCCATAGTCCCACAGTAGGATTCTGAAGAACTCGCAGCACTGGTCTTGCATAAAGTGTAAGCTGATGATAGATAAGCAGAGTCTCCAAAATGGCTGTAATAAATGCATTCTGTTCCTTGCCTAATCTGATAGATTAATATCCTGAAATATTGTGCTTGTAAACTGTTAAGGAGTTCCTACCACCTGGAACTGTACAGGATATTCGCTAGTCCTGCAGCATCCTAGGCTAGGATGTAGCTTCAGGTGTGTCCTCTTCTCTCCCGTGTGCTAAGCTAGGAGAAAGCAAGGGCAATAAGCAATAAGAATATATAATAAAGCAATAAGAAGTACAAAAGGAGCTCTGACTTTCACAGCAGCTTTAATTAGTTGTCTTTTCCCAATGGAAATTGTGGAGGTTGACAGTAATAACAGGTTTTCCTTTTGGAAAACAGGTCTGGAAATTGAACAGAGGCTGAATTTTTCAGATCATCAAGAAGAACAGGTAATAGTGCATCAGAAAGAAATTATCCACTTGGCAGAGAACTAGCGCAGGATGCTCCAATGGGTTGAATTGACCAGCCTGCCGAGATTAAAAGTATGATTGTATGGTGTTTCAGGGAGATTAATTAACTTCCACTCATTTATTAAGCTCACAGTGAAGAGAGCAGCTTTTTGGGAGCTGGGTCAGATTTACTAATAAATGCCACAATTATATCTTGGTCTAAACTTTGGGATACTTGTGTGATAGCAAGATCCTACCAGTGATCCGTGGTTGCTGCTTCTGAAGGAAGTAAGGAAGCAGAAGAGAAAAGGTGATCCTTAATTTGAGCCCTTGATTTGAAAATGGATGACCATTCCAAGTAGAAAAGAGTTGGGGCATGACAGAATGAAGTTGTCTTACTGAATCAGATGTGGAGGCTTAGCAGTCCCAGGGAAGAGATGCATATCAGATGGGAATGGGTGGGCCATGCCTTTTTTTGTCCATCAATTCTTTTGTCTGGAGCAGCGCAAGTAGCTCAGCACTGTATGGGACATTAATTCCCAAGTTTGCTCATCAATTCATCTTACCAGCTTCTTTCTCTAAGTTCACATGACCAGGTACACAAGGAGCTCTGGCACTGAGGTGGGCACTTTTATGTGGGAGGTAAAAGACCTCTTAGTTCCCTCCAAGGTAGAAATCCACACTTGACCACTTGTGCTGCCCCAGTTACGTAGAAAAGGTTGAACCAGTGTATTATTACAATTAGTTGGATGGTATGTTTGCTTGTTTGTTTTTTAAACTTTTGAAAATATGTTTTTAATGTTGAGTTCCTGTGCTATCATACACAAAAGTTGATACAATTCTTTAATACTTTGCATTCCTGTAAATACAGAATTATTTGCTGTCTAGCTTCTGAATTAAACAACAGCATGTATATATGTGTGGTTGTACTCACTTACAGTAAATGGGAAACAAGGGAGACCTGAGAAGGATAAATGAAACCAAAGTGAATCACAGAGGAGATAAGTGGTGAAAATGGGTAAACAGAAAATTCCACTTCTGTGGGAAAACATGGAGGAACAAAACCACAAGCAGGAGAGGAAGCAGCCAAATCTAAACAATGAGTTGCAGCAGCAAGCTACAGCAAATGTGATTTTAAAGAACAGAGTGTTCACAACAGACATGCATCACTGCTGAAGATCAAATGTGTGAGCACTGCTTTCTTGCTTACCCATCCCCAGTACCTGCACTGGAAGCCTGGCCTCTTCTGTCCACCTTGTTTGTTCAGTAGTGGACTTCATATGACTGATTCAGTTCTCATTAAACTGATTTACTGGGCTCACTGGCTCTGCTCAGCTTCAGTTTATTCCTACTTTGTTTAAAATTCGGGAAGTGCTGGGGGAGGGGAGAGGACACTAATGGCCGTTCTCGTGCAAGTGGAGTGGTAGCTGATTTATTACAAAGGTTATAAAGGAAAAGTATTAAGTGTGTTCCATTCTGCTTGGCAAAGTCATCCTGCACAATGTCCAACAAAACCCTGAGAGCGCTGTTTTGTACAAAAAAAAAGAAAAGAGAGGGAGGAGGGGTGTGTGTGTGTGTGTGTGGAGGGGGGACGCTCCACCAAAGATGTGCTCTTCTTCTTTTGAGCATTAATTAAGACTGTAAATCACAGGCAACATGAAACAACTGTATTCGATGGAACGTGGACAGTTCTGGAGTTCTGCTGTGCTCGTGTGATCAGTTTGAATACCTACACTGAAACACTAATGGGAGAGCAAACATCAAAGAGAAATTTTGGCATGAAGAAGCAGTCTGCAGGACCATTACATGGATAAAGTTGTAAAATAGACCCCTCTGTGCAAACTAGGAAGGGAGGTGGAATGAAAGCTTGAAAGGTTTATAGGAACTCAGACTTCTTTTCCTCTCATGCACAAAGGCAGTCCCATGTTAATTTGGTCTTGTCTTGAAATAGGCTTGTATATCTGTGTTCTGAATAAAAGATGGGAAAGAAAGGTAACAGAAAAGATCTTGTTTTTGGAATATGAAAAACTCAGTTAGTAGTCTTTAAAATTAATTTTCCTTCTCAGATAAATAGTTCAGGGAGTTTTTTTGTCATACCATATCATAGAATCACAGAATGGCCTGGGTTGAAAAGAACCATAATGATCATCTAGTCTCAACCCCCCTGCCATGTTCAGGGTCACCAACCACTAGAAAGAAACTATAAGGAAAGGTGGGCCATATTCCCAAGTTCATAGAGTTTTTTAAACCTCAATTTGTTATGATCAGGTAGTTTTATCTTCTGCAAAGCAACACTTACAGAAACTCACCCAGCAATTCTTTCACAAATCTTAAAGTCTTCTGAATGTTTTAGAGTTTGTTCATTGGAAGCCACCTAATCTTGATTTAAAAACATTAAGTAATGTGGAATCCCCACACTCATATCAGGTTGTTAATTCTGATATTAATTTTTAAACTAAAATTTTACCTTTAAAATTCTATTTTTTTCTCTGTGATTTCATCAAGTTTCAGTTTCTTACTAATGTGTCCATAGCAGGTACTCTATGCTCTAGTTGTGTCAACTCGAATGCAGTTGAGACAATGATTTGACCCCCTGTAGAATGTAGTCCATTTGTTCCTCATTTGGTTTAAAGCTACTGGATGTAAGTAACCTCTTGACGGAAAATGGACTGTCCTTAGTAGTTAATTCACAACTTATTTCCCAAGATGACATATTCTCATAATTGTAAGTAGACTTCTGTCCAATTGCTTGTCCAGGATTTCTCAAAGTGATTTTGGTTCGTAAAGTGTGGTTTATAATGTAATTCATAATGTTGAGAATTCCAGAATGGTCAATGTGGTTAATTTTCCTCCTTGTAGAATATTACATTGTAATAGAGATGTTCTCTTTAAATACGCAAGATGTACAGGGGGAAAAAAAAAAAAAAAAAATTGTAAAGAATAACTTTGAGAAAAAAATGGAATATTTCATATTTCAAATGTTTCACACGTAGAATCCAGGAATCCTATTTGTCTCCGTAGTCCCCATAAAGTGGCTTCTTTCCCTGAGCTTGGAATTTTATTCTGTCAAAAGATAACCATTTGATGTAAAAAATATTCATTAATACTGATACACTATTGCTATATTTAAATACAGTATAAATTTTTTTTGCAATAAGAGGGGGAAAGGAATTTGTTCTATTACAGGAATGTGCATGCTAGAGGGTTTATGGACAGGAAAGAGAATTCGAGTGTCTTAAGCCAAAGGTAATGTTCAGAGTAATTGGACTTGTCGTAACTTGCAGAAAGAGCCGATTTATCTGTATGCTACTTACGTTGTCAAGGAAAGTACTTGATGTAAAGCACAGGTGTCCACTGCTTTGCCTCTGTACTAGTACTTCAGAGCAGTACTTTTCCTTTGCTTGATGATCAACTGGCCTTCTATAACATTTAAGACGGCGTCTTTTTTATTACTTGGAAACTAGAATTTTGATGTCTTGGCATGCAGTGTCTTGCAGAGATACCCAGATGGTCATGAATGCGAATAGAAGCTTTCTTTTTACTAAAAAGAGTTGAACTGTAGCATAGTCATGTGCTGGGAAAGGCTTTCATGTGCGTGTGAGGCTTACACTTGCATGTCCAGATGCAAATAATTTGAAGAGCGCACATTCTTGAACTGTACCTATGCTGGAAAAAAGACCTTGTCAAAAAGGCTGAGGGAATAGAAGACGTGTCTGTTATTTCCTTGCTCCGAGCTCTCTGTTGAAAAGGGAGACACATCACAAACTGTATTAATAATTATTTTTTTAAAGAAACTTCAAAAAGATACTTTTAATCCATCCAGTGAAGCTGTGCTCGACTGTGAAGGGTCCCCTCAAAGCCTGCACACAGAAGCATGCTTTGATTAAGTAGTTGTCTTTCTGGCAGTGCTGTGCCTGGTTTGGATTGACTGTGGTTAAATATGTGGCCACAGGAAAAACCTTTATAAAACCTTCCGACTTGTAATGATTGGCAGATGCAAAGGATCTGTCCCAAGCTCTTTAAAACAAGCATATACTACAACATAGGTTCCATAGTTGCCACAGTGTATGTGTTCTGTCAATTGCTGGATCATTCAGGAGACATACTTGTCTGTAGCCCAGAGGTTCATATCATTTCACAGATACTTTTCATGTACAGGAAGCGGGTAAAATACTTCTGAATGAGAGGTGGTAAGTAGAAGTGAGAACCGAGGGAAGTGCTGGGTTTTCCATCTCTTGTTGATTTCTGATGAAGGTGCAGTGCATTGCTGAGAAATGTGCAAAG
The DNA here is from genome assembly GCF_019232065.1 of Centrocercus urophasianus. NCBI lineage: Eukaryota > Metazoa > Chordata > Aves > Galliformes > Phasianidae > Centrocercus > Centrocercus urophasianus. Next base: position 36,251,253 of record NW_024884142.1, read on the forward strand.
AAAGTGCATGGGATTGCTAGCCAAGTGGAAAATGCTGGCCAATGACATGTAAATGAGTGGGTTTCCTGTCCTCACTGACTTAATCTGAACTGGCAGAGCATTTGTTACCAATGTGGTTGCTGTTCCCCAGTGATTCCATGTCTGTAGGTAAGCATGCCTTAAGGCTGACTGGGTAAACATGCTGGCTTGGAAGAGAGAGCATCAGAATTTTGTGCTATTCCCTCATCTCCAGTTTAATTCTGGGCAATGCTCTGGGCTGGCGTATCTTTCACCTGGCCTCATATGCCTGAGCTCTGTTGGAGCTCCTTTGACTGTCCATGGAAAAAAATATGTTTACAACATTTATCACTTTCAGCCATCCACAACAGGGAAATTCAGATGCAGTTGAATGAAACTAAAACTTAGCACAAGTCTTTGAAATGTATTAAGATATGTGATGATGCAGATGGATAAACAGTGCATGTATCAAAAGGCATTAGAGATTTCATACACTGGGAGAATTTTCCTCTTCACACACAGCTGTACAGATGTGTGCATCTGTCTTGGGGGGGGGGGAAGGTAAAGATGTTCACAGACCTCTCCCCCTTCCCCCCCAGAAGCTCATTCTTCATACACCCCCCTGTTGCTTCAACTGCCAGTCCACCACCTTTTGCATAGCTGTGCTGGCTTCAGGGAGCCCCAGAACAGAGTGCCTTCAAAACTGAACCCTAGGTTAGATAAAACTCCGAGTCATGCCCCAGGGAGTTTTGGTCTATAGAGGATTGCAGGACTGTGTCTCAGTTTAGCAGTGCACACTGCTGGTAGCTCCTCGTCAGCTATGTGGATGAGTAGTGAGGCTGTGCCCACTTAAAGGGAAACCTGGCTTCTGTTTGCTCCCGCTGCCTTCACTGGAGGCTGGAGGGGGGGGCGCTGCCATGAGCCTGCCAGGGAAGAGTGAGATGGCAGTGCTGTGGATGAAAGCAGGGAAGGCAATCTCAGCGGGCTCTGAGCGAGCTGAGAGGCAGACTGTACCATAAGATGCCCACACTCTCCCCAACACGGCCCTAAGGACTTGTGGGTGAGCTGCCCAGATCTGGCAGGGCTCAGCCTTGCGTCTGCTACGTGCTCGGGGATCTGGAGACATTTTTTTTTTTATCCCTTCTTTCCTGGTGTGACAGGTATGCTGCATCATGCCTTCAGTTCCTCTGATTCTGCCATTACTCATTGTTGTTTCGTGTTAGCAAAGCAGCAGGTATTGCAGTGCCCTCCTCTCCACACACCCTGCCAGCATGCCCCACAGTTTCTGTTCCCTTGCATTCACCCGAGGGCTGGTGAATGCAGCCTTGCTTCATCAGCTGGAAGGTGACTAGTTAAAATCTAACTAGCAGTCTCACACCCAGCGCCTGACAGGAACAGTCTTGGAAGACTATTAAGAAAATAAAAATTCCCTGCTCTGCCATATAATGGAAATGAGTATACTTCAACAGCCATCCGCTCTAATCTGTTAGCCAGCCCTTAGCAGCTTACCAAGCCTGTATTTAACCTATTTCCCTAATGGCAATTAAGAAATGTTTTCATTTCCCAGGGAGAGGATTGCCAATGAAATCCCCCTCTCCTCCCCAATCCCATCCCGAGGCCCACGCTCCCCTCCTCTTCCCCACACCCCACCTCCTTCTTCCTTAGCCCGAGGCATCCAAAGCATTCCCTGTGTGTTTGGGTAGCATGCAGTGAGGAAGAAATGATTAAGCAGCTGAATGTTTGAAATCCAGCTAAATGCACCGATTATTATCTGCTTAGGGCTTTCTTATCTTGAACTGTGTGGTGCTTAATGGCAGGCCCATTGTTTTCAGCTCAAAGGTATTAATGAAGGAATCAGGGCAGCAGGCTGATGTCATAGGTGGCTGAAAGGTGACTTGCTGCACTGATTTCTCTTACTCCACCCCTTCCTAAGGCCCTTCCAACTAGTTCACTGGACGGGTTAGTATTTTTAGAGTGGGGGAAAAAAAAGTCAGGTTGCATGTGTGTGTCTGGTAAAGGGATTGTGGAGGCTCCTAAATATCCTGCTTAGAAGATGTACTCTTAGCTACTGCTCTACTTTCCCACTTAATAAAGACACGGCGTTGATCGCCCGGGTCTCAGTGTGAAAGCAGTCAGTCCTTGCTCACACCAGAGACCCTGGCAACTAGTCTGCACTTTATATTCTGATTTGTATCAAAGGTGAGGATCTTAGTTTATTTTTCAACCTGAAGAAAGAGCTGGGAATAAGTAACTACTACCAATTGATACTTTTTTAGGTGAGCACAGCCTCTGAGGTGATAGAGGGCATAGGAAAGCATTTCTGTACTGAGTATCACTTGTGCTTTCATGTTTCCAAGCTATTTATTTATTTATTTAATGTACATCATTATTAAATGCACAGGGGTACATGTTGCGTGAAAGGAAACCTGTCTCTCTGGGGTGGGATGTGTATTAAGTTTTCCATAACTTGGCACAGACGATGAAAGAACTGAAGATTCAAAGTAAAATAGATTTTGTTGTGATTGTGATTTAATCATATATTGTTTTTGTAGCCCTTAACTTAAAGCTTAAGAATTTCTAGTACCGCTCTGCACTGTAAAGCTTGGCATCATGTTGCCTACAGAATGGTCAATGTAAAACACAATTCATCAGCTATTTATTACAGGCTCAGCTAAGAATTTGAAGAGAAGCCTTACTAGAAGATTGTTTCTATGGAACAAATGGCTTTTATAGAACAAGAAAAGAAAAACTGTTGTTAAGCAATTTTGTGTGCATACAAATGCAAAAAGGCCTCATGCAGGAATCAGAAATGATTCACTTTTTTGCATTTAAATGAGACTGTCCTTTTATGTAATCTTTTTGATTACAGGTAAAATTAATGTCTTTGCTGGCATGTGATTAGTAAGTTAGGGCTCTTGTCCTGCCTGTACAAATGAGTGAAGAGCCTTCTCCTTTTTTGTATCTTTGGTTTTGTATGTTTTTGTCCAGTTCAGTTTGGGTCTGTCAAACATGTAGTTGTTGCTGTTCGCTTAAGTATTTTGAGCCTATTGAAGGAACCGTCTGAATAGTTCAGTGGCAAAGACTAGATAGCAGAAGAGAAAGCAGGAAAGTGGCACTGAGCACTAACACATGCATCAAAGCCAGCTGCTGAATTTTTTTTTTTCCTTCACTTGCTCATGCAAGTCTTGTTTTGCCACTGAAAACAAAATCTAATAATCTGAACAAAAACAACTACAACCAAAGAACTTTCTAAAAGCGTGAATTGAGGTGTGCCAAAAGAGCTGAGTACACTGACTGGCACTTCCAGTCCCCTCTCTCCCTCTCATGTAAGCCCACAGTTTCTTTAGGTTCAGCAGTAAAAACCTATTGAAATGTGAGATTAGCAAACTGAGGTAATCAGTCTGAGATGATTAGGGAAGATGACTGATCTTTTCTTCAGATGACCAAAAGTTGTCTTCTTGATTTCCTTATCTTCAATTTGCTATTTCGCAACTGTTTCTTTCTAAATCTGTATTTCCTGTAAAAATCTAATACTTTACCTCATATTTCAGTTTGTATAGCACCAATATTTGTCATGAGTAGTGAGGTCTGTCTTTTCCATAACATTTTTGAGATTTTTTTTTAAAGGAAAAAGTGTTTGTTTTTTTCTTCAGCAGTTTGGCAGATTATGTGTCAAGCCCAGGGTGAAATTCTGTTTGCTGAACTTATCTTAAACCTAAGAAGGGGAGGATGGTTCCGTTTAAAGGTCAAAGTGTTTCAGGAATTGAATTAGTTATATTTTTCTTAACTTTACAATTTTCTCTTTCTCCATCCAGACTTCAGATTTCAGAAGCTTTTCAAATGCCTCACTCGTGTTAATTTTATACTGAATGATTTAATTAAATCCCAGAATGGTTAAATATCCATGTGCCTATTGTTACCACCCACTGCACAAAACATCGCTCTGGGAAGAAATGCAGTGTTTGAGGTTAGGGGAGAATGCTGGAGCTGACAAAATTCAGATGCTAATGATAATTAATTTATATAGTGGCAAAGATAGGTGCGCTGCCAGGTGCTTTACAGGCAGATAAGATCTGGTTTCTGCTCCAGTGAGTTTACAATCTGAGGCCCCGGTGTTGCAAATAGTTATGCACATGAGTTATGCCACTGAGCACAGCGACACTACTCATGCATGTGGAGTTACTCACCTGTAGTGCACTTATCTGTATACAGTTTCAACTACATTAGCTTTGCAATTGATTTCACTGTGAGTCAGTAATTGTTCAGCATAATAATTGAGGTTATTTAGTAGGCTCTGCCAGTCAGAAGCTGAAAGAAAGAAAGGGGACATTTTTCATTAAGGAGATTGAAAATTGAGATTTTTCTGGGAAGTTATTTAGTATGCAAACAATTTGTGTTAAGCACTTTTAAGTTGGATTGACTGAAATTGTGTCTATTTGCTTACCAATCACACAGGAGAAAAAAGCAGCACGTGATAATTGGAAGGGAAAAGTGTTACTCTCCTTTCTCATTTGTCCTGATGCTGATGTGAGGCCCCATTAAGAGTGCTTCCAGTGAAATTACTTTCAAGTCTGGGAAAATTTAATCAACAAAGGCCTTGGTAGCTGTAAATTTGTGGCAACAGTCCCTAATTCATCTTGTAATTCTATGACAGGCTCTGAATTCCCTGTATTTGGCCAGAGATCACCTCAGTGGACAGTTAATGAAAGAGTAGAGGGAACTTGAAGGTCAGTTGAAAGAATTCTTCTTTCTTTGTGGATGCATCTTTGTTGTTGTTGTTGTTGTTGCAACTCATCTTTGTCTAATTTATTAAAAAGTTACAATGTTTGTTGTTGTTTTCTGCAAAGGAGGATTATTTCCCGTGTTGCTTACCTGCATTTAGCCCTTGGAGTATTTACAAAATACCTCATATTGGAATTCTCAGAATATATGTTTCTGTTGATGTTACCAGACAGAATTACACTTTAGCAAATTTGTTTTTCTTCTCTGGGTATAAGTTTGAGAATAAAACTTCAAAAGATGCCACAAACAGATATGCTTTGGAGAGTGGTAAATCTGATTTCAGTATAGTGAAAACATTTTAGTTGTTGGCTCAAGACCTGTAGAGCCCCAGTTCAGCTCAGAATAATGAATCTGAACTTCAGAAGACTGAGATTCTAATCAAAATCACACTGGAAAACACATTTGGGTCTGCTGGATTCATACTGGCCAGCAGATAAGTTGAAATAGCTTTTGTTCATTGAGGAGCTATAGTAAACAGGGGCTGACTTTGTAAGAGGATTTTCTTGTGACTTGTGTAGCGTAATAGATATGTTGAAAATAAACTGGAAAAAAATAACACATGGGCAGGAAAATGGAATAGTGGCCTCTTTTTTTCCATCCTTCCTCTTTCTTACTTGGTCTGTAATAAGTGCCCATTAGCACTATCTTCTCTTTCAGGATCTTTTGTTTCTTACTTTTATCTCTTTCATTGTGCCCCTTGGATACCTTTGTATCTTAATCTTCTCTTTTTCACTTTGTGCTCTAGCCTTTTTGTTTTTTCTTTTCCTCCTTCATTTCAGATTGCATTGCAAGTACAGTATCTTCCCACTGCAGAGTCTCCTCCCTTCTTCAGTCTTTGTCAGAATAAAATTTGTAGTGCTCACCATGATTTGGCACTTCAAGGTCAAGCGTCTTGAGAGACCACTCTGGCATCAAAGGGAAAGGAGGTGTTGCTAGATGAAGTCTGCCAGCTTCAGCTGGTAGGTGAAGTGGTTGTTTTACAGCACTTCAGCTCTTAGCATCTTTTCAATCACAACAGGATCGCTGTTACTTCCTCTGAGGTTGAATTCAAAATCCTTTCCAGCTTCTGGGAAGCTTCATTTACTGTTAAATTAAATCTACAAGCTGGGACGTCTTCCTTCTTTAGGGACCCACGTGATGAGCAGAGGCATGCGGTACCAATAGCGTCAGCAGAAGGCTCACTGAGCCCTGCTGAGCCCAGCAGATATCAGTGCAATGCCTGAGCAGCCCATCCTTCCTTTGCCTGTACCGCCCAAGGAGAAGGCCTTGCTCTCTGAGGCTGCTCTCTATCTCTGCCACCTGGCCGTGCCCAGGAGCCCACTGCTGCAGCCAAACACAGCAGTGGTTACAGTAACAGAGCAGTACATCCCTCGTGGACAGTGTGTGACTGTGGCCACTACTTGCCATTTATCAGTACTGGGGGATTTCCAGCTTCAGCACTTTTACAGATCACGAGTGCGGTATGGTAAGCAAGGCGATGCCTTTTAGCTTGATCGTGCTATTGTTTCTGTGCAGATACCGGGGTTTTTGCTCGTATTGAAGCCTTTCAGAATGACTGGGTGTCTGAAGAGTGGCTATGGCCTCAGGTAGGAAGGATGTGCTGCTTTTGAACCATATATGAAATGCTCACAACATAAAGTCCTTAGGACTGGGTTAAACCATGTTAGCCAACACAATTGCAGGCAGATCTGCAGAACAAAATGGTCATTGTTTTTTCACAGATGTAAGGGGGGAGCAGGAGCCTAGCCTTTCACAGTACTGGCAATTAAGCATTCCTGCAAGTGGTGAGTTTCCAACTTTTGGACAAGAAGCCCATTTGGGAAAGTCAATGGGAAGTGATCAGGATCATTTTGCATCTTGATTTGGCAGAGTAACAGACCGGCTTGAAGGACGGAGTTGAAAATCTTACGTTTGTTTGTAGAAGGCTATTGTTAATATAATCGGATGTCAAGCTTCAAAAGCATAATATGTGTTTATAAATGTTTTATTAATGATGTAAAAACGATCTAATAACAACATAAGAAAATTCTCATTGTGACAGGAGAAAAACAGTGCCTCTCCTGACAGTGCTTCTTATCAATGGGGATTCCCCTGTGGAACACTAACCAAGCCCATTCAGAAAGGCCTTAATTAATTTAATTAAAATCTGTCAGATCAAACTGATTAGCCTGACATTCAGCCTGGCAGGGGGGAGGCCAGTTCCTGTGTCAGACGGGTACTGAGGTGGGCTTGCTCTCTGCTGTCTGAGGCACACAGGCATGTGGCCTGAGGTGCCTTTCTTTGTCAGTGGACTAAACATGGTGGCTCCTAGGCCAGCCATTCAGTTGCTTTTTGTCAGAAAATATTTTGCTCTCTAACAGCTGTCCTAGTTGAGGAAGGGATGGCAGGTACCTCACTCTGATTGCACTGAGTGGCCTCTTCTAACCTTTCAAAATATTGGCCATCCTATGTCTTAACTGTTGCTCATGGCCACTGCCACCTGGCAGGAGAGAGGCACAGGCTGCATCACATGCTCTCCCAATGCAGCTGCTGGCTCAGGGCAGCTTGGAGAGCTGCTTTTTAGGCTATGAAGGTGGCACAAGTGTCCTTGGTGAGCAAAAGGCTGCCCAGCACTATCAAATGCTATGAAGGTCCAAGTCCACGTGGGGCATCTGAGAAGGAAAGGCACTTTCTGTCACCTGCAACTGTCGTGAAACTTTTTATACAGTATTTCAGGTAAAACTGGGCTGCAAGCGTGTATGTTACTGTAGCTGAACTTTCCAAAGAACAGCATGACCACATGTGGCATCATCCTTTCAAAGATTAACCTGAGGTGGAAACTGAGAATTTACACCCTCTAATGTCTGACTGTGTTCATCCAAAGTATGAGGAACCTCCTTAACCACATAGGCTTCTTAATCCTACAGCTGCTAAGAATGATGTGGTTTCTATGGCAAACATCAGGACGGCCAATGCAATCTGTGTCCCTATCCCTTTTCTCTTTCCACTTCCTCTACCCCACACATGTGCATACGGAGCATTTCTCATCTTCAAAGCTTTTTTGTAAACACTTTTATCCATCATTATAGTGGGACGGATGCATCAAAAGGATAATGCTCAGGTTTTTAGGCCCCAATCCTGCAGGCGCTTAGGCATGTGTTTTAGTTTTGTGTACTGTAATTCAGGTTTCAGTAGAACCATTCACAGTGCATTAAGCATCTGTGTAAGTCCCTGCACGTTAGGAACTGTGAAGATTAAACAGCATTCCAGTTTGCTAGAAATCCAAAGGTAGATGAACATGGTGACCCCAGCTACACAAGAACAGCAGTTCCTGAAGAAAGTGCTGCAGCAGCTGACATGAAAGACTTACCAATAAAAGACCTGTTAATAACCTGTAAGAGTCTGGCCTTTATTTATGAGAAGGATCCTTCTGACAGAACACTAAAGTGCCAGTTTCTCCAAAGAGTGGAAAGCATCTGGGCATCCAGCCCATCACGTAGGGACACATGTACCAAAATCATCTTTTTGTAGTGTTTAGCAGCATGTGTCCCATTTTAGTACTCAGAATCAACCAAACTTTTTGCCGGTGAAGTTAAAGAGATCAATTTTTGGCCAAACTGGAACGTGTATTTCATTTGTGAATTTTTTTTTTCCCCATTGCTTCTCAATTTTTATGGCCTTTTCAGTTGAATAGATATTGGTGTTCTTGAAATGTACACGTAGACACGTTTTCCACAAACTCTGTAGGCTTCTTTGATCCTGATCATATTACTATCTTCCTGCTGGCCCAAGGATGAGACCTTATTGCAAGGGAAACGTCTAATACTGAATCTGCATGATCTCTGTCGATGACGTTCCAGCAGTTTCTTCCCAGCTCTCTTTCCTTTCTTCTTGCATTTTGACACAATGTCCCTTCTCTGGCATCCCCCCAAGTTCCCCATTAGTTTTGTCATAATACAAAACTGAATTCTGTTCCAGTGCACTCATTACATTAGATTCTGTTCTAAATTTTATTTTATACTTCATCATCAGGTACCTAGCTTGAAAAACTTTAAGATTCTGTTCATGAAACAGTGAGTGGTTGGCTCAGCACATTGCAATAATGTAAGTTTGTAGACATAAGAGGTCAAGAAGAAGGACTTTTTAAAGAGAGAATTGTTTGCAGGATTATATAAAATTTGTCTCTTCCCATAAAACAACTGTACTAACTGTACTATTTAATTTTGATTTTTTTTCTTTATCTTTTCAAATGTTAGCCTAATATTTGAGGAAATAACATATTATTGATCTATTTTTCCCTCCTGGATCTTAGATCACAGTTTAGGCCCTACTTCAGCAAAGTACTTAAGAAGAGGCTTATCTTTAAGCACATGTTCAAGTCTCAGGGGAGTAAATGAGAATTAAGCAAATACTTAAGTACTTTACTGAATAGGGATAGAATTAAGCATGTAGTTGAATGTTCTGCTGAATCAGGGCCTTAAAATTAAAAATTAATCTTATTTGTGCTGCAAAGATTGAAAAGCTAGGCACTAGACTGGGATGGTGCATTAATATAAACCAGGAACAGGATAGTACCAACTGTCACAAGTGGAAGGGTGTATGGGTACTGTACAAGTGGGGCAAAGCTGGTGGTGGTCAGCTAGTGGGTAGGGTGCAGGAAAGAGATGCATTCAGTTCCTAGGTCTGTTTTAGACTAAATTAATGAAGGTTGACTGTGCCTGCTGCTCCACTCCTGTCACTGTTGAGCCCTAGCATGCATAACAAGCCATTTTAAGGAGAACAGTTGCTATACTAAGTCTAACTTGCAAAAAGGTCTTAATCTTTCTAAGTCCCAATGCAGACTCTGCAAAGTAAAGGCAACACCTCCTTGCCTCTTCCCTTTGTGCCTCCCTTGTCTATCTGATTGCAGTCTCTTGGAAGTGGTGAAGTTTCCATGCGTTTATGCAATTCATAAACTGGCACACTGCTGCTCTTCCTTGGGACTTCAAGATACATGTGTAAGAAAAAATAAAAATCCTTGTGCTTTATATGACATGATATCACTACAACTGAAGTTTTTGTCAAAATTTAGCTAATCCAAAATATTATCAGCGCTAAGCAGTTTTGTGACCAGTATTTTTAACTTGTGAGAGGAAAAGAAAAAAAAAGTTTGGAAAAGTTAACTTCCACTTAGGAAGACAGCTGCTGTTTCTTTTCAGTCTCAGTAAAGCTGAGTTGCTTACAGATTAATGTATTGAAACAAAACTTCTTTGATTTAGAGACGTCGCATATGCAGATCTCTAGTATGATATTTTGGTGCCTTTGGATTACTTCTGAGCAGTTTTTGGTACCAGTAATAAACACTGGAAGTGTATAAGCAAAGTACTTGAGAACCATCTTTTCTGCAAACCTGGAGCTTATGCCCAAGCCTGGCTCCATGTGTGGAGTTGCAGCAGTCCATGTTATCATTCAGCAACGCCTGGAGAAGATTGATTGACCCAAGTGCCCATCTTGAACTAGGCTTCATTTAGGAATACTTAACAAGTATTCATAGTGAGTGTAATATGATCTGCATGGGCACTAGCTAATGGTTAACTGTCTCTGTTGAACCCGAGCTCCTTAAACAAACACTGCAAGTGTGGGATGAGCTGTCTTATTTCTGCAGAGGCATAGTGCAGGTTGGGAGGCTAACACTTTCTTCTAAAGAGTAGAGAAAGGCAGGAGGGCTTTCACTCTCTGCTTGAACAGGGACGGAAAGCATCACATTACTAGAGCTTCTATTTTCAAATAAAGATGGGAGAGCTGAGGGTAGTGGGGTCTCTGAATACGTCCTGAAGTTCATAGCGTGGCTGACCTCAGCTCAGCTGTTAGCTTGCTTTTTTAACTGACCCTTGTCTGAACAGGTGCTTGATGCAGTATAAAGCTTCTCAGAATAGCTGGCGTAACTTTGCTTTCACACTTCAAGGCAAGTGAGAGAAATAGGCAAGAACATGCTTAACATAGGAGCAAACTGTATGGAGATAATCAGTATGGTGAATGAAGGGGCGAGATAGTGCTGAGACTTTGAGCTTTCTGTACAAGCCAAAAACCTATTAGATCAGGTGAGTCAAAACTCTGTGGATCTTGCTTATATGCTGGGGGCTGTGAAAACTTTGTGGAAATTGCTTGTCCTAAGACATAGTGGGATAATAGTTTTGTTTTCTGATCTTACCGTGGTATATCAAGGCAAAAAATGCATATGTGGGAGAGACCTCTCACCCAATTTTTGCAGTGATGGCATCACATCATCAGCTTGATTAATCCTTGATTTAAAAGTGTGATGCGTTAATTTCTTTTGTCTGAATCATTCTTTTGTTGTTAGAATTCCTGATTCTGGATCAGTGGTAATTCTCTCCTTAAAAGAATAATTAAAAAAAAAAAAAAAAAAAGCTAACACAAACATAAGAAGTTTAAAAAACAAAAAACAAAAAACAAAACAGAACAAAGCTGGATCTATTTTTGCATATGCAGATTTTTCAATCCTAAAGGCAGAAATCCAAAACTCTGTGGGAAGCCTTGAATGCACATCTAGTGCAAAACCAATATACTTTGGTCTTCCACTGTTATTGTCAGGGAAAGATTGTATTTCAGCTTTTTGACATATTCATTGCTTCAGAAATTGTCTATTTTGCATTATTTTTTTCAGACTAACTTTCCTTCCCTTGATGAGTTAAGTGACCTGTCTGAACAGACAAATGAGATTCTTAGCTTTGAATAAAGGAATGTGTTCATAACTGTGTAGCATCTACTGCTCACAATAGAAGCCTCTGCTCAGGACAGAGGTTTAAAATTTGTTTAATTTAAGGTATTTTTATTTACCAGATAAAACTGTTAAAATACTGTTGGACTCTCAACTCCCTCTTACACTGCGGGTGTAAGTACATTTAAGTCAATGAAGTTCCATGTGACTTGGAGCATTAAGCATCTGACGAGAAACAAATAGTAAAATACTAAAATAACTCTTTATCTTTTATTTTTGGATTGCTTGTTAGCGATATACTTAATTTGGTTTTGTTTCATTTGTCTCTGTCAATTAAGTTTGTGTCACTTCCTTGCTTACATATAATGAAGGCCTCCAGAGTGCATAATGATTAGTTTAAAAATCATTCATTCACAGAATAAATCTGTAGCTGTAAATCTTTTCTTATTGAGTCTTTTAAAATGACTGTCAAAGAGCAAAACCTTAATTTGTAGCCTGAAGTTATTTGTTAGAATCACTTTTTCTCGACAGATTTATTTATGAGTATTGTTTAATAGGATAAGTGAATTGTTTTATACTGGAAGTGAATGTATATTTTAAACAAATCAGTGAAATACTGACAAGTCTGAAACACAAATGACGTTGTGTTGTGAATTTCCCAGTGACTTTCCCTAGGCATAATTAATAATTAAAAAATTGAAGTATTTCTGTGAATTACTCTGTTTAGGATACAGAAGGGCTGTGATTATAAATAATATTTTTTCAGTGAATCTGAAATGAGGAATCTGGAATGAGAGAATGCTCAGACTGTTTGTTAAACAAAAGTGCATTAGCTGTTTTGCTGGGAAATTCCCTTTTAAGCATAGCAAAGTCGTAAATATGTGTATCCCTAATATTTCTTTGGATTAAAGCAATGCAATCTCATATCATTTGACGAATGCAAGTTTCAGAGTTTTCTTGTTTTGTTTCGCTAACATCCATTTTATGGGAACTTTATGAGTTCCAGTGCACCTTCCAAATATTTACAGTGCTGTGGTTGGATGGAAAGTTCAGACCGAATCTTTAACCTCCTCGTGTTGGTTCTAAAGACTGTCTGGAGTCCAAAGGTTACGAACTGCTTGTAAACTATCTCCAGAATAAAAGCCTATATGCGAGGACATCGGTGCTGCTTTGTGTTCTCTATTCTTCTCGTAATTTCCATTTTCTCCCCGGCCTGCCCCCCGGATTCTTAATGGTGTGAATTGCTGCAGTCTGTAGCATTCAGTGAGGCTATGCTAATCGGTGTCAACTGAAAGCCTGTCCTGAGGCTTTGCCAGAGATGTTAATTCAGTTAGTACTACAAAGCTACAAAAACAAAAAAAAACTTCGATGTCGTCTGCTGCTGAAGCGCAGATGCCAAAACCTTCGATTCAGCAAGCTGAATTGAAGCTGAGTTGAAGCGAGCGCACAGCTTTAATGGTACGGATTTAACTGAAGTATTCTCTGTAACATTAATCACTTCATACAAACAGGGGGCAACGGATGTAATTTGTTAGCGGTAAAGCGGCTCTTTGCAGCGTTTCTTTCTTTTTTTTCTATTTTTTTTTTTTCCCCTTCAGTTGGGTCTGGCATCACAAAGCTCACAATTTGCATTCAGAATACTCTTTACGATGTTGTAGCAACTGCAGAATTCAACGGAGGTCTCCCGTGAATCCAAATGTAAGAGTTTGCCTTGCTTAGCTCTGCAAGGGTGTGCATGCTGAATCAAAGACCATTTCTGTTCTAGATGTGGGGCAGTATGACACTGCTTAGCCTACAGGGATCTGTTTCCCAGAGCAAGTCTGGACCCTTGTGGTAGGGACAGGGGGGTAGACCCCATGTGGTAGGGACATCTTCAAACGTGAGTTGGGTGCTGGGTCTCCCAGGAGCCAGCAAGATCGCCCAGAAACATCCTGACTTCAGCAATACAGTTTGTGTGTTTTTGCAAGTGGGGGATAGGGACATAGTCCTACTCTCTCCTTCCTCCCCCCAGAATTGAACTGTTTGTATATCCCTTGGATCTCCTTTGAGGAGCCAGGCTTTGCCTCTCAAGCAGAAGCACAAAATAGTAGACTTGCTCAATGTTATTAAAAAAAATTGGTTGTAAGTGTACATTGCTCCCTAAAGCCCTTTTCCAGATACTTTTGCCAGAGACAGGGCTGTCACTAACAGATTTCCACAGGCACAGTATTCTACTCCCAACTGTGATAAATTTACCTCTGTGGTAGTTCATTAGAGAAAACTTTAGCAGGGAAATGCGATTCCTCCTCGTTCTGTAAACATAACATTGGCACTTACGTCCTTTTTCTGGTTGTTTTTCAGAGGTGAAGTTGAGTTAAATTGATAATGATTTGTATGATTTTTTAAAAATATGTTTTTCTGTATTGGTCTGTGTTTTTTTTGTTTAATAACAGAATATGCAGCATCTCTGGTTCATCAGAGTGATCAAAGCTCCAATGAAAACAGCTTGAATGGATCTTTAAACTCTGAATGGGTCCTCACTGATCAACTTAAACTCATGGCTTTATTCGCCAGAAATAACATCGTTTTACTAAAATGGGTTTACCAAAACCATTTTTTTAATAAAAAATTTTAATGGTATGATGGCATATTCTTCAGGGATATATTTTAAGTGCCTTAGGAACCAAGTGTGATTGTAATGATAAGTCATTTTACAAGGCTTTGGATGTCCTTAACTCTTTGTGAGATAATCCCAAATTTACTTTGTTAAATATTTTCAAGAAACAGGCCTGCTGACTTCAATCTGCAGGTCTGTTCTGTACAGCGTGCAGTTTCCAGGTACTTGGTATCTCTCATGTCCTATAACCTGCTTTGTTTGCGTGGCTATCTAATCTTGCAGCAGGTGAGAAGCTGCAATTTGTAGGATGTCTTATCAAAATACAGAAAGCTGATGTGGAAAAAAATGGTGATTAAGACATACTTAGCTTGTGCAGTTTAAATTCTGCCTTGAAAAACAGGCCATAATGAATGATTAATGCCCAGCGGTGCATGAAAGCTTTTTGAGGAGCCATGGGCTGTGTGGCATGGATGAGCCCTGCAGAAGAGAAGCCTGGGGCATCAGCTCTGTTGGTTCCTCAAGGGGCTGAGCATCCTCGTCCCCCTCCAGCTCACCTCTATCTGTTTGTCCAGTGATGCAAGAGTTTGCTAATTAAACAGTTCACAGTGGTGTTTGGGGAAGAACCTGTGGACATTTAACCAATTGAACAATTTATTGCTGTAATTGAAGGGGCTAGCTGGTGTTTATTAACTAGCCTTCCTGTCACGTTCGAATTGCTGGACTAACCCTTGGTCCCTGACTTTTGTTTTTAAGCACTGCACCGGTATCACTGGTGCTTGGGCTGCCTGCTGCAAGGCCACAGCTTTACTTAACCCTGTTCTGTGATTTCAGCAACATGATTTGAATTTTTTATTTTTTTATTTTTTTTTTTGCATTGCAAGTGTGGTATTATAAATTAAGTGCTGCCTGTTAAAAGCAAAAATTTAGAAAAAAATGGGTTAGTTAGGATGACTTCTAGCTTGAAAGTGCCAGTTAGCCTGTGC
The DNA here is from genome assembly GCF_019232065.1 of Centrocercus urophasianus. NCBI lineage: Eukaryota > Metazoa > Chordata > Aves > Galliformes > Phasianidae > Centrocercus > Centrocercus urophasianus. The sequence continues at coordinate 36,266,308 of NW_024884142.1, forward strand.
AGATTCAGTGTAATGCTTGCTTGTTTTCCTATTACAATCATGGTCACCTCTATCATCATCATTAAAGTAAGTTCGGGATAGGGTGAACAGCAGGACTCCTGTCACACCTCAGGCACACATAGCACTGGACACTGTCCCAGGAACAGTGAGCCCTGATGGTAGAATAGGCTGCTTCTCCCCCTTGCCCACAGAAGTTTCTGTAACTAGAACTAATCGGCTGTTCCTAAAGTGCAATTAGTGGGGATATTAATCTAGGCCTGACAGGTGTGAAAATGTCTCTTTTGAGTCCATTCAAACAACACCATATCTCATCCACCATAGGGAGAGCCTGGAGCAATTGTGTCTGTAAACTTGCAAGGCTTCGTTTGTCGGAACTGAACAGCCCGCTTTTATTAATGGCATTTGAGTCTGACAACATAAACTCAACACAAATGGATGGGAGGAAGTTCAGTGAATACTGGCATGATGTTTGCTATCGGTTCCATCATTGGTAAATGAAATGCTTGCATCCACCATTATTTGGGAAAGAAAAGGGAAGACATCTGTAGAAAATATAGGTGTGAATTATTTTTAATTCAGTGAATTTTTTTCCTCAGTTCAGTTCTGGTGACTTCTGGTGCAGTTTTGTAATCTGCAGTTTTAATGCTTGTTTCTTCTTGAGTTTAGTTGTTCTTTGTCCCACTGGGCACAGGACATGGCAGTGACCTTAATCCAAAGATGGCATTTCTATGCTCACCAGCAGCACAGATATTAAACAGCATTAATGTAGCAGAACTTGTTTGAGGAACTGGGGCTAGATGCATCGCTACAAGTTCGTCTTCTTGACAGGTGGTGAAAATGGACACAGCTCAGTGGAGCTGCACTGATCTGTGCTGGTCTGAAGATCGCAAACCCAACCAGCAGACACTGGTGGGGTGCTGAAAGGGTCCCAGCTGATTCTGCTGGTGGCTCCTTATGCTAGTGGCTTTCAGGCTTGGAACTAGACAAGGAAATTTGTATTTCCTGCTTTATTTACAAGGGACATTCATGGTGTGAGACTAAAAGACTAAGCCTACCCCAAAGACATGCATCTGTTTTACATAAAATAAATGCATTGTGAGAGTGAGAAATTGCTTGAAGATGGTCTTGATATTGAAAGTAATGTTTGTGCACATGCACATGCATTTATACTGCACAGTCAGATAAAATTTTCTCCAAAGGTGGAAAGCTCTGTTTTATTATTATTTCTGCTTTGAAGAGTGTATGAGGCTTTACTAGTTCATTCTTTTGGAATGAGCATCTACACCATGGTGATATTTCCTAGAAGCATCTCAAAAACATTGTCTAGAAAAGATATGTGTGGACACACTCTTCCTTGTCACTCAGCCCAGGCATATGCTGGGAAAGACAACTTCTTCAAAAAATCACTTTACTAATTAACAAGATCTATCTTATCAATGCTGGGATTTTTTTGCTCTGCTGTGGTTACAGAAGAACACTTCTCAGACTGAAAGACTTACTACCAGAATTTGCAGAGGTCAGTTTTATTCTTGTGTCAAAACCTTCAGCTGCAACAGTTTCTTCTTTCCTTGCTGTTTACTCCATGACTTACTTATAGAGCACAACCATATCCTTTCCCAACCTTGACAAAGCCAGAAAGCAAGGAAGATCGTGCTTGCGTTGCGTAATGGAACAAGGTTCAGTGGCCTTCAGGAGCACGAACAGGGGCTGAGGTAACCTTAGAAGAAATGTGTCCCTGGATTTAGCTGCATATGCCTTCCTAAGTACGAAGGCTTGTTAACCTGGCTGCTGACATCCCTATTGCTGCCTTGATGTAGCCATGCGCCTCATGACACTATGCTTTTTCATGGTCAGCACACTTGCAGCTGGCTCTGAGGCTGAGTGTGCTGCACGGTGTAAACATGCCCTTTTGTGTTTTTTTCTAAGAAAAGTGCTGTGTTACCTAACTTACTGCCATTGAAATTGATCTTAATTCAGCATGGATGACCAGCACAGGAAATGATTTCCTCCTTCCGGAGCAATAGCAAGGCTTGTCAATTCTTTGGAACTCATTGCCTTTCTGTTAAGACATCTGAATGTTCAATGTGATTTATAGGTTTAGTATTCAATTACTGATTTATTTGGGCATGGCAGTCCTTTTCTTGATTACCCTAGATGGTGCAAAATGCACAAGAGGAAGGAGGGTCTTGTGATTGAGACACAAGGCTGTGATTCAGGATGTGTGCGTTCAGCTCCTTGTCTCTGTTCTCAGCTTTCAGTGAAACCTTGGGGAAGTAATTTAATCTCTTCCTCTTATGCAAAATCTCTGACTCTTTCTGTCTTTCCTATTGAGCTGGTAGATGCTTTTCACCAGCTGCACATCGTGCAGGTCCCCAAAGAGGCAGGTTGGTGTATCGCTGGCCTGTAGTGAGGCCAGGCAGCCTGCCTTCCCACATCTGGGGACAAAGGGTCACATGTGGCACTTCTGCAGGCCCTTCTTACAATGGAGAGCCTAGGTCTACTGTTGGGGCTCCTGCTTGCCCTTCAGTCTGTCACGTGGCTAGGACAAGAAGGGCTTGTTTTCCTACTCTTTACTTTGGAGACAGAATACATTATCAGTCCTATGAAGTACGCAAGGCAATAAGATTACTCAAATCAATGTCAACCAAGCACAAGTTTTGCAGTTTCTCAAGTTGGTGACTATAATTGTTGAAATTACCCCAAGTTAAAGGATTTGTTAATAGCTGAAAATAGGAGTGCATATAGTGCTTATTTCATGGTTAGTGGTGGAAGGGATAAGTTCTGATGCTTCACCTCTTTGTCCTTTTTATGGAAAAGAAGTGTGCACACTGGAGATGTTTGTTCACATTTGTCTGACTTCAGTGGTCTGGGAAGTTATGTTCTTCATACTTCGGTTATATTTTCACTCCTGTTCAGAGTTACTATTAGGAAATTAGCTACAGAGTGATGCTAAATATTTGCATTGAGATGTTTTTCTTATAAATCCAAGCTGCAGCAATGCAGTAGAACCTGCTTTTCCACAAGAGCTGTCGTATTCAGGCACTTGGTACCCAAGTAGAAAAAAACAGTGATTAAAATAAGAGCTAAATAAGCATTAATGTGGTATTGATAGAAAGCTGCAGCTCTTTGCTGTGTGACTGGTCAGAAACCAGAGAATGAATAATAGCTACCAGTGTCCCACGATTGAAAAGCCAGAGGAAATGGCAGCAAGCAAAAGCAAATGAAGATGGATGAAACCCCAAAAGGGTGAAGGGAGACGTCGCCCATGCTGGGCGAGGATGGGCGGCTGACTCCTGGGTCACCTCTGCTGCTGCTTTTTGGAGTGGTGTTTGGAAAGGGCAGTGTTTAGGAGCAGAGCTTCCTGGCTGTGACCGCCGCACAGCACTTACACATGCTGTGTGTGGGTCAGTCGGAGGTCATGGCAAGTTAACTCAACACCTCCAGTGAGGAGAAAGCTCTTGGGGATAAACTGCCTTACTATCACCGTCTACATAGCTGCAGGAGGATTCGCAGATGGTTCGTTCGCCCATCTCCTTTGGTCGAAAATACATTTTCTTCACATAATCAGTGCTGTGAACTAATACATCTCCCTTTGCTAAATAAAGCAGACCCTGAGCATTGGTTTCTCCAGGTAGGTGTTTCTCCTGGCTCACTGTGCTGTGTCCAGGCCCAGTCTGGTCCCCAGCACTGTATGGGTGCTTGGGCGATGCTACCAGGGTCCAAACAAGATCTAGACTGTTGCAGAGCAACAGAATCAGTGTGCATTTGGTGCCTCAGAGCATCCTCCATCTGTGTCAGATAATGCCTAATATAAGGCTGCCTCTTTTTGCCATGGCTCTCGCTATCCCACGGCTTAGGTCAAAGGGAAGAAGCAGTTTTTACACTTTCATGTGTATTGTAGTGCTGCCAATAATTAATTAATCAAGGTTGACTTCAGGAGTTGGTTAGGCTGGATGTGAAGGTGGATGTTGTCTGCTTATCAAATGTTTAGTCTGAGTACATTAGGCAAACTGCATCTAGTTCTGTAGCTCTCATGCTGCAAACCAGGAGTGCAGCAGTTGTGTTCAAATCACTGAGATTTGAAAAACATTAAGATGAAAATAAACGACGCAAATAGAGCCTGTGTCTTATCTATTCAGACTCGTATATGAGAAATCAGTGTATTTTACATAACTCCCATGTCTCTGCTTCCAAGAGCTTTTGCAGAGCCCTGTACGCTGTTAAGCGTGAATGCAGACAGCCCCTCTTGTGACATGTTTGAGCTGTGCTTCCCTGCATATGAGAATTTGTGGGTTTTTTTGAATATCCGCATGGATTGTGAACAAAAGCTTGGGAAAGGTAATGTGCTGAGGCATAGGGAGTGAACTCTGCAAAACCTCTGCAGGTTGCAGGCTGCTCTGGTCCTGTCCATAAAAGAATTTAGTAGGCATGTATTTTATGTATATGGGTACATCAGTAGATACGTAAAAATACACGTGTCTGTTTTCAATAAAAGTATTCCGTGATCTAAACCTCTTCCAGATAACATCTTAAAAATCTTAGGCTTCACATTTTCTTGAACAGGCTTGTTCGGGGAAACGAAAGAGAGTGCTTGACAAGATTATGGTGTTGCTTCTATACGTTTCCTTTATTCTTGTGGCTAAAAGGAAATTACAATGTGTTGTTAAGTCAAAGCGTGGTCTGTGGAGCTGAACCAAAAAAAACCTTTAAATGGACTAAAATTCCCCTTCTGATAAAAGGGAAAACTACACAACAGAGAGACAGGATATCTTTAATTTAAATAGCGGGTTTAAGTATATTAATTTGAGTTCAAAGCATCTTTCAAAGGGTATGATGCCCACATTTTTAATTTTACCTAATACTGAGCATCTGGTGTGGACTGGTTTGTGGTACTGAGAGCAAAAGGAAATACATTACTCATAGATGAAAGGAGTGAGGGGGAATCACTGTCCTGACTAAAAATAGCCTTTTTTTCTACCAGTTAATATCAGCTGGAGGTTTGATTAAATAGTAATTGTCTAGAAGAAGACAATAATTGAGTGCGACTGTTTCCTTTCAGGGGCCAGGCCCAGGTGGTGAAAGTTAAGTATTGTCCTTCAGATAGGGTCCTGAAAGCAGTTTTCCTGGATGTCCGCTGAGCCCTTCTGTAAAATGTCCTTTCTGGGTGCTGAGCTGCAGACAGACGAAGTCCAGGCCTGTTCACAGGGCAGCAGCGGCTCTCAGGGATGCAGCGCCGGAGGATTTTATGGCCGCGTTGCAGATAGGAGCTGGCTCACCTCTTTGGCTGGAACTCTAACCCAGAGGCGCAGAGATCACAGGAGACAAATGGCTTGAATTAAGAAATGGAGTTGACATCTATAAAAGTCAGAGCACGTCTAGTAGGCAACATGTGTAATAGGACTATAACATTATATCTAATAGGGATATTGGAAAGCTGTCTAAAAGCGCAGCTTCCGTTCGGAGCATTTAAAACCAAAATGCCCCAGATTAATGCTTTTTTGTCCAATTTCTTGATCAGAATTGTACAGTTTTCTCCTAATAATTGATCTTTGTACTGATAACAACCACGCTTAGCTTTTTTTACATTAATAGTGAATAAACATGTGTTTATGTATAGGTCGACAATATTTTCCTCTAACTTTCTGCAAGATTATTTTCTCTGAGTGACCCTTTTACTCTTCTTTGTATGAATACTAGTCTGGGACTTTACGCATCATAAATATCTGAGTGTTAATTAACCTTTGCAAGGGTCCAGGAGACCAAAGAGCTATGAAATGGAGCCAGGCAAGAAATGCTTTCTCTGCCTTGTGAAAATTTTCAAAATGCTACGTATCTTGAGTGGAACAGCCTCAAAACTTTGGGGAGTTTTTCAAGGAGAAGTGGAGGAGGAAAGAGCGTGAGAGACCAACCACTCTGCTGCAAAGTAGCCAAAAGTCAAAGTGTTCCCCTGGGGAGGGACATTTGTCCTTTCAGTCCTTTGTTCTGCATGTTGCAGATCTAGGACTTGAACCTTACACCCCCGCATGCTGAATTAGAACCATAAGCACCAAGCCAGGGCCGGGCCAGCACCGCTGGATGGCTTGGAGACAAGCATCTGAACAGACCAGAGCCTGCTAGGAGAGCAGAATCTCCAAAGCCTGTATGGCCGTTGCTCAGCCCTGCTCATTTCCCTGCACCTTGGGCCTGCAGCCTCGCTGCAAGTGAGGCCAACCTCTCATCTCTGCCAGAAGTGCCCATCCCTCAAAGAGCAGCATCCCACCGTGATGCTTTGGGCACTTAAGATTTTCCAGAGACATCTGATCCCTTGCATAGGTGACTGTAGTCACCTCAAAGCCACAGCTGAAATTGATGACGTGTTCAGATAGAGAATTAGGATGTCTTGATTCTGTGGTTTAAGCCACTAGACCACACTTTTTCTGAAATAGGTAGGAATATTTGCATTTTTATATAAGGAAACTGAGGCACAGAGGGGGGTACGCAACATGCCAGAAGCCACGTAAGAGGCCTGGGGTAGGGCTGAGAGCAGAGCCCAGGTTTCCTGATACTTGCACCTGTGACTTGGCTGCAGCACGCTGTGACAGCACGACAGGAAGGAACGGAGTTAAAAATTGAATTTGTTCTGAAAGCAAAGACTCTTCTTGCTTCAGCTGGTGTTTTCTATTATACTCAAAGCAAAGATAAAGTCAGATTCATTGCTGTGTTCCTATAATCTCTTATTTTAGAGTTTAACTGGCTATCACTTTGGCTCCTACCTCATGAAACTGCTGGCCTTCTGCTAACTGCAGATTGGAAGGCTTAAATAAGAGACTGCCCATTGAGAATATAATCCCTGTCCGCAGGGGGCATAGAGATTTCTTCACCTCTGGGACACAGTTTGTAGTTTAAGTAACCAGAACTTGAAACTCCTCGTTGAGTTAGAGCACAGCATACCAAAAATTAACCTGGAATTTAAAGAGAAGGAGAGTGGTCTTTAGCTGACAAGAAAGATGGCCAGTTTGCTTATTGCCTCCAAGTACATAGAAAATATGGAAGAAATTTTAAGGATGATAACAATAATATTGGGAAAGCAGATATTTTCCCATCTTCCTCTATTGCAAATGCAGTGGAAAAATTATATAATTCTATCTGTGTTTACTTGTATGTTTTAATAGAAAAAAAATGGGGTCAGTAAGTCCTCTGAAAATAGGCTAAAATACAGGAAGATTGAGAGGTCATTGCTTCCATATTTTGAGCCTATGATTTCCAAAATCAAAGGCCTAGTAATCCTAATGGATTGACTTCCAAAATTCCTTGGATTTGTATTGCTGGACTTGTCTCTCTCCAGGGCTTAGCTGGATCCCTGCAGATAGATTTTCAGGTTTATATGCTGTAATTCCACTTAGTCCAGCTGTAAACTAGTGGTGGCTGAATTAATACATTACAGGGAGGGTTTTAAAAAAAAAAAGAGTATACCTACAAAACCCTTAGCTTGTATGTCAAATCCTGAAGGGAGAAAAATGGGCATTTCAATTAGTTGGTTGTGTGGCCTGATTGAAGAACAGGCCTGTGGCTAACAAAGCTTTGTCTGTAGTATCAGCTTGCTCCTCATCCAACAGGACAAATGGAGTGGTTGGTCATTAGCGGGCTAGCCATCGGGTAGGGGTTTTGTTCTTAAATGGGGGCTTTGTCTTATCCCTGCTGTTTAAGCCCTCTCCAAGCACTCCTCACCTGTCATATCTGTCATACATTTAATTCATCACGCTCTCTGGTCAAAAGCTACACTGATAGTATCAAAAGAAGAGGAGGGGGCTTCTTATAACTTTAGCGATCAAAGGAGATTACCAAGCAAATAAGATTTTAATGAAGACGGCAGGTTTGGAAAGGAGAATTTACTGCACGGTGCATCGCTAACACATAAAGATTGGGCTTATCTGTACAGTGTTTGAGAGTGCAGTTCTGAACTGTTACAGAAAGAAGGCTGGATAAATGTTTTGGTTTGTGGTTTTAATTACAATCACAGAGGAAGGAGATTGAGGGGATGGGGGTGGAGTTCCTTTTATTTCACTTTTAAAGGTCATATTTTTAATCTATAAATATGATAAGCCTAGCAGCCTCCTTAAACATAGCAAGCCTGTTGGAGTGATGATGGATATATCCCCTGATTTTCTACTGAGCTCTTATTGTGAGGCCAAGGCTCCCTGTTACTTGGCCCAAATTTCTGAATGCACATCACAGGACTGCAGTAGGCTTTGCCTCACTGCAGTCGCTTCAGAGGCAGGGCAGGCAGGCTCTTCCCAGCCCCAGGCCTGCACACCAGGGTATTCTTGTGGGCACACATACTGGGGGACACCAGCCAGCCCCTCGCTGCCCCACGGCACCTAATTCCCTATTATTTCCTGTTAAAATGGCAGTCTTCCCATGGACGAGGTATCCAACAGGGGACTGACAAGGACTGGCCAACACCTCTTCTGTTTTCTGATAAAGTGAAAACTGAATTATCTGTTGTTTCCCATTGCTGTTGCAGTAGTCGAGTGCTTGAAGAGCTAGTCTCTCAGAGATTCAGTTAGCATGCCTTACCGCAAGCATAAAGCAGTGCTTCAGCAACCAGCCTGTATTCATACGTTGCATGTAGCTAAATCTACGCTGTTAGCAGCACAACTGGCCAGCTTTATTTTTGCAGTTTTTCCTTGTGATGAAAATAAAGGCTTTGCAGTTGCTGGAGCCTTTGATGAAAGAACAGGTAGCTGTATTATTAGCCCAGATGTTAACTTCTTTTATGTAAAGAGCGGGGAAGTGGCTGCCCGGCTTTCTTTAAATCGAATCAGAAACTTGGGGTCCAGGACAGAGGTCAGAAAAACATGTCAGAACTTGTCAGCCTTTATGGTTTTGGGTGGAAAGCTCCAATTCTCACTTTCCACTGAGTAAAACTGAGAGCTGATCATTTGTGTGGTTTTCAGCCTTGGTAGGTATGATGAATTACTTATTTAAAAGTGATAAAACATAGGGAGGTTTCTACAGCTGAGAAGTTTTATGTTCACTGAGGAGATGGGTCTCAGCACCCTTCCAACATGGGAGTTATTTTCTTGTTTTTTTCAGTTGAGGCCATCATCCATCCCTCTAATTTGCTCTTCTGTAGCCCTCAGCATTTGCTGATATGCAAGGCACAGTGTACCAGTTTCACTGAGAGAAAGATGAAAAATCACATGTTGTCATCTGGCAACATGAATCTAACTGAAACAGAGTTGAACCCAGATGTATTCACTAGCAAGGACAGGGTGAAGATAGAGTCAGCATCCTGATGATAAATAACAGTAAAACCCAGGTTTGGCTATATGCACTGTACAGATATTGGCCAGCTGCTGAGGTGCACTGCTTTATGCTGCAGTGGAGCATCCATTCGGTGCCTGAACCTTAGAGTAAGCGTGCTGGCAAATGGCTTCTAAACTGATCTACTTGAAGCAATAATGATAAAACTTAGATGTGAATAAGACTCATATTTAAATAATGCCATCAGCACACAGCGGGCCCAGCTCCGTTCCAGCTAGGCAATGCCCAGTTCTCACTAGTTGGCAGAAATACTGGGAATGCCACTGGGAAACTAGGAGCAGAGTCCTGCCAGACTGCCCTGTAAATGCGTAGAAGACTGAAACATTTCAGTTTATGTTTGGTTCAAGGACCTCCATGCTATTATTCGGCTGGAAACTGCTCCCTCTTACCCCTTTATCCCTCATAGTAGATTATGGAGGCTGAAGGCTGTCTTATAATACCATTTTTTCCTTTCACAAATGAAAAGCACTGGGAAGTTACATGGGTTACTCGTGGTATGGACCAGCCGTCTTGACTAATGTGTTCTGATTAGAGATCTTAAGAGGTATTTGCAGAGCTGAAGCACTTATGTAAAAAAGTGTTTTTTAAAATAACATAAGTCCACATGACAGCATATAAAAGTCAAATGACAGCGCAATTCATGGGTTATTGCTACAAAACTAACTTTTCAAATGAGTTCCCAAAACACTCTGTGGTTGGACTCTCTCTTGAGGAATTTGCTTTTAAGCCACTTTCTCCAAGTTTTAAATCTGCCGACAGAAAGCTTCAAAAACTTTTTCATATCACTCCAAACCTGACTGGGGAAAAAAAAAAGAGAAAGGAAATCTACCTTTTGAAACTGGGCATCAGTTTTCTTCGACAGCACAAAAGCCACCATGCCGACACTTAGCAATGCAACGAGTTGCCTGCTCTTGCAGCTCATACTTTATTCTCTGCATCAAAGCTTTTTGGGGATGGGGTGGGGGGGGCGCGAGGGGGAAGAAAAAACAGAGAGTGAGAGAGCGAAAGAGACAAGCTCTTCAGAGCCTCTAATGACGCGTGCCAAACACGTGGAAGGTAAATCCCCTAATTCAGGCTATTCTTTCAGCATTCCCTGGCGGGTGGCCAAGCTAAATATTTCTGCTGGATAAAAAATGCACCCTTGCATGCAGCACTTTCTTAACAGGATGGCTTTCGGGCTTTGATGGAGGGGGCTTCTCCTGGGGAAAGCCAACATGTGTGTTCTCTTATCTATTTATTTATTTTATTAAAAAGGAGCTTTATGGACTGTGATTGGATTAACTTAGCGAACCCCGGAGGAAGAGGAAAAACAAACGGGGAAGCTGGTTTAGCACCCCCACCTTTTTGTCATCTTCTTTTGGGATTTCCTGGCTAGCTGCCACCTTGAGCCTGTTGAATGTTCTTTAGATCAATCAATTAAAAAGGCTTTAATATTTGGGTGATTGGAACGCAACATATGGGCTGCTGGTGCGGATGTCATGTGGTGCGTGTAGTTAATTGAAATGATTAATAGAGGTGTTAGTTTCTTCAAGACTAATTGAAAAAGAATATAATTGGAAGCATCGGCTAAGCATTATTGTTGCCTTTTTTTTTTTCTTCTTTTTTTAACGTATTGTGTCTCTTAGACACTTCTATGTGTTTATAAGCATTCAAGTGGATTTTGTGTGCATCTTTCCAGCATGGTGATTGACAAAATCGCATTTATTGTATATCCAAAAGTCAAACTTGTCTTTATGCAAATTAATCTGAAAAAAAAAAAATTCCACTCGCCTTGTAGCAACCACCACATACTCTGAATTTCTAGTACCTGTTTGTCTTTAAACCAATTTACCCTGCCCCCTTGTTATCTGTGTGTTTACACCATCCGTCCTCAGGAGCTGACTGTGAGTCTCTGAAGGGCTTCTAGCTCGCTCCTCTCTCTGCAAGGAGTTGTGCTGATTTACATTTTTTCTGGTGTCTCAGCACACTGCAAATGTGCCAGGTCTTTGGGGGAAATTGCGTCTAGGATTGTACTGCCCCACACCTAGTCATCCTGACCATACTTCAAAGGGATACAGTTCTCCCAGCTTTGATAGTCAGGAGACATTCAGTGAGAGAAATTCAGAGGATTTAGTTGCAGTTAGAACTTTTGGCCTCTCCACCTTCTTTAACAACAGTACATGCGTTTTTTTTCAGTAATAACAGTCTGAATTTTTACTAAAATTCTTAAGCAAGCGTGAAGTAGAAAGCCAAAGCCATGAATTGACTGCAGAGGACATCTGGCAGTAAGGCGAGGGTACAAAGGATGTGTCTTCTGAAAGTCACCCCACCAAAAAAAAAGGGCAGCTCTCAGGTTAGAAACGTGGAAACTGAGAAAACATGAAAATCTCTTGTCTGTAGACAGAAAACAGGGGCTGGGCAGTGCAACACTGTGCTTGCTGTCCTGCTGTGGTTGTCGGTGCTGTGGGAAGCCTTTAGCTGCAGATTACTTAAGACTGAAGATCACACCAAAATAACATGTGAATCTGGTACAGGGTAAGTGGTTGCCTTTGGGGAAAGAAAATCAGGCAAGATGTGTTGGAGATATAACCAAAAGGTAAGTCAGTTCCAAATGGGAGGACAGTGAAGCTACATTTTGAAGCATGGTATTTTCACACTAGCCTCCTTGTTGCCTGCTTTTGCTAATGGAAGAAAAGCTTATACAGAGTTGTAATGTTTTGGGACAAAAGGGTCTTTTTGGAAAGCACATATCACTTTCTGTTATTTCCTTTCCATGTATGGTGCAGCTTTGTGTGTTTGTGCATCTTTTTCAGTAGTCAGAAATTTTATTCTGCAACTCAGAATAGATCAAGCAGAGAAGTGATAGATAAATGTAGAGGGGCTTGTTGTTGACTTAGAGGAATGGAGTATAGGATGGTTTTAATATTTCAGAGTCTTCCCACACAGATTTCCAGCGAGGCTTTGAAGGCAAGTGTGTGTCTGCAAAGGCTTTGAGCCTCCCCGGAAGATGTGGCCTGCCTTGTGTACAGATCTGAGCAGAGCGTTTGTAGAAAGGAAGTGGCTGTCCTGTACTGGGGGCTGAGAGGAAGAGAAGGCATTAGGTTAGGTCTGATCACAAGCTTCTCTTTCTCCCTGTTGTCTGGTTTGTGTGTGCATAGTGCTGGTAATTCTAAATCAGGAGTATGCCAGGGCAGGTTGGTGCAATTTAATAGTTCATTAATTAATTTCAGTAATTCGGACTTTTTTCTCATTGCTATGTGGTGATGGTTTTATTATAGCAGACTAGTGCAATTAGGTAGTCTCTTACATATTTTTCTAATCTTAACACTAATGAAAAATAGTAGCATCAGCATTTTTGTTGCCCTATTGCTCTTCAGGATTCAGTACACGAAAAGAGGCACTCTGTAAACTTGTTGGAGCTGAAGCATCTTGTCTCACTTGATGAAACCTTGTCATTTTTTATAATGGATACAATTCTGGTGCATTTGGTGTGGGACACTAAAAAGTAATGCAGCCAAGGAAATAGGATTTAAAACTTTGTGCTTGCTTTATATGTGATTTTTATGTTATGTTCATGCTTTCTTTAGAACACGGAGGAGAATTTTCCCTAAAATTAACCTCAGAAATTAATCACTAGTGTGAGTAGGGCTGGTTGCATCACCTGTTGTTAAGACAAACTGATCATTTGCATTAGGAGACCCTACTACTTTTAGGTGTTCATAAATCTACAGAATTCTGAACATGTATTTCAGTTATTTCTTACATGGCACTTGCTGTGCATTTCTCCCTGAAGCCTGTTCTGCCATTCCCAAGAACTTGTCCATCCCCATCTGACTTCAGCTCCCACACTCCGAAGAATTGCTTTCGAGGTCAAAGCCAGCCCAGATGACTGTCAGGCCAGCACTTCAGGGCTGCTGGAGGACATCATGGCTTTCTTCAGAGCATGAATGCGGTTGCATCTGGGACTGAGTGCCTGAACTGAGAGTGGATGGTTGGTGCTTGTTTACTGCGGCCTGTCCTGAGGCCAGAGAATCACAAAAATGAGCAGTTTTAAAAGCGTGTGGCCAGGTGATGAATCTGGAGGGGATTATAAAGGAGAGGCTGTGCCTAGAGATCCGCAGTGTCAGGAAGGAGGGAAACTGAGAGTAAGGTTGGTAAAGGACTGAGGGATTTATCTTTATGGGTTATTGTGAACGAAGACGAGCAAGCTTGGTGTTAAAAGCGGGTGGGATGTAAGCCAGCTCTGATCCAAAAGCTGCCTGACTGCATTAGCACAGTGCTAAGCCCAAGCTAATATATCCGGCTTCTCACCAGGGCTTATTAGCTCGGGCTCAGTGCCATACTAACATAGTCACAGGACTTCCAGTTGGCTGGACACCATGTCTGCTTCAAGTGTGAATGGTGCTCAGTGCTGAATGTCTGCTGAGGAGCACCGGGAGGGGCCTGGAGACCTGCCTACACCTTGCTGCTGCTCAGATGCTGCAGACCAGGCCTGCTGAGCAGTGGGAGGGCGGATGGGCATGGGGAGTGCACCCCATTCTCACAGAGCGGAGGGAAAAAGGAGTGCTGCTGAGGAACCAGGAGGAGATGAAACCTGATGGGAGGACCCAATGCACGGAGCCTGGGAGAGGGAGGTGGAAGTAGCTGAAAAGGGAAAATCTAAAGGAATGGACAGGAAGAGAAGATGAGGACTTGCTGGGCAAGGAGTGTGATCAAAAGTCTGTGCTGAGGTATGGAAGATGGGATGAGACAGAAAGAGAAAAAGGGAGGAACAAACTCCAGACCAAGACTGGAATGCAACCAAGATTCCTGAAATGAGTTGTTTCTCTGCTTCCAGCAAGTTACCAGGGGAAGCCCACCAGCAAAGTGTCCTGTCCCAGTGCCAGTGCCAACCTTGAAAAAAAAACAAAAAAAAAACAAAAAAAAACAAAAACCAAGCATATCATTGCGCAGATGGCTCTGCTGGCTGCCTTGGCAGAGCTCTGTCCATGGCAGACGAGTATCCCAGCTCCACTGATGATCTGCATAGGTGTTGGTGTGATGCCAGGTCGCAGGTTCTCCAGTTTTGCTATTTGCAGTTTTAAAAATCAAGAAACTGCAGAAAAAAATATGGAAGAAAATTACTTAAACTCCAAGCTCCAGTACTGCAGAGTTTAGGTTGCTTGCCTAATCTTGCTTTGATCCTTTTATACATTATGATGCAGTTTTTAATTACTCATCTAATTACTTTTTTGCCAGTTACTTGCCTCATTCAAGCATCAGACAAGCTTGCTAGGGGAGGTGAATTGGGGTGGTGTATTAAAATGTTGTCTATAGGACACCTCTTGCCCCCATTTCCTTTGTTGTGACATAGAGGTTAAGTAAGTGGCAGCTGCAGGAAGAAATGTTGCTCTTCCTCAGGGCAGAGGACCTCTACTCTGAGGAGCATTTCTGCCCATGATTCTGAGTAAGATCCATGGCAGTTCAATTCCACGAAGTGTTTTCTATGTGGTCATCAGTGTTGACATTTTCTGGGTGCTTCGTTCGAAGCCCTGCAAATCAAGAGTCATCACAGATGGCAGTAGGAGAAACACTTCGAACTGAGAAAGGAATGCACAGTGCTGAGTAAATCTGCTGCTTCCCCACATTAATGTATACTTCTGATGTCAGTGTCGTCATGTCTCCATTCTTCTTCCACTGAGTGGCAATAGCAATAATACATTCATCTGTATATGGAGGAGAGCCTGAAAATCAGATTAGGCATTATTTGATATTTGTGAGGCGTTCAAGGAGTGCTGTTGCGAAGAGTAAACTGGAAACATACAAAGCTACGTTGGTTAGTTTGCCTTCCATTTGAATACTCTGTAGTAAAAGGAAGGAATTGGGCCTTTCAAGGAGGATGAGAAGAGAAAAAGTTTGGAAGATGACTTTTTGACTGACTGAAATCAGTACTCTTCTACCTAAGCACTGAATCGGGAAGAGATCTGGTGGGAAAAAGATGATCTTGCTTCCTACTTGAGGAGGGCAGAACGAAGCTTCTGTTTGTAACTCTCCACCCAGTACCTCCTAACACGGGGAAGGGCTTACAAAAGAAAAGCCTCCATTTTCTGTAGTTTTGGAGCATTTGTCTTGCTGTGCGAGGCATGTCATCTTAGTGAAGATCTCATCTTGCTAGGCGGAAGGCTTGCGCTGGGTTTTTTAGAACCTTGACTCAGCTTCAGGGAAGGAGGAATGAAGAAGCAGAAGAGCGAACTGGCAGCTGAAACCCTCCTTTCCATGTGTTTGAGCAATCTGTGCTCTTATGAAACCTTTTGAAATCTCAGTTGCTGATGTCTTTCTGACCCCCAAAATTATTCTTGTGCAAATGTTGACACCCAGCAGAGATGAAATCATTGACTTAGGAAAACACATCCAGCTTATCAGAAGCTGCAGGATTCCAGCAGTGTACTGGCAACCCTGGCCTTTCTTTTTTTTTCTTTCCTTTTAAATGTTTGCAGTTAGTAGACAGGTGGCATTTTGAATTGGGCTGTGCATATCTGAGGGAGCAGAGCAGTTCTTCAGTTCATGCAGAGCTGAGACCATGTCACGTACCAAATGGTTTTGTGTTCTGATCTTCTACTCGTGAATTTTCTGTGAGCTTATGATTTTGCTCTGTTTACTAATTTTATGTTGACAGTTTTAATTACACGCTTGTGAAGTGTATAAACAGAAAAAGGACTAGATATGACTTAGAAGTGGGTTTCAGTGCAAGCAGGCACATTTTCCAATTGCATGCAGGCTTTGTGTAAATCTTCTGTGCGGTTTGGACCTGTAGCTCACCAAAATCAAAGGACAGAAAAATTTCTCCATTGACTGTCTTTTCAGCTGGTCCTTTATTGTTGATTTCTTGCTGATTCTGACACCAGATTTCTTTGTTTTGATTGCTGGAGGAAAGTGAACTGAATGTGGGTGGGAAAAAAAAAGAAAACATCTAAAGAACATCTAAAAGCTTTGTCTTCCCATGTCATGCCATTAGAGAACAGGCAGGGAAAAACTGCAGCTATTACAAACTGTTGATTCGTGGACACACGCAAAGCCAGGAGATGCCTTTAAACTTCATCTTATATCTTAGATTTTTAGGGCTATTAGGTAATTCCAAAAAGAAAAACCTGCTTATATGGAGTTGAGGTACTGCTGTGCAGAAGGAGGGGTCAGCCCTTAATAACCTAGCAAAAACCCACAAGTCTCCTTGGTCCGATTTGGAATTCTGCTGTTCCGAGTTTGGGTTTTTGCTTTTTAAATTAAAGGCGTGGCCAAAAGTTCATTATCCCTACGATAAAAACTGTAAAAATAGGTGCGAAACAGCTCTTGTGCAATGTTGTAATTTACCTTTATTTTAAACTGGCTTACACATCTTAATACATTATGACAATCAGAATTATCGGGCCACCAGGCGGAGAGGAGTTTGTTTTGTTAATTGCTCTTGTTAAGCCTAATTACGGAACGGGGTGGAGTGGATGTGAGGGGAGGGAGGGAATTCTCAAATCCTCGGAGCGGTTCCAGGCAGTGCGTGTCGGGGAGCGAGGGCGCGGGTGCGTGCTGTGCGTGCACGGGTGTGCAGCGCTGGTGTGTGTGGCACCGGGCGGATGGCAGGCTTTCCCTTGGACTAACATCCCAAGATGCGTGAGCTGGAGGTGGGGAGCCCGCTCTGTGGGGACACATGAAGGTACAGCTGGACAAAGAAGTGGGTTGTGTTCTCCTTTGTGAATTAACTCCTTTCTTTTCTCTTTTTTTTTTTTTTTCCCCTCGTTATTTTTTAACGACGTATACTGCTTACTTTACTGTTAGTTTTTTTGAGTTTCGTGTTTGGTTGAGTGTCAGATTGGTCTGTTGCTGTGACATGCCGTTCTCTGATGTTACGGGCTTGTAGGCACGAGGTTGGCATACACAACCATGGGTCAGTATTCTGCCTCTGAACTCTTTTCCTTCTTCCCTGTGACTGAGGGAGAGACAGGCCACCCCAAAATGGTGTTGTTTTGACTTTTCAGTGGAAAGTGTGCACCTGCAGAGCTCTTCTGCCTTGCAGGACTGGGGTTTGTTTGTGTGCCCCTGCTCGTCGGCATCCTTGGGAGCCTGCTGGCCAGCAGTTTCTGTTAAGGCAGCTTTTGAGCAAGCAAAATGTAAAACCAAGATTGATATAACAAATCTGTGATCTTCTCTGGGGTATGTTACCTGACTTGTTTGCTGCCAAGGTGGTTTTATTGTTTTGGCTACTGGGTGGAGGGAGGAGACTTAGCAGAGCAGAGGAGTCACGCTTTTGTTTTGTTTAATTATAATGTATGCTTTTAATAAAACCTTTTAGCTCCGTGAATTAAATGGCACTGCAGCCCCGCGCAAGAAGAAAAATGCTACTGCTGTCGTGGCTGACAGCTGAGTGGTGAGGTGGCCGGCCAGGGCTAAGCCTCGGGAGCCTTTCTGTGCTGCCTGCAGATACTGCTGCTTAAATGTGTTTACTTTTTCCGTAGTATTTATACTAGTTAATGTGTCGCACTAGATAAATCTACTTCCTGAGTCCATCTTTCAGCTCACTCTCACCCCTTCCAATTGACAAATGGTTTGAGTTTGACACCGTTTTATCAGTTGAGCCCCTGCTGGGTGCTGCATGCCTGCTTGGTTTTGGTTTATCGTGAAAAGTGAATTATCTGCAATATTTTGTTGCCGTCTAACTAGCAGTTGGCAGGCTTTCCTATAGGAACTGATCTGGGTTTCAGCAAGGGAGGCTGTTGTCTTTCTCTGCAAAGCCCCGTTGTTGCTCTCTGGGAAAACAAAAGATCCTGGAGCTTTCTGAACCGCAATCTGCCGCTGTCCCACTTTCAAGGAGGTGTTTTGTTTGTTGCAGCAGCTTCCTATCTTAAAATGATAAATCAGAAGAACGTGTGCACTGCTTTAAACCCTTGTCTCCAGGGCTTTATGTTTGCTTAGTGTAAGATGCATTATTTTGTGGTAGCCTCTGGTAAGATCTAAACTTTGTTTAAAGGTTACAAAGCAAAAGGGAAAGCATCAACATCTTTAACGGGGTAGTTTGATGGAGAATAGCTGTCAGGAGAAGAACTCTACTGACTTACCTCAAGTGGGTTTCAAATGCATTAGGGATTCATCAATATTAATAGTAGAATAGACATTTCCTGCATTCGTTTGGCATCTTCCATGCTCTTTTTTTTTTTTTTTTTTTTTTTTAAGAGCAACTTAGAGTGCAGTTTTAACACTTACTAAAGTTAATACAAGGGTGATAAGCTAAAGTTAAACAGAAGGAGACCCCTGAGTGTGTGGGGTCGGTCTCTAGGAGTCCTGGAATTTGGTGCTATGCTTCAGAGACAGACTGTGGTGAACTCCTGGGTGAGGCTTCCAGGGCAGTTTGCAAAATGGGTCCACTGGGTCCAGTTCTAACCAGAAGCAGCTAGGGTGAGAATCCAGTTCTGGGGGGGATGACGGGGGGTTGCTATGAAGAGAAGGGTTAAAAAGCACATAGATTTCTAAAACAACACAGTAGCGGCTTGTTCCTGTGTTCAGGGATTAAAAAAGAAAAAGCAAGTCCTTCTGCTTCAAAACCTCTTGTAATGGTTCAGTATGAAAAATAAGTAAATCCAAGGTAATTTGTATTTGTCCTGTATCTTTTAAGACTAGTGATGATCTCTTAAAAAATAGAGAAAGGAAATTTGAGAAGAACTCCAAATTCCTTTGAGACGCAGGGTAAATCCCAGAACATTGCCAGCACTAGGAGTGAACACGTACTGGTAACGATCGTTTCCCAGTGTCCCGCACAGCACATTCCTGTGCGACCCACTGAGCCCTTTAATTCAGGTGAACTCCTCGAAGCGAAGTGAGGCAGGGGCTGGCTTGTTATAGAAAGCTCAGCTAAGAGCTGCAGCCTGTAAAACGTCAAAGCCTGCACGGAGAGCCGTCTGGCAAAACTGGTGATGCAGCAGCTACACATAGAGCAGCGCAGGAGTTTGGCAACTCTTAGTGACAGGGCGATCGGGATCGTCAGTGTGCGTCTGCTCTACTTGTTGATCCTAATGAAAAGTACAGTTTAATCACTGGTGTGCCAAATTGAGCATGATTAGCTGTTATTG
This sequence comes from Centrocercus urophasianus, assembly GCF_019232065.1. Lineage (NCBI taxonomy): Eukaryota > Metazoa > Chordata > Aves > Galliformes > Phasianidae > Centrocercus > Centrocercus urophasianus. The sequence continues at coordinate 36,285,684 of NW_024884142.1, forward strand.
CAGATTAGTGCATTGTCTGGGGCTCCAGAATTATTGATCCGGGTGCTGTGTGCCGATGTTTTCCGTGCCCTCTTCCGTAACCTCTTCTTAATGCCTCGGGGAGGGAGGCAGGGAAGGAGAGGAGGAGGAGAGAAGTCCAGATGGGAAGAAAACAGGTCCTGAAAAGACCACATAGGAACTAGGTCAGGTACTCCGGAGATTAAAGAAGCATGCTTCATCCCTGGACGCAGGAGGCAGGGACAAGTAGCATACAATTACGAGGAATTAGAACGGCAACAAGTAGTGCAGATTTATCAGCTTTAATTGTCTATTGTCAGGACAGAGCCCTTCTTGTAGATCAGGCGCTGCCAATGCTTTAATACCTCTAATGGACTCTCTATTGTGGGATTATCTCTCCTAAGGACAATGTCTTTCTTTTAAACTAGTTGTTTGGGGTGAGCAACGAAAAAACAAAAAAGAGGCAAAGGAGCTGCAGCTCTAGGTTTTCCCTTTGGTTTGTCCCATTCTTCAGGATGCGACTAACAGCCCGTTGCTGCTCTTCTGTCAGCAGTTCTGTTCCTGCAGGGGAGCCCAGAGACACCTATTGAACATTAACCCTCTTCGCTCCACCTTCCAGCCAGCTCCTCCAAGAACAATAGGTGCTTGATAAAGAGCAGATAAGCAAGGACACAGGGCTTAGGAATCTCTCGGCTATCTTTATTTTAAAAGCTTTCCTGGGTTTTGCAAAGTAAACATTACAACATTTAAAGAAGGATAAGGTGTCAACTGTTTAATGAGAAGTTGTGTTTAATAGCAGAGGAATTCTTCCCTCCCCCACACGACACACAGGTATGAAAAGACTGTTATTTCACCACTCTGGGGTAGGGAAGGTGGAGAAGTGACAACTGTACTCTCAGCAGCTTAAAGTGCGGTTGCTCAGCCTGCCCCAGCCCAATTCCCTAAGCAGCTCCGACCTCACGCTCTCTGTGTCGAATCCTTCCATCCCAGATGCGTGGTAGCAGCATTGCTGGGTCTGTGATAATCTGTGGGTAAATATTTTCATTTCCAACACACGCACTCCGTCATGGTGCTGAGCTGTTGTTTTTGTTAATCTGTTTTGCAATGCACTCGATGGCCAGTCCTTTGTCTGAGAGGTGGCGAGGTTCCACCCATGGATCACAGTTTCCTGCTGTGTGCACCAGCCCCTCGCCATTGGCAGCCTAGGGAGCTTTCAGATGGAACCAGAACAGGGCTGGATTAGAATCTGAGGCTTCGCGGTGATTCACATCACTATTGTTTGCCCAGGAGATTGAGGAGAGGATACCCCAAAAAGTGCCACGAGGTTTGGAAAGAGGCATGCAAGTTGAATTCATGCAGTTTCTTCTGAGCTGCCTTCGGTGTTTCACATTGCTCTGAGGTGGGTGTTTGAAATATTCGTAGGAGTGAAATTTCTAATACACATATGTATGTGTGTACATATACCATCACATCCCTCCTGTGTAACAATCTGGAAATCAGCCTATCTTAAAGGAAAATTTCCCCAAATACACACCCTTTTTCAAGCTTGTGCTCTGGGCACCAGGAAGACTGGAAAGTGGTTGAAATGCTTTCATTCATTTTCCACAGACTTGGTTGCTACAGGCAGAACATTGAAAAAGCTGTATATGGGATGTGGAAAGTAGATTTTTATGCTGAGGTTTGCTTGCCCAGGATAAATTTGAGTCGGCAGAAACATGCAAAGACAATACAAGGGTTGTTGTGTAGGGTTCTGGTTATCATGCTTACCTCTCCTAGGTCCACAGTTTCTGAGAGTGCAATGGAAAGGCAAGAGGGAATCTTCTGTGATCCCTCTATCCTTCTCATAAGGAACAGGGAGCTGGCTCCTTCCGTGTAGTCAGTTCTCCTCCTCACCCCAAAGTCTGTTGCTTTCTCCTACTTTGAACAAAATAAAAACAACAGCAACACAGTGAGAAGTGTGATGACAAAGCTGCTGCAGCTGTTGCAGCTTTCTCAATACCTTCACCCAAGTTTCCCTCCTGGGAAACAAGAGTGAGTGTCTTCACACTGTTGCGTCCGTGCTGCTGGGCTGCACTCACAGCAAAGAGAAGCTGAGCTTCTCACGGTGACTTCTCACTCTCCCAGCAGCATGCCCAGACAGACATTTCCTCAAACTCGAACTAAACCTGCTTCTGTGTGCTGCAAGACTGTTTTTTGTTTGTTTGTTTGTTTTTGTTTTTGTTTTTTTGTTACTGTTTTTGTTTTTCTATTGGAAGAGGATTGTTTGGGCTTATTCAGAGTCATCTGAGCAGCATTTTAATAAGGCCTAGCTGGAAACAAAAAGGGAAATGGCATCTTCATTTGGCTTCTTTTTTTCTCTTTTTAGGGAACATTTCCTTAGAGGATCAAAGAACATCGAAATCTAAGGAGCCATCAAGGCCTGCACTAGAGTGCAGCCAAAAGGTCTCCTCTTGCTGTTGCACATCAGAGAACAAAATAAACGTGCAGGCATTTGGAACTGCTAGGAGGCAGTGGCCAAGGTGCTCTGTAATTAAAGGCAGTCCCTGAGAGCTGCACGCATTAATGTAAAAGCCTCCTGGCTACAACATACACCGCCCCAAAAGCCCTTGCAAAAACCTTCATGTAGATTCAAGTGTGATTTTAATTTCTCTCCTTATAAGCAGTCCCGTGCTGGAGTAGTCCAGGGCACAGAAAGCTTCAGAGATCATATCTGGAGCCCATAGGCTGTGTTTTGGAAAGGTCAGGTCGGTGTGTGGGCAGAAGGCTTTAGCTCACCCTGTCGCTCAGCCACCAGGGCATGCCCTCACTTTGGCACGGGCCACATTCTCAGAAGCACAGCCCTGAAATGTGAGTGTATCTCAGCAGAACTTGAAGGAAGCTCTTCTTTTGAGTGCTGCTTCTTTTAGAAGAAGTGCAGTCGTGCAACTCCATCGCCTACCTTCTCTGAGTGGTGACCACAACTGGTCCCCAAATGTTTACTAGCACCAGGATGCCTACATACAGGAAGTGGGGAAGGGGGTGGGTCTGGTAGTGGCTCTTGATGTGGTCAATCCGGCACTGACCTTTTTTGGGTAAGGGGATGGGGAGGATGTGAAAATGAGACTGCGCTTTAATCTTTCGTGTGCATTTTATCTCTCCTCTGACTTTCTGAAGAAGTTTCGTAGGCTCGAGGCAGCTCCCTGCCCTCCTCCTTCCCCCGACGCTTCCCGCTCTGGCGGGGAGAGGAGAGTGGCAGCAGCTGAGCCGAGGCCTCCGCTTGTTGTTGAGCTGAGGCGGTGATAGCATCAAAGGAAATGGATGGGGATTTCTGAGATCAGAGCCGCTAGAGCCATTCATGATTTGTTGCCAGGCTGAAAGCTGCTGCAGAGAGAGCTGCCTAAGAAATGCTGATTAATACGGTAATTGAGGTTTTCTATGAGCGAGAAGGAAAAAATGAAAATATGACTAAAAATGATCTTTTTTGAAATGAACAACATTTGAAATTGCACATTCCAGACAATGGCAGCTACTGGTATGAAAGATTTTTATAAAAGAGCAGACAGCTGCCGGTTGAGTAGGGCATCTTTTTATGTTTCTGTATTAAAGAGGAAGGTCAGAAGGTCGATCTGTGTATTTCTTTAATAGCAGAGCTTCCTTTATGACCTGGCTTTAGCACACATTCTTTACAATTTGTTCTCTCTCTCCTTGATAAACTTGCTTTTATTTGGTATCAGGCAGCGCTGAGTGCCAGGGTGATCCCTTCCTCTCTGCAGCACCGGGGGGCTGATTTGGGGCCGACTTCAGCGTGTGCCAGTTATTGGCAGCTCATGCGCTCAGTGGGCTGCCCTTGCTCAGCTGGGCTCTGGCAGAGTTCTTTTAGCATTGGCATCCTCATGTTGTCCCAGTGAGTGTGTCACTTCGTCTCACCTGATCTGTGCTCTGCCTCTTCTCCCTCCTTGGAGGAAGGATCTGATCTTTTCCAGCTTTCCTTCACATTAACATCAGCCCCTGAAGGAGACGCAACAACCCTATTTTTCTTGTGCCCTCCTCTTTTTTTCCTGTCACTCTAACAGGGAAGTGAAAAGCTCTGAAACAACTGCCTCTCAAAGTGAGACTATTTTTTGGTAAAATAATCACCTTCAGTATGACTACATTGTTTTTCTGCTCTATGCGGTGTGACTCAGCATCAGTTAATTAACCCAATCAAGTAGGCCGGATTTCTCTCCTTTAATGAGTGTCTCTTCCTCCTTCAGAGCCTTCATAGCCCTCATTTTGTCTGTGCCTGGCTGCTACCCCACGCAGCCAATGCCACCCACACCCCCCAGCCCAGCACCGGGGCCACCTCTGGCGGAGTCCCTCAGGGTGGCGGTGACAGCAGGACACCATTCATAGGCAGCTGCCCCACTTTTGCCCGCAGCCATGAGCCCTCCATGCCAGAGCACATGAAGGTCTTTGCACAGATGTACTATTCTCAGCACTGCGGGCCAAGAGTGGCAAAGTAATCCTCCTCACCGTGCTTTATCGGGGAGGAGGAACGGGCGGAGGGAAAGGGCTGGGTGTGCACCTGCCAGAGAAGCAGTGCTGGGGCAGCAGTGAGAAAGGTGTTGGAGATAGATGAGAGGGCTTGCCTCAGCCTGTGATGGGCTGAGCGTGGCTGTAAATGGAGCCATGCATCATTGTTCCTCTGAGCTGGAGGATGCCTTGCTGTGGGGACAGGACCACTGGAGGAAGTAAGGCATCTGGCTGTTTTGCAATGAGAAGCAGGAATGCTCTTAATAATAAACAAACAGGACATTGTATGCCATCATCACAGGATGTCCTTCCTTTAGCCAGCACATTGGCTTGGGTTGGGGGAAGAAATTGGGCTCGGGGTCTGCTAATGACTATTGCAACTCTCCTCCCACCACGATCACTTTCATATTACCCAGCACAAGGACCAGTGCTCATTTGTTTATTATTATTATTATTATTGACGCTGCAAAAGAGATGTCAAGTTTTGAAGTGCCGCCTGCTGTGCGTTTCCCTCCTGCACTTCCCTGTTATTATATGGGGAGAGGGGGGTTTTATTTAAAGGGAGAAACTGCAATGATTTTCCTCATTCCTTTTACAAACCATTAGAGACCCCATGAAGGAATAAAACCAAAATAACAAGACTCCTGGACGGAGCTTATCAAACTGCTGTAATCACTGAGATTTGCAAGTAGGGCTTTAAATCAGGGTTGCAGTTTGGTACCCTAGAAGTCATTTTTCCTTCTAATTTTCATAGCATCCTCACCACTTAAATCGGTGGGGGGGGGACTGGAAACGGAGACCTCTGGTGCTCTGAGCTTCAGCCAGCGTTAAAACAAAACAAAGCAAACACGCATTTCGTGTAAAGGGGGGGTTAGCAGAGCGCGGTGCCCTCCCCGCCCGCCCGTAGGTGCCCCTGTGGGGCTGTCCCCACAGCCGGGGCAGGCGGTGCCCGCGCCGGGGAAGAGCCAGAAACGAAATGAAAGAAGCAAAGTTCCCTCGCGTTGCGTGAGGGCCGGGGCCGCAGGTACCGCCCCACCTCCCGCCCGGGCATCGGCGGGGCGCCTCATTGGGAATCCGAAGCGGGGAGGGAGCGGGAGCGGGCTGCAGCCTTTGCTGTCTCACTCAGCCCTCCAGTGTCTCGGAAAGGCAAAAGCAGCGAGCGCGCAGCACCTGTCTGCGGCGGGAGGAGGAGCGGGAGGGCGCGGAGGCGCTAGGTGTGAGTCAGTCTCCCGGGGACCCAGCGGCTGGAAGGAAGAAGCAATGTTTACTCGGTAGATATGAGCGAGATCCGCCGCGGACGAGGGGCTTCTGTGCGGAACCGCTCGCCGACTCAGCCCCGGTAAGCAGCGCCGCGCCGCCCCCGCCCCGCACCGGACCCGGGAGCCCCGCACCGGACCCGGGAGCCGCCGGCGGAGCTTTCCCGGCCGGGCAGCTCCGACCCCGTGCCCGGCTCCGGTACATCGTAGCCCCGGACCACGGCCTCAACCGGGAGGCGGCTGCAGCCCTGCGGTCCCTCAGCCCGGCGTACCGCAGCGCCGTGTTCCCGCAGCCCGGCGTACCCGCAGCCCGGTGCCCCGCAGCCCGGCGCTGCCTGTCCTCGTCTCGTAAGCCCGTGTTCTTCCCCCCTCCTCTCCTCCCCCCCCCCCTGCCCTCGGCCCTTTCGTTTTGTCGGAGGAGGGATGCGAATGTCGCGGGGCTGCGTTTTCTATACGGGATAAGCGTAACGAGGCTGCGTGCCGGGTGAGCGCCGTTCCGAGCGCCCGGCGTGAGCGCGGAGCTGGGTTCTTTATTTACCTCGGGGAAGGAGCGTCCTGCTACCTGCTTGGTGCCGTGTTTGTTAACACAGCTTTTGTCCCACATAGAAAGAGTGGCTTTGGAGGAATTTCTTATGCAGGGATCCTAGCCAGTGCTTTGAGAGAGTAATTCTTGAGTTGCCATCCAAATCACAAAGGATACGAGGACTTTTTTTTTTATTTTTATTTTTTTCCAGTTTCCCCCCTCCTTTTCTTTGCTTTTTTGGCCCCCGGGAATGCGTGGCAGCACTTTGTGAGGGGCGGTGGGGATGCTGGCAGGATGTCGGCTCGCTCGGCCGCCAGTGCCAAAGGATAAGGGGACGGCAGGAGGGGGGTGGGGGGGCAGGTTGTTTTGAAAGTTGTTTGTGTGTTGAGAGCCGGTGGGAAAGTTCAGGCTTCCCCATTTGGAAAAGGCAAGGCTGGGTTCCGCTCTTCCAACATGCGCTTTCCATTTTTAGCTTCATTCAGACGCAGACAGCAGCTCCTTTCCTCTTCCTCTCCTTGTTTGTGTGACACTTTCTGAGGCAGCCTTTCCACAGGCAACCGAGTGGTCGTGCGGCCGTGACCCCGCGCTTTCTTGGGCATGGAATATTTTTTTTTCTCGGAGGCATTAAGGAAGGGCTCTGAGAAAGGTACAGGGTTGTCAGCCCGGGGATTTTTTCCTCTTTGTTTTGGTTGCCTCCTCGCTATGACCGAGGCATTTCAAGGCGCTGCTTCAGCCAGCGCAGCTTCGTTTACATTGCTTTTTGGCTATTACTCAACTGTACCAGCTATCCTGCATATGCTTTTAAAGTGTCACAGACTGCTGCATTAGTCACGCTGTCTCAACGGAAACCACAACACTGAAGGACAATGAGGATTAAAGGCTGTTTTCTTATTTTCCAGGCTGCTACACAGTGTAGCTCGGACGCTGTGAGTTTCAAGAATCTGGTGAAAGGGAGAGAGTGGACAATGAAAATGGACATGGAGGATGCTGACATGACCCTGTGGACGGAGGCCGATTTCGAAGAGAAGTGCACATACATCGTCAATGACCACCCATGGGACCCCAGTGCCGATGGAGGCACCCTCACTCAGGCAGAGGCTTCCTTGCCAAGGAACTTGACTTTCAAATACGCATCAAACTGCAAAGAGGTAAGCGGCGGTGCCCGGGGAAGGTTGGAGTCAGACGAGCCAAACCACGGGGCTTCGGAAAGTGTGCGCTCGCCTTGCCTTCCATTCTTTACTCATGCACGCTACGCCACCACTGAGTGCTGCCCACTGGCTTTTAAGATGGGACTCTCATGATACTTTTAAGAAACAGTGGACAGGGCTTCTGTCGTGTGGTATTTGCACTGGGAATCGCGTCCAGCCTGTCTCTGAACCCGGCTCTGAGCCAATTCACAAACAGTTAAATTTTCACACAATTTGAACAGCATCTGAATAAGCATATTTAAACTGCGGGGTGGTTCCCTGTGCCAATTTCTTGACTGCTGTTTGCCAGGACCATTCATTGCTTCTGGCACAGAGATTAAAGTGCCTCAGTTGTCCAATAAATAGCTTTAAAAAAAGTAGAGGGAAAAAAAAAAAAAAACAACACAAATTCCTGGAAATGTATTTAATTATTTCTTTTTGTTTTCCCTTTGGTTATGAAATTGCTTTATTCTTTTCGTGAGCTCGCCATGGTCCCGACTTCCTAAATTCTTCAATTCGGCGTATTGATTGAGGAGGTGACTCAGTAAGCTGGACAGCAGGATAGCCATAGCTCAGATTGACTTGTGTTTATCTGGGACAGCATCTTCACTGGTAGCTGGCTGTGCGAGTCTGTCCTATCCGTGTCCCTGGAGTGGGTGCATTCTTTGTTGTTGTTTCAGAAGGGCTGGAAAGAAATGAGCCCGGATGAGCAATTTGGTTTTGTGTTTACTCCTTCCTATAGAGTAGCTATTATAGCTAGGTGTGATGTTCAGCAGGGTAATAACCCAAGGGACAACCCTTCATTTCTCCTTGTGCTGAGACTGGTGGTGTGGCAGCTATTACCTGTGCTTCTGCTTTGGCTAAACACACTGACCACAGAGCTGAGGAGAAATACACTCATCTGTGTCTATCAAATGTTTCCTTCTAAAGCAGGTACTTGTTTAGTCCTGCATGCACAAATAGGGCTGGACCCCCAGCTGGAGGGTATTGGCACCGTGGAATCGAGTTTGGCAGTGCCTTGTACAATGCCTGGTAGGTTTGCTAAGAGGTTAAAGCTAAATTCCCATGTAAGATTGCTCTTCTCTTCCCATCTGCCCTACCCTGCCCCGCAGAACTTGGCAGAGTAAGGACGCGCTCCCAAAAAAAAAAGCTCAAAACCTTGTTTTGCCTCACTGTATCATGAGATGCATCTGACTTTGAGGAGAGAGAACGCCGTAGCTTCACTGTGTGATGCAGAGAGCTTTCTGGGCTGAAGGATGGGCTTGTGGCACAGGGCCCAGGCAGCCAGCTGGGGACTAACTGCCCAGCTCAGGCTTGGATCTGCAGCCATGGTAGTGATTGTCCAAGCAGCTTTCAGAATTCCCAGCACTATGTTGGGAATTATCAGCATGCAGTTTTCTTGTGCTATAGCTGAGCTCAGTGAATTGAGGTGGGAGGATTGCTATGATTGCTGTACAGGAGGTGGGGGGAAGGAGAATTTGCTGAAGGGTTCCAAGTCCTTCCTTGTCAAGTATGACCCGCACAGCTCCTTGCTAGTGGGAGTCTGAATATAGGACATCCTCCTTTTGTTCTCCAGAGCTCCCCATGCCCATTTATTTGCGCTGAATAGCACCTTCTGGCAAGAGCAATAGGAACTCAGGAGCCCTGTCTATTTCTAACGTAGCTCTGTAAGAAAGGGACTTGCTTGTTTTCTGTGAAAGGTCTGGTGCTGCAACTGTGTGGACATGTCACTTGTTTGCTGCTTGTCTGCAGGGTGAGATAGCTGCGTGTGGCACAGCCTGTTTGTCCTCTCACGGCTCCTGACGTGAAGCAATATTTTTTTGTATCTACCTTGTAAGTCTTGATTTTGTTCGGTGGGGTCAGAATTGGGTCTGTGTTTCTCTTACGCATTGGCATCTGCGGGGTCACAGGGGGAGCCTGGCTCTGGTTTTGACCTCATGGAAAACCACCAGAGTTCTGACAGCGCGATAGGGTGGGATTTTTCACTTGCAAAAGTCTGAGGTAAGGCATCGGGGGATGCTTGCGTGCGTGTTTGCCAGCGGATCTCAGATGTGAGCTGTTTTCATTGTTAACTTTCAGGAGAACTGTGGCTTCGTCTGGTTGAGAGTTTTAAATGCTGAGTCAATTTATTGACAAAAACATGTCTAATACACTGCTTGTGAAATGCTAAATACTGTCATGATTAGATCATGTGGTTGACATGATTAGCATTGTATCTCCATTTGGAGAAGGAAAAGTACTGCGTGCCTGCCTAGGAGGGAGGAAGTACAAGCGCTGCTGTTTGGGGAGGGCTGCTTTTTGTGTTTCTTTTCCTCGCACGCTTTGTGAAGTGAGTAGTGCCTCAGTAAGAGCTTATTGAATTTGCGAGAGTCCATGACACATCATACTCTTGTTTATTCTTGGATCTCGATTGGGGATTTTTCTGAAGGACGCATTTTTCGTTATGAGTTCACACTATGTGTCAGCATTTTAAAAAATGAATTACTACTGCTCGTAACATTCTGGGCTGCTAGATTTACGTGAAGTCATTTATTTATTCCTATGCATGAATTATTTATCTTTGTTCCAGTTTTAGCACTTGTCAAAAATGGACAAAACACAGTGCCAAACTCACACTCAAGAAGGCCATATGTGAATAATCTTTTTCATTTCAAAACATTTTTTTTTCAGTAGTTTTTCCCTTTGGCTTCACTTATAGCCCAAACAGCCCTTCTTGACATCACATGGCAGTTATTCGGCTGCCTTGAATTCTGCCAGTGCCCCATCCTGGCACCCCATCCTGTGCTCTTGACAGCGAGAACAGATCTCAGAGAGCCAATAACTTCTTGCATGTCTCTGATAAGGAAGCTCTTCAGCAGTGGACCCTGTTTTGAGGCAGTGATTTGGAGCTGTTACCAATGTACCTCACACACTTGCTGTCAGGCTTTTATTTCTTTCATATATGATCAGTGAGGAAGCAGTCTGAAAACATCTCTTCTGGCAGCACTTTTAGAAAGTGTTAGCTGAATGAAGAGTTAATTTTAAGTGGGTTTATGCAACTGTAGACCTAGGAGTTAAGAAAAATCACCATTATTCTAAAGCACATGATGGCTTGTCCTGATTTGCATCTGGAAAATACTGCTATTTCACAGTGCACTGGAGCCAGTAAGATTTTTAATTTTTTAAACGTTTTGTTGTGTTTTTGTTATTCCTTTAAAGCTATTGGTCCCGTTGTAAAACACCCTCCTCTGTAGGAATCCGTCGGAGTTTTCATTTATTTCAATGCTCTCACTACAAACAAAGCTGTAGGAGTGCTGGTCTTTTAAAGCCCTTGCTAACAGTGAATCCATGCTCAGCGCTGCTCTCTTCTGTGTGGGAGCTGCGGGCTTGTCGTGCTGCACACTGGCCCGCTGTTGCTGACAGATGTGCTGAGGCAGCGGTGAGGCCAGTGCTGCCCATAAAGCATCCAGTGGATGGGCTCCCCTCAGGCCAGCTGAAGAATGAAAGCCCTGCCGTGCCCAGCACCCAGCCAGTGGGACGATGGCAGCTCAGCCCTCGCACCACATTAGGACCCTGGTCAGTTCCAGGGCCGTGGCCACTCTGGGCTGGGTGCTCCCTGCCACGCAGCTCCCAGCTCCCCGCAGCCCCACGGTGCAGCCGTTGTTCCTTAAGGCCAGCAGGGCCCTCATGTGCGTTCCATGGCGAAGGAGCGGAAGCTCCTGCCAGCTTCGGCCAGCGCATTAAGATCATAGAATCATAGAACCATATCGGCTTTGGTTTGGTCCTCACAGTACAAATGATGTTTTACGGAAAGGAAGGAAAGTTTTACGGAAAGGATGTGTCTGTGGCACAGTTGGGAGAGTGCTAATAGTTGTTAAGAGGCTATAGCCTAAAGAGAGAGGGGATAAGTGTCAGTAAAGAAGATAACATTCTGCAAATAGCATTTTGCTCACTTACTGCATAGGTTAGTTTGGCATGCTTGCAGGGGCTGTGTAAGGGTAGAAGGCTTATAACGGTGCAAGCAGAACTCAGGCCACACTCCTCTCTGCTTCCCTGCCATGAGACTGCTTTGAAAGGTCTCACAAGACGGAGAAATGTGCTGAAGGACACCTGGTGGACGCAAGTCTGAAATGCCTCTCTGCAATGGCTTGTTGGCAGCCTGCAGCCAGCTTCCCCTCAGTCTGGCCACGCAATTCCATTGCTGTTTAGCTGCAGCCCTGAGCAGCTCTGCACTCTGCAGGCTCCTGTTAAGCTAATCCCAAAGCCACAGCCTTTTGGCTGTGCAAGGGTCTGATGGTGGCCTGGAGCCTGGTGCTGGCTTGGCACGATGGTCCCCACCCCCAGAAGGCAGCCCTGCTCCAGCACCAACACCAGCACTGACTCCTGAGGACACTGGTACCAGAAAGCCACTCTTGGTTCAAGATCGGCTGGGCAGCTTTAGTCTGATTCAGCAGAGCAAGCACACACATCTAGAACTTCTGCCAAAATCACCTTCTGATAGTAGGGAGTGAGAAGCTGTCCTCGTGTTCTGGGGAGGAAGCAAACGCTCTATGGAAGTGGATATCAAAAAGCGTCTGCTGTGTCAGAGGTGCCAGTGCACAGCGAGTGTTTCAAGTTGACTGGTTCAAGGAGTGATTTCTAGAGATTCTGAGAATTTCATTAAAGTCGTTTTAATTAAGGGCAAGATATTTTAAAACCATGAAAAAAAAAACCTGCTACCTTGCAGTCAAACTGGTAGAATATGCAATATCTTGGTAGTGAACTTCTCTTGAGAGGGCAGATGGATGTAAATGAAGATATATGGGGAAGATGTGAAGAACATCTGCCTTTTTCAGCTCTCTATGAGAAAAAATACAAGCAAGACAAAAATAAAACTGAGCCACTGAGCTTGTTTCAGCTTGTGGTAGGTGTAGGAAAATTTCTGGAAGTCCCTTTTTTGTCTCTTCAGTCCAGATGCACAGATCAATGGAGCATTTAACTACCTCTACTGTTGACATTTAATTTGTTTTGTGGTGTTCTGAAACATGTTAAAATACAGACAAGCATGAACAACAACCACGCCACATACACCCAGCAATCTGTTTCCGGGTGGATTATCTCCTTGATGCTTGGGCTGTTATTTGTTCCCTTTATTTTGACATCTCACATGAAATTATGCCAGGCATTAGTTGGTTACTGGGATTTTTAATCTTAACCAATACACAGACAAGTACTTCTCTGTCTCTCCCTTTCTCACACTGAAGGTGATGCAATAGAAGAAAATGTACCATGAGAAAATCACAAGGTTTAGCTAATTTGTGAAGTGCTGTCTGCAGTTCAAGGTTTTTACCGTCTTCTGCTGTGAAGGACTGGTAAAAAGAAAATGAAATGCTCTCTGAAGTGAGCTAACTGCAGGGTTTGGTGACTGCTAATCTGCTTTGGTAAGAATGTTTATTCCTTGCTGGGTACAGACAGCAGTAATCCCCATACTCAGTGTTTATCAACAAACTCTGCTGTTGCTGTCTTGTTGAAATCCTGATGAGCAAAAAGACAGTTATTAAGTGGCAAGATGCATGAAGGAAACACGATTAATATGTTTTGCCATGAAGGTTTCGTTATAATACCAGGTTGATGGGCTTTTTAAAATCCTTTCTCTCCACTGTCTTAGCAGCAGGATCAATCTTGCATAGTCTTGGGTTTCTGGTTTACAGAATTGCTGTTTTTAAGTGTTCTCTGGATGTTTTAAATTTAGGAAGATTGGTGAGAAACAGAGAGGAACAAAACCAATAACTCAGCAGTGTTTTGCAAAGGGTTACTCCAAGGCACGTTCTTCTGAATAATGATGAATTGCTTCCTGATTTGTGGTCAGTGACTTTTTTTGGTGTAATTACTGTCAAGAAGGAAGCTGAGCAACTAGAGTACATTTCTTAGACCTAGCAGTGGAGCATTTTCATCAAAACCTTTACGCCTTTTTGACCAAACCCACTTGTCAGATGTTACCGGAACTGCTGCCTCCTTTTTATAAAAGAGGGTGATCTGTGAGTACATGTCACACTGCCATTTTCGTGTTCTGCTTTGTATGCCACTACTGATGAGAGAATTGTAGGTCTTGTTTTTCTCCTTTTAGCTATGAGGAGGGGTGTGGAGTAAGAGGAGTAGGGGTAGAGTTTCACTTTGACCTGGAGAGGCAGTCATTCCAATTCCTAACTGTAACTGGCTGTGTAGCAGCAAAGTGATTGATAGTTCTTGAATATTTTTATTTGCTAGAACTAGGCTTTAGAGGTTGCCTTTTAGTAGGAAAAGTAACTTACGAAGTTGACAATCTCTATATATTTTGCTTACTGTCTCTTCCTGTATTTGTACAAAACACATTTTTCAGGCAGTGTTCATCCTTGGCTTCGGTAAGACTTGTCTCGGTAAGACTTCAGTGTCTAACAAAGCTGGTCGTCTCATATCCAGTACAGTTGCTAAGTACTTCTGTTTTGCTGACCTGCCACTAAAAAAATTCATATATTAGTTGTTTAACTTTATAAGTTTGTGGGGCAGGGGAGAGGAAGGAAGAATTATCAATTTTTGCTGGCAATGGACTGATCCTGTGCTGCTCTTCTTGTAGGTCACTGGAGTTATAAGCAAAGAGTACATCCCAAAAGGAACACGCTTTGGACCCCTGGTAGGAGAGATCTATACCAGCGATACGGTTCCCAAGAATGCGAACAGAAAATACTTTTGGCGGGTAAGCAGGAAAAAACAGCACCATGTTGTTGCAGTAAGCAGATCACTAAATGAGTACAGCTGAAAAGCTGGGTCACTTCCTGCTTCAGACCTGTGCGAATGCAGGGGGCAACTTTTGTGTGCCACTGCCAGAGAGGAGCAGGGTGAATGTGGTGAGTTAAGCTGAGTAAGAGCCTGCCTGTCTTGAATGTAGGGGCTGTGTAGGTGGAGTGAGCAAGGAAGATACCCAGCCCTTCCTGGCTCTGTGCTCTGAAGCAGATCGGTACTTGATGGGATAAAGAAATAATTCTGCTGCTTGCTGTAGGGGCAGTAGAAATTCATTCTTGTTTATGCAAATGTCATGTATACCTGATTTTTGTAACTATGAGGAAGTTGTGAAAGTACTGTATCATCTTTTTTTCTGGAATCATGGTATCTTTTAGGGTATTTTTTCCTGGTGTTGAATAGAACTGCTGTAGCACAGAGGTGGTGATCTTCAGCATGTACAGTTCAAGCTGTAGGCTTTTCTAGTGTGCTTCAGAAAGAGAAGCCATGAATCCTAGTGAAAATTCATTAAGGGCAAATTCATTAGAGGCGATGCCTAATTTCTGTTCAGTATCATAAGTTGGAAGGGAACATCAGCCAACTCGTTTTGGCATGAAACTCCATGCTGAGGAATATACCTCCAGTTTATCAGTTAACATAATCCTCAGTTTCCTTACAGACCCATTATTAATTTTGAGGGAACATTCTCTAATCCCCATTTTTTCCACGGATTTGTTTTGCCGCCTTTAGCCAATTAGGCTGCGTCTAAATCAGTGGATTTGGGAGCACATCCAAGCCTCTGTGCCCAGGTGCCTCCCTGCCACATAGCAACATCGCAACCTCACATCCAGGTGAAACTCAGGGCAAGCACAGTTCTTCCTAGCTAATTGCATCATTTTGGTTTTCTCTGATCATCCTCATGCAATGTAATGCAGCATTGCACAGGCCGTTTATTTGCATGAGTGTTTGTACAAAGCATGCAGCTGCTTTCACATTCATTGGGCTACAGCACTTTTCTTTTAGCTGAAGTTTTTGGAGCTTGTGTCTGACATAGGAAGAGATCAGTGTGCTGGCCCTAGCCCTGCCAGTGGTTTGTAATACAGAGGACTCTGGGATCTGAGCTGCTCACCATCTTGCTTTATTCATACATGGCAGCGGGGAAGATGACATCATTTTCATGATGTGATTTTAAGCGAGGGGATCCTTGGAAATAATATCCTAGGAGCCATATAAGCATCATTAAATTCTCTGCTGTAATCTCTTGATTCGTTCAAGATATATTGCTGCACTGAAGATGAATTCTTTCCTATGGGACTGAAGCAGGCATGCATATGCAAAGGAAATTGTGGGAGATAACTTCCCACATGTTGCTGAAGGCACGCCTGGCTCGCTGGTGGGAGCGGGAACATCTGCAGTGCGCGGGGGGATGCTCGAGGGGAGCGGGGCCGACGTCATTTCTGGGAACTGCACTGTGACTCAGCACATCTGCTCTCTTCTTACCCAGAAGAAGTGGGAGCCCAGCGGGGCAACTAAGCCAGGGTGGCGGGGGCTCAGGCCCTGTGCCATCCTGTGCTGGCCTTGGGGAGCAGTCAGGCAGGGCGGGCGCTGAGCGCTGAGGCCCCGCGCTGTTCCTGGAAGTTTGCGAGCTGGGGCGAGCGGAGAAAATTGACGGCTCCTCTTGAGACAGCAGAAATTCACCCATCTCCCTTCCATTTTCTCATAACAAACACACCGCAAAATCTCTCGCAGGCCGCTTTGATGAGGCCACATGTATTTCCCCCTTCTCAGTTTACAGGAAGTTACTCGTAAAGAAAGTGATTCTGGTGTTTATGGCCCGTGTTAAAGGGCCAGGCTGCCTCGCCCCTCATCGCCGGCGGCTGTCAGGGCAACGAGGAGAGGTCCGGGCGGGCGGCAGGCCTGGCATGCCCATCGGATGGTGTGGGCGCTAAGGCGAGAGCAGGCCGCCCAGCATTCTCCTTCTTGCAGCAAGCTGTGTCTCCCCTTCTGGAGGCATTTCCTGCCCGAGGAAGCTTGTCACCGGGGCAGGCTGCTCCCTTTCATGTGCCCAGTCATTTAATTTGCAAGCTGGGGAACTCCGTTTCATCCAGTGTGGAGCCAGTTCTCCCTGAGAGCAAAGGATGTGTCCGGAACAGACGTATCTCCTGGAAGCTTTTTTCCTTTTTTCTTTTTTTTTTCTTAGTACTTCTCCTATTCTTCCCACTTTAAGAAACAGTAGCTTCTCCCAGTGCCTGGGACTTTTTCTCCCCCAAGCTACAGAGCAGTGTATAGCTCCACATATTCATTCCCGTCCATGGACAAGTCAGAGCGTGTCCCTTGATAGGAAAAGTGACTTCTCATGGACTGGCCCCTTTCCAGGTCTTCGCTGAGTTATGGCAGGTGAAGTTCATCTCTGCCTCGCCCAGCCTTCTTACAAAAGGGCTACAGTCCAACTGTGAGCAAGTGTTGCTTTAGGACTCTGGGGGGGGGGGGGTGGAGGATGTTTGCATAGTTTAAACCTTTGGGCGGGGGTGGTAGGAAACTGCAAGTACAGAGGCCATAGAAAAAGGTGAGAAAGACTCTGACGTAGCACAGCCAGTCAGTCTTATACACAGGTGACTCAAAGCATTAATGCAAGCATGCACCCAGACCTGCAATCATTAGTATCACCCAGTTGTTGATCATAGCACTAGGAAAAGGACTCAGGCAGGGAGAGTACTTTGCGTTTCAGATTTTGTGTCTGATTTGCTCATGCTAGGAGAGCTACACAAGCTGAGCAGAGATGGAAAAGGTAACTGTGTACTTGCCTTTGAATAAGCATTTCTTTTCTTAAAACAGGGAATATCATAATTGGAATGGGAAGAAACCCAGCTTGAATTCTTACTTCAATAATATCTGCTGTATGTGCTCAGTTTTTTCTTGAAAGCTTCCTTTTTTTTTTTTTTTTTTAAACTCATCATTTTTCCACTGTGGACTCTGTGCATGCATTTTGAGTATCATGCATAGGTATAGATATATATACATACTCACAGGCACTTCCTCTCTGTTCCAGATCTATTCAAGTGGTGAGCTTCACCACTTCATTGACGGATTTAATGAGGACAAGAGCAACTGGATGCGTTATGTAAACCCTGGCTACTCAGTTCAGGAGCAGAACTTGGCAGCCTGTCAGAATGGAATGAACATCTACTTCTACACTATCAAGCCCATCCCTGCCAACCAAGAGCTGCTTGTGTGGTATTGCCGAGACTTTGCAGAGAGGCTGCACTATCCCTCCTCCAGAGAGCTGACAATGATGAACCTCAGTAAGTGCATTACAGTATAAACAAAGAATGCTAGTAATGTCTCTTCTGCCTATGTGATCTAATAATAAGTTCTATAATTACACAGCTGCATCATCTGTTGTGTCACAGTAGGTAGCTTGGAGTGGAAAAGGGGAATTAAAAAAAAAAAAAAGCACAGCAGAATGAGTTCCCTGTGCCTATACAAATGTAAACAGATTACTAAAAATCTCAACAGTTACTGTTCTTTATAGAACAGCAACTGAGTATTATCTGAAATTCTGGACAAGGCAACGTGAAGATATCCTCTCCCTTAGAACCATAGCATGTGAACATGTTGGTTCACACATAGACTTTCAAGTCCAGATCTCATAGTGTATTGAACAAAAATCTGCTTTGATAGCATATACTAAAAGCTGTCCAGTCATTTTCTGAAAGTGCTGCCCTTACTGTACAAGGAAGTGGCTGTGTGCCATGACTTTGTCTAGACATCTGACAAAATGTTGACTATATAATGTTCTTCAGGACTGGCATCTAAAGTTACTTATCTTCTGGGAGCAAACCTCATGTGTTCTTCTCATCTGGTTTCTCTGCTTGGTATATTCTGTCCTCATTTCTTGGCTGCACAGTGCAGCTTTCATTTTCTGTTCAAAAATAATAGCACGGGGGAAGAGGTATTTCCAGGAGTTTATCTTTGGGTTCCGCTGTGGTTTCTTACCATTTCCAGCCTCAGTACTCTACTCAGAGCATTAATCACTGCGTGGCATCTCACCCAGAGTCCCTTGAAGAGGAGGAGCAATTCCTGCTGACATCTTATTCAATTCTTAGGCGTCCTTGCCTCTTGTTAGCTGCTCTGAGACTGAGCAGAGCATTCTTTTGTCCTTCTGCCAGCACCAACGCTGAAACTTGAAGCAAAACTGAAATCAGTTTGGTTTTTTGTTGTTGTTGTTTTTTTTTTTTTAATACAAAGGGCTGTTTACTGTTATTTGGCAACAAACAGTGCGTTATAAAATATCAGTGTTACTTTTGGGGGTCATTAGAGCTAAAATACATCCCTGCATCATGAAAATGACATCAGATTGAAATTAATCAAAAGTACATCTGTTGTCCATGAATGTCTCCCTTTCACCAGATTTTTGGTCTTTGTCTTTCACTACTAAACACAACACACTATAGAAGAAAATTTGCTTTCTTTTAAGGAAGAGGAAGAGAAGGGAGTGGGGGAAATGTCTTGTGCTGCTATATTCCTGGTTCAAGAAATATCTCACTGATTCTGTCATCTTTGCACGCATGTCATTTTGCCAGTAGCTGTGCAAGTTTACTTCCTGACGTGCTGAACTGTTGGATTTCCAGTGGGGCCTGCAGGTGGGACGAGTCAACAGTATTGAGAGTTCCCATGGATGGGGAGCTTGCAAAGATCTAGCCAGAGCTGGCTGGCCACTAACTGGGTGGATACACAAATACAGCCATAGTTTCCTACATCTTCTGTCACCTTATGTAACCTTACAGAAATAGTAAGGAATGTATTATTTGCTAAGTGTCAACAAATTACCCAGATACTCTTACTCATGTCAAAATGAGGTTTGTTTGAACAGATAGAATGTCCCATTGTAATAAAAGTAGGTTTAATACCTAAAAGTGACTGGATCTTGAGCAACAGTTGTGTTGCTCAGTCTTGACATTAGCAAGGGTTGCCTTTCTTTTTAAGCATCTTCCACTGACAGCTCTCTCAGTTTTATTTTTTTTCCTTTGTCTTTATGATGAACATGCTCAAGCCTGAGGCCTACCATTACACCAGAAACCCTTCACATACTGTAAAGAATTGAGGACCCTTAGCATTTTGATGCCCTTTCTTAAGAAAAACACAAAAAAAGTCCAGAGGTTTCTCAAAGATGCTTATTCACTGCAAGGCCTCTAGCAGCCGTGCGGGTGGGGATGTTTTTCTAACATTAATACTGGAACCAGATGAGTTTAAAGCAAATGTCAGCACTGTGCAGCTTTCTTCTTCCCCTTCCTCCCAGACTACTTCTTGTAGTTAAATTTAAAATTAGCAAGCACCCTCGCTGCCTCTCCGGCTTCTCTTTGTAGCGTGAGCTTGGCCCAGGCCTCCTCACAGTGTGTTAATCTGACTGAAATTGCATTCGGCTTGTGCCCAAGTTGTTCACATGACTCTCTGGCTGCAGATGGAGCTTTGCCCCATCAAAACACTTTAACACAGTCGTGGAGGCTGAGATCAGTGCTTGAGGGACCTTTCCACTGGCCACTCCCTCAGGAAAGCTCTTTCCAGCTAATTTGATGTTTCAAGTGGCATGACTTTTCTCAGAGGAGCTGCCAAGCATCGCCTCTCTCCCACCTCCTGGCTTCTGGTTTTGGCTTCCTCTGAGGAAAAGGAAAGCAAAGCTGAGGTGCAGAACCCACCAGGGGTCTTCTCTGCTGGGACACACACTAGTGAAGCATAGGACAGTGGCACTTGTAGACCATAGTGCCCCCATTCCATCCCTCTGGCATGTTTTGGTTGTGCAGAAGGCTTTGGTGGAGATGACGGTGGACTGGGATACACACTGATGGATAATATCCAGTGTCACCTCAGTTTTACCAGCTTAAACTATAGGCAGATGCTTTAGATGCCGCAGGGGCTTTGGGATCACAGCCCTAACCTTCAGCACCTCAGATCCTCTCTAAGTACCAGAGTGGGATGGACCTCCAGGGAAAAAATGTATCAGAGAATTTCTCTGGCATTATTTCCTGTAATTAGTGGCCTCAAAAATGAGAGAACTACCACTTTGGTGCATAAACATATTTACACATCCACGTATAACATCTACTTGCCTCTGTAGCAGCAAATTTCCAAATTAAAGGTAACTTCTCCAGCATTAGTTCATTTGCACCGTAGAAGGAAAGCATCTAGATCCAAGACAGCAATTAGGCATGCTCTTAGTTACGGGTTTAACCGTGTCCTGTGTGTTTTCTTGAACTGGGGCCTTTGACCCAGTCTTTCAGACACTGAAGCACACACCTACCTTCTCGGCCTTGATTAGCTCTGATTGAAGCTACACAACCTTGAGTAGATGCTGAGGTGCCTGCAAGGGTTGCACAATTGTGGTAGAAACAAGACTCCATTTCATCCTGGGGGAAGAAACTGAGTCTCATTTCAACACATTCCCTTTTCCTTTTTGCCTATTTTGAGGCTGCTAGTGTTATTTTTCATCAAGATTTAAGACATCAGACATTGTCATGTTGTGCAGTATATTGTTTTAAGTGTGATGGCAAGTTTACTGTGTCCTACAGAGCAAAATACTCAATTCTGATAACTTCTAGGTGTGCTTCCTAGCCTTATTGCATTGGAATCGACCATGATATTCTAGGTGTTTGGATTAGCAAACAAACCGAGGAAATTTGTTCAGGGATCCCACATAACCTAGCATTTCATTCCTACTTATTATAACAGCTTTATTTTGAAAAGAAGGGTGGAGAGGGCAATAGTGTTTTTTTATTTCTAAAAACAAAATACATTTGCATTGACTCAGGTCATGACTATTTGATAATAATGTTCACGTATTGCAGTCATGTGGTGCAACTTCCTGCTATTCATGTCATGTTTGTCTCATCGGTCAAGCACAGGCAGGTGACATATTTTGGTCAAGTTTCAGAAAGGAGTTTGAGTTCAGGGAAGACAGTTTGCATATTTGGGAAACACTTGACAATTTTTTGTATTTTGTGAACAGTTTCTGTGAGGTTTTGCTGAATCTATTGTATTCTGTGAAGATTATAATGCTTGGTTTTAAAATGCAGCGTATTCTTGCTTTCGTTACAGTGACCTTCGTAAATTTGTCGTTAGCTAACGCATGCTCTTTGCTTTTCCTTTTGTTTATGGTCAGTTTCACTTTCTGGTTTTAAAGCTTTTCTGTTTGGGTCAAAAGGAAACATCTGCATTTGTTTAAAATGTGCCTACTGGAATCTTCAAACGGGCTGAGGAAAATGGTTTTCAAATTGTATACAAAGTTCTCTCTGCAAAACCAGAATTTGGGGCTGAAGTTGACTTAATACTGAGGATTATTTGAAGGCATCTCTGAAGTCTTTCTTTGAGCAAAACGTTTTCAAAGGCAAGTCACACTGCCTTGGACACATTTAGAAAACGGATGATCGAATTATAGACTTCTAAATGTTGGTCTCCACTCTCATTTTGAGTGGAAGCACTCTTTGTTTTGCCTACTTCACAACTTCGAGGTTCTCTTTCTACTAGCAAAAGCGTGCTTAATTTAGATCAAAAATGTGAATCGGCGTAATTAAGCTTCACCACTCGAAGTGTTCAGTACCATTTCACTCCTGAAATTACTATTGAAATTCCTGTCTACCTACAACCGTTTTTCAAGTTTTTAGAAAAAACAGATCATTGTTTTTATGAAGCTTTTCTCAGGCTTATAGCTAGGAGCTCAAGTAATGAGCAAAACTGACAGCAGGCCAGCCGTCTCTAACTGGAACACCCACATTGGTGTGACTTCAGGCAGCCCCTCTGCTCACCTTTCATTAATACTTAAAAGTAACAGGATTTCTGTCGCCTTTGCTCTCGCACACACTCACAAATCTCAGATCTGAGCAAATAATCTATTGACCTCAGTGAGAACTGGATCAGGCTCCGAAGGAGGCATGTCTGTTGTTTTTTTTCCCCCTCAGATCAGCAAGTTGCAAATGCAACTGCATTGTTCTTCTTTTGTCATTAACTTCTTTTCTGTGTGCCTGCCTGACCGCAGAAACAATACAGATCTTGGAAGATTGTGTGCCTTTATCTATTATATGTCTGCGTGCTGGGAGGAGTGGGGTGGAGAGAGAGGCATAGTAAAGGAGAGACATGGTGATTAGTAACAATTTAAATCTAAAATCACAAGATAAAATAAATCTATTTGTAAAAAACAAATATCTCTAACTTTGAAGCACGACTCCTTTAAGAGCAGTAAGAAAGGTTATAAACCTCTCAATCAGTTTCAGCCCTGGCTGGTTTAAATCCACGTTCAGCATAAAACGTCAGAACCTCTCTTTGGCTTCTGACATTACCTTCTCTTGTTTTACACGGTGCTGACACACTTGTTTGTATTTTGATCTCTGGTGTTCCAAATCTTCCTCAGGCTCAGGTAGTAGGGGAAGAAGTCAGGAGGGGATTTATGGAGCAAAGATGATGTCCAAGCTAAAGAGAGCTGTCACAGTCAAGAGTTGGAAAATAATCTTTAAATGTTGCTATTTCTGTTGCACGTGAAAATTAATAGGAGGGAAGGCTTTCTTGGGAACTTCGAAGGGAAAGAAAGAGCCACTATCTGTCTGTCAAGTGGGGCCCTTGGGCAGCTGTGCAGTAAAGTTCTCCGCGTGAGCTTCCTCTCTGTGACTCCCCTCACGGGCTCTCTCCAGCACATCAGGCACGTCCCTCCCCACCCTCAGCTTTACCCTTGTGACAGTGAGAGAGAGCCCTTCCTCCAGCTGAGGCGTCTGGGTTTCTCTATCACTTTTCCAGCAGCACTGGCACTTCTCCTTCCTCTTCCCCTCCCCCAGGACTTGTTTTGTTCTTTAAAAAAGAAAAGTGTCAGTTTGAACTTCCTGCTTGACAGACCCCACGGAGAAACCGATAGGGGCCTGATAAGGTGATATTTATTTATTCTGCTGTGAGGCTTCACAAGTCCCTCCCTCTCCCAGCCCAACCCCCGCCCAGCTTTCAATACTTCCGATCCCGTTGCTGATAGCGTCACTGGGAATGTTTGCTCCGAGAGGCTGGCGTGGTGACAGGCAGCTGATAACGAGATGGAGATAACGTTATCCACTGTGCCAGCATGGGGTTCTTAAACCTAGCAGACCTGCATGTCCTACCCCAAAACCTGAGCGGGCATTTAGAAAATGGTACGGACAAAATGACAGAAGGAAAGTGGATGATTTCTAATGTCAGACAACACGACCTGTTGTCAGTATATTTTTGAAACCGCTCTGAATTAAACATTAACATTGAGTAAAGTAGTTGGGAAGCCATCTGCACACTTACGCATGTGCTTGCTGTACAGCATGTCCTGTATTTGATCATAAATACTTTAATTGACCACGTCTATGTTCGATTGCATTCCGTTGCAACTTGAACATAGATGGTCCGCCTGAATATCTCAAATTAGATATACTTGCTGCCAGCAAAAAAGATGCTACTGTAAAAGCGGGTTGCTGTGAGCAGGAACATGTTTTGAAAGCGGCTGTTTTCTTGGATACGTTTAATAAATGGCTGTTTCTTTGCCTTATAGGGTAATGTTGCCAAATGATAGATTCCGTGAGGGTAGTGAATAGTGAAGCAAAGAATCTGCGTTGAAAGCGGTGTGGTCATTGCCTGTTTCCATCTTCCTCACTGGGTTTAGCTGGTCCGTCAGAAATTAGAAACAACTGTTTCTCAGCCTAGTTAGCAAAGGAAGAGCTGTCAGTCACAAAAGCAGAAATTTGGCAGAAGGGCTGCGATCCTTTCGAGTCACGTACCTTCGGCACTGACTTGCATCTCCTGATGGAAAGCCTTGCACGTAGCTAACCACTAACATCAAACTTTCTTGTAGTTTTTCCCCTATAATCAAACATCTTACAAGTCATCATTTTGTGATTATGTAACTATTGGGAGATTAGATACAAGTAGAATTCTTTTTCTATCCTCCAGTGGTCTGTTTGTATTACATTATGTCCAGATAAGAAGGTAGAATTTTTGAATGCAGACAAACAATCTGTGTATGTGTTGAACTGAGCCAAATGGATGTTTGCTTCTATTTCCTTCTAAATGCACATTTCTTTTTTCTTTCTTTTTTTTTTTTAAGTACATTTCAACTTAAGCTGGAGCCAACCAGTCTTGCTTTCTTTTGCTTTGCTTCAGCATTTTTTTTATAAAGTACAGCTGTAAGCAGAGGAGTTTTGCATAGACTGAATGCCACAGAGATCTGCAGTAAATAGTCTGCTTTGTTGTAGATGTTCCTAAGCAGTATATTTAATGAGTAATGATCTGTTTACTGATGGAGAATACCTTCTCTTTGAAGAAGGCTTTCATCCTAGCCAGCCATGGGCTTTTTGGTACTGTAAGTAATTGAACTGGCTGGTGAAGTGACTGCTGCGGTTTGGCAAAAGCCGATTTGTCATGCCTTGTTATTTTAGCAAGGAACATTTCTGGGAGCTTGTGTTCTGTAAAGTCCTTCTGGTAAACCTGTACTGTGAGCAAATGCTTGTTACCACATTTGCTAGAAGTACAGCTTGAAGAGATACCAGCAGATGGTCGAATTTAAGGGGAAAGTACAGAGAAATCAGTTTGCAAAATGGAGACTATCGCTCTGCAAATGAATCATTGTCCAGATCTGTACAAACTAGTAGTTGTCCCTTAAATTAACAATGTGTTTTTTTGTTAATGCCTTCACACCAGCAGGCATTTTTTTGCACAAAAGTTAATTTTTTGGTGAATTAAACGAATTTTTATCTCTGGCAGTGGCGCATCCTTCCCACTAAGCTTGTAGGAGTTAGATTGTGTTTTGAGAAGAGATAATGAAGGTGGCTTATCTAAGTAATAATTACCTTGTCTTTGTATTTCAGCACAAACCCACGTTAATCCAAAGCAGCACAGTGCTGATAAAGATGAGCTCTATCAGAAGAGCGTCCCAAAGAAGGAGCACAGTGTGAAGGAAATCCTGAAAATGGAATCCAGTCCTCCAAAAGGAAAAGACTTCTTCCAGACCAACATTTCACCGGTTACTCCAGAAAAGGACTTGGATGATTTGCGTAAGAACTATAGCCCAGAGAGGTGTTTCTTCCCTCGAGTTGTCTACCCGATCCGACCTCACATTCCAGAAGACTATCTGAAAGCTTCCTTAGCATATGGGATGGACAGACCCAGCTACATTACTCACTCACCCATCCAGTCATCTACTACACCAAGTCCTTCCGGGAGGAGCAGTCCAGACCAAAGTTTAAAAAGTTCAAGCCCTCACAGCAGCCCAGGGGTCACAGTTTCACCTCTGGCACCAACTTCCCAAGAGCACAGAGAGTCATACCCCTACCTGAACGGGTCCTATGGCTCAGAAGGATTGGGTTCTTATCCTGGATACGCCCCCCCTAGCCACCTCCCATCTGCCTTTCTACCATCCTATAACCCCCACTATCCCAAATTTCTGTTACCTCCATTCAATATGAGCTGTAATAACCTGAGCGCTTTGAACAATATCAACGGCATCAACAATTTCAATCTCTTCCCACGGATGTATCCCCTCTATGGCAACCTGCTCAGTGGAGGTAGCCTTTCCCACCACATGTTGAACCCCACCACACTCCCCAGCTCATTGCCCAGCGAAGGAGGCCGTCGATTGCTGCAGCCCGATCATCCAAGGGACTTCCTCATACCAGCACCTAACAGTGCCTTCTCTATCACGGGCGCTGCTGCCAGCATGAAGGACAAGCCATGCAGCCCCACCAGCGGGTCACCCACAGCTGGTACAGCAGCCAGTTCAGAACACATAATGCAACCTAAACCTACCTCAGTGGTGTTGGCTGCCACCGGTGGTGAAGAAGCCATGAATCTCATTAAAAGCAAGAGGAATGTGACTGGTTACAAAACCCTCCCGTACCCACTGAAGAAGCAGAACGGGAAGATCAAGTACGAATGCAATGTTTGCTCCAAGACCTTTGGCCAGCTCTCGAATCTGAAGGTAGGTGGTGGAGACTTAAGGCTAAGATTCTGATTTCTCCCTGTAGTCTTCTAGGAAAATCAGGGACAAGGCTCTTGTGCTTGGCAGGCTATTGATCAGTCTGGGCTTAATCCCAGTCTGGGCTGATCCCCCACCAAGAAAGCACGGCTGCAGAGACAATTCCTTAACATTGACGCCACCTAATTAACTAGGTAGCAGTGCATTTTGGCAGTGAGAGGCTTCTGCTAACTTTAGGAAACATCTGAGAGTACTTTTATTGCGTTACTGGAAACTGCCAATTGTTAATTGCTTTGTTTCTCCCTAGGTGCACCTCCGAGTACACAGCGGAGAGAGACCATTTAAATGCCAGACTTGCAATAAAGGCTTCACACAGCTGGCTCACCTCCAGAAGCACTATCTGGTACACACAGGAGAGAAGCCCCACGAGTGTCAGGTACGTAACACACACAGAGACAGCTTCCCTTGGAGTCTGACGGGACAGCAGGGCCCGTGCCCTCCTTGCACTTTGTGCACAACCCGTGTGGCGAGCTGCATGACAAACTGGCAACTGCTCAGGATTCACATCCATGTCACAGCTGTTTCCAGCCGTGGTATGCCAGTGTCTGTGAAACAGCATGGTTGCCTTCAGCCTGCTAGGACAGCATCTGCCTGATACAGTTTTGCCGTCACCACACTCAAAATGCTATTCAGCAATATTTAAAATAGAAAAGCTGGGGATTTTTTTCCCCCGCTGAGAAAGTGTGAAGATATAAAAAGCTGCTGCTTCATCCTGCCATCTCCTCCTAGGTGTCTGATTTAAAGCATGAAATCCCCTCCCACTCACTCGGTGTTTCTCTGGGGGGGGGGGGGGGGGGGGGGGGGGGGGGGGGGGGGGG
>NW_024884142.1:36312794-36684638 GCF_019232065.1 Centrocercus urophasianus
GGTTTGTCACAAGCGGTTCAGCAGCACCAGCAATCTCAAAACCCACCTGCGGCTCCACTCTGGAGAGAAGCCTTACCAGTGCAAGCTGTGCCCAGCCAAATTCACCCAGTTTGTGCACCTGAAGCTGCACAAACGTCTCCACACCCGGGAGCGTCCCCACAAATGCATCCACTGCCACAAGAGCTACATTCACCTCTGCAGCCTCCAGGTCCACCTGAAGGGCAACTGCCCTGTCGCCCCCGCCTCCGGCCTCTCGATGGAGGACCTGAACCGAATCAACGAGGAGATCGAGAAGTTCGACATCAGTGACAATGCCGACAAGTTGGAAGAGGTGGAGGACAATATTGACCTAACGTCCATCGTGGAGAAGGATATACTGACCGTGCTCAGAAGGGAAATGGAAGGAGCTAATCTCAAAGTATCTTTACAGAGGAACCTGGGAAACGGACTTATCTCCTCAGGATGCAACCTTTATGAGTCTTCAGACATGTCAATTATGAAGTTGCCTCACGGTCACCCACTACCTCTGTTACCTGTAAAGGTCAAGCAAGAAACAGTTGAACCAATGGACCCTTAAGACTTTTTGGCAAAGTGATTTTTTTATTTATGACTTGGCAAGTCAGGGTGCCTGTAGCAGTTGCTTGTACATAGTTTCAATGCTGCAAAGCAATCTTGGCTTACAGTAGTTTCCCTACGCTCTCCAGCTGAAAGAAGGAACTCCAAAGTTACTGTTTTCTCAGGGCATAAAAAGAGGCAAAGGACTGTGTGTTGCCTCGCCAGTTACTAAAAGACAATCATCTATCCATAATTATTTTTTCAATGATAGTACTTCATAATTTATTATGCAATTTATCATTCTAAAAGCAATAATTAGAAAAATGTTTACAATGACTGGAAAATTCATTGTAATTTTTTCTTTAAGTGTTTTTATTTTTTGTTTTATGGCCATTCTCCATAGACTTTTTTTCTGCACATCTGTTTTAAGAACCTAAGATTGGGGTTTTAGTAACCATGTTTTATGTACCAATGTCTTTTAAACAAATGTGGTTTTTTTTTCTATTGCCAAAGTTGGACATTGACATACAGAATCCTAGATCAGTCAGTTTGAAAAAA
Organism: Centrocercus urophasianus; assembly: GCF_019232065.1. Taxonomy (NCBI): domain Eukaryota; kingdom Metazoa; phylum Chordata; class Aves; order Galliformes; family Phasianidae; genus Centrocercus; species Centrocercus urophasianus. Next base: position 36,313,908 of record NW_024884142.1, read on the forward strand.
ATGCTGGATACTTTTATGTGCAAATCACCCCATTGGGATTGAAAAGGAGAAAAAAAAAAAAGAAAAGGTAGCAGCAAGCAGAGAAGAAACTGCTGCCCCGGCCTCTCTGAGGGCAGGAGAGGTTCTTCTACCTGCAGCTCTACCCAGAACAGATGTGACACAGCAAACACCTGCATGGACAATACCGTAGGTTTTTAGAGAACAGCTATAGCCCCACACCTTGTCACGTAACTTTATGACCAAAGGAACACATCAGCTTAAAGTGACTCTTCCAAAATAAAATATCACTTACATGCTTTTGTTTCCAATAATGGTTTAAAAGCAAACACACCAATATTCCAATCTTCTTAATATTCTGCCTCGAGGGAGATTTTCGGCAGGATTCTTTTTTTTCCTCTCTCTCTCTTTTTTCTTTTTCTTTTTCTTTTTGGTTTGTTTTTGGCCAGAGCCTTCCAGGGATGCAAAAAATGGTCAGATTCCCTGAGAAATAAGGGGTTTGGTTTTACATGTGTTTTTTCTCTCCCGCTTTGCCTGGGTGTAGAAGTGGGGAACAAAGTCCTTTTCTGGCACATACATTTTTTTTTTTTTTCCTTCCTGTACAACTCAGATTTTTCTCAGTATTTGTGTTTGTACATTTTGTGGTTAATTTAATTAAAGAAGAAAAGGGCATTGCAAAGTTGTTGAACAACAATTACCTCAGTGCTTGTGTCCAGTGGTGCAGACAATGCTGTTTTATCTAAATGCTTTGCTACTTTAGAGAAGAAACCAAAATGTGCACAGGGAAAGATAGAATGCACGTCCTTTATCTTTTTGTTTTGCTAAGCCCAAAGATGATATGGTGACATTTGAGGTGTAGCAAAGAGTACATGTATATTTATAGATATATTTATACCACTATACTATATATGTATATGTATATATATTTATACCAGTTAAGTTGTGAGCCAAACCATGTAATAAAACCTATTTTTCATCTAAGTGTGAAAATCAGATGTTATCCAGTTTTGCATATTACCAATGACCTCAAAACCAAAAGGTTGTACAAAGGCATTTATTGCTTGCAAGTACACGTGCAGGGCTGTGCTGTCCTTGCAGGGCCCGAACTTGCAAACACCTGATGTGAAAAACATCACTCGCATGGGGAGTCTGGGCAAAGTCAGGGGGAGGAACCGTGTCTGCAGGATTGGGGTCCTCGGTGCCCTGCTCTCCTGGCAGTGTGTACTGGGGGGAAAGAGGCGGGTGGGCAGCGAACAAGCAACCAGAAAACTTAACCAAAAGAACCTGAAAAGAAGCCAAATACTCCGCACGCATGGTGTGAGCGCAGAGCACAGAGGAGTGGGCTGAAAGTCAGTGGGGGTGAGCTCTAGCAAGCACCCTAGTCTCCTTGTACCCTGCCATTAATGGGTTGCATCATCAACTCGCATCAATCTTGGTAGCATTAGCAGTCTTCCCTTCCAGGTGTATCTTTTTGTTTGTTTGTTTCTGTTATAAAGTGTAAGGTCTCCCACTTCATCAATCCAGTATTTGGTGATTTTTTTTTCCCCCGTGGAATCTTATTTTAATGCCTTTGGTTCAACAATCCCGACATACACACAGCTTTTGAAGGACTACAGTTCATTACATTTCCACTCCTGCAACTTGTGAGGCTGACATCTTTTAAATGTAGCAATAGTTCATAAATATAGTACTTACTTGTAGGATAAACCAAAGTATCATTACTCTGTCACTGGACACACACTTTTCCTATGTTTGCCTGTAGTGCTTTCTTGTATTTGATACAAATTTTACAAGAATTTATATGCATCAGCTTTAAGAATTGTTACTTCTCTTTACTGTTTCCCCCTTCCCTTAGAAGTTTTACATGTGAATGTAGCAACAATCAACAGTGTTTTGGGGTTTTTTTTTTTGTCTCTCTTAAGAAAGACTCTGACCAAAGTTAACAGGCTTTTTACTTTGCTAGAACAACAAACTATCATATGTTTACGTATTGGTTTACATCATTATTTATGTGCAAATTGTCAAATGTAAATTAAATATAAGTGTTCATTGCTTTACTGATGCTTCACTTGTCTTCAATGTCTCTGCACTGAGTGCGTGCACAGCCGCGTCGCAGGGTGCCTTCCCCTCCCGGCCACAAGCACACTGTGCGCTGACGGCGATGATGTCTCCAACAATGCTGACTCCTGCTTTTGTGGGCTCCGATTTTCCATGATTGAAAGTGGTGAACAACAATGCCAGCACCGAACACCCTGGTTGTGTTTCATTATGGCACGCTCTTGTAGCCAATACCTTAGAAAAAAGTTGGATTTTTTTAAATTATTTTTTCAATGTTTCAATGGAAATACTTGAACGCTATCTGCCTCTAAGATATACGACTTGTGTTCTCATTTACATTTTTCCAAATGATTGTCATTTCTGGCCTGAAACCATAACCACTGGGACCACAATGACACACTCAAAATGTCAGCATGAGACCACTTAGCCCTGTATCAGCGTGGTGGGAACGGCATTCAAAACAAATGTGGATCTGTTTTTACTGCTCGCCACTGAGATACAAACACGAACCAAACCTAAGGGGGAGGTCAAGTGTCCAGCCCCAAAACCCCAGCCAAAAAGTAACGACATGTGAGGATGCCTCCGAAAGCAAATTCGACATTTGCTACTCCCATCATTTGCAGTGAGATCCAAACCAGAAAGGCCATGTGCTGGCCTCCTCTACCTGAACATTACAGGAATAACGTGCCGTCTCATATTGAGACACTCAGCGCCGTGCGATGCTTTAAAAGTATTTCACTGTCCTCTTAAAATTCATTTAAACATCTGTCTCAAGAATTTGACATTCTGCCAATGCAGAGCTGTGGAGTTAAGAAAACCAGAGCCCTGTTGTCATAAACGTGCCAAATGCAGCATGTTATATTCCTATATTCGACAGAGCTATTGCTGTAATAATTTTAAAAAAAAAAAACACCAGGATAACCGTTACCGCCATAAATCATACTTCATTACTTGGCAAGGCAGTACTTTGTGCTGGAGAGTTATGTCCTGGGGACACTTGTAAGCTTTAGAAGATGTTTAATAAAATGCATTACATAAAAAGACAATGCACGTTATAGATCACAGCCTCGTGAGGCCGAGCGTGGCAGCTGGGGCTGTTGTTTCTGGCAGACCACAGCCAGTTAGAAGTCACCAAAGGCCTGTTGTCACCAGAAACGTGGGGTCAACAATGGACGGTGACAACACTGGGACAGCTCACCGTCTGTGGGCAAAAACTAAGAGCTTCCGGCTGCTTTTGGATGCAGCCCTGTGGAGCCATGTGCCGCCGGAGCTGGCTGGGGCTGGCAGACTTGAGGCCTACCTCAACGCCATCACCCCAGAAATGGAGGACCAAACATGATGAGGCTCTGCCAGCTTAGCTGCTTCACCTTGGGAGCTGAGACTAGACCAAACACAGCTTTGAGGAGGGCCCCACCATTCTGGCCAGCTAATAATGACCTGGAAGACCAAATGTGGGCAATTACACCTGTGAGGTTGAAAAAGACAATGTGATTCGCCCATGGGACGTGAGCCCGTCATGTTCAGTTAGCAGCTGTGGGTACGTGGAGCCAACCCAACACGTGCTGAGACCGTGCTCCTTGTGAGACGGAGCCCAGGCCTATGCTTTTGTGTGGAGGCATGACATCAGAGGGCAACAGTTTTGACCATAATTAAAGACAGCCAGGAAGCACTTGGCTAATTACTGCATGAGCTGGGGCTGAGTGGCTGTGGCGGGGCTGCGGAATGCACCTGTCACGGGGCAGGTATCTGACAAACAGAAGCCACAATGGGAGCCTCAGAAAAGCTCCCCGATGCGTTGGAGGCGGCTGACAATAATTCCCCAAAATGGCCGCCCCATCCCTTCCCACAGCGGCACTCCCTCCTGCACTCGACACTGCAGTGAGGCCAGGGCTGGCGGGGACAAGGGGTTGGGATGTGTGGAGCACAGCTGACACTCAAAAGGCTTTAGCTGAGAAGCACTGACCAGTCCTACCTGGAACAGAGAAATACATATTTTGTCAAAGGCTCGATAGTTACTTGGAAATGGAAGGTTAATTTGTCGTGAGGTGCTGAGAAAGGGACGTCCTACATGCAACACAGCTGCTGCAGTTCATTTCTCAAGTGGACATGCTTCACATCCATTGTGGCCATGGTGGCAATAACTGCAACCTACGGCTGCACTCTCCATATCATCAAGCACCAGCTACAGGACGTGCACTGTGATGCGCAGGCACCAACACCAGGGCCTGGGGCGGAAACCATCGCTCAGAGATGGGAGGGCACACCCTGACGTGGAGATGCTGGCCTCTGAGCACTGGGCCCCTACCCAGCTGCCAGGATCAGGCAGCCCAATGCCACGTGGGCGAAGTGGGTGGCCCTCGCCTTGTCAGGTGTGCAGGGACATGGTTGGGATGCCGAAACACTTAGGTAGGTGTGACCAAATAGCTCAGTTGAAGGGAGCCAAACCAGTATGACTTCCTCGTTGTGCAATGATTAATAAGGGCCTTCAGCTCTTTTTTTTCCCCCATTAATTGTGACTAGGCAAGTCCTTGATCATTTCCTTATCCCAGTACCAAGTGAGATTCCTTACAGCATTCCAGCCCCAAAGTGGCCACACTTCAAGGGGAAGTGCAGTGATTGGGTTCACGCTGAAATATGCACAGCAAAATAAATGCTGGAGGTCTCATCCCTGTTTCCCCTGTGCTGAAGGGATCACTTGTTGGGGTGGGATAGGGGACCTGGTGCATCTCCCAATGAGTTATCCCTCAAATCCCAGTTTAAATGAGAGAGTTCTCAGCAGGATGATGAGCATAGCAGACAGAAACCCACACAAGACTAACTGGGCTGTGGTCCTTGTTCCCAGACTCTTTCAGGTTTTCACAGCAAAACTTTCTGCATGAGAACTGTCCCTCTAGCATTTGCTTTCCCCTGCCCTTAACCTACTCAGGCAGCATTTTTCTAAGGGCAGGTTCTGTGCATATTCACAGGCTGCTGTGAACCAGACCAGTTCCTTGTCAGCCTCACAGCCCTCTGTAAGCACCTGTGGCCCTTACCAGTAGGGAAGGATTGAGGTTCTGCTGCTGGTGGCTCCTTGGAGGGCTGTGACCTGGCCTGCAATCGGTCATGAAACAAACGAAAGTTAAAAATGGTGTAGAAGCTGTAACCAGGTGTGAAAAGGAACGGGGATACAAGAAAAGTGAAAATGTGCCTTTTTAATAAGCCATCAGAAGACAACTGAATGCTGAGGAGAGAACACGCACCGGTGCTTGCAGTCACCAGCTTGTCCATGTATGCTGTTTTTTTACTTTCCTCTAATGAGACCCAAGGGTGCAGAACGAGGCTCCTCTTCTAACCTGTCCTGCAGCAAATCGTGCATGTCTGTAGCTGTGGGTGTTACGAGTTTTCTACTTTGAGTGGTGAGTTTCAGTTTGATTCTGCTTTCAGGAGCACAGGGACAGTTTGCTCTCGCCTTATCAACACAGCATTCAAACAGCTTCAGTGTGTGCCCGACCTTCCTGCAAGCTAAGAGAAGGTGTTTTGAATGCAGCCAAGTGAGTGGGATGATGGCTGGGGACCTTTCCTAAACCAAGACCCCAGTCTACTGCAGTGCTCAGCAGGGCCCTAAACTCCTTCCAAATCTGCAGCCTCAGCACTGCCCTAAGATGCCCTGAAGAAGCCCAACTGAGACCCTGTTACTTAGGCTCTTCTCCTACATCCCCACCATCCCAAACTCCACAGCACACTCTCAGGAACTGGTGCTGGGTTCTGGTGCTGGAGGTTGTTGGGCTGTGCTCACGTCTTCCATCCCTGTTTCTCCTGCCTGGGGTCCTGCATGGGCACAGCCCTGGTGCTGTGGGTGGTCAGAGCCCCCAGAGCCTGTTTTCAACAGAAGGCAACCCCATGCTGTCCCCATGAGCTCCATGGTTGTGGCCTGGTGCCCTGCACAGCCCTGCTGGAAGTTCTATCCTCACCAAATCCCCAGCGATTTTATCCAGGAGTATGATGGCATGCCAAATATTTCTTCTGGATCTGCAGGAGGTCAGTGCAGCACTCCTGAGATGCTCCCCACCCCATTGCCTCTCTCCTTCAATGTCAGACACCACAGTTTGCTGGGAGGCCTGTTTGTAGAATATCTGAATGGTTCTCAAATGAAGTTATGACCTACATTCAGCTAAGAGCGATATGCAGATTTCTTCCCTCCCTCAGATCTGCTTGAGGTTTTCAAACACCACCCCCCCTGCCCCCACAGCTACAACATTCAGGAATGACTGTGTCGGTTGCTTCACAGTCACTTTTCACACTCGAAAGCGAGCCCAGGGTTTGGGGCAGAGCAGCCCCTGCAGCACGGCTGCCCCAGCATGCGTGACTACTGCAGGGTTGGAGTGATGCAGCATGGATGATTCCCAGTGAGCTCCCAGAACAGGGAAGGGAAGTGCTAGCAGCACAGAGGGCTTCTTGGTGGTCTTCAGTACCTCAGCTGCTCACCCAAATTTAGGTGACTGGAGAACAAGGGCCTCCCCTGACCACCAACCCACTCTCCTGAAGCAGCAGGCATTGCTGCAAAATTCTTCAGAGTCCAATTAAAAGCAAACATCCTAAATCCTAATTCTCTTTTGCCTGCCTCCTGCCTACGGACTCCCTTTGCACAGTAGCCATGAAGACAAGGGAGAAAACATCCCAAATCCATGTGGAGTCTGACTCCAAAAACACACACATTCAGAGGTGAGCCCAGTCACAGAGTTCAGCTACAGATCTTTGTTTCCCCCTGGTCTGGGGTATCTGAGTCCAGGAATGCCTGTTGATGCCATTTTTAATGCATTTGTTTTTCAGTGCAGTTGTTTAGATCAATCTAAACACTAACTCAGTGCTAAACATCTACACATGAGAATGTAGTAGCCAAGTTTAAGTTTTTCTGCTAATGGAGATATAAAGACAGGCTTTTTTTCTTTCTAGAAATTTCAGTATTTCAAGGCTGACCACTGAGAACAGTGCCCCAGGAGCCAAGATCGCTGGTTCTGGTTTGCTCCCTTCACTGATTTGCTGCAAGGTCTGGAACAAATCAGTTGACCTTGCCATAGAGCACCCGACTCATCTGTAGAACATGTACAAGGCCTGTACAAGCTGTGATGTAAAACCAATATTTGTACCTTGCTTTGAGATCCTCCAGTCTGCAGCAGTGTGTATTTGTGCTGTTTGTAGAGAGAACAGGCTGCTGGTACTACTATCTGCAGTACTGCAGAGTTCAGAATTCCTCACTTATGGGCTACAACTGCACTGTACTCAACAAAATTCTCTCTGCCCTAAGGAGCTTATAAACTAAGCACTATTAGAAACCCAAAAACCACAGTGGCTAGGTGCAGAGCTTAAATTTCCATTTTCTCTCAGCATTTTCCCACGAGGGCATTGCATGTGAGAGCACACAACACAGAGTCAGATCACGCCTGGTTCGGTTGTTCTGGCATGACATTTGGCAATACAAGAATGACATAAATTAAAGTGAAACCTCTTCACCTCAGCCTAAGTGAAAATGTGAAGAGTAAGGGGGGCAAGGAGGAAGGGGGGATATTGATCTGTATCTGCTCAACAGTCAGACCAGTGGTGTGGCAGCAACAAAAGACATGCCTTTGCTTTTTCAGTAACTAATAATCTATAGAGAACCATTTCCTTTTCTGCTGTTAAGATAACACATTTGCCACCTCAGCTGCATGCAAATAATTCATGCCTCTGCTTAACTAATTTACCTCTTGGGTGCAGACAGAAGGAAAGAAACTTCAGCTGACACGCACACTGAAAAACGAGCCACTTCGCCCCGAACATTCTGCGCTGTTAGGGGACAAGTGTACAGAAACGCTGCAGGGCAGAGTGGGCTTCCCGAGGTAGAGCAGGGATTTTTGCTAGTCCCTGCTCCTGCCTCTGACCCACATGTGGGCTGCAGGCTGGAACTGCCATTATCAGTAGAGAAGATCTCCTCACACAGACCACAGCTGGTCAGCAACTATTCCAGATTTAAACACAATAATATATGAGATCTCATCTGCTGTCAGGAGTATTACACACAATTAAAAGCCTGGGTCCTCCAAAGTATGCTGAAACTGAGTGGGCCTTCACTTCACATTGCCTGGAAACAAATGGGTATTGTGTTGGACATCCATCTGTATGTGTTAGAAGCCTGCTTGAATCAAAATGCTAATGCAACTTTCACTCACTCGCAGACATCCTCTTCTCCACACATTAAAACAATGCGATATGGTTCCAATAGTAGAATCATTGCAGTTGGACTTGATGCTCTTTAAGGTCTTTTCCAACCTGAGCAATTCTGTGATTCTATGGTCTAGGTTGGAAAATACTTTCCTGATCACTATTCCAACCACTGACCTGATCTACCAAATCCCATCACTAACCCAGGTCCCTTAGTACCACATCCACATTTCTTATATATCTCCAGGGATAGGGGGACTCCATCACAGCAGCCTCTCCTAAAGCTTGACCAATCTCTTTGTGAATAAATTCCTCCTAACACTCAATATAAAGTTCCCCTTTAGTGCAAATGGAGATCATTTCCTCACATCCTATCACCTGTCACTCAAGAAAAGAGCTCAACACTGCAGCCTCCTTTCAGGTAGAAGTAGAGAGTGATGAGGTCTCCCATCAGCCTCCTTCAGACTAACCATTCCAATTCCCTCAGCCTCTTCTCATAATTCTTGTTTTCTAGTCCCTTCACCATCTTTATTGCTCTTCTCTGCACACACTCAAGTAATTCACATCCTTGTAGTAAGTGACCCAAAAGTGACCAAGTATTCAAGGTGCAGTCTCACCTATACCTCAGCCATATCTAAGGGTGTGATCAGCTCCCCAGTCCTGCTAGCCACATTATTTCTGATGCAGACCAGGCTGCCATTGGCCTTGTTGGCCACCTGGGCACACTGCTGGCTCATGTTCAATCAGTTGTTGACCAATATCACAAGACCTTTTCTGTTGGGCAGCTTTCCATCCGCTCTTGTCCAAGACTATACCTCTGCATGAGGTTGTTAAGACCCAAGTGGAGGACCAAGCACTTAGTCTTCCTGAATGTCAAGCACCTAAAAGTTATGAAATACTAGAATTATTAAATCTATCTTTCCATAAGGAACAGCCTTCCTCAGCAGGACCATATACTGCTTTACCCACAGGAACAGCACCTCATTCAGCACATGGGATGAGAGATGCTTTTCCTGCATGGGATGGGGCAGGATAGCCCTCCTTTTACTTTCGCCTTTGTCACTAGCCTTGTGCTCCACCTCTGGCCAGGTCTGGCTGCTTCCTGGTGCTTTTGGTAGGCCCAGCAGGAGAACAACTGAAGGCTTCACCAGCTGCACCTGTGTCATGCAAAACCCACAGGCCCAGGGATGTGACATCCTGGTGTATGACAGAGAAGGAACAAAATCAAAAAGTTGGAATTCAAATTTCTCTTTGGGTGCTAAGATTTCTCAGGGTGTTTTTTTCTCAAGCAAAATGTTATTTGACTACAGCATAGGGTCACTAGGTATAGCCAACTCTCTCAAACTGGACACCTAAAATGAAGGACTTTTATATTTAATGGCTTGTGAAAATTCAGGTTCAGTGAATTCCTCTGTGTTATGCACAGTTTATTTGAGCTCAGCTGGTGAGAGATGCATCTCTCACAGACAATGTCCAGCTCCCTGGCTGAGGGAATCCCTCTCTTCTCTCACTCCTCTCCATCAAGACAACCACAAGGATGTAGGTTTTACAAATTAGGGCCTGCCTTGGTTTCTGATGATAAAGGTGGTGGGGAAAGGTAGCACACATCCTGTGAAGACCACATCACTACATACATCTATGAGGGTCTGACTCAGCCGTAGTACTGGCTTTTCTTAGCCTCTGAGAGCTTGAGACTGCAGCTTCTGTGCTGTTCTAGCAGGCTTTCTGGGCAAGCTCCCACAATGACAAAACACTGTGGCTGGCCTGGAGGATGTTGGTTTAACACAGTAGATTTGAGCTTTTCCATGAATCAAGCAGTTTACTCTGCTGCCAGGAGCAGCCTGGTACTCTCTTGGGTTGCATGGGTGGACAGGGAGCCCCATGTACCTGCTCCCAGACTTGTCCCCTTTCTTTTCCGGTGAGCACTGGTGGAGTCTTCACTTCTTCTCAGTGTCACCAGCCCCCAGCCTACCCTTCATTGAAGAAGAAGGCCACTGGCTCCCTTCAGTCTCCTCTGCTATGACCTGGCAGAGGGTGGCAATGAAATGTCACCTTTTCTCTGGAAAACCCGGTGCCTTCTGAGCAAGAAGACACATTCAACTGAAGGCTGGGGTGAGATGAAACACTACAAGCAAAGAAAAAAAAAAGGAAGACGGGTCCTTTCACAGTTTGTAGATGCAAAATGAAACTATTTTGACAGATTTAACTCTCCCACGTTGAAAGACCCAGAATTTCTCATCTCTGACTTAAAGACAAGAAGTTTCACCCATGACTTGACAAACTATACCATCCACAATGCACTGAGGCTCAGCAGACATCTGCTAACACCCTGCCAAAATTCATTTCAGGCATTTTTCTGGGTTGGTATTTTCAAATTACTCTCTTTTTTAGGTTATCCCCTATTCTGATGTATCTTGTATTGACAATACTTCTCCCAGAGCTGAAAACCCAGCAGTGTAGAGTCCATGCTCTTGTAAGTACGCTGACATCTCTATGGCTGGACACAGGCAGACAGGGAAAAAAAATAACAGAGCCCACACCAGTAAAGCACTCCCTTTACTACAAACGACTACCGCCAGCTTTCCTATAGATGCTGAGAAAATTGCTAAGCTGCTAACGTAGGCAGGATTGATTTGACCTCAGCCTCCTCACTGGGATTCACCTAGCCCCGCACAGGGCAGATCCAGCTCAGCAGCCTGGTTTTGGAGTCTTCACCTACAACCCATGCAGCGGAGATGTAAATCTACATTATGTTATGCAGAAGCATTTTAAATGATGAGAGCTGTGTATAAGCCTGAGTTCATGAAAGCTCAGCCATGTGCCTGTCTTACCAAGGCTAGATCACAGGGATAATAATTCCATGCAGTGCTTTTGAAGAGGTAAAGTGGCTTTGCTCTTTTCTGGGGATAGAACAATCTATCCACAGAGGTGAAGGGACTGATAAATGTTTAGATCGGGCTTGAGCATCTTTCAAAAGACAGTAGTCTATCTCAGTGAAGTTGCAGAGGGCCTCAAAGGGGTGATGACGCTCAATAGTGCGTATCATACAAGGAAACAATCCAGGATTAAAAACTTATTATTCTGTGATGACTGTATGGATTTTCCACCTAGTATTGCGAATAATGCTTCTGTTTCCCTGATCAAAAATCATCTGCTAAAATGTTATGTATGCACTACCTCATCCACTGCTTGTCTCACCCTTTGATTCAGAGAAGATAGGTCAAAAAAGAAGTAGCAGATGGCTGTACCACCTGCAAAATATTTACACCTAATGTGTTGCTTGCTAGAGTTGCTGCTCAGATACTTAAGTTGTGTTTCCTGCTTATTTCTCTTTCTCCCAGAAGATAATTTCTTGTTATCATTTTTATATTGTGGTCAGCTTGGGCCTCGATACGTGTAGGAGCACATACGCTATCTGCCCTGCTTCAGCATAAACTACTGTACCACTCTCAAATGATTTTCAAAGATCAGGAATGGGAAAGAACCAAAACGAAAGACAAGTTCAATGCTTTGGAGACCTTTTGTCATAAAACACACGCAAATTAAATGGTGTTTGTCTCCTTCTGCTCTAAGCTCATAAGTTGGGCCAATAACAAAGAGCGCGTCTCTTTTCACGCTCTCTTGCAGCTTTTAAAACATAGAGAGCAAATGGCAGACTTACCTTTCATCTCCTTTTGAAACAGAAGTTAGGCCTTATTGGTAACAAGTGAAATTAAACTGGTTGTTGCTGTTTAACCTCTCTGTGCTATTTCCTCACACAAATTAGTCATGATCAAATCTGCTTGGCAGTTGTCCTTACAAAAAACAGAACAGAAAGAAGGGTTAAACACTCCCATACAGTTTACCCAATAAATTTGTCATACCCCTTATATAGAGTTGTCCCTCCAGTTCTGCCTGTTCCCTGACATATCTGGCAGTTTGAACAATGTTGGCAATATTTGAGCAATTAGGCATTCCAAGTGGAAAGGTTAATATACATTACCCTCAAACGCAGGGTGTGTTTTGTCTTGTGCCTACAGCCATCCTTGATGAGCAGTGATTGCACAACAGCCGTGAGGTAGGAAGGTCTTCTTTCAATTACAAGATGGCCTACATTGTTTTGGTTGAGCAAAAGACCTATACAGTGGCGACTAGGAGGGGTCAGACGCACCTTGACTTACATGCTATCAAGGCAGTTAAGGAGATCACAAAGAGGGAATTTCATCACCATTACCACTTTCTGAAGGCTAAAGCCTTTGGTCACACTGGCACCGGTGCAAAACCAGTCAAAATATAATCCTTAAAAGAAGCCTTCTTTCTGGAGTTAGCATTTGTGCCACTCGAGGAAATGTGAGATTTGTTGTCCATTTTCCCCTCCTTTTGTTGAGAGGTCTGGTGGGAAGTTCTGGGCAGGAGTGGGCAGGGCTGGAGGAGTCTCAGCCTCGTGCTAAGTGGAGCCTGCAAGATCGCAGTCCACCACACAACACTGGAAGGAAGCTGCACAGCCAGAACTGGAGATGACACCCTTGGCCCACACTGTAGCTGAGGTTGGGGAGTCAGGATGAGTTGCAGATGACATCCCCGCAGAGGAGCCCCAGGTTGCAGGGAGGCCAGCAGCCACAGGACTGGCTGTCACAGCCTTCCTTCACTGTTAGCAGGACATGCCCAGGGCATCCAGCCCATCCTGCCCAGCAGGGATGCTTGTTTGCACAGTCAGGCTTTAACAAAAAAAAAAACAAAACAAAACAAACCTAAGCAGCAGAGGAAGAAGTCCTGCAGGTTGCAGCCATCATCTCGCTATCCTTCACAGGAGGTTGGGAGAATAGGGGGATGAGAGAGGACAGATCTGAGGTGCCTGGCTGCCTCCTCATGGCACTAGAATGGGTCGTTGTGTCCCAGATGACCTGACCTGTGTTCAGGCACTCCTGCAGGACCCAGCACATCTGGGGGTCTTCTGCATGGCAGCCCTGTCTTGGTGAAAACAGCTGAGAATCAGGCACTCAGCCTCTCCACTTGTGGCTGGTGGTATTTCCCCAGCTGGGCAATGTTGATGTTCATAATGAAGCTTTGGCAGAGAAACAGAGACATGCTGTAACCATTAGCAGACTTTGCATTTCGGATTTATCTCCAAAAAGGACAAAAGGATAACTCAGCTTGGTGGGGGTTTTATGCAAGTTCGGGCCTACTCTCCTCGTTGTTATACCAGTCCTGGTCTTCACCATTGTTTTCCTCTGACCCAGAAAAACTTGATCATGAAAACAATGTTAGTTAGAAAATAATGGAACTGATAAGTCATTGCAGGCACATGTGTGTCTCATTATACATCAGTTCGGTTTCACTATATATTTTACACTATGTAACATAAATTTCACTATGCACCACAAGTATTTCAATATGTGATAGTCAGAAAGTGGCAGTTTACACTAAAAGTTTCAGTATGTGGTAGGATATTTCAAATACTATAAATTCTCCTTTTAAACGAAATGTATTGTGTAGATTAGTAAGAAATGCAGTTGTTTTAGTTTACCCAGTGTGGTTTTGTTTCAGAACAGCATTTAGCACCGCGCTGTTTAATTGCTATATTTACTTTTGTTATACATATTAATGGTTGATTAAGTGAAAACTTATTAAATGTGCTTTGTACAGGACTCAGGCAACCTGAGTCCCATTTCTTGGATCTTCTATTTCAATTCAATTTATACCATATTAAGAAGCATACTAAGTTTACAAAGATGTTATTAATGAAAAAAATGGCCTTCCTGTGCGACGCTGTTATCTGCCTGCTGTTCTTTCTTCAATGAATTCTCATTGGGTAAATAAATTTTGAGGGACCTGACAGTCCCCATAAGGGTAAATGGTTTAAGCAAAAAGTTTTAACAAGTTCTCAGTGGAACTGTCGTTTATTGCAGATGAACATCATTTCAATGGTAACCAGCAGCAGAATCTGCACTGCAAGCACTGCACTGCTTTGCATTCATTGGTCAGTTGACCATACAAGGATTATGCTAGTCAGGCCCTTTCCAAGCAAAGCCCTTCCCCATTGCTAAAAAGAGACATTAATTGCAATAATTCTACACCAAACACTCTGTCAAATGTTAGAATTACAAGGTCATAATATTCTTGCAAGTGATGTCCTTCAGCATCAGAGGATACAGATGACCTTCAAAACATACTTGCTATGAAGCGAGAGCATATTGAAAGCAACCATATGGCTGAGCAATCCAAAGCCACCTCCTGCAACCTCTGCCGAAGCAATGGCAACATTCCAGAGTGGTGCAGCAAAGCAATTTCCCCACATACAGTAATTACCATCAGTACTTGCAGAAAGAATTAAAATCATTAGGCCAGATTTTGATTATGATTTCTTCCTTCACTCTTGTGTCTCCCAAAAACAAGCTACACCTAGCAACATTTACAACAAAAGATCCGTCTTAGCCAAAGACAGCATGTAGCAACATTGAACTTCTTCCCATGAGAGAAACATCAGTCAATTAAACTTTGTTCCAGCCTCTGCCCCTCAGATAAAACCTCACAGATAATTTTCTAGCAGTTTTCAGTGGACAATTTCAAAGTAGTAACGGTGTCTTCAGTGTTCAGAAAAACTGGAGGCCTCATCTACCCCTTCATGTACTCAAGTGGTGACCTGAAACCTATGCAGCTCTGAGCAAGCCACTTAAAGAGCTACAAGGCTGTGGATTAATTAGAAACTAGGTCTTTTAATGTAACTCCTCACCCCACTGCGGACCCAGCAGACCTTATTGGCCCCCCGCCAAATAGTTCAAGCACCTATTAACCAAGGAAAAGGTAAAGAGCTTGGGATGTAACAGGCTGGATTCCAGCCCAGCAGTTTTCAATCTCCTAACCCACAAGAGCAGCTTATCTATGTTTGCAGGTCAAAGACCTCAGCAAAGCCCTGTTAACAGGTGCTTGCTGGCATAAAATCAAACATTTGGCTCTTCAGATTAGAACGATTCTTCAGTTTCTGGCAAGTGGGGCAGAAGGGCACAAAACCGGATAGTGACATACTTGAGCCTGACCTCAGGTTGTCAATGATAACTTTTGGGCAAAACTTACCACCATGTATGCTTCTTTAGCTCACAGTTGCTGGAACCAAATGCTTAAAGCATACAACTTGGCTACCCTATTCTGTCTTCCAAAATGTAAAATCAAGACCCCTAGAACTTCTTATTTAAAGCCCAAACTTAACAAGGAATCAAATTCTGACCCAGACCCACCACAAAGCAAACCTCATGAGCTTCATCAGACGCTTCTTGGTGGCCAAACTGAAGGAAAGGAATGTGTTTGTGTCAGAAGTGAAACACAGGGAGAGTCCAGTGAGCAGCAATAACTGCATTTGTCCTGGCCAGGGCCTACGTGCAAGGGGAAAGCCCAAAACGAAGGCATTTCCCCAGCGCCTCCTCAGAGGCAGCCTGAGAGCAGCTCTGCAGCCTGCCAGAGGACATCTGTGCTGGATAGGCAAAAACTTGGGCCTTTCTCTCCATAGGGTATTTGGGCTAAAAGAAAGACAATGTTTTTAAGTATTGGCTTCGCAGTGTGACCAAACCTGTGCTATCCCTGCTACTGTTCAAGAACAGGAGAAGGAACTGCGATGCCAGCCTTCCCATATTTTCTTGCTCCTGTGTTAGATCTGGGCTGAGATATGTACAAGGCAATGCATTTATGCCCTAGATTCCTCTGGAGATACAGCCAACAAAAGCCAAATTACAAGGATTTTCCTGTAGTCAGGTTGCTAGTCTGACAAGTTTTAGAATGAGGGAGCTGCATTACACACATCCTCCATGTCCCCTCCTAAGCAGTGTCAGGCTATAATTTTAGTTCACTCTTATTACTGATCACGTGTAATTGACATTGAGCCATTCTTTTGTCATCACAAAAGTTACATTATCTAAGGTGTTGCATTACTTTCACTAACTTATTTAGTCTGAAGACATCAGAATTTCTTGACTGAAAGGGCAGAACAGCAACAAAAGTTTGTACGAACGCATACCAACTCATTTCTCAAATCCAAACATTCCCACTTGACCCAATTAAGTTTCACTTGCAACCTATAACACACAAATTCCAGAAAAGAAAGCATAGCATAACTTGATTCTCTGTCATGATTTCAGAAGCAGTTGGCATTGGCTTGAAGAGCGTAGTTTCATGTGTACTAATAACATTTAACAAAGGACTTTTTCATCTTAGCTGACAGAAGAAGTAGGACCATCTGTAGCGTATAATTAAGCTGTTGAGTTTCCGTTGTTTTGAATTTGACCTACCTTTTTTCCTCTTTACTCAGCTATGGCTAAAGCTAATCTCTGCTCATCAAAATCCTTCTGTTTTGAATCAACGTATCTCTATGCAAATCTGAGAGAAATGCTCACGACTCTGTTTGTATTCCTGAGAGCTGAAGCATTCCTTTGGAACATCTCTGTCACCTTCACCTTTGCTATTTGAAGCCAAGGTTTGCACAGAGATAATTTACATCAGCCACATTTCCTCCAAATTTAGCAACAAAATATTTTCATCAGCAGTTAATGAGCAAGAACCTTTCAAAGTGACAACTTGCAGAAAAAAAAACAACCTTTGATTAAAAGGTAGCATTGTCAAGGGGTTAAAACGTTCCACATCGGCAGCTTCCTGCACTCTGTTCCGTTGATTTTCTTTAAATCAGCCTTTCTTTCTTCTTACAAAGAGAAAATGTATTGGTGCTTCTTTTAGTTCTGATTCATAACAACTGAAGATTTCAAAAACACAGTGCAGCAAATAGTATTCTGCTGATCTTATGGAAGGAAAAACATAGTACATTTTACCTTCTGGACCACAGTGCAAAACAAGCAAATCATTCCCTTAATACCACACTTCTATACCTAGGTATCTGGTGGTTCCCATTCCCCATAAGCATGGCATAATGGTGAGACAGTCAAATTTCACTCTGCCACAATGACAGAAACCAGAAGTCAAAAAGAGTGCAGCACAGAGAGGTGTACTGCAATCGATACTTCTGAGGTTGGCATATCTGAGGTCGACCTCTGAGGCTGGCATATCTAATCAATCATTTTCTCACATTATATGTTTATACTTAAATTTAAAATGCTAACATCCCATTATTCCTATGGAGGGAGCAGATCCTGGGAGTTGGAGAGGATTAGATCAAAGCCAAATAACATTTTCAAAGCTTCAGAGGATGCTGTAACCTCAGAGTGGTTCCAGGAAACACAAGAGCTGGGGATGCTTTCTGCTGCATTGGTGATGTTCCTAGGATTAGGCACTGAGGTAAAGCCTTTGCAGAGCACACTGATCAAAGGGCGTAAATCAACACTGTTTCTAGTGGCAGAAAAGATGCTCACCAGTTTGGACACACCTAGCTAAACCCACCAGATTATAAAATAACAGCACTCCGAATTCATTTTCAACAGATGTCATTGCAGAATGGATTAATACCTTCCCTGGAAATTTGCATTTATCCCTCAGCTGCTTCTGTGGAAATAAAAAAAAAACACCATCAAAATGAAACTTGGAAACCAATCCTGATCTGTATGTCAGCATATACCTTGCCCTGGGTGGCAGGAGAGGGAAGCAGTGCTGTCATTTTGTCAGATAGCAATACCCTAGAGCATATTAAAAGCAATTATTTCCATAAGCCATGAAGGCCCAAAACCTGAGAATTGTTCTGCCAGTAAAAATCTAATATACCAGCGAGCAAGCAGAAGCTATCAGCTGCTTTCTTTCATGACTGGTCACAATATTCTGCTGATACCTGTGCAGTTCACCATTCCCCTACCTCTGGCAGGGTGGATGCAAACACTGGTCTCCAGGCTATTTGGTATGTTAAGCAAATTGTGAAAGAGAATTGGAAAACACAAAATGCTGTCCCTCTGCAGAAATTACTTTTTCCTTTTAGTCTGCATTTAAGAAGTATTAGGCTAGTCATTTTCCCCCCTTTTTTGAGGAAAAGCAGCTATCAGCCCAAATAAGGACTTGCAGGGAAATAACTGCATCGACATTACAAGGTTCCACTTGCAAACAGCCCTCACATATAATGTAAAGTAATTTCAGGATACATGTGTGGGACTTCAGCAGGTACAAACAGAAATGTCAGTTCTGCAGCTGCCATAGTTAGCCCGTAAAATCTCCAGATATTCAGATGGTCAGTGACAACTGGTTGTCAGTCACTGCAGGTGGAAGCAGAGGTATGAGCTCCACAGATGTCTCCCATTCCTCTATCTCCAACTTTCAGCCATCCTCCCTTCCACCAGGAGCATAGTATGAACTGGGAAAGAGAAAGGAGAGAATGGCTGCCCAGGGAGGTGGTGGATTCACTGACCCTGGAGGTGTTCTAGGAACGTTTGGACGTTGTGTTGAGGGACATGGTTTAGTGAGAACTATTGGTGACAGGTGGATGGTTGGACTGGATGATCTTTTCCAACCTTGGTGTTTCTGTGATTCTGTGAGAGCAGGTATTTCAGTAGCTATTTAAGCCCTATTCATTTAAACAAGGGCTAGCCCAATATCTTGATGCTCACTTTATGCAAACTTCCCCAGGATACACAAAGCTTTATTATGTGAAGGCACAATTTAAACTTGAACACTGTGACAAATTTCTTCTTGAATATGGAACACAATACGCAATTGTGATCTCTGTCTTCCACGTCTTGATGAACAGCAATGAATATTTCATCTTCTTCAAAGGACAAGGATAGCTAAGCAAATTTCCAGCCTTTATAGACAATCAGCAAGCAAGTGTGCTAACATGGGAAATAGGTGACCTTTCTCCAAATGACATGGAAGTCTGGTACCCAGCTCTCTACACACAGGCATGGGATGCACCCAAATTGTCAGCCACACAAGCTATACTGCATGACCAACCAACTCCCAGCATTTGAGACTTAGTCCTATGTACACAAGATGACTTCAGTCTGAGATATCTAGCAAAGGGTGAGTTGCTGGTTTAGCAGGACTAGCAGAATTTTAAATAAAAGATGACATCATCCACTCTTTTAAACAAACAAACAAACAAATCTTTAGTTTTAGGAGTAAATGCGTAAAAACATGACGAAAAGCTCTCATGTTTGCTAGAAAAGAGAATCCTAACTGATGAAAAATCTGCAATTGCTAAACTTGCCACAGTATTCACCATACATTTCTCAATAAATGAAAAGTGGATTGGCTAGAAGCAGACAGGCGAGGCAACCACTGTCCCATTGTTAGAATAATTGGGCTGTCTCAAGATTCTCAATTAAGATAATAAAGTAACTATTGTGGTCTCATCTTGTTGAAATATTTTGGGTATTATCTGTTTCTGACAGTCCAAGGAATTCTGTTATTTCGCTTGACAAAAGAGGCGAAAACAGAAGGTCTGCCTGATGAATCCTCACATATTCACCCTCTCCGAGTCAGTTCACAGAGGAGCTCTGTCTCAGGCTGCAGTGTTCATCCTCCCCTTCTTATTTATCAGGATTTTTTTTTGGCAGATGCAATGCCTTCCAGAAAGGAGAGTCAGATCCAGAATCTAGAACGCTAGAAATGCCACCTCCCCCTTGCTCTAACGTTCCAATCTTGTTGAAATAAATAGTCAGAAAAATTGGAGGTTGCTGCATCTCACTGGTTCAAATTAAATAAGCCAGCTAAGAGATTTTAAAAAATTTATTTATGAGATGTGAAAAAGTTGCCTTCAAGTCTCCAAACCATAGTGCTAAATACCAAAAGCGCTGTGAAAGGGGCGCCTCTATTATTCAAAAAATATTTGTGTGCTTTTGGTTGAGTAAATTGCATTTAGCATTTTGGTTAAACACACAAACAAGCACAGCTTTTTGTTGTTGCTTCAAATGAAGCCAGAAACAGAACAAAAGGCATTCAACTGAACCAATTTGGGTTTATAAACGTATTAATTTTAAGAGCGCTATGTGTACACTTAAAGTGAATTTAAAGCAGTCAACCTTTGCAGCGTGATGCCCAGCTCCCTTGTATCCACATAATCCATAAATCCAGATGCAAGTTGTCACAGACACTTCTCTGGAGAGCTTGCGAAGTTGAAAGTCCATGTTTCCTATTAATTAATAATTGTTTTCAGCTGTTTTGGCAAATGATAAAAACAAAGCGTCTGCCTTTAATGTTACCATATAAAAGTTTTCTTCTTTAGAAGCCTAAGCACCAAGAGGGAATTACCTCATTTGCAGGAAGGTGTCACACTTTATCACTTGGAATGTTTGCAGGCAAGTAAGAAGAGCAGCAATTGTACCTGCTGCTGCAAGGATCTCCACGCAGCGCCCATTAAAGCTGCCCATTGAGCACTGTCAGAGAAACGTCAGCTGAGGTTATTAAAACAGTACTTTAAATGTTAATGGAGGAACACGCAATGAAAGAGTAATTCCATAAATAAACTGCCTTGTTCAGCAGACTGTGCCACTTTGTGAACTTCCCATCAGATGCCCTTTGCACGACAGCATTTCAAGCCTTAAGCTGCAAAGCACTGCAGCACCTGTTTCTCTGGTTCCATTACCATTACTGGTACCATTACCATCACTGACACACTGGACACACCGGGGGTCGGTCCAATATGACTAAGAGGAGTCACCACCCCGGAGGTTTTCAAGCAAAGGGTTGATGTCACATTGAGTGACATGGTCTGGAACAGCCACTGGCATGGGTTGATGGCTAGACTAGATGATCTTATTGGTCATCCCATCCTCAATGATTCTTTGATGCTATACCTGCAATTCACTGCCTGAAACACAGCAGGATTCTGCATTGGTTTTGCCTTCTTTCCAATGTTTTTTTGCTTCTTAAGTCATCGCTATCCCCACTATTCTTTCCAGAAACTTCAAAGAAGCTTTAACGGGGGACACTGCCTGATGTCAGAACATGCCTCACACATGACCATCTTCCATCACTGTCAGCGTGCAGTACACAAGCAAAACTGTGCAGCTCTAACAGCAGATCAGACAGGAGATGTACTGGCCTGAATCCCCTGTTGCTCAGCCCGTAAGCAGATGGACCCATGCTCAAGTCCCTCCCTATCAGCAAAAAAAAAGACCAATTTATAGATTTCATTCAAGTTCTGTAAAAGAATATTAGAAATAAGACTGAAATTTCACCTATGTACTATCAGATTTATCAGGCTTCTCTCTTGGACAATACTGTCTCCAAAAACTGAGCAGGGGACAAAGCAGGATATATTGACACCACCAGAAAACAAAACTCAACAAAGCACCTTTCATTAGTAGCATCAGCCCATCTTTAGAAGATGCAGCACATTCTTCGTGCTTTGAGAAGGACCTTATGCTGTGAGTAGTGTTTCAGTATCATCTTTTATTCCCCAACTTCTACCAGTTTATTACCCCCGTAAACTGGGATCACAGCTCCCCTGGAAGCTGACTTCCCTCATCCCTGCAGAGGAAGGACAGTAGATTTCACAAGCTGAGAAACTCTTCTTGCAAAGTGGCAGGTACTACTTTACAGCCGCTTATGTCAGTATCCTCCCAAACATCGAACAACTCATTGAGCAATCTGCCTCTTCCGCTGCAAGAAGGTTGTGAAAGTGACTGAAAGTGCAGGGCTTGAGCTTCCCTCTTTCTGATGTATCATGGGAGCTACTGCTAGCTCCTTCTAGCTCTGGCCTTAAGCACTCTTAAGATGTTCCCATCTCTGTATCCCATTGTTGACGTAGAATTGTTACTACTACTATTATTATTAATATTATATTATTATTTATATTATTATTATTACAATTATTGACTAATTGGTACGCATTGTGTCTCCCCCTGCAAAGCAATGGCAATGATGAAGCTGCAAGCTGAGCTGAGCAAGCACCAGCATAGCTGTATTCAGGAGGCTAAAAAGGCTGGGGAGTGCATTATTGTCAGAACTCAGAGGAAACAGAATCAGAACTTGGTCAGTTCTCAGTCTGGGGAAGGAGATCTTTGCACTGGTACAACAGCCTTCCACATGATCCAAATAGCAGAGGGATGCTTTGGCACTGCAGGCAAACAGTGAGCACCAAAACACTAAGCAAAAGGACATAAGCTTTCATGCCCTCTTGTTTCTGAGACCCTACTTGCCATTGCAAAACAAACTTGGATTTTTCACAGGAAACACGCAGCCACACAATTTGTGCTTAATTGTACCTCACTGCACATTCAAATTAAATAAAAATCCCAGTCACTCACTTGCTTCACATAATTAGCACCAATGCCAGAATCAAGGAAAAGATCCCTTGATGTAAATAACTCAGGAGAAATACTGAAAGCAAAGGTGAACGCCCAAAGTCATTACTATAGGGCTGCAGAGCATCCAACAAGTCCCTCATTCTCCCTCCCTGGGCAGTGCCAGGAAAAGCAGCCTGCTCCCACTGAGCCACATTGATTCCTCAGCCCAGACACAGCCAGCAGTAAAAGTGACCTGTCTGGGGGCAGCTCTGCAGGGCTGCTGCCCTCCTTTATGATGTGGCAACTGCGGCACATGCCCACGCGTTCGGATGTTAAGGATCTCCTCCTCTGCTGATGGTATCCACCATCCAGTTCAGTGTAACACCTCACAACACATTATGATCAAAGCAGAACACCTAAATAAGTTACACTGCATTCTAATGCAATATTATAATAAAGATTACGAACGCGTTTTTATCCTCTGCAGACAGTACCTTGCAGCAAAGATTTACTTGCTGATGTTGCAAACGGTGTTGCAGATGTCTTTGATTATTTCAGCATCTTCCAGAGATGAATAAACACCCTTTACAAAACAAACATATTTTTGCTTGCATTCTCAAGCATCCTGATAGCATCAAATGGTGTTTTGGAATAGCAGCCGCGCGTGGTTTTGAAGCACTGTTAATTGCCTGCAGTGACACATGCGAGGGCTGAGTGGGGTGCGGGCTGGGGAGCCGCATAACACCATTACCGGCCCTTTCCATACGCCAGCACAGCAGCACAATGAGGCTTTCTTCCTGAAAGCTTATAGAAAGCTGATTACACAAAGACAGCAAAACAAGTGTGAACGGAGCCCTCGTGAATGCTTCCATTTAATTCAATGCCATTTTTTAAGAGAGAATTTAATTTACACCTTGCGTTATCTTGCTGATGGCTTGTGTGGTTACCCAGACTGAGCGTCTGTTAGAGGTGTGGCTCAAAAACTTGAAAGTTCTCAATTTCAGAAAACACTGAAAGGAACGCTCAAGAATTAATCTTCATGCCCAGCAGCTACAGCTCACCTGCTTCACTGTTCAAAGCAACAAAAAAAAGACTGTACTGTGAAGAATGTGGCATCTCACTTGCAGAGGGGACGAGAGTACATGCAGGTAAACTCCAGAGAGCCAAAATGTTTTTCCTCACACCCCAAATCTGAAAGACACCAAACCCAACATAATTTATAGAGGCCAGAGAGGATGAGTTCTGATCACAGCAGAACCACTGGATGGATTCAAGCTTCGGTAAGGGATGAAAATTAAGATCAGTTCCTTTTATTGGCATATTAAGAAACATACAATATATTTCAAGGAAATTGCAAGCTGACCCATTACGATCTTGCCCCTCTTACCACAGAAATAATTGAATACATGACCAGAAGTAGGGCATGACTAATTTCACTAAGAACTATTTCCCACTGAAGGACATAGGAGCAATAAATTAAGCTGAGATTTTAATTGCCATTATGGCCCTTGTTCCACAGCGATTTCCTCAACAACTGTCAAACGTGAGCTTACATACAGTAAAACAAAAGTGGCCAGATTCCATGAGGGAATGGATCCCTATGATCGGCAGAGAAGCTGCTGAGAAAACGCCCTGGTGGTTCAGCAAGAAACACGTGGAAAGGCAGACAGGTACAAAGTTTTGCTCGCTCTCCTGTTCAAAAATGTCAAAATGGTGAGAGCAGGACAGCTAACCATTAAAACCAGCACGTCCTCTTTCTGCTGTTTATGGAGCCTGGCTAGGAATATTTACATCATTCTCTACAACTAAACCTGATATAACAGAATCATAAAGATTGGAAAGATCAACAGGATTATCTAGTCCAACCACCAGCCCATGCCTGTGACCACTGCAGACCACGTTTCTCAGTGCTACGTCTTCCTTTTCTTGAATACCTTTAGGGATAGTGACTCAGCCACCTCTCCGAGCAGCCTGTGCCAGTGCCTCGCCACTCTTTCTGAGGCGCTGCTTTTCCTAATATCCAACCTGAACCTCAACTGGTGCAATTTTAACACCAATCTAACCTGGGAGAAGAGGCCAACCCCCACATCGCCACAACCTCCCTGAGCAGCAGACCCAAGCAAGGAAGTTAACACCCCTTCCCAGTTGCATTGCACACTCCAGGAACAAGGCCGTGCCAGATGGTGACACCGCAGGTGCCAGACTGCACTTAGCACGTGAAAGCCAGCACCCAAAGCAGGGGGAGGCAGGCACGTGGTGGGAGCTGTAGGGTTATGAGTGAGTGAGAAACCTGGGTGAGATACAGAATTCAGCCCTGTCATTTCTCTCCCCACTGATTATTTTTCTCTCAAGCCCCACCTTCACTGTTCTTTAATCCTTCTCGCTTCCCTCTCCCCTCCTCCGCAGGTTTCTTTCACTGCTTTCCTTGCAGGGCTACTCAGTTTGTGGTAAGCACCAGCGAAACCCAGCCATGCCTCAGACACAGGAGCAGCCCTATGCGAGGGTCACAGAGTGCTCTGGGATCAGGGTTTTAGTCACGCTCACTTTTACAGTTACTGATAACAAACCTGCAACGGAGAGAAGAAAACTAGAGAGCAAGAGGCAGCCGTGAGCTAATCTCTTTCAGATGAGGTCATGGATTAACTGAAAAACAGAGAGGTTGCAGATTAAAAGAAAGAAAAAAAGCATTAGCAAGCAAGTGACAAAACTTGTACAATAAAATTGTTAGAGTGGAAATGATGAACAGCCCGTGTACGACTTCCTGGGTCACAGCAGCACTCCAGGGCGCGGGGCCACTCCCACGTCTGATCTCTGCTCTCTTCAGCCCCGCGCAGGCTTGGATAGGTGCTGAGATGAAGGAACACCAGCTTATTTTGCACAGTCTGAAGTGTGGAAAAAAATCCAGGGCAGGCGTGTGCACATGCAACTGATGGAAATCAAACCTCTGTAGTGCAGATTATTTTAATTAAAGCTAGAAGAACGCGTACGATGCAACTTTCCGCCAGGCACTTTCCGTCCTGATCTTTAATTCTATGGTGATGAAAATAAATACAAGTGACTCTGCTTAACTCTCACACTGGCAGAATTACAAACTGTCTCTTCTTTTTTAATGCCAATCTGGACACTACCAACCCTAAGCAACAAAATCTTAATTATACGCAAAAAGAACACAATACAAAATAGCACTTGGCTTCTATACGTTGTTTTTCATTTGCAAAGCCCTCAAGAGATGCCCCAAAGAATCTCCTCTCCAAAAAAAGTGAACAGCAGCCTCATAGCTAGGAATCCAGGTCACATCCATGCTCCCGCCCCAGGCCCCTAATCACTGAGCCATGTTAGACCCCAAACATTCTATGGCACAGATCTATTGCATGCAAGAACCAAGACAGAAGCAGTTTGGCATTAGGAGCATGAGTACTAATTTTCTATGGGCTTTGTGAGCGTAAGACACCCAGTGAAGTCTCCACAAGGCAAAGCAGGTGAAGCTTTTGTCAGCGGACAAACAGTGAAAAAACAACATCTTACTGCATGCTTTGTGTTTTTATCACAAATTCCAGACTGAACAAAAAAGCTGCTTTTCTCTTAAATTTACTTCATACTTATGTTGGGCACAGTGAAACTGAAGGGTTCTGTTTCAGGGAGGAGATGGGGCTACCAAGCAGTGTTATCAGTTTTTTGTTTTAAGGAGAATCCAACTTTTAGTAGCTGTCGTGTAAACCTGCAAAACACAGTCTTGCAAGCAAACCTGCAAAGTCTGGTAGATGCATAATATGCCATGTAGTGGTTTTACCCTCTCTCCTCTACAATACTCACAATTACCATGAGTACTAAGAATACAATGTGCACTAGTAACTAGATCACACATCTGTTCCCACAACACATTCATTTTGTTACATCTTTTGACCTATATTAGCAAAATGATGCAAGGATTAAGGCTTTAAGCATCTTCAATGGAAAGTGCTATTTTAAAATCTGATGCATTTTGCCATTTTCAAGAGCAGCGAAGTTGAGTTCCACCAACTTCCAACTTTAACACGGCCACCTCTCTTCTACCCTGAGTGTTTCTTATCCAATATAAATATTATTTAAACCACGTGAGAAAACATACCTGCAAGCCCCACATAACTGCTATTTTATATATATGAAAACCTGAGCTACACAAAACTTATCTTCATGTATCTGTTCGCGTACCTGTATTTGAAAGAGGCTTTGTATTCTTGCATACTTTAATCTTTCATTTCACAGTTAAGAGAACTTCAGTTACGTGAATCCTGGAGACATGAAATTTGAGGGGGGAAGGAAAACATCCATTTCACTTCAAACTCTTCTTCCACGAGTGAATTCAATAGTATGACTTAGAAACCTGAAATCTACTTCTGAGCATCTGAAACTTCACATCGTTTTACCTCTCTGAAGAGATATTAGTCAGGGCTAGCGCAATATTTTGAAATGTCACTATCCCTGTCTCAAAACCAGAATTTTTAACACACTACAGATGCCTCCTACCTGCTGTAATTCAGAAATACTGCATGTGATGAGTCAGACATTCTGTATGTGATACGATATTCTAAAAACCTCTGCTCAAATCACCCGAAGAATCTCTTTCCAGTCTAAGTGAGCCAGAAATGCTAAAATAAATGACTACAGTCACTTCCCAAAAGCCTCGCTGCATCAATACAGGCACAAATTCTGAAACAAAAATATCTTGGGGGTTGAGGTGGGAAACATTGTCTCCTAAGACATTTTCTGATATCTTGACAACATAACATTATTTTTCCATAAAGCCCTTACAGAGTAATTGTGTTTATGCTGAAAGGTCAAATTTGGAAAACACGGTAGCACGCATTGGAGAGCCATTCCAACTGCACACCTGGTCCAAGTGCAGCACCAGAACAACCGTGCTTGTGGGATCCCACACAGCCACCTACATGGTGCTCCTTCCAGTATTTGATAATCACCAGTGTTATGCTGGCGCAGATGTCGGAACTGATTGCATATTTGCACAGAATGCCACACGAATAAATACATTCTCTATGCTCCCGCTAAATTTGCAGGTAAACTTCTATACTGTTGGAAGAGTTTAAACATAGACTAAATATAATAATAATTTGGGAAGTACCTACAAGAGGGATCCATCTGTTCCTTTCATGTCAAGACTCTTGATTTGCTAACTTACCACTGGCAAGCTGTGACATTGGCTTAAAACATTCCCAAAAGAGCAGTCACTTTTTAGCCCTAGAAGTCCTCAAAGAACATGCTAATACGCTCACACAGCTGAGACACAGATTTTCCTGAAGATCAACACAGAACAAAAAGTCTACCAGAAGTTACCATCAGTACCATAAACACGGATTTTCACTCAGATGTCATTCACCATATAAGGAAATTAAAAACGCCATAATTATGCAGCACATAAACAATACTGGAAGTGATGATTAAGAGTCTTCACCATCTGATAGATATCTGGCTGTCAGAACACAGAACTAAAAGGACTTTCCCGGTCACCGGTCTCTTTCCATTTTCGTAACTTAACCCCACGTTGGTTTGTTCCACAGCTCCTAAAACCCTTAGTGGAGATGGATCTGGAGGTAGCTCAACAGTTTTCCTTCCATACGGTTAATAACGGTTTGTTCCCACTGCATGTTCCTGTGTCTGATCTGTCCTTAAGATCTATTATTTCTTCACATTCTGGCAAGATTTCCTAATCACACCAACACAGATTCCCAGCAGTATTTAGCTGCCACTAAAGCAGCACAGTCCATTGCAGACTGAATCTCTTTGCTTTGCACATGGGAGATCAGAACATGGCGTTTGAGAACTATCGCCTCTCAGACACATAACTTTCCTCCCTTTTCTGTACTTAATGTGAAGCCAGAATTACACGTGCTTCAGCAGCGTAACACACCACTGCATGATTACCTGGGTCTTTCTCCTCCTTTTGCAGCAGCAATCCTTCTGCTTGGTGTCTATGCACACCCTGTATATTCAATTCTGCACCTTTTCTAATTCTTCAGTTTTCATGGTTACCAGTCCTTTGGATAATCATTTCACATTCTTCCCAGTGGTCTTAACGTTCTTCGCCCCTCCCTCCCCCCAATCTGAACATATTTTCTGCCGTCTTACTTTTTTTTTCTTTTTTTTTTTTTTCCCAAAGAATTCATGGCAAATAATTTAAAAATCAAAACAACCAATTTCTAGCTTTTCATGAAAAGGCATCGCCTTGTGTGCTAATCGACAGCGTGCTGAGTGATGGTCAGTGGTATCAAAGATCAAAGAAAGCATTGGAAAATTCTCTCTTTCTTCAGCAAACATTCAAAGACCAAGGTAGGCATTGCCAAACGTGAAATACAGTGAACAACAAGCCCTGTGTCTCACTCTTTTCTAAACAGTTCTTTAACTTTTGCACTGGTTGCACTTGAATACTAAATGTAAAGAAATATGTTTGTGTACCTTTCGCTTTTCATTGGCGCTGAAGTAAGTTTAGGGAGCACTATTTTAAACTCTGACCAATTTAGGCTGACTCTTTCTTTTGTTTTGAAGTTTTGCAGCATTTCAAAGCGAAGAAAAGTAATTAAGCCACAGCACTCATCCTGTTCCTATTGTTACTCACCGGCTAAGCAGTATGAACTACAAAAATGTGATTAGAATCAGGGAAAGCAAAGACTCCATTTTTGTGATGCAGCCCTCTTGCTTAGGTGTGTCGCCTGACCAGTTCTTTAAGCAGCTGCTGCTTCTCAAACATTGATACACCTTTTTTGTCATCCCATGATAAAAATCCTTATTTAGCTGGAAATGAAGACAGACCCAAGCTTTTTTTTATTATTATTTTTTAATGAAATTTAAATAGTTTAATAGGAAAGAGTATGTTTTAAAGCCAAGCTATTTGTTTCATGCTAGGCCTTAAAAATTGGATTTACTAGCAAATAATGGAAATAACCTGTATAGGTTGTTTTAATGTACGGCCTTTTATAACACTATCCTGACTAATGGAAAAATTATCCCTACAAAATACTTTTTTAAATATGAAAACTACAAAATATTTGCTTTATCCACTGGCAGGACTTTGAAATTCTCCAGAATATTTAAATTTAAATGTGTCCGCCTAAGAAAGTTTACAAATGCCAATCCAACTCTGCAACAAAAATTCCAAACAGAACTGGAAATTAGAACAACTCAACCAGATCATCCCACTGTAAGAATATTATATTTCAGTTCTGCATAAACACAGACCCGCGTGTTTTGTCGTCTTTTAGAGGTTTGTCACGTCCCACAGAATACAGCGTATGTTTATTTCCCCATTACTTTTTTCCTTCCATTTCCTTAATACCATTTCCTTATTTACATTTAAAGCACTATCTAATCTGTTCCGTTGACATTTTTCTGCCCTTTGGGCTTTTCTAGTCTCAATTCTATCCTCATCCCAGGAGATCCCTCCCCCCTTCTTCTAAAAGAGTTTTTCGTTTGTTTGATTGATTTCCATTTTGTTCTTTCCCACCTACAGGTAAATATTCTACCAAAAAGAACAGAAACAAGCAGAATGGCAACAGCAGTGGGAGTTATCAGGACATTTGCAAGTCATAACTGAGCAGTAACTTCAACAGCTACACTCTTTTTGATAGAAAAATGTCATGCTTTTTTTTTTAATATATATTTGATGGTATTTGACATACTTGCTAATATGTCTACTATAAACACAGCGTTGTGCCACACACAACCAGACTGCAGACAAAGCAATATGGCAAACACTTTGACGAATTCAACCTAACACAAAAAGTGTCCAGATCCTAGCAGCAGCTGTAATGGTAAGAACATTCAGAAACAAAGCACCCCGATAGCCTAAGAACAGTTTTGCCAAAATAAGGAAAGTTCTGTGCAGTGAGATTATAATCTTTCAAATTTCAGACTGATTGCCCAAGGATCGCAGTAAAAAACTAAACTCAGAAGCAAGGAAGTATTAGGTTGGAAACACCCCAGCTTCCTAAAAATTAAAAATTATTAAAAAGCAATAAATCTGCTGATCATCCTACAATTTAACTGTTTTCTTGTCCAAGGGAATAAACAGCAGGATACAAGTTTGCAACATTTGTTTACTTTTTTGTTTTTCCTCCAAACTTTTTGGACTAATTAAAGAAAATATCCTCAGAGAAAAGAAAAATTAAACGAACACAAAGAAACGTCATGACAAATCCTGAGACAAATTATCCTACAACACTGCTTGTCTACGAAAACTGGTTGGAATAATACACATACCGGAGTACTCAGTGACAGCATACAAATCAAAAGTATTTGGAAATTATTGAGTTGTGCATGTTTTTAAACGACAAAACATGCTGACGGGTTTGCTTTTAAAATCTCTGGCTGTTTGTTATCAAAGTTAGAAGATCATTTGCATACCAATACACATACTGTAAACATGACATTCTCATTAAGGAAAGATGGGTTTACAGTAATTCGATCTTTTACAAAAAAGCTCTTGGTGCCTAACTCTTCTAGAAAACTAAACCAATGTTTCCACTCTCAAAGTTGAAACGTTACCGCGTTAGGAAATAGCTCTGCCTATTTGGTAATCAGAAATATAATCGAGCGGCACATTTCCATTTGCTCTTCAGCTGACAGTTTCAGCTTCATTACATTTTACAAGAAAACAGCAGACTTGCAGAGGTCCTGTAAATTCTTTCATAACGCAACTGAAGTTTAATTACAGCGGTGAAGAAAAGCAGCAGTGATGCAAAATAAGATCAGCCCAATTGCCCTTATCTGATGATAGGATCTCTCTTCCTGTTTGGCTTGCAGCAGTGAGGACTTCTTGTTTTGTTTCATTTTTTGTTTTTTTTTTTCTGGTCAGGCTGCCTGTCTCAAGACTGATACAAGCAAGTAGTTAACATGCCCCTAGAATTCCACCTTGAGAATGATCCTCATACCAATATAGCCAAGTTTCAATCAGTAGGTCGGGGAATGATACTAATGTGAAGAAAATTATCTGGATAGCTCATATGTTCGCTTAGCCACTGTAGTGGTGTTTCCAGCATTGGCTCAATTCCATGAATCATCACTTGAGTCGTCTTCTCTCCATCTAATTCAAAGAAAAAGAGAAACCACTAAGTACATCATTCAAAGTTCACAGAAAGATTAAACATTTACTTATGCTTAATTTACAGTAGATTTAATTGGTGTTACAGAGTTCAGCCTTTAACAGAATGAAAAGCAGGAAGTACCGGCATGGAGAAAGCTGAGACTGGTATCATCTAAGAAAGAAACTAAGGTAAAATAATTCCAATTAAAAATTGGTTTAAAATGAAACTTAATCCAAGCACCATTCTTCTCCATTAGTTTCAAGTTTTATTTTTCTTACTCTTTCCCTACAGAAATCACACCTTGGTGTCAATACGTTTAAGGTATATCTATCCCTCCCAGACATAAGCCACATGAATATTTTTTGTGAGTATGCTTAAGATTAGGCTTCCTAAAAATTACTAATGACATGTTTTTAATGCTTAATATGCTTTCTGCTGAAAAAGAGTGTATGCAAAAAAAAAACAACAAACCAAACAACCAAACAACTCATAACATATGTAATGTTCCTGCAGTAATTTTGGTTTGCTAAGAATAATTTACTTGAGAATCTAGCAATGTTACTGAAAGTTACTCAGAAGACTGAGTTGGCACCAGCTTTTTCTCACTTAGTTTCGTCTCTTGGAAAAGCTATGTTTGTAAATGATTCCCAGTACGACAAGGATATATTCTAAGAATATTTCAATTCTTTTTATTTATACTTGTCCCGGAGGATGCAAGTACTTTGATCCTTTGATTCAAATGATGGGAACCAGCTAAAGCAACTGACATAACTGCCACAAAATGAACTAAAAAAAACCTGAAAATGAAAATTTATTTCAGAGTCATGATATGAGAAGTGCATTTAAAATATGCTCCAAATAATGGTTAGGGGAAAAAAAAAAAGTAAGTGGTGACCTTCTGCTGTTTTTATACTATACTCTGGCTTTCTCACATGGACCTACCACAGTGAAATCCAAATTCAGCGTGCAGAAATACCACTGCCTTTTCTAACTGGCATTTTATCCCCCTACCATCTACAGAACAGACCAAACCAAACCAGTGTGTTGCCCATGAGAGAAAGTAGAATATAGGATGCCAGAAGTACCATTATTGGCTCTTTTATTCAGCTCCCCCAGTTACAGCATAACTCCTACTTTATAAGACAGATAAAATCTTATTTGTGTTCAGTAGCCTCAATGCTTTGAAAAATGCCTGAAAAAGGCAACATTATTTTAGGAACAATCACTCTTGAATACACTGTTAACTTTATACTACAAACAATTCCTACTGCAGAAGCTGACAATTACGTTTGTCTAAAATAAAGCATCATATATTAGTTACATTAACTACGTATGGTATTCTGTTCTGTAAAGATTGTTGATGAAAAATAGAAAGCTTGATTCCATGGATGGCATAGTATACATGTTCTCATACTTGATTAAGTATGAACAATTGCTGGTTTCTGGTTTCACTGCAGACAGGTCAGAAAACAGCAGATCATGTAAAATAAATGTCTGGTATTTCCAACCAAAATAGATATTTACAGGGTTGAAACACTACTCATCAAGTACTACTCCTAAAGAAAAAAATTCCCAGTAAGTTTTCATGCTGAGAAGCTGAGAATATCCCACATTTTCAAAATCAAGTAAAATATATGTTCAAAACTTTCAAACTAAAGTCAACCTATGGTATTCCATAAATTGGCTGTAACATTGATGACAGATGTCTGTGTTTCATAATATCAGTTAACTGTCAGAGAGATCTCATTTGCATGCAGAGATGGCAGAAAATACAGTATTAGTTTGCAGACCTATTTTACAGCAATTTTGTCACTGCATACAGGGGAAAAACCCTTCAAAGCTCAGGAAAAAAAATTCAACAAGAGTTAAACTGTGAACACAGATCACAGAAGAATTTCTTGTTATGTGATAATATGAGATGTGTTACTGCAAAGTTTGATCACATCATACTATAAAACTCACACAATAATTCAAATGTATTATCATGCATATTCTTTCCTTAAAAAAACCCTATATTTTCCACTTCTTCCCAATTCTAACCTTGTCCTTAAAAGTTGTAGTGAATCGTACATCTCTTTCATCTGTAAATTTAGCAAGAATGCTCTTATTAATGGGCTGAGTGATAGAAACATTAAGAGTCCGGTCAGGACTTCTTCAATTCTTGTCAGGACAGTCTTCAATTCTTTCTTCCTTTTTCATCAGTGAATCATTCACAATCACTCTCCACCTGGACATTATCTGGTCAATGTAGTACCTCTAAAGTTTCACCAAAAAAGCCATTGGCTTCCTTACAGCTTTCAAGAATGCACTGTAATCTAATGCCAGAAATTTTACATATTAAAGAAAAGAGAAAACAAAAGATTAACCTGAAACCACTCTGCTCGTGGCAAACACACATTGGCTATTACACACGTCAGTGTTCACAGACAGTTCAGCCTAGGTCCAGATTGTGCTAGCTCCCTATGCACAGCTGTTTTTAGCAAAATCCTGCACTAAGATGGATCAGAAATTGCAGAATTTGAGCATCACCTTCTAATGATTGTAGGAAAAGCTTATAAACACTTTCCTTGACTTCTTTTTTAAATAACAATATTTTTGGATGTGTGCGTGTGTGTACTAACTTGATGCCTTTTGCTTAAAAATGAAATGCAATTTATCTGCATGTCCCCATTTCCTCTTCCCTACCCAAGATATACAAGATTTGTATGAGTTCCTTTCTCATACAAATCTTTTATTCTGTTCCTCAGCAAATTGAGAAAGTCCCAGGGGTCAATGAAGAATTTATGCTGTAATTAGAGTCTACATTTCTGCACTAGTGCTGTTTGTGCCTTAGTATTATCTCTGACAAAACATCACTTCTCCTTGCTCCCCCAGAGGCTTGACTAAAGAGATCTTATCTACTAAATCCGTAATTACTGTAGCCTTCTTCCACAAAATCCTTTGTTTCTACTTCAGCATTTTCCCTTCCTTTCATTACTATAGAACATAAACTCTCACTTAAGTTGCATTTACCCAAACTTTCTCAACTTTCACATTTTGAGTAACTTCCCCATTTTGATCACATACAGAGTCTCTCTCATACATAGCTACTCTATTTAACAAAAGCTGAAAACAGGAGATACGTTAAAAACTTTGCTGAAAAACACTCATTTTCTCAAGAGCTGCCTGTCTAATTAGCAGCCACATTACCACTCTGATCTGGGTTCTTGAAGATTTGCTAGCTTCTTCTGAAAGCTTCATCTACCTGGTTTATATCTGTAACAGGTTTGCGTAATGCTTTTCTTTCCATTACTGTTTGTAAACTTTTAGGAACTGTAGATCTGACACACCAAGCATTGTTCTCTGCTGCCCCACTCCATATTCTGTTGCACAAAGCATAAAGAGACTATTGGAATGCCTCTGTAAAAGAGTACAAGTTGCTAAATGCAACATATTTTAAATGAGTGACATAAGATTTAAACTGCTTAATTAAGTAGAAGATTAATGCCATATCATTGGACTATGTCTATAAAAATTAGAGCTAATAACTTCGCTCATCTGTGTTGCATGAGGTCCAGACATGGAAAGATCAAACTGTCAGCACCCATTTTACAATGCAGAACGTAATGTAGCAAAAACCCCAGAATTTTCTCAAAAGCAATGTTAAAATTTTCTTGTCACCCCGCTGACTTCTCCTTTTAAGTCAAGAAAAAGTTGGGTTACATGCTAGGTATCATATGACATACAGATGGTTTCTTTTACTTTGTTGCAAATTAAGGAAGAAGAAGAAGTGAAAATATCAGAAAAATGAAAGCAAGGCAATAAACATTTCATAGAAAATTTTACAATGTGTGTACACAGTAACTATTTCCATCAGAGCATTTACAGTATTACTGAATTGATGTACAAGTGATAAATACTATTTCAGCATTTACAAAAAAGCCCAAGACAAAATAATTAAGCCACCTGCTACCAGAATGGCTATTGAAGAGTCAAGTGATTTTTCCTTTGGTTTCCCTGTGAAAATTCCTGAATTCAAAAACCAGTATAAGACCCTGAAAGTTGGCAAATAAACAGAGATTATAAAGTTTTACCAACAAACTTCACAAAGTTCCATCTGTAGAAGGCACACAACTAAGACTACCTGTTGCACACCAACACATTCTGGGGATATTTCAGATTTCCTAACTTAGACACTCTAACTCAAAGGCTGCAACGTAGAGTACGCACCTGAAGGCATACCATGTCTAGTCAGAAGTTTTCCAACACCATACGAAAAGTACAGAGAGAAATGGTCAGCTCAGATTGAAAGGAAAGAAACAGATTTCTATCTCAGTGCTCCCAGTCAGGAACCCACCTTGATCCAGCCAAACAAAGCACTGGTATAGGACTCTCTTGGAGTTAGGCATCTGACGGAAGGAAATGAGATGGTGGTGGTTGCTGCATCTCAAAAGAGGCCATGTGAGACTGCCTCAAAGCTCTCCTCATCCTCAGGCAGCTCCAGTCCACTTCACTATCCCCCTCTGGGGAGAATGCCCAACTACACTGTTTGCTCTTGCTAAGCTTCCTCTAAAACCCTCAATATTAAATAATTTATGAGAGGGAAAGAGAGAGAACAAAGAAAAGACAATACATAATCTTCAGGGAAGTTAGGAAGATGTGCAATGTCATGGTAACTCACGATTAGTTCTTCTATTTCATTTAGCCATATAACTGCTTGCTAACTTAAACACTCAAAATCAGAACAAGAGAATTAGCTTATTCAGCATCAATTCAGACAGTTATACATTCTCCTGATGTAACCTAAATACTACCGGATGATCTCTATTTAGAGAAGAATTGAAGCAGGTGAAGAAAGCCTTTCAAATGGATTCAAGTGTCTACAAGCAGAATAGTGATGATGAACTATTCCTGGCAAAGCAGCATATTTCAGCCACTTTTCACCCATATTAGCACCACAATGCTCAGAAATGCTACAGCTAGAAACTCCCTTTCACCTACCCAAGACCACTGTCTCTAGCCAACCTACATCACTGTGATGCATCACTTAAAACCTCATGGCTTGAAATGCCTCCATTCAGACTTGTTGCCTCTTACCACTCACAGATCAGGGCAACTTAGCTAGCTTAAATGCTTTCACTGTCAGATATTGCAAGACATGTGGGATTTAGCAAGAATTTCCCTAGCGTACTTAGAAATGTATGCAAGTCCTCTGCATATTAAGTCCCAGAACTGAGAGCAGCCATTAAAATGGACAATTTAGAACCCTTTCTTATTCAGAGACTCACTACTTACTAAACTGCCTTTAAAACCCCCAAAAGGGAAAACAGTACCTTGTGTTCCAAACTAGGAAATCAAATAATGTGCTTCCAGCATGATAAATGGCCACAGGAATATATTAGACAGTGATACTAAAAATTGTAGGGACTAAGAATAAACAAGGAAAATGTCATGCGCTATCAACCTTATGAACAACGTAACAGAAGAGGTTCCCAGCATTTTCAGATGTGAAATGGGCCATAAAAACTTGCTTGCTTGTCTTCAAAACACATCACAGGTTCTGGATTAGATATCACTAATGGTACTCCTGACAACAGGTTATACCACACAGTATAACAGGGAGCAAAGATTTCCCTCTTTTGTGACTCTTCTGTAGCTGCTTTCCTTTCCATCCCTCCTGAACTTTGCATCACCAGGCAGCAGAACAGCTCTTTAAGCGCAGGTACCTCAAAGCAGCCAAAACACTCCTCAACCATGTGTGTTCACAGATGGTGCTTTGGACATCTCAGAATCTGAAAAGACACCCTGACATCTTTATGGGGCAGACTTTAATCTGCCTCCCTAGGATCCCTTAGGAAATTATTTACAGATAGGTAACCTTCAGTACTGTGCTTCACATGTAGCTGCAACTACCAAATCTATCACTGACAAATATTGTTGACAGCTTTTAAAACAAGTCTCTAGCAAGCAAAAGTTAAAATTTCCCTGAAAACTAATGTTTTTGTTTGTTTGCTTGTTTGTTTATGATTAAGAGCAATGAATTGCATGCAAGTCTTTCACAGAAGACTACACTGAATAGCAAGCAAAAAAATTCAAAGCTTTTACGTTCTAACCTGTAACCACAAGCAGTAAGAAAAACTGGATAGTGGTTGGAGTTACCCTCCCATTTGCAGGCAGGCCAGGCCGGTTACTTAGCAATATGCAGAGAAAAGACAGCCTCAGACAAGTCTTGTGGTCCAATGACTTGTGCACCAGTTGCAGGCTATAAACAAACACAACCACTCAATGAATGTAACTTTGTGCACTTATAAGTAGGTCTGTACTTGTAAGTCTTTAAAAAAACAAGAACAAAACCCCAAAACTGCAACATTGTCAGTAATAGTTCAATTTGGTACAGTAGTCTTTCAACTGCTGGAACTGAAACTGACAAACAGCATTTAGCTCTCCAAGAAAAACCTGTTCAAACAGAAAATAATCCCAATGTCTACAGCTTAAACTGATAATGAATAGATACTATTTACAGCAAAGCAATTACTTTTATTGCATGTGCCACAAAGTTGCACCTGCTTATAGAATACTTGTAAACTTCAAAATAAATAAATACATAAATAAATAAACATCTAAGGGATATTTATTAAAATTTTAACACTACTTTTGTAATATTTAGTTTAGTCAGACACCACGTCTTTTTTCATCTACGGCAAAATATTTCTTTGCTTTGTCAGCAAACTAAGCTATGGAATGAAATCAACCTATATAAATCAAATATTTATGCTTTTCATTTTTTAAAGTATTTTTTAAAAAGATTTCTGACAGGTGCATGTGCAACAGAAATGAAGTACAGAAATGCTGTGAGAAATCCAGATTTCACTGCAGCAGTGACCTCAATATAAAGGTCTCAAATACTAAAACATTTTTAACAAATCTTACCTACCCACCAGTTGAGTACAACCAGGTACTCAATACCTGCACAGTTTTACGATAAGTGAACACAAAAAAATGTTGAGCTTGGTCTCATCTCAAGACCAACTGATCACATGCTCCTCCTAATGAGTTCAGCACATGTACTTGGAAGAGTGGATATTAAAAGTCTCTTTACTAACACAAAGTTTTTAAGCAACTACTACTTCGAAGTCTAAAAGAATTACACATCCTATATCAAGTTGGATTTTTTTACTTTAAAAACTGTTTAATTAGGAATGAAATCTTAGTACAAGCTTTCAGAAGTTTCACAATAGTCTACTTCAATCAAGAGTCAAAGGCTTTCCTTACTTCTCTGAAGCACATCCCTGCTTACTTCTCTGTGAATTCAACTTCATTGCTACTCACAGAAGTTTCATCATTGCCAGAATCACTCATTCCCTCAGCAATCTTAACATATTTTCCACCTTCCTTTAATCACACATAAGCTAACAGAATTCCCTTCCATTCCCCTATTTTGGAGTAATTAGCAGTTTAAAGAGAAACACAAATGATGATATATTGGATCGCAACTGGCAAGATATGCTGTTCACTATGCTCTGAGCAAGAATGAGAAAATAAAAAATCCGAGAAGCTGACTCTAAAATAGCCTAGCCACAACAAAAGGTTCTGTCTGACCTCAAAGCTTTAGAGGCTGATGTGTGACACGATGGCACAGCAATGACTTGTCATTCCTTCCTGCAAATCCTGCCAGCACTGGGGAAAGCCACCGATGCTGATTCAGGTGAAGAATTCATATACGGAAATATATGTTGAATACAGTAGTCAGAACCAGGTTTTTTTCCCCTCAAAATTACTCTGCATTTGGAACAAACATTGTTCCAAATAAAAGAGCAATTTGGGGAAGAATTTCTGTTCAGATTTAATTTTTCAACATGAGTCTAACTTAACCATCAGGTAGAAATTTTTAACAGGCAGCAACACATCTCTCATTTTAATCACTGAAGTACCATAAATTCAATTGCTCAAATTGAAGGTCATAGCTTTCCAAAATATGTCCAAGGCTCTGGATATTTTTGATATCTGCTTAAATACCACACACTACTTTTAACCACGGCACACTCCTTGCCCAAACACAACCAAAGCTAAGTTAAATCCAACACTTTATAAATATACAAATACTTAAATTTTTTTTTAAAGGAATGTTAAATTTTATTCCATTTGTCAAACAACCCCATAATCTCTCTCTCTCTCTTTTTTTTTTTTTTTTTAAGAAAAAATATTATTATCCTCCAAAATGATCAGTTCAAAATATCAATCTCTCTTCACCCTGGTTTATATTTGTTATTCACATCACCAGCTCAATTTCACTCTTAATCCCTTGATGTCATTCTACCAGAACCCCTCCTGAGAACTGCTGCTTCTTAGTCCAAAAGGCTATGGTAGAACTGGACCTGTGTCAATCTTAGTGAATTCTGTTCTTGCAAAGTACCTGACTATAAAAGCAAAACTGCAAAAAACATCTAGATTATTCCTCCATTATGATACTGCTGTGAAATTCACATTCACTGTTTCGGAGCCATGCTTGAATTAGTGCTGTATTTCTCTATTTCTCTATGCACTTTTGATCCAGGCCACTTGGTTTATCTCCTCAGGATCTTCTTGTGGCAGATGGCTGAGATATTTATTATGTTAAAGGAGAGGAAACTTATCTTGCCACCATTCTCAGTATGATTAGGTTCTCTGGATGATATTCCAGTAGTCCTAGACTTCTCCATCTACAAAATGAAAGTAGGTGAATATACAACATCATCTTTATTAAGCATAATTAAACTCCGTGGGAAAAAATAAAGAATTTGGCATTATTCTTATTCATTATTTTCTTCAAGCAATTTTTCCTCTCAATTTCCTGACATCCTCTACCACAAGTCAATCTTCACATTAGATTGCTGCATTTCTGAAAAACAATTTGGCCAACCACCTCTTACAGAAGTTTAATTAGCTTCAGAACAGCTTGTGAGAATTAGGGATGTGCTTCAAATCACACAACAGCTAGGCAGTAGGTACAAACAAACTAGAAACCATTTTTCTATCTCACTGAAAAAGTTCTTAGCATTTAGTTTCAAACACCAGTAAATGCAGGTTGCATGAAAAGTCTTTTTTTATATATATATTTTTTAATTATTCTTGTGTATTTCATAGAAGCTCTTAATAAAGTTGTTGTAGGTAATCCCAAGATAATTTATGACAAACCAAAAGTGCTCTTCTTCAACCATGAAAATTTTTGTATTTAAAAAGTTTTAGAATACTGAGTCTAAGATACTTCTCAAACATCCAAGCCCTAGGAAAAAAGTTATAAACAACCTAGCAGCAAATATTCTGATATTCCTTCTTCCTTGCTAGTATCCATGCCTTAGCTTAAGCCTTGAACTGGTAATGAATCTGTGTCACTTTATATTGTACTCAAATTCACAATTAAAACTTTTTTTTTTTTTTTTTGTAAAGCACTTAAATTTGGCTATGCATATGTGAACAAAAAGGGAAATTCTATGCATATTGAGCTACCATCCACATAACAAGCAAGCACACAAGATTTGTATACGGACGAGGAATAGGAAAGGTTGTGTTAGGAGTTGTGTAACTTTCCAAATAGCAGAACATTGACTTATGAGTTAACCCTTACACGTACCATGCATTTAATCAAGTTTGAGGTTTTCCCTCTCTAAACTTCCTACAGGTGACCTTCAGAAATTAAGGCTTAGTTGTGTACAGACAGGAAGCTAAATGTCACCAAGATGGTTCTTGAAAAGTTGAAGCATTTGATAAAGATTAGTATAAACCCAGTTCATTTGCTGTAAGAATTCGTGTTGCTAACTGTTCATAAAGACTTTTAAAACATCATTGTTTTCAGCAGTGTGGTTCTTCCAAACATCTAGCAAATTCTTACAAAATACAATCTTATATTTCATATGCATATGCACATATATGCACTTTTAAAGGTTTTTAATGGCATTCTTGAACTTTCAACCTCTATTTTACTTCATTTTCAAGTTAGTATAATTCACATAATGCCTGCAAATATTATTAGATTGTAGCCAAATCACCCACTTATTATAATTAACTTTTCGGCTACTCAAATGATGAACTACTCCTAGCAAGACAAAGCAAAGGACTGCTGTTGCTGCAACATTCAATTGCGAAAGCATCAGCAACTTTACTTGTTTTCATAAAGTCATGACAATATTTTTTAGTTTATCTGCTCAGTTAAATAAATCAAACTCACATGTGGACTTTCTGACATAATTATAATTTAAAAACATTTGCCTGAAAAGTGATAGGAGATATACACAGATCAAAGATCTAATGGTTGCTATTTTATGTTTTGCACCTTCCTCCATTTAATGGGAGGAAGATAAACAAGTTTTGCCTTTTTTAAATGCTACTTGCAACAGTATTATTATGAAAGTTAACCAAAGTAAACTTCACAAGCAACATAAACATGAAAAGGTGGATGAGCTCAATTAACCTGTAAGAACAGACAATTTTGTTCCATGTCTGACAAATTCTCCAACTTCTGCTAAGCTGATTAGTAAAAACCCAGCTAATTGAATCCATTGATGTGAAAAACCACAGGCTCAAATCTGTACTGCATACATCAAGCTGAAGTATTTCTCCTTCAGCCATGGCGCTAATAGTCAGTGGGGTCAGGTCAAAGAGGGTTAAAGTGAGTCAGGATATAGCCAAAGGAATACATCAAACACTGATTTTAAAAGGGCAATTAATCTTAGACAGAAATGCTTCCTGGGGAATGAGATCTCAATCTTAAGAGCACACTACATGATGTAGCAGTAAAAATGTACATATACAAGCTTAGAGAGCTTTCATCCTGTGATCACAAACAGAAGGGGAGTGCTGTTTGTCAGAGAAATACAAACTTTCTAAAATACTTACATTACCTTCTTCCAGACCCTTACTCATTGAAAAATAAGTTCTTTAATGAGTAGGCAATATAGTTTGCACACATAACATTTCTTTTTCTGTACACATACCGTAAGTTCTTTTAAGCAGCTAGTAGATTAAAGCATTTAGTGATCTCTACCACAACACAATTATTTACTCTTGAAAAAAATAGGAAAGAGTAGATAAAGAAGCAATGGAATACCTGACGGGCTATTTAAACAGAACAGTAACTTTTTTAATAAAGTCACAAGATAGCTATTTGTTCAAAGGTAAGATTACATATTAATTTTCCTCAGAAGGTTCATTTTAATTTTTCCCTATCAACATACCTGAAGAATTTGCTTCAACAACTCATACATTATCACATATCTTTTTAGACAAATGTTGACTTCTTTAGAGTCCAGGAAGTATTTTTTCACTTAAAGCAGAACTGAAGATCCATGACATTTTTATTCACGCATGCAGTACTTGTAAACAGGAATTTGCTAAATTAATGTCATTAAGACATGTGGATAAAGCAATGTAGGAACACGGTTCAGAAATGAGTTACAGCTTATTTTGTTGTACTAGTATGTGCATGTAAAGAGCTGGCTCTGCAACCAACCTTCCGTTGGAGGGTACTGACTCCTAATAGCAGGAGTAGATTTGTTTGTGTATCTGGTACACACGTGGTTTCTTTGCTTTAATTCACAGAATAACAGAATGGCATGGATGATCTTTAAGGTACCTTCCAATCTCCCTGCCACAGAGAGGGTTGCCAATCACTACATCTGGCTGCCCCAGGGTCCCATTCAACCTGGCCTTGAACCCCAGGGATGCCCCAGGGATGAGGCATCAACAGCTTCTCTGGGCAACCTGTGCCAGTACCTCATCTCCCTCTGAGTAAAAAATTTCCAACTAACATCTCTGCTCTTTTAGTTTAAAGCTATTCTTCCTTGTCCTATGACTATCAGAACACATAAAAACTGGACTTCCCTCCTGTTTACAAGCTCTACTCAAATACCAGAAGTTCACAGTAACATCTCCTTGGAACTTTCTCTTCTCCAAGCTAAACAAGCCCAACTCCTTCAACCTCTCTTCATAAGAGAGGTGTTTCAGCCCTGTTTGTGGTCCTCCCCTACACACACTCCAAAAGCTCCACATCTTTTTTGTGCTGGGTACTCCAAGCCTGGACAGAGTACTTCAGATGAGGCAGAGTACAGCGGGGACCATTACCTCCCTTGCCCTGCTGGCCACCCCTCTTCTGATGCAGCCTGCAATACGGTTGACCTTCT
Source organism: Centrocercus urophasianus (assembly GCF_019232065.1). NCBI lineage: Eukaryota > Metazoa > Chordata > Aves > Galliformes > Phasianidae > Centrocercus > Centrocercus urophasianus. The sequence continues at coordinate 36,357,474 of NW_024884142.1, forward strand.
GGGCTACAAGTGCACACTGCTAGTTTACGTCCAGGCTTTGTCCACTTGGACCCCCAAGTCTTTCTCCATAGGGCTGCTCTCAATGAGTTCTTCTCCCAGTAAGTATTCTTATCTGGAATTACCCTAATCCAAGTGCAATACCTCATGCTCTGCCTTGTTGAACCTCATTGGTTCATGTGGTGGGTTTAAAGCCTGTCCGGGTCCATCCAAATAGCATTTCTTCCTTCTATTGTATCAACTACATCACTCAGCTTGGTATCATCAGAAAACCTGTTGAGGGTGCACTCGATCTAGGTTGTTGATAAAGATGTTGAAGAGCACCTCTCCCAAGACAGACCCCTGGGGGAAACCACTCATCACCAGCCTCCTCCTAGACACAGAGCCATTAATCACAACCCTCTGACTGCAACCATCCGATCAACTATTTATCCACCAAATAGTCCAGCCTTTAGCTCCACCTCTCTTCAATTTAGAGACAAGGATGTGGTGTGGGATCATACCAAAGGCTTTGCACAAGTCCAAACAGGCAACATAAACTGTCCTTTCTTTGTCCACCAACGCCTCAATCATAGAAGGCCACCAGATTGGTTACGCATGATCTGCCCTTGACGAAGCCCTGACAGCCCTTGACACTGGCTGTCTTGGATCACCTCCTCGACTCATGTGTGCCTTAACATAGCTTCTAAGAGAATCTTCTCCATGATCTTCCCAGGCCTAAACAAGAGGCTCACCTGTGTACAGTTCCCTGGGTCTTCCTTTCTCAAAAATGGGAATGATGTTTCCCTTTTTCCAGTCACTGGGGACTTCACCTGACAGTAAATTTCAAATACGATGGAGAGTGGCTTAGCAATCACATCAGCCAATTCCTTCAGGACCCTGGGATGCATGTCGTCTGGCCCTGTATACATGAACACATTCAGTCTCGTGAGGTGATGTCTAACTTGCTCTGCTCTTTCAGTGGGAGCAATTTCGATCCCCTGACCAATACTTAGAGGTTCAGGGACACGAGAGGAGTGGGAAGCCTGACAGCCAGTGAAGACCAAGGCAAAGTACTTGCTGAATACCTCAGCCTTTTCCATGTATGTATGGAAGCAAGTTATCCCTTCTCATTTATCAGAAGGGGTACACCCTATTTTTCGCATCTCTCACCAAGATCAGTGTCATTTGCATTTCAGCTTTCCTGATCCCATCTCTTCACGTCTGGACAGCATCCCTGCATTCTTCCCAGGACACGTGTCCCTGCTTCCAATCTCTATGCATTTCCTTGCTTTCCCTTTGTTTGACCAGCAGGTCAGTCATGTCAGCTTCCTGCCTTCTCGGTTTGATTTCTTGTGCTGAGGCAATGGAGAATTCTTGTGCTCTAATTCCTTAACCAGATGGAAGTTTGCTCACTTGAAATTCAGGGCTCTGATTCTGCTCTATGCCAGAACCATATTCCTATAGACTGTGAATTCAACCAGGGCACGATCACTACAGCCCAGACTGCCTCCAATCTTAACCTCTTCAATGATCTCCTCAGTATTAGTAAGCAGCAGGTCCAGCAAAACTTCACCTCTGTTTGGTCTGTCCAACACCTGGTCTAGGAGTTTCTTTAATTGTGTTGCTTTCCCAGCAGACATCTGTGTGATAGAAATCCCACACCAGCATGAGAGCCGGCAAGTGCAACGCCTCCTGTAGCTGAAGCAAAAAGGCCTCATCAGCAGGCTGCTCTCAAACAGGCAGCCTGTAGCAGACCTCAACTACCAGAAGTCCTTTATTGGTCTGGTCCTTAATTTTAACCCACAAGCCCTCAATCTGATCATGAGTATTTCTCAGAGGCAGCCCTTTGCAGTCTATTCACCTCTTCCCAAAGAGAGCAAACTTCCAGTGAATAACTGTTTGCATTAAGATATGGGACTTAGCGAAGCTTCTTATCATATTTTGCCATGGTAAGTGTGCTGACAATACCCAACAAGGAAAAAGAGCAAGGGGTGCAAGAGACATTCAGATCTTCAATGACTACAGCATCTCTGTAGTGCCAAGCCACTATATAAGACTTCAGCTCTGATATGAAAACAAATTTCACCTTTCTTGCAAATATTCTGCCAAACAAAAATATGAATTACCCACGAAATGTGAAGATACCAACATCTTTGACTAAGATGAGCCATTCAAGAAGGGAGTACCTACAATTAACAAGCACTGCTGAATCCTTATAGAATGCAGTAAATACAATACAGTGTTTATTAGTGGTGTATTTCATCTTACGTTGTTGTAAGGCTAATACTTTTTCACATCCAGCCTGGTCTTGAACGCCTCAAGGGATGGGGCATCCAAGCCTCTTTGGATCACCACCCTCTGTGTGAAAAACTTCCTTCTAATATCTAACCTAAACTTCCCTTTTTTTAAAATCTTTCCCCCATTTAGCAGCTTCTCTTCTTTCTAGCCCTGTAAGATGTTTATCTCCTGTGAAAATCAGGTTACACATATATGCAAAAAGGCAGAAAGAAAAAGACTGCAAAGGAGAATCAAGGAAAACAGGAATGATTTTACTTAGCCCCCAGTAAGGCTACAGCACATGAAGCTAGTTTAAAGATACAGGAGTAGTTCATCCAATGGACCAGGACACATTCTCTTTACCTCGAGGCAATTGCCAACTTGAGCCTGATCAGCCAAAATTATCTCCCTAGCCACAACAGAGATTCAGGGTATATAATGGTAGGACTAGGCTTTTAAAGTAAAAGAAGGTAGATTTAGGTTAGATAAAGAAATGCATCACTATGAAGGTTGTGAGATACTACAACAGACTGCCCACCCGAGAAGTTGTGGATGCCCCATCCCTGGAGGCATTTAGGATCAAGTTGTATGGGGCCGTAGGCAGCCTGATCTGGCAGGAAGCAACTCTACTCAGAGCAGGGTGCTTGGACTGGATAGTCTTTGAGAGGCCTTCCAAACCAAACTATTCTGAAATTCCACTATCTACATTGCTCACTGAGAACATGCCCTCTGCTGTCAACACACGAACACTAAAGTTTTCTGGTAGAGCATTACTTGGCCTAAAGCACAGTCATATCAGAGAACTGCTTAATAGTCATACTGTGAAAACATCAGGTGTTCTAGTCTTCTTTTGTATATTAGTATAACTAAAAGCATGGACAAAATTCTGTTGTTTGTACCGTAGTTCCTGATTGAGAATTTTACATTGGTAAACCTCCACAAAAGCTTACTACTGTCTCCTGAAATCTCTGGGAAACCTGCTAAAGTCTCCAGTTACATCTTCACCAGTTACAGTATTAAAGGCAGCACAGATTACACAGCAAATGAACCTATGATTCTATGATACGATTATCAGGATGATTTCCATACTGCAAAAAAAAAAAAAAAAAAGTATTTTGGAACATTGTTACATCTTCTATTAAACTAACTAACAACAACAAACATGTTAGTCTACATGCCTTGTATACTACAGCTGTTGCAGTCAGGCTTCCAAGAGCAAAAATAGGAGAAGCTACAAGAAAAGTGCTTTTATTTCCTGTGAAATTTTTGATGCCTCAGTCTCTCATACTGAGTGAACTGTTCTTGAGATGTGAGAGACTGATTTTGATCAGAATTCAAAGAAAGCCCAGTTCTTAACTCTGCTACTGACCTCAGTGTGACCAGGTGCAAGCCACATCACCTCTCTGCGCCTCTAATTCCTCCTTCCTTTTTGACTCTTCACTCATCTTTTGTCTAAGTGATAAATTCAGTGGGAACACACTGAAATATCCATACAGTGCATAAAGAACCTGAGGTCTCCTCCTAAAACACAAAAAATATTCCTTTTAAAACTAGAAATTCACCACAACCAAAACATTTTGTCAAGACGCTTTTGATTCCAACAGATCTCCTACTAAAACACATATCCAAACCATATTATTGACATAGCTTGTCCTGTTTCTAGTAGGTTTGCCAATCTTTTCTTGACTGCCTAGATTTTCAGATCCACAGCATTCAATCAGGAACTTGGGGACGGCACCTCAGATCTTCCAAGAAACATAGCTCTAGTACAGCCCACAAAGTATGCAGCACTGGGATGGTAATAACAACACTCATCTGCAGAGAATTCTAGAATTGCTGCCTTATAGTTTCCAAACGGAATAAAGTCAATTTTGAAAAAAGTTATTCTGTTCTGTGAAGAATTTTACTTTCTCCATTTTGTACTACTACTGTTAATAACAGACATATAAAAACTATTCAGGCACACTTTGTTGTGCCTGAATAAAGGCACTGGCTTTCTGACAAATTTAAAGAGAATGGTCTGGAGTCTGATACTAATAAAACTTATTGGGTGGCCGACAGAACAATTTTAGCTGAAGCTTAACAAATTTCCAGAGGTTTGTCCGAGAAAAAGAATTATTTCTTTATTTACTGCACTTCTTTCTGCATTCAGCTCTTTTGAATGTGTGTGCAAGTGCATGCTCAGAAACCACTTTGAAGTCACAAAAAAAAACCCCACTATTCTTGTGATATTAGAAAAGTTGCTGAACGGAAAAGACTGGAAAGGGGAAGAGGGCTCACAAGAAGATAATCCTCATATGGTTGACTGAGGTGAAATTGGAGCAAGCTTTAAAACAGCCTCTGCTGCTTCCCGAGAACTTCCATGCAGAAAAACCACAACCAGCTTGAGATCTCCACTTTTTTGAGGGCAAGATTTTTTTAGACAGAGAAGTCCTCTGCAAACAATGAACTTGTTTAGAAATGAAGATGGTTAACAAAAAGGCACAAACATTCTAACAATCAGAATATTTGTACCTTTGTACATGGTCATGACTACTAGCTATTAGTTCAGTAATCTCAAGCCATCCTCTGGACTTACATTCCTTTTGATCAAAAAGTTCTACTGAATCAAAAAGCATGCAATTTTAATACAGAAAAATAAAAAATAGTTCCACTTCAACTTAAAATAAGGAACTGGGTCAAATAGGTATGAGAAATTTTGGGGGGAAGAAGGAAATCAGCTACAGAAGGATAATCTAAGCAGATGGCCTGGCGGACAAATGATGACTCCAGTCAAATAGGAGACAGTGTTTGTGATTACGTCCTCTAACACTGAGAGCACCATTGAGTCAAAGACACAAAGAAGGCAGAATGGGTTAAGTAGTAGCCTAAATTTTAGTTCTGACTTAACAAAATGAGTCTTGCAGTAGAAAAGGCAGTGAACTGGAATTTGTACTAGAAGTGAGGAGAAAATGAATTAACAGTAATCAAATTCTGAGCTTTTAAACATCTTTTTGCGTGTTTGCCCACTACAAGGCCTGTAGCCCTTTACAATATTATCATATCCATATGGGGAAAAAGTGCAGCCATTAAACTGCCTAAGACTGTGAGTTACGCTTCTGTATTTAGGTGGCCTGGAAAAGTATTTCAACAACAACACCTCAAAAGAACTGAAAAGCGAAGGCCAGCCCTGCAAAAGGCACAATCAGACTTACTAGCTAAAGACATGGAGTAAAAACTTCCCAAGTCAGTTCACAAGAAGCAGTGAGTAGTTGGACACTACTGAGCTGCTCCTCTCCTTGCTTTGTATCTCCCACAGGAAACCCATGGTCCAGCTAGTTCTGAGCTCTGACAGTTTATTTCACTTCAACCAAAGGGCACTCATACTGTATATACTTAACTCTTCTATTACATTGTCACTTGCATAAAAATTAAGAACCCACACGTCAAATCTAATCGAAATTGTATTTTCAGTTTGCCTAATTTCCTGGAAGTCAATGCTTAGAAAACTGAGGGAGAGCAAAAACAATTAATGTGTAGCCTCTCATACAAAATACATTTTAAAAAGCTGAGAGTTAATTGAAAGCAGTTGATCACTAATTTTTACAATATCATTCAGTGAAGCAAGCCTTAAGAAAAAAATTCTGGAAGTCTTTTTGATCCTCATTTTATTTCTGAAAGAACTAATGACACTGCTGTAGAAAGAGGTCAGTTCACACAGCTTTTCTGAATGAACAACAATGCTGTGAAAACTGGGATTGATTGATAGCCTACTGTTTGCGTCATTATGTCCAAATGTTTACCATTTGGGGCTTCAAGGAAGCATGAGACAAAAATCAAAACAACTTTTACAAGGACTTCAACAACACTGGCAAATTAAAATTGCATCCAGAATTGTTTAGACATGATAGCAATGGAAGAAAGCAGTCTCCTTCTGCATTATATAAGTTTTTATCTTAACATTATGCACAACGTCTAAACTTTTCGGTGTGGAAGAGGAAAGAAGCCTTTCCCTCCCCCAAATTAATCCTGCTTTCTACCATTTTAACCCTTTGCATTTTCAAGGCATTCTACTGAACACAGCATCATACTGTGTACATTCTCTTCTATTAGGATGAGTCACCATTCCTAACTGAATCCTTGGGAATAATTCTAGGGGAAACCTTGTAAACATGAGCTGAACTTTTTCTGATTGCTGGGAATTACTGACTTTTTTCCCTGTTGATACTTCTGAAAGCAAAGGTCCCTTAATTGGCAGCAGGAATCCCTATCATAAGGTACATAAAATCAGTTGCAACAGACAGATAACACTCAATTTTATTTATCCATTAAAAATGACATTCACACTGTAAACAACATAGCTTAATCTAACTAACTGCAGTAAGACAATGGTAAAGTGATAAAGTAAGATGGTAGGGAAAAATAGCCATCATTTTATCTCCCTTCAGACACAGACAATTAATTCTGGCAGTTGGCAATTTTAGAATATGTAACATGTTCTGCCACATCATCCATATGATCTTGTGCCCTATTTATAAGCCATGTGGTCTTCAACATCTTCTCCACCTTAGGTGCACACACACTGTAACAAACTAGTCCAAGAGACCATAAGCAGTACCAAGTTTCATCTCAGCCTGCAGAGCTCCATAATTCACTGAATCATGTTTGCAACAACAGTAACTCAAGGTGGTTTTGTTTGTTTGTTTTTAAAGAAGACTGATTTTTTAGAACCAGAACTGCTGCCATTGCAAGTGGAAGTAGAAGAGACATCTGTTAGGAGCTTAGATTTAAGATGACATAGTACACAGTCTACAAGAAGTAAAAGTTGAATGTTTTGACTGGTGGCTGGATCTTCATAGAATTTCTGGAATATAAAATAGTGAAATAAAAGGGGGATATTGAGTATATTACTCTGGACTACCCTAAGTAACAAAAACTTTTAACTTAAATTGACAAACGAAAACAAGAGAGAGATGACCCCTAGTTGAGACAGTTCCTAGATAGATCTTTTGTTTTAATATACAGCAGCACAAAAAACTTTGGGGGGAGACTCAAGGAAACCAAAGTAGGAATATATGTATCAAATACCAGAAGAAAAAAAGGATGGAAAGCAAGAAGGAATTAAAGCAGAAATGACAGTGAGATAGTACTTCACTGAAATATCTACTAGGAAATTAGCTGAAGTTTGAAAAACTACAAAAAATAGTTATATGAATCTTACAATCATACAGAATGTCTTAGTTTGGAAAGGACCTTGAAGATCATTGAGGTCCAACCTTGGGGAATTTTAAAGAATGCACTAGATTATTAAAAGAACAACAAATAAAAGTGAAGTATGTCTATAACAAAAGTTTTGAAGAAACGTGATGCAAAAGAAAGGAAACAGCTGTAGAACTATCAATACAAAAATAAAATGAGTCAATACCTGTTGGTAAGGAGATTTGAAGTAGCATTACCCTTCCATGATGGAATCAAGATCAGAAACAGTTAAACACTGCCCAAAACTAAAACAACTAACTTGCCTTCATTTTATGTATGAATAAGTAGGTAGAAACAAATGCAAAACAAAAAAACTCCAGACTCTAAAGATCACTGCAACTGAAAAATAAACACAAGTAGCTCAACGTGCTAGTAAATCTCAAAGATTCACCTCCAAAGATTTAATGAAGTTAAAACGTTCACCATCCAGTAAGGATAGCTAATAATTCCAGGAAGTCAGAAATAGTAGTGCATGAATAGCAAGTACCTTTATATATTACCTAGAGAAGCACAGACTTTCCAAGTCTGATCTGCAGGTAAACATGACCAATATGATTAATGTTAATACCAAAAGTTTGAGAAATTCAATGGCTTTTTGGTGCTTATTCTATTTCAAACTACTGCTTTTCTTCCCACTTTCTCATCATTATTAGTAAGGTAGTAGTTGCTTGACAGTGTTTTGACAAATGGGTTATAAACTGCTATGCTATGACAGAGATAAAACTATTCAGCAACCCAGAGAGCTGTGTACTGTACAGCATTCATTGAGAGGGATAACAAACATGTAACTGAATAAAGGACCAGCTTGAGGAGAAGCAGACAAGTATATGCTGCGGCTAATAATTCCTCAGGTTTTTAGACTATACACAATCTCAACATATGATAAATGCCTTGAATAAACAGCTTCTTAATTTAAATAAAGCACACTACTAAAACAATTATGCACAGTAATATCGATTCGGTACTTCACAAGAACATTTGAATTACATGTGTTTTAATGTCACCATGTAATGTTTTCTGCTCCTAACAGCATTCTTAGCGTTGTTTTTTTCAACAGTTGATAATCAGTGTATGTATTAAATCCATGCATATAAAAATTATTTTCATTGAAATATTTTCTCAGCGCAGTTAAAAGAGAGTCTTAATTACATCCATATTTCCTAAAGAAAAGGCATATAGACACCGTGGGTGGTTCTTGAAACAGTTCCCTCCCTCTTCTTGTGGTGGTCATTAAGTGTCTGACAGGAGGAACAGCTCAGATATAGAACTACAAATGCTGTGTCTGAAAGTCTTATATCTTCCGTGTTCCCACGGCGTGAAGCTCTGTTATGGGTGTCACCATAGACAGAAATTACCATGAAGCTTCCAGTTGAAAAGTCATTAAAAAAGACAAGGCCATACAGGAAAAAGAAAAGAATAAAGTATAACAGATGGAAGAAAACAGAAAGAAATATAAGCTCATACTGACCGTACTGCATTAACAAAAAGATGTAGCAAAAGTCACCAACACATCAACTCACCAAAAAGGAGGGTTAAAAAACAGCCTTAAAAAATTACCCAAATTATTTTCTGGAAATAAGAGAAAGACTGAAAAAACTGCTTCACCAATATCTAGTGTGTCTTCAAGCACGCCTTTGATTAGCTACTAGTGTATTTTCTTTGCTCACAAAACAAGTGAATTCTGAAGTTTGATAATAAAAAGATTCAAGATCTTCCTGTGGAAAGAGACGTACTGAAATAAAAAAATAAATTTTGGCCATAAATATCCATCTTTTGGTGGGTGAAAGAGAAGAACAGTAATGTGAGGCCTAAATCTTTACTACAGAGTTCCTAGCATTTGTGCATTCAAAGCCTAAGAGCCCTCACTGATTCTAAGTACAAATAATCAAGCTTTTCAGCAGAACATAATTTCACCAGAATTCTCTGGTGCTCCCATCTTTAGAATCACTTGTTTCATACTATTCATCCTGCCTAGTGTCCCGTGATAATGAATTTGTTAGTGGAGAAAGAAATTAATACCATTCCAAAGAGCAATAATCAGCTGCCTTAATCATAACGCTCCCCGAAGTACATTCATTTGCTATCTTTCATTTCAACAATCCAGAAAATGATCTTTCACCACACAGACAATAAGATGTACCTTGCCTATCCAGGAAGACACAAATCTCAGAGAATAAAAGGAGGGAGAGGTGGTGGAGACCAACTATAAGCAGTAAAATTATCAGTGTGCATGTGTGCAGAAACCAAGACTGCATAGGCAATCTACATTTCTGGCACCTTCTAAATTTCAACTATTCAACCACAAATGAATATAACTACATTTGAAGGAAAACATTTGTACATTGCATCCCAGATTTCCAAAAATGTTTGCAAATTCTCATTTACCAGCAAAGTGGTCAGAAACTACTCAGTTCCACAATTTTCTCTGCATTTTGAGTTGATGGGCATCTACTGACAGAGGTAGCTCGTTAATTTCTCAGTGTATCAACAAGAGAGGAACTGAGTTGACTGAGTTGGTTTAATAGAGATTACAGCAGCACAGTTGTGCTGAGATTCAGCAGTAGCAGGATAACTTTCTGCTACCTAATAGATGAGGAGAATGGTCAGAGCATAAGAGGAACAATCAAGTAAAAAGAAACTGCAGTGCAGGAAAAGAATCCCTGATAGCTCATATCTACATGAAGAATCAAGTTAGCAAACGCTTCAGTTTGCAGGTTTCTCAGTAGAATCTTAAGGATCAAAGTTAGGCCAAATCTCAACAGATTTACACAAAAAAAGGTAGGCATACTCCAATAAAAAGAAATCTTTCTGCCAAATTTCAACCTTCTTAAGTGCAAAAACAGTAACTCTCTTAGTTTCTTTTCTATCAAGTAATTACCATTTTCTGAGTAAACAGCACAGTTTTTTATTTTAGCCTGTAAACAAAAAAGAAACAAGCAACTGCTATAGCAAATTTCTATCCTGCTATTAAAGGCTGGTGCATTTGTCAACTTCTGGAAAAAAAAAAAATAATGGGAAGTGTCAAGTAACTGGTACTCTCAAAATTAAATTACATTAAGCATCCCTTATATCCTGAAATAACTTCTGTATAAATGCTTTTGAGGTTTTTTTTTTCCATTTGATTTACGCTCCTGTCTTCAAAATTAAAATACATTTTTCTTATCTATATTTTTAAATTCCCTTTGTTTGTTTGTTTTCACTACTGTTTCTAGGATCCTGAAACTCAAGTACTTACAGATGGCTAAAGTTGCTTGTGCCCACATTCAAGCATCCATTTGCATACTGTTTATACCTTTTGGACAGTTAGATAACATCATTCCCTAAAATCATGCTCTGAAATTTAGAACTGCTTTAACAGAAAGTGGCACGAGGCTAGCAATATGCCACATTTTTCTTATCTTTTGCTCTTTTCGGAAATGATTGCTCACATGTGTTAACAAGTGTGAAAAAGGAATTAAAAATAGTTTGATGTCAGACAATTTCTAAGGTCAACGTATTTCTTCATCAAATCTATGAGATTTCATAAATTTTTACACTGATTTCAAGTTTATTGTTCTACTGTAAAAAGATGCTAATACTGCACCAGTAAACTGTGTCACAATCTTTTCTAAACTATCATGAATTTGTCAAAATTGATTGTGATTTATTGACTAAAAAAAACCCAAACAACAATCATCTCCTTTACATGGACTGATAAGAGACAACAGTAAGAACAAGATGGAAAACATTTCACGTTAGACAATTTTGATGTCACTTTGCAGAGTACATAACTTCCACATTTACCCCATCTAAAAGTAAATCAGAGTTCCAACAGTTGTAATCTCTGGGCTAATACAGAATCCAAAAATGTTTATAAGTGCTAATTAACAAATGCTATTGCATGAAATTATATGATGCCACACAATATAACTGCTATCCAGTCACACAAGAATTGTTAATAACCATCCATAAATCTCTTATTCTCTGGTGTGCTTTTAAAGGTCAGATTTCAACAGGAAAAAAGCCTTAAATGATAATCCATTTTGGAGTTTGATGTATGAAAATGTAATACAAAATTAAACAAACTTAAAACTTCTGTTGATTTTACTTTAAGAATATTTCTTAAAATTGCAGAAGATAAAATATGAATGCTTTTATTAAGAGCAGCATGATGGCAAAGGCATAGGTGAGATTTAAATTAAAATTTCCTGGGACAAATTTTTCAGGAGTGCCAAAGGACGCACTTTTATCCTCTCCAAACACTGCAGGTGATGTATGGTGGGCACTGTAATTGGCCAAGGAAGAGTGAAATCTTCCACTCTGATACTGAAACAGAATTCTGCCTCCAAAGAAATCCCCATTAAAATAATTTATTTTGTATTTTGCTTATTATTTTCATATAGTACATAAATACATAATGATATATAATTTTATGAGATAAAAGTTATTTTTACAGTACCTTCAGGGGTGATAGCACTAGGACACACATCTTTTAGAAGATCTCCCAGAGTGTGCAATTGTCCTCCAGAAGCAATTGGTCGAAACAGCTTTTGTATAAAAGGTCTCTCTGTTGTTGCCTGTTTTAATAACAAAATTAGGAAAAACAACAATTTAAAGACCATGAAAATACATGGTGACACTATCTAAGACAGGGATAAGACAGAATTGAATAGAGGCTGCAGAAGACGCAATGCCTGACTTTTTTCTTCTTATATTTCATTTGTGATAAAGTGCAGGGGAATTGGTTTGTTAACAATTGTAACTACATTAACACTCAAAACTGCGAAAATCATTTATACACAGTATCATGGAAATGTAAAAGTGTTAATTTTTTTTTTAAATTCATCATTTCTGTTTTGGGAGTAGAATCTGCTTGAGCACAGAAGTAATCTTCATTTAAGTAAATAAGCAGTGAGCACAAACTTACAGAGATCAGCATATTTGCCAAGTCAAATCCATACTGCAATATATATCCAGTAGCTTCCTGCAATTTCCTTTTAGAAATACATTAAGAACTTTGAATAGCAAACAAGTACCTTTACAGCTCAAGATAAGTGATTTCTTTATACTGCATTTGTTCAAAAATTCTAGCTGTTTCAGCCCCAAGAAACAGAACAGATGTAGCCGGCGTCCCAGGTGACTGGGCTCCAGTAAGCTGTACTTCCATCACATACCATCAGGAAGGGAAAGAACAATGCCAACCAGCGTCTCCTTCCAAATTTAGTTTCCTATCAATCAAAAAAGTTGTTCCTGTCCAAAAATGATTACTTATATATAAACAAATCACAAACTCAACATAAAAGAATACTTTTTTAAAAAAATACCATGAGATAAAAGATACCAAATGAGACCAAAGATACTTCTTGCTAATAATCTCCATAAATGAAGAAATGCTTTTTTCCCAGTTTTCCTTATCAACACTGATCAGATGCAGAGTCAATTCTCTGTTCTCCAGGTAGCAAAGTGCGGATATAAACAGCACTAATGAAATGTTGGAACATTTGAAAAATGATGGCAGGCACACAGCCAACAGGATTCACCTCAGACAGATACATACTCAAGAAATGAACTCTCACACACCGTATTCACAGCATCACAGAATGCCTGAGACTGGTGGGACATCTGGGTCCCAAAGCTCCTGCACAGACACTCAGTGCAGGGTGCCTGGGCCCACATCCAGAAACACTGAAGTGTACCTCCAAAAAATTTAAAACAACAACAACAACAAAACACTAAGACATTATTGTCAAAACTATTTTCTATCATTTTCAATTAAAAAAAAATATTTACAGAAGTCTAATCACAACTCCCAAGTGCTTACCATCCGAAGTAACAGACGTGGAAATAAGTACAAGAAGGCGGCACCAAGTGAAGCAGTTACAATCTGTAGACTTTTGAGCTAAGAGTTTTCCAGGTGCTTATTCCTTTTTCGTATTCTTTAACATCTTTTTGTTAATAGTTATAATAATCTAATGCTGTATTACAACATGAGGGGAAAGTCCAAAAGGTACTTTCCAACAGTTTCTCGCACATAGTTGCTGACTGCTGCAAAGCAATGCCCACAGCAGTTATCACAAAACATTACAGAAAATGAATTCAGTTTCATTTTAAGCACTGACCAATACAGATGCGGTAATGTAAATAAAAACCACTGGTTTTCATCAATATGATAGAAGTAACAGCATGTTAATTGTTTAAACAAAGACTACAGCTCACACATAATTCTACAGGAAGAATATTTCCCTATCATGTTTATACTTCTTCCCCGCAACGCAGCAGATGCTTTGTGTGTTCAAAGAGTCAAAAGAAAAGTCCCTCCTACAATCTAAAGTGTTTATAGGATAAATTTTCAAAGTACCATAGTCATATAACAGCATAAAGACATCTTAGAAATAAAAATCTGTCACCTCCTTTGAAGTGTAGTAGCTAGTAATACAAACTTCCTACAGCTTTCTACTACTCATTTACTGCAACAACATATGAAAAAAACAGTCAACATGAGCAAGTTCTTACATAAGGTAACGTTTTGTCCAATGTCTGTTTAATCCATCATGCAAAACAGTGCTATCTGTGATCTAACCCACAGACATCACTGCATAACTGTCAACAATTTGAACTTATTTACATCAGGTGTAAAGCATGTATTTGTACACTACTCATTGTTTCTTTTCCTACTATCACTTTCATAACTTCAACAGAATACAGCACTTACTGTATTTCACAGCATAGCACCAATATATCAGTGAGCTTTTCAAAAGATGCTGGATGCATTTGCAGGTTACTACAGTTGAGCAGATCAGTAAGTGCTAATGATCTAGAAGGGAAATGCCCTCAAGTATATTAAGATAAATTACCTGCTCCAAAATTTAGGGTGTATTTTACACTGATCATGTCCATAATTCAGTAACTTTTTTTTGTTGTTGTTTTTTGCTTGTTTTATTAAAGCAAATATTCAATTTTGATAGCCTTCTAGGAAACTGGAATTACTGCAACTGAAAATCTTCTACACTGCCTTTGCAGCACCACATACCTTGTGCTTTACACACAGAACAGTGTTCTTTGTTGTTGTTCTAAGGAAAGTGACAGAGAAAAGAAATGACTCTACATTGAGAAATTACTTGTTTGGGTACACTGGCATTGAGAAGAGTTATTGGAGAGGTAAAGTCTTAAGACGACCTTTAAGGCAGCTTAAAGCATCAGAAGATCAGAGGCAAGCTATATAGTTACATACTGTGTTAGCAATTACAACTTTCTTCATCATCTTCCTGCCAAAAAGAGTATTCAGCGTGCCTGGTCCCTTTCAGAACTGACAGAACATCAAACACTGCATGAAATCCACAATTTAATTAGACATTTTATGCAGGATGCATCTTACAATGAAAAACTTAACTCATGAACTGCTGGATTCTAATCCTGGAAAAATCACTGTTACCATTATTTCCAATCAAAGGAAGGGATTTTGACTTTCTGAGTGAACATTCTGATGCTACTCTAACTGTATTCAAACAAATAAAAGCTGCCACACTTGTCGAATGCACTCAATGAAAGATTTCCTCTTAATTCCCATATGTGCATAAACTGACAGCCTAAAATCATAAGCTTTGACATTCCTACATGCTCTGTAGTTTCAGAAAGTTGCCAAGTTCATAGTCTACATTGCTTTGTAATGAACCACTTTCCACTAAAAAAAAAAAACCAACCAAGATTACAAAAATCACAGAATCACAGAATGGCCAAGGTTGGAAGGGACCTCAAGGATCATGAATCTCCAACCCCCCTAGATTAGATAGCTTACCACTTTGTTTAAGCCAGTTTAAACTCAACCAAGAAGGCTTAAAAGTATTAGTAAGAATTTGTACAGTGATTCAAGTTACTTAATGCATATGGAAAATACAGGAACATTTACTACTCCCCGAAAATAAAACAGTGTTATATATTTTATATTTAAATTGATTTTTGACTGAAAAGTATGTTCTAAGATGTCTTCTGCTTTGCATAAATGTTTCCAATTACAAATCTTAGTAGTGAATAAGTGACTAATTGAAAAAATGGTAAATTATTGCAGTCACAGAGCTGTGCCTGTCTAGAAGCACAATACTGCCAAGCCATAATATCACAAAAACTATTCTTTCACTGCTGTTGACACTGTTTTTCTGCAATATTTTTGGCATCTTAACTTCTTTTTGCCTCACATTAGACTAGAATGACTGATTCCGTCACTGTGGAAAAGGCACAAGGCATTTTTATTTATTTAAAATAAGTAAACAATAACTCCACTCTCTAGACACGCATAATATCAGACTGAAAGAGTAAACGGAAATGACAGCTAGGATAACAAATCACCAATAACTTCAGGTAAGAACTTGTGTCAGAAATAAATATTTGCATGTGTAAAGAAGCAAGTTCTGAATTTTAATAATGTTATCTGTAGTTGCTTCAACAGCTGTGCATTTTTTATTCTTATTCAGAAACAAGTTACATATTAAGAGAGATTACCTAACTCTTAAGTTCATTTCATATATCCTGTTACCTGCAGAATGTGGCCAATAAAAACAGACTGGCTCTTGGAAATAAGCAATAAAATAAGTACTAAAAGTACTATAATGGAGCACTTTTTATGCATGTAAACATTTAATATTCCATAGCCAGAACAAGCCAGTAAGTCAGTCTGTGCAACAAACAGCATCTCAGGTAGGAAGGAGTACATGTGAACTGCAGGGTAAACATTGTCTACCATCCACAAAATGCAAACAGGTGAGTACACAGAAAACAAGTCTCAGAGCAGATTTAGTCCAACTCGTGATTATTATTCTGCATTACTGGGATGCCTACAGGCCACAAAAGCTAGTGATTACAGCAGAAAACAACATCGCGTTATAAACAAAATTGCTTGTGCACCTAGGCCTCTAATTCTTAACCCCACTATTCAGTGTTACTATTCTATTTTCAAACTCCAGTTATGTTTCTTCCTAATAAATAAAAGGAAATCCAAAAAACAACCATTTGGTTTTGCAATAACCAGTGCAACTCAAATAAATTTTATCATAATTTAAATGCTGCTAAATATTTCTGCAGAACTTGTCAATAGCTAGAGCAGTCTCTTTTTGTACTTTCCTACATACTTCTTGTTGACACATTTTAACATTTTGAACCATTAATTTATACTCCATCTATCATTAAAGACAATTAGTGTGATACTCATTCGGATTTCCATAAATACCTCTGTTATTTAAATATCTCAAAGCAATTTATCAGCTACAAGCAGAATACAAGATTGTTTAAATGAAAACTGATACAAATTGATCTCTGAAACAGTGAGAGAGACTTTCCATTGAATTAAAGTGTTATCACAAAGATCTCCAAAGGAGGAAATTTTAGATACTATAAATGCAATCCTCTGTTACAAACCAGTTCAACTGACTTCTCTCTGTTCCTTCCTGATTCTGTGTGAGTTCCTAATCTGCCCACACACAAATTGTCCCAAGCAAAGCTGTTCTATCACATTCGTCCAGAGCTTTATGATGAAACAATACTAGTGTGAAAAACAACAGACTTCCAGATGAACATAGGCTTAAGTTTGTAGCTTTCTTTTCAGCTTAGACTGTGAGAAGGCCCCAAGGTAACTATTTTGCACTTGTTTATGACATTCAAGATTATGCAACACTCCATATGAACACCTAAAGGGTACATTTGCAAATTGCTACTCTGATGGCAGACACAAAAAGGAGGAAACTTAAATGCTGATAAAATTTATTCTACAACAGGGCTGAAACAAGACATTTCTACAAGCCTGTTCCACTTGCAAAATAATGGGAAAACAACTTCTAATTTACATCTGTAGCTGAGGCTGTCCCTGCCATTGAAGGGCACAGAATTTCACGCTATGAGGCATTTTCTGGAAACAAAGTGGGCACTTTCAAGAAACCCTATGCTCAACCAGGATTGAATCAAAATTTATTAGACTTACCTCTTGTATTTATTTAAAATAGCTTTAATCATTTATAATAATTTCCCTAAAAGCAATTGTTACATTGTTGCTAGCACATATAATTCATCCTTGCCAATTTCTTTGATAGAATGGATATATCATTCTCTTAGAAACCATACTAGAGCAGTTCTCTCAGTTAATACACAAAATGATTATGCAGACATAATCTTCCTTTTCTCGACCAGCTGAGTAGTTTACACAGACTTGGTTGAAAACTGTAACTTCTCCCCTCCGTTTGCTTCAGCTAGCCTTCATTCTCAGCATTTCAACAGTAGGTTGTAAAAGACATCCACAGATTCCTAAAAAACTAAATGGAAGTTCAAACTCTATTCATCTGAAATGAAAGTAAAATGAATAAATAAAAATGAAGACCTACCGCAAGCAGTCAATGACGATATGGAAGATAACTGGTGAAAGTTATACTCAAAAAGAATAATACACTCAGTAAGTACAGAGCTGCATCAGGCGAGGGTCAGGTTGGGTGTTAGGAAAAGGTTCTTCACCAGAAGGTGGATGGGCACTAGCACAGAATCCCCAGGGCAGTGGCTGTATTCCAAAGCTGCCAAAGCTCAAGAAATGTTTGGACAATGCTCTCGAACATATAGTTTGATTTTTGGGTTGTCTTTTATGGAGCCAGGAGTTGGACTTGATGCTTCTTAGTGCCTTTCAAGTCAGGAGATGATTCTCTGTGTGTATATACACACACACACACACATGCATGCTTACATATATATAATATATGTGTGTGTGTGTGTGTACACAGCAAGTTGCCCCTTGATTTTTAGCTCAACAATCTAAAGTACCCACAGTGGGGAGGGAAGGAAATGAACTATGAAGATCTACTGTTTTATCTGCTTGAAGTTCATTTCATCTTTCATTTGAACTTGTATTATGTAAGGCTGTAAATACAGCAATGTGATTTATTTTTCTACTGTAATAATTCTTTCCAACCTCTCTTCAACATTCCAAGCTATGCAGGACTTCTCCTGTTTTGCTGTACACCTTCGACAACTTTTCTATTTCACTCTAAGTTATTAGGACATGAACAACATTCCAAAAAAAAATCTCTCTCAAGCATTTCTTTAAGCAGTCTGAGGAAAAAGTGAACTACAACTAGTAGTTCTCTTTACTAATCTCTTCATTACGGTGATAATATTTTTTTCCTTTGAGTCTGTCTCATACTGCTTCAAAATATTGCACTGCTGACCTGCAAAGTCACATCACAGTTCCAAGTGCAACACATACCACATTACAAATAGAGCTAATTGGTGATCTCTGAATGGAAGAGCTAAGTAATTTGTTTTTACGTCTAATATTCAACAACAACAACAAAAGGTAAAATGAAAAGAAGGAGCGTGAGCATGCTCAGTGTGCACCTATCTAGAATTACCAGAAATACTGATTGACATGAAGCAATGGCAGTAGCAGGACTAGCTCTGACGTCAATACATAGAATAAATCAAATGATCTGTCTTCCCCAATACCCTATTAAAAATTATATATTTTCAGTAGCTGCAGAAACTACAGTATATACCTGAGCATGGCCCCAAGATTTCATGTGAAACTATGAAAATAACTTAGTTTATAAAAAGAATATTGAATAGCATGTAAGATATACAAACTTGCTCTGTGAGTCAATGTTTTCACTTACAGACGTGTGTACCCATACTAACCCAAACTGATTTTCTTACCTTTCCATAATTTAAATGATCAAGAAAATATAAACAGGAATTGTCATAATTAATACTTACATCAAAATTAATTAGTATCTTAGCTGAGGCTATAGTTAAAATGAAGCCACAACTAGAAGCATAAACACATCTGGAATGAAGTTAAAATTTTACGTAGTTGGGCTTATTGCAGTTATTTCTAGAAAACAATATTGAACAATTCTAGGTAACAAATAGTTAAAGACTATTCCCCAAATAACATATGGGCAACCACTCATACCTTCCTTGAAGTCTTTCATTGAACAGAGCACACTCTATGAAGCAACTGCAGTTCTAGCCTAACTTCCTACATAATTAAGAATAATTTACCTTTATTACAAACCTACAGAGAAATATGGCAACTATTTAGGTTAGTTTCCCCACGCACACTTTTTGAGGTTCTTTACTTGCTCATCTTCTCAAGAGATGAAAGAATCATTTAAAATGCCTCCCTTTATCATATTATTTAAATTGGCAATGTGCTTCCTTACAATCTTTTAGGAAAAAAAAATTGTGTAGTAGCAACAAAACCAGTTATTACAATCATAAAAACCATGTGAAAGCTAAACTTATTTTAAATGTTTGACAAATCTGAAAAATATACATCGAGTTAGAAAATATCTTTTACCAAAGCCAAGTGATTCAAAATGTAATAAATTTGCTTAATTCTAACACTTCAGGATATAAAACATTGTTTCTACTTCTACAATGCCTTCTAAAAATGTATCATCCAGTTCATGTTGATTTTATGTCCATTTCAAATATGTTCCTATCTCACTGTACAAGTAGACGCACAATTTGCTCAGCCACCATCATGGCCTTTGTCTGGACTCCTTCCAAAAGTTCTGCATCTTTTTCACACAGGGGACTCCAGTACTTAACAAGTGGCTTCACCACAGCAGAAGTGAGCACTCTTCCTAATTCAGCCAAGAACACCCACCAGCATTCCTTGCTACAAGGGCCCATGGCTGAATTCCCTGCATTTTCTGAACTTACAAGTTACCTAGAGGCAACTTTAATCACTGTGTGGAGAAACTGAGAATCTTGTGAGATATTCTTTTCCCTCTGCTTTGTAAGTTCTCATTGTAGATACACTCAAATCCACTTGCAGGGTGGCTGCAAACTGGGTAAATTAAGAAAGGCCACAACAGAACTACGTTTTAAAACTTTCTGAGCAAGTCTGCAGATAGATGATGAATTCCAGTGCTGATGAAAAATATGGATTACTTTACAGTAGTTCTTCTGTGAAATTATTCCATGTCCACAGAAAATCTTCCTTCTGCAAATTGCCAAATTATCTACTGAAGAATGTAATTTACTCTTTCTTCTGCTCTCAATGAAAAACTTCATATTTTAAGGTTTCTTTGGGAAAGTCTGAACTCTTTGATGGTGGGCTGAAGATATATACCTGTTGTTTAAGGTGTGTTAAAGAACACCATTCAAGTGCTCTTTTATATTGTTAGTGGCTTGAAGGAGCACAGGCAGGATCATTTGGAAAATGGTCCCAAAGCCTGTTGTTCAATGAAGGCTTAAACACCAAAGCCATGTTATTATGGTTTCCATAACATGGAATTAACATAATAATTAACAAGTGTGAAATAGTTCCTGTAAGTCTGCAAGATGCCTCCTAACACTGCAGAGGCTAAAGACGACTCCCTAATCAATTCTTGCTTGTATACTGAGGCAAGATTCATAACAGTATCATTAAAAACACTATGTTGAAGTGGCCAACCCTCTTGGTTTTTCCTGAACAAATGATGAACTCTCCTTAAGGACTCTTCCTAATTAAGCATGAAAATACATAGCCCACAATACACCAAAATATGCAGCAGAGCTTCAGTCAGAGATGAATGCAGTTATGGGCCAGACTGGGACAACACAGCACGTTGAATATTGACCTGAGAAAACCCTGAGCATTCAGGACTGTTCAAAGGATTGTCCTACTCTTACAAGCAGCAACATAAAAAGAACCAGCTGTAAGAGCTGTGCAGTCTAGCCTCTGGTTTAAAAGCATCACTTGTAGATTCAATAAAACATAATAACAACTTAAGTTCTCATGAAAACACTGAGAACATATTCACTCACTCTACAGATTTCCACAGAAAAACCATTTCTCAAAGGGTGAAAGACAGAGATCAAGATCACTAAGCCACCTATCACTAGCAGAGTAGATGAAAAACCTTGAAAAACTCATCTAAAGACTAATAGTAAATATATTCAACTAACTGAACCTTACCAGAAAGGACTAAAAACTTCTAGAACTAAAACAAAACATGCTGTAAACAAAAAACTTTTACCTATAGACAACAGCTTTGCATCACAATGATAAAAAATAAAAAATAATAATAAAAAAATCGAACTGCTTTGTTTTATAGGTGTTTTATTAGATACCATCTGTGCTATAGCATTTCTGACAGAGAAAGAATACATCTGTCATACTGAAAACTATGCAGAATGTGTTGTAAGAAAAAAGGAACAAAGGTTTGAAAAATTATGTTCATCCAGCTGCTTAACAAAAATGGTCTGAGGAAAGAAGATATAGTTTGGGGCACTGAAATCAAGAGACAGAATATCCTAAATATCTTTGTTTTTCTTTCTTTTTTAAGACAAATTGGAACAAACAACATCCAAAGCAAATGTGCTGTTACACTCTATGGGTCATTTTTAGCAAGAGTGTGTATATATACAATCAGAAGTTCCAATACCAGTTCCATGCAAAATGTTACAAGATGCATAACAAACACAGTTGAACTCCATCCTGGCTGTAGCTTTCTCCCTCAAATGATCTATAAAATTTGTTTGTCGAGATCTACATTCTCTAAACAACTGAATTAGCAGTATTTAACCTTAAATAAATTGCACAGCTCCTAGAAGAAGAAAAAAGTCAACATTCAAGAGTGATTTCATACATAAAAGCCAAGGAGGCAGCAGTCAGTAAGGTCAAATAGTAACAAAACACAAACAGTACATGCAGTTCCAAGAGATGGTTTTGTTGAGTGTTGGCAAGACAGACGCCTACAACATAAGCATATCCTCAAAGTACTAAATTTCCTGTCCAGAAGAGAATTCATATTTGCAATTAATAAGGTATCTGATTCATCAGTAACAAAAAATTAATAGCGCTTTTCACACTTGCAGTACTGTGGTTTGCATACACAGAACTAAGCCTTAATAAAAGTAAGCAACTGAGTATTGACTAGCTATGAAGAAAACAACTTTAGATATGGATTTACATCCAAAAAAGTAAATGTCATGTCATTTGCTTTGAAGTGCTGAATTTTACAGTAACTTATATGATACTATTATTCTATTTACATATTAAAACCAGTAATTCTTCTGAATTTTCCGCAATTAGGATCAGCTAGAAGAAACTTATGATTATGGGTAGCAAAACCACAAACATTTATGCTTGTTAATTCATAATGTATTCATACGGAATGGTGCCACACCCTAGTTCCTCATAGACTTATTTCATTCCACACTTACCTGTGTACAACTTACTTTCAGAGTTCAGGAAAGTGCAAACAAATATGGGCACTCTCTAAACAAGTGAACACTTTCTGTATTCACTGATCCTCAGCTTTGTGCAGAAGTTAACCCATTTTGTTTATATTTTTCTTTTTCCCCTGGCTATTCCTTGGCAGCACGAGAGAAAAATCAAAAGAATAAGGCTACAGACTGCAAGATTCAGGGAGCTGATTATTCAAGTGCGTAAAGCGGCAAATAACTTTGCATTGACAGAAGCGAGTGAAACAGAAGATGAACAGATTTAATTATCAGAAAAAACACAGTAATATAATAAAAACAATTGCATTTAAATGGTAGAATCCAACAGTAAATCTAAACACACCTAATTCAATTGAATTATGGCTTCATTTAATGCCATCATTGCAACCTCTCAACACATTCACCTTTAAGAGCTAACATTCAAAGTTAAGGTGAACAATGCAACTTTTCTTTTTTTAATTGCATACATCACTACAAGTTCAGGATGATACATAAATATACAAGCAACTCTTTTACTAAAACAATTTAGGGAAATAGAGCCACAGCAATTCAAATCTCTTTGAATTTGAATCTGTAACACGATCATTTACATTTAACTTCTTTATATACAAATTCATTATCATAAGTCTACTTGGAGAAAACATGACAAATTAAGTATTCTGCAAAAACAGCTTACAAAGTAACCTATCAATTTGTGATTAAGGAGCACATAAGATATTTGGAAAGATGATCACATTTTCAAATCAGGAATAGGCAATCTTTTTCCCTATCAAAAATGCTAATTATTTCATCACTACTTAAAATGTGATTTACATTCTGCTAACAGAAAATAAGTTGATATAATTATTTAAAAGTGAACTTATTAACTGCTGGCAGGCTGCTGATTTTCAACACACTCAGACTATTCCAGGACCTAAGAGTATCTGATAAAGGACTTAGAATTAAATATTGTCCAATTTTCCCCAACAGACAGAATACAGCAAATCCCTAAATAGCCTTGAACCAGTTATACACTTCAGAAACAGAAGAAGCTATTTTTCATACAAGCCAATACTATATTATTTTTATGCAAAGTATGTCTACATTCAACTCAGAAGTAATATTATAGCTCCTACTGACAAACCCAAGGTAATTTAAAACTATCTAGCATGGTAACAATTCAACCATGGCTCAGAGAAAATACCCAAATGGAGGTTTTATAGCCTCCTCTCTTCTGCATTTCCCTCCTACATCTTATGCAACTTCTACAACAGCTTTGAACTAGTTAGACTGACAGCTTTACAGACAGCTCAGGCATATTTACATAAACTTTAGTTACCATCTGACAGCAAATATAATCTCAGAATTTCTCTTCTACTCTGAATACAGCCCTCATTGCTGCATAGATTCTTAAAGACACAAGGCTGACCTTGCACATAGGTTCCATAAAGTCTCTTCACAGTAAACAAATTTGCATAGTAGGTTATGAATCTTCCTGCTCATGCAGAATTTTCCACAGAACTTTCCTTTCCTGAGGCCCTATGAAGCATATTTGCCCAAATCTTAAAAACTTTCTCATTCACAGAGCTTTCATTTTTGAAGTAATTTAAAACTGGTGAAAATATGCTACTCTTTCTTTGATGTTGAACTACCAGCTATTAGTATAGCCATTCTGTGTACTCAATTGCTGATTAACCACCAATGTTTTCTCCTTTCCAGCACAGAAATTCAGTCAAATCAATGACCATTTCACATTATTTTGTTATCTACACAATCTCTGCAAAAGAAAAATTTTGAAGAAATAAATCAGCCTATTACCAGTGAGTTGTTTACAAAAAGACTACTTATGCATTAAAAGATATAAAGGTAGATATGGTATTACATAGAAACATATTCAAGAGCTTTTTGCATAAGTCAACAAAACCGGCTATGTTGTGTTGCCCTCTTCAGGTCAGTAGCAGTCATGGTTTTAGTCCTGCTTGACTAGATACTGAACAATCTTACGACAAAAGGTAAAACTGCCAATCTGTAGTTTCAAGTAGCAGTTAAGTCTATTCTACCTAAACTTGAAGTATTATTTCTACAGGGTTTTCAATCAAAACACTTCACAGATTGTCTCTACTTTGCCTGACCTTCAATACCAATCTTGAAGATTTTCAAAGTATCAGCTGGTGTTTAAAAAGACTACAAAACAAATTCAGCACTGGTAAGCAAGTTTAAAGAGCTCCACTGGTGCGCTTCACGAAATAAAATGAAGCTACGCAACTCACTGTTAATGAACACATAGGTCAGAAAGTCAGAAAGCTTTACAGAGGTGGAAGGCAATGTAAAACTTAGAAACTGGACAATCTATTACCTAAATATTAATTAAATCTAAAATGTATTTAGACATCTCAAAGCCACACCTTTGACGAAGAGCAAAGCGCTCAATTAAACCTGTATTTTACAAAGTATGGTGAATTTCAAGCACATTACTAAAGCGAATACACACTGTAACAATTTGTAACTGGGAAGTCTAATCATGACATCAAGATTCTTAGGACAGACTACAGAGGGAAGGAGGGCGAGAGATGGGCAGGAAGCAACATGCAGAGCAACCAAAAACAAGTAGGTGAGAATGACCTGGTGAGAGTGCGGGCAAGTTGGCGTGACTCTGATATCAAAACTCCAGGATGAGTACAGACTAGGTGCACAACAACAACAACAACGAGACAGTGTTCCCATCTGCAGCACAAGACAGCATGCAGTGGTTTACCAGGGCAGCCTATCAGCACCTGACTAAAAGGCACCACTCCAGTGCTGGAGCCAGAGGTCCTATTGCAGATCGAAGGAAACTTCTTGTCAATTATCAGTCTCACAACTGTCCAATTGTAAAATGCAAAACCCACTAATCTTAAACGTGGGGACTATGACCTCAAGACAAACTAGCTATAGTACCATACCAGAAAAGCAGCACTCTTGATGCATGATATGCTCACAGCACTGTGATTATTTTCTCTCTTCAAATGAAAAAGGCATTCTATTCCAAAGTATTATCAGAGAAAAAGTTTTATGCAATTGACATGTGAAGGCAGTAGCTTATATCTCTGAAGAAATGATGTGGGGCATATTTATTTTTGAAACATCTAAGTAAAAGTGACACCAAACAATAGTCACTGCTTTTAAACTAACTCTGCTAGAAAAAGTTTCCACGTATGTGAAAGCTGCAACTGTACAAGTTCCTCAAGACACTTTAGACTATGACAGTTGCAATAAAAATTGCCAAATCTCTTAGCTAACTTAAAATTGCATTAGTGACATGTAATCTTATTCTTCATCTTCTGTGGTAGATGCTAGGATTCCAGTCCAATCTTAGCTGCTGCTCTTAAAAGAATTAGTGCTGGACAAAGGCTTAAAATTATCTGTGGTTAGTTTAGTTCTGACTTACTCAAGTACTATGTTTGTATTTTTGCCATCTTTCTCCCCTACACACCATCATATTTGGATACCACAAGAGGTATGATTCATATTATTCTTTAGAAATGCTTCTTAATAGATAAGCTTTACAAATGAGACAGCATTTGAGTTTTGAAGATATACTTTCCAATGAAGTTCTCATATCAGATCTTTATTGCATTTCTTTGTCTGCATTTTTAGGAGTCATAAAGACTGTTTTTTCTTAGCTACCATCAACTAAGCACTTCTCTGAAGGAAAACAAACTCATATATAGCCAAAAAGAACTCATCAATCACCACTCCCTACACAGTTCCCTTCATAGAATTTTCCTCTATTTTGGGGGGGGATAATGGAAGGTAGGGAGAGTAAGAGGAGGAATTCTTCCTATTGAAGGCAATGTCTAGTAAATTCCTGTAATCCAACTGCACAGGTTTATTTAATCAACAGAACTGTTGTATAAGAATACGCAAGGGATGAATGACTTTAATACAAATTTAATACAAACCCAGACTAACTGTCAGACATTTATGTAGGAATATGAAAATTACCAACTAGAATGCAAAGCTGACTTTTCCTAATAAGAGAATGTGAATGCTGTTGGGATTGAGGTTAAATAGATTTCAAAAATACCTCTGATTAATTTATTTCAGTATATGCAAATCTGTCACTGAGTATAACAAATTTATGATGAAATTACAGAAATTAACTTCCTGTTTGGAATCAAATTATCATCTCATCTTTCATGCTTTCTGAAAATTCCTCTAAATACCACCTTTATGATGAGCAGTTGTCAGTGCACAAAGCAACAAGACAAAAAAAGCAAGGAACACCTGCAGCCACCTTTTAAGAAAGAGGAACATTACTGAAAATACTTAGAAATGTTAAGAACATCAGCACTGAAAATAATATACAGCAACTTTCTCAAAAGCTGTCTCAGCATCATCTTTATTTATGTTTGGTCTTCTACTCTTAATCAGATATTTGGGGTTTAAACTATTATCAAGTACACATTTCCAACTGAAAAAGCTAACATGAAGATAAGCACTACTGAGTAAAAGTATAAAAACAGAAAGCAATTTTTTTTTTTTTTAAGAAAACTTTACTAGCGCAAAATATCACAGGATATCAAAATTTCACTCAAGTTTTAAGTCCTCTATCTTATTCAAAAAACAAAATTTTCACTTGATGTATCCATGCATGTGCTGTGTTTTTGTTTCTCTATGAGAGAACAACAATTCAGTTGTCAAACAGAAATGCTGAGCAAAGTGCTTTTCCCGAGGCATACTTTTTGATACCTAGACTAACCTTGTCATCTGCCATGATATCTGACCAAAATAACTGATTTCCGTTCTCAACCTAAGGTTTCACTATGACAGTGTCTTGTATCTAACATTAAAAAATATTTCAGTCTCATAGCAACATTGATAGTCTTTTACAGATTTTAATTTACCATTTACCATACAAAGCAGTAATAGATAATTCACGAGATTTTTTTTTAATGTGCCAGGTGTAAAACAAATGTAAACAGCTGAAGATGCATCAAAGCCAGATCAGAGAAGAATTCTAATTGATAGGAGACTACATAGCTTTTAACCATGCTTAGTTCTGAAGTTTATCACGACCATAATGCTATGAAAACAAAGGGGACATAAAAAACTGAGATGTATTCCTTGGAATCCTTATAAACAAAGTGCTGAGAGTCTATGATTCTATGAAAAACAGCACTGGAGTGTTAGAGATCAGAGAAAAAAAATAATCAAAGATCGTTCGGTATTATAAAGTATATAATAAAAGAAAAAAGGTGAGAATTGGACACAAGATCTATGCCTCTAAATTTCTCTTTCTAACACCAGCAAGAAAAGAAGCCTACACAGTAGTTAAAGGAAAAAGTGTTGATTCTCAAGTGTTTCATTCAGCCATTTCAAAGTAGTTGCATCCAAAGTAGTCCCCATGTTTAGTTTTTACACATCAAACTACCATCTATACTAGCTTTAGCACATTCTCAAGTATTACTCACGACACAGTGAATGGCAATTATCTATTAGAATAAACACAATCCAGCTTGTCTTTACTAATTCATACAAACTTTCACCTTAATGTTAGAAAAGGGAAAGTATAATTATGAAAAGCCAAGATAATGACATAGGATGCCTTAGGTGAAGAGCTTGATAAAATTGGTTTTATTTTGTTATCTCCTACCTGATAAATTCTAAAAGGGATGTACCGAAATCCACTATCTTCTGGAGGATACTCCATGAGTTTTCGGTTTATAGCCCAAAATTGCTCAAATTTATCTGTGAAGGTAAAAGCAGATTTTGTTAATACTAGTAACATGCCTAATTCTTCAGCTACAAGAGATAAATAAGGCATGACTGGAACAGCATGCAAATGCAAACTTTTCTTACAGGAATTCAGTCTGTACAAATTTATTTTCCCCATATTTCTCTTCCCTATTTAGTCTCAAGCCAGAGAAAAGCCATCTGCATTTTCCTATGAAAATGGTGACATGATGACTTCTAGTAGGTCTCTCTTTAAGTCACATCACATCTCCCAGTGCTAGAGAAATAATGAGCCACTACCTCAATTAATAGTGTCTGCATCTACACTCTTGGCTAGTACTGGTCCACACTGCCTCCCAGTTTGCTAAAAATATCCACTTGTTCCTAACTATATGTGAGCTATAGGTGCAAAGCATGGACTAACTAAAAAGCAGGCAAAAAATTCTCAGAGGGTTTACATTTGGATATGTAAGTATTAAAATAATCCCCAGTGATGCATGATCTAATCAGAAAGTATACCATCAGTTTCACAAGGCAGCTTGGAAATAAAATTTTGTTTGAAAAACATTTTTTTTTGTTAACATTATCCATATAACTAGGTTTAGCAAAACAGTGATAGGCAGCACACCATTTTCATCCTGTTCAGACAATACAAGAACTGAATAGTATACTGTGCTCACAGTTTGTTAAGGTCAACACAGGTCTAAAGTAATAAGTTTTCTTTTATTTATTTATTTTTAACAGGTTTAAATCAATTATTCAATTCAAGAAAACCAATAGAAAAATTAACAGAAAGGAATACGAAGGGCTAGGATGAATAAAGCTGCCACTAACCTCATGGAGAAGCAGCTTTAAAAAGAGAAGAGCAAGAGATAAGTTTCCTTATAGGCCCAAACATTTAAGGCACAAAACACAGTGGCTGGGTCTGCAGCAGGAAAGTGGTATCACATTCTTTCCTCAGAGCAATGCTGAGTCTCAGAACGATGACAAAGAGAATACTGTTAGAGAATTCAACCACTGTGAGTCAAGGTCAAATTGAGAAATCTGCTCACTGATAAAAGCTTCCAGCTTCCAAAATTGTTGCATCTACAGAAAACTAAAATAATCTGCGATTTGCTTCTCCTGAGCATACAGTACCAGACTTCTGTCAGTGCGCTGAAGGATGCAGAGAATACACAGAGCAGAGCTCCTAAGTTGCTGCTTTTCGTGACTGAAGATGGCAAAGTTTCACAGAAACAGTAAAACTTCTGCCAGGTATTCCGTAGCAGCATTTCCTGATACTTATCTCAGAAAGAAATTCCACACCCTTCTTTCCTGATTAGCAGCAAGCACCTCTGGGCAAGTACTTGCCTGAGTTGCAAAGTGCCCAACAGCAAACCCGCTGGAGACTTCAGCTGTGACAACAATGACCCAGGAGCTGTCTGTGCCCAAGCAAATCTACAATTGGGAACCCCAGCCTACAGAGTCAGACATCTACTCATACAATGAGCAAAGAATAATAGCAGCCTTCTCATGAGCTCTGCTAGCAAGAAGGTACGTAGCTCGCTTCAAAAGTGATGCCAGTAGAGCATCACCCTCTCCTGTCCTACCATCAACACTTGCATCTGATGTCGTGGGCCAATATAATAAAACAGGAGGCATTACTTTCGGAGTAGCCCTCATACAAACGAGTCAGAGGTCTTAAGACACATATGCAGTGTAGGTAGAGCATTATCTAAAGACGTCCCAGATAAGGAATCTTCAACATTCTACTGCTGTCCTTCAAACAACCTTATATGGATACTAGATACTCTTTTTTTTTTTTTTTTTTTAATTAAAGGAAGCTGATTTGGGTGTAAGAAAACTATCCCAAAATTTTAAAGAATGCAGGAAAAAGGTTATCCAGTCTGCATGTACACTAATACATACAACCTAGCAAGAGCTTTTATTAGCATCATGCACATTGGCTTAATGGCAGAATTCCAATTTATTTTAAAATAAGTGCAGTAGGAGAAAACTTCAAATTTAAAGTTAAAAAAAAAAAAAAAAAAAAAAAAGAAGGCACCCAATCCTCCCCAAATTCTTCTGAAAATATGAGGAAAATATTTTATATTCATAATTCTCCCATTTTTGTGTCAGTGCCTCCCATTTATATGAAACAGACATAAGGAAGCTATTAACAATACTACAAGAAATAACAACTTTTTAGAGCATTGACTAGATAGGACTTAAAGGCACAAAGCTACTGGGCAGAAGTTTAACAATCAAAACTGAATTTTTCTCAAGCCAGTAATCAAGGAAGAGTTCTGCACCAACCAGCGGAAGCACTTCACATGCACATCTCCCTCCCTCTAGAGATTGTTATGCAGGCTATGTAACATCTATGTTCCCAGGCAGTCAAAAACAATCACTTTTGTTTTCTGTATCTGTTTTAAAGGAAGTGCTTGACCAATATGTTAAAGTTTCTGTATTAGCAAAATCAGTACTTGCGAAAGATGAGACCTTCGTATCTGAAAAAGAGCATTCCAATTAACGGTAATAAAATTCAAACAGAAATATTAGATCAGTGATAGCAGGAAAGTTTCAAATGACTACTAATCACATTACTTAAACAAGAGCTTTATATACGTTTGCCACAAGCAATAAACAAAACCCCTTTTTCTCTGGATTTTATGTCAATAATCAGAAAGTTAATAAGCAAACAATGGAAGAGAGATCCAGTTGAAAGAAACATATCAGTTATCATTTATATTTATGAATACAGAAATTAGAAATGCAGCCAGTGCACATCTATATATGTCTATATATGTAGAAATAGCAAGAGGTAACAAATCCACAAGAACAATGTCGTCCATAGTCTCAGTACACAAAATTACTAACCAGCAAACTAATTAGTCAAGCAAGACACATGATGCATTTGGTGTTCAAATATCTCATTGAAAATGCTAATGCTTTCAAAACTCCCTTTAAGATTGTTTAAGACAGGTACAAAAAAAAAAAAAAAAAAAAAAACAACCAAAAAACAACAACAAACCACACTGAGAATTATGGCTTCTTCCATAAGTAGGACTGGAAATCATTTAAGTCATTGAAATTAATCCAAATATATAATGGTTACATTAGAAAGCTGTTAATATCTCCAGTCATTGCTTAGAAAACCAAACCTTTGTTGTTGTTAACAGGCAGTCATGTTTGATTTTTTAATATTAAGCAGCTTTAATTAAGGATTAGTCCAGACTGAAATTTCCAAGGATAGACTTCTTTCTCAGGCTGAGACATATTCTCCAGACAACCAGAAAAATCAGTATTAATTCACATTAGTGTGTTACAGTCATTCCCTGAAACTCAAGGGTTGTCACACTTCACATGAACAACTTGAATATGGGTAATTATCACAGAATGATAAATTATATCCAATAAAACAGTAATCATTGCATATGGTCAAAATGAAGTTCTTCATGTAGAAGGATGATTAAAAAGAACCAAAAATCATTTTAAACTTATCAGCAGACAAATTACTATACTTAGGAATTACTTAGTCTCTCTATGTGACACTTATGCAATTATTTATTAACAGAATACTGATTCCAGACCTTAATATTTTTCAAGAAGGCTGCAGAGAAAGTTTAAATAACAAAAAGAATTAAATGCAGAAATGTGGAAAAGATTACTGCTTAAATTCAGAAAGGAAATGGTAATTCTGGGCACTTATCTCCCTATACATGTTTAAAGAGTCAAAAAAGAAACAACTGTAGCACCCAGTTTATCATTTATGCCTGATTTTTTCCTGTATGATTCCTTGCTTCTTCTTCAAGTCATCTAGTCGGCTTGGTTATTTTTTTTTAAGCTGCTTGGGATTGAATTGTAGCTCTAACTGTATGCAAACAATTGCAATTTGCAGCCAGCATAAAAGTGTATCCAACTCTGGAGTCAAAAAACCCAAATTTTTTTCTTCTATTCTCAGTGGTTCACCACTGTCCAATAACCATACAAACCACAGAAATGATGTACAGCTTGGGCAGAATCAACCATAACATTAACAACTGACATAACAGAATTGTGGCAAAAATTAGATTTGAAGTGCCTTTGGAGGAAGGTTTTGGAATATGAGCTCCAGTCCAAAACAGAGCTGCCTACATAAAGTTAAATGTGCTTGCTCAAGGCCTTATACAGGCAAGTTCTGACAGTCTCCAGGGTTAGAGAGCTCTCTGGGCAATGAGTTCACGTTTTACCACTCTCAAACACCTTGCCCTTATCCCAACAGAATCCCTCCAAGTGTAACCATCTTTTGTACTTGTCAAACTCTATCATCAATGCAGGCACATCCAAGAGGAGTCAGAACTCTATTCTTCTTTACAATTTCTCCCTTCAGGTAGTGAAAAGCTGATGCTTAATCCATCTTCAGCCTTCTCCAGGCTAAACTATACAGTCTCTTCTATTGCAGCATATACTGCAGACCCCTAATTGTCCTAACAGCATTCTTTGGATTTTCTGCTGTTTGCCAGCATTTCTATCATTCTGGAGATCCAAGGTGGACACAGTATTCCCAGTTCATCTTCACTAGTACTGAGTTGATGGGAATAACTGCTATAATAACTATTACATCAGGGAACAATGTTCATTTGTCTTTTCAGAATGTCATCAGATGAGAGTAACTATCACATGCATAGATAGATGCATAGATAGATACATAAATAGATAGATGCATATATATATAGGGAGTTAGTAACTGTTTACTTAATGTGACAGAAGCTAGCAACAGAACTGTGGAAATATTTTTCATATCATAAAGTACAACACTGAACATTAATGCATCTGAAGTTGTCGTGATTTTACTTTATAATTCAAGAACAGTCATTACTCATAAAAGTATCTCACTAGGATGATTTCCCCAGAAGTTCTGGGCATCCTCCAAGTTCTCACTGAGTTGGTGTGTTATTACATAATACCATGGAAAGGCAGTAAAGACTGTAAAATTTGGAAGTCAAGAGCAAATGAATTGGTCTGCCCATTCTAGATGAATAAGCCATGAAATCAGCACTAGTATGCTAATTAGCTCAAGTACTAGCAGTAATAAAGTACAGTGGAGATGGGATTCAAGGTTGGCTACTGGCATCTGTAAAACCTTTTAGTACTAGTATCATCTAAATTAAATTAATTCAGCTCATCTTGCCTGCATGCAACTACGCCACCAGTGTCAGAAGAATTAGGAGAAACTGCACGTACTGTTAGCTGTAAATTCAGTAAAAATAATAATTGATAAGCCACAGCGTAAAATGAACTATGGATTAAACTCAAGGAAAAAAAGGGAGGGGAGCTCTCCCCCAGTATTATACAGTTGGGTTTGAGACAAGCATGCTTCATGTGCATATTCTTATTATTATTATTCTTATTATTCATATGCTATATTTTTTCCATTAGTTCTCAAATAAAAGTAGCATTCTAAAGACAACTGAAGATTCAAAGCAGTGCTTAATCTTCGCAGGTTAGCAGGACATTTTGAAAGCTGTATGACAAAGCAGCATTTGGGGTCTGACAGATAATGAGGTATGTGAAAAGGGCTGCCTTCCCCTTTCTCACAAAGGAGCCACACCTTACCAACACTCTTTTCACTTATTAAACATCCTCCCTACACAGAAGTTCCACTAACTATGCTGTTTCCTCAATACTATCTCCCTTCTTTTCCAGGTCATCAACTTATCTGGCAGAAAGTAGTCCCTTCTGTTCCTAACTTCTTTCTATTATCTGTATGTAGAAACACATACTTCCTACTTAAATTAAGCTTTCTTTGCAGCCTAAAAGCCAGAGATCTGAGCACATACTGTGACTTAAACTGAAAAGAAAGTACTGCTGACTATTAAACAAAGAAACAATCATCTTTGGAACACAACTCGCAGGCTAGATAAAAACAGAACAGCAGGGCTTGTCATAGACTTCCCTGGATGAGTCAAAGTTTAAATGACTCCTGACAATTTTACTCATCTCCAGTCTTCTGGACCAAATCCAGACAGCCTGCATACTTCAAACAAAATGAAGTCTGCTCTTTAGAGATGGTCTACTCAGACATTTGGTTAGACTTGTGCCTCCATCTGCATACTTCAGGAAATGAAATTCTTTTCAGGGAGAAGGTGCAATGAAGAAAACAGAAGGCAGTTCAAAAGAAATAAAAAAAAGAGGTTCTGTATCACTTTTATCTAATTAAAATAGCACTGGGGGGGAGGGGGCTGACTGTTTAGAACCACAATACTGCACTTTTGTGGGTGCATCACTAGGTTACTCGTTTATGTATACAGAGTAACAAGCCAGTAAACATTACAGAACTAATGCTGAAGTCAGTAACAATCCATTATCACGAATAGCAAAACACATCACCTTCCCAGATCATCTGAAGGAAGGCCTGCTCAGATACATCTGATTCATTCTGCTAGTCTATCCTGACTGAATCTAGCCAGGTTTATTGGCCCCAGCTCAACACCAATACAGTTCTGGGCAGAGCTCTTCAAATCCTGCTTTCACCAGGCTGTTCCAGCACCAGCAGTCTCACTGTTCAGTGCATGTTATGCCCTCTTAACTCCAAAATATGCAGTTTGTGACAATTACTATAAGAAAAAATAGGCACTTCAAGAGAATTTTAATGACCAGCCCAGAAAGGTAATGATCTGCTTTTATTTTAATCCTCTTAAACGATACACACGTTTTCAAAGAACAACAGTTGTTCTGTCTTTCTGAAGTTAAACAGATATCTGCAAACAGAACATTACTATTTTGGTAGAGATAAAGGGAAGAAAAAAAACGATGTCTTTGTGATGTGAAAACTGAGGGCTTGGCTTGTTCATTTGTTCTTTTGCTAATTTTCTGAAGGTTTTCTAAGTACATATTGCCTAATTTAGGTTTCAGATGGTAAGTTGTGACGACATTTCTTCAGTTACCTACACACGCTTATCATCTTAGTCTGAAGTAAAGAACAGCATCAACTTCCATTGGTTCCTCACAAGAGAAAACACATACACATCACACCTGTGAGCCATGCAGCACAAAAGATATCGATAAGGTATGACAGTTTCATTCTCTGGGAGCTCCTGTTTCGAACTTTGAACATGATAACCCAGTAATACATGACTTACAGTCCACAAATGAGAAAAAAAACAACACAGGACTGCTTTAAATATGAAACTGAGAAATAAAGAAAATATAGGTCCCATTCTGTCTGTAACGTGAGAAAAAGATCACACGAATTTAAAAACTAAATACTGCATATTTTGAATGTTTATAGAACTTCTTTAATAAGAACAATTCAACATCGCCATACATTCATATCGTAGGTAAACCCTACAGTATGAATAAGCATTACACTTTTTTTCCACAATATTTTCAGTAAAATGACTTCATTATATTTTATAAAATATAAAGAAGTCTTAAAAGTGGTCATGAGGTTTTACTGTTCATTTTGCCCACTCATGCATCTGAAACACCAAGTCCGGCTTTTACCAGCTATAAAGGATGCCTGTGAAAATTTCAGGGTATGGCTGCTTCTCTATCCACATCTGATGAAAAGCAGCTGTGCTGACTCTAAAAACCTTCTTTTATCAGAACTATTATATACCGAAAGTTATAGACGGTAATTCTTTGAACCATGCAAGAAATACAGCTCTCACACTAAAAAGAGTTGAAATCTCATTTGTTTGATCCTAAGTCATCATTAGGCCCACAGTCTGAATATTTCAAAGCAGAGTGCCTTTATTTTTCTACCACAAAAGGCCAGAAGAAACAGCCACCCACTTGAAAATCCCCTTTACCCATGATAAAAAGAGCCATAACATTATTATAGCAAGAACAGTAGTAACATTTTCCATCATTTCTGACCAAAGAATTTCAGCAATTCTTACAAAGGAGCAGAGGTCAATGTAGCTACATACCCTCCCTGCCTTTATTGCTTCCCCACTACATTCAGGCATCCATGATATTAGTCAAAATTAAGATGCACCCATTCCAAAGAAGTGCTCTAGCTAAGGAAATATCTATTTTAAGGACAAAAAAAAATCAACTCACTGAAGTCTGAGGAACAAGCAAAAGCACAGCTCAACCAGTAGACAGAAAATTACCTACTTAATTTAGTCGCAGACTGATACAAAACCAGAAATAGTGGAAGGGGGGAAATAAAAGGTGTTAGGAATACCTATGACTTGTTACCAGCTACAAATTCACTATCACAGCTCTGTAGATGCCCCCTTTAGGGAGCCTACAGACACTGGAGAAGTTTATCATGCTAGTTTATCATACTCCTCTAGTACTTTCTTCTCAGCAGAAACATTTATATGGAATTATATTTGGTCATTACCCTTCCTCAAAAAAGCAAAAAAGGATTCTTTTTCCAAAACCAAGTTTAATACTGAAGAACATATCCTGTAAGCACTGCAGTCAATCACTAAATAGAATAACACTTCCTATATTTAAGCAAAGAAGGAAATTATTTGAAGTTTCACAGAAACAAACCCTGTAGATGTATCATAATTTACAAGGCAGTATTCGCAAATGCTACTTTCTTCTCTTTTTTGTGGTGATTCTTTCTTGTTTCACAGAGGTTTAAAATTATTACATCTCAAACGAAAGCCTATAAAAACATTCTGAAAAATATAACGTGCTTAAAAAGAGTTTTCTTGGTTTCACTAGCTTTTCTTGTTTCTTTTTTATGAAGATCTGAGAAATTAAAATTAGCATTTGAAAGTATTCAAGACTGTTTAAACTTCACATTTAGGTGCCAGATTCCACAGGTGCAATTTCTCACTAAATACAGTGAAACCTTCTTAAATACAGTTCAGCCTTGCTAAGCAACCTCTGTTCTTAAGCAACAGTAATATCCAGTTTGCCTACAACTAAAGATAGACAAATAATCAACTAAAAGTGTCTGAGACGAGTACAGAAAGAAAATCCTGCTTACTTGTTCTCCTACCTTGCAATATTGAAGGTATCCATTAGAGGTTCTATAATTTCTGCTTCAATAAAGAGTCTTAACTCATACTATTTCTTTGTGCACTTATCTGTTCTGCCATTAACACAGTTCACTCACATCAGAGATCTTGTGGCTTCAACTGTAACAAGCGTTAATATAAAGAGCACAAAGTGTGCTTCTGCAAACACACCAGCAACAGGAATAAGGGACAGGATTTTATTTTCAGTAAAGCTAGTAGTTCTCAATATAGAAAGGAGAAGTATGCTGGCACAGCATTTTGCTTCTCTTGAACTGAACTGCTTGCAAGACAAATGCTACTACATCAGAATACAGTTTTCTTACAGAATTATTAAAAAAAAAATGCAGTTTTGATTGATTTGTGACAATACAGGCTTTAGGGAAATATATTTTCTTATGGATTCTTACTCCATAAGAAACACTTCATTTACTCACATACTCATCGTTGTAAATTGACATCAGTCAGTTTGCTGTCGATATCTACACAAAGCAATCTCTCAAGAAGTTAAAGTATTTTGAATTGAACCAGATTAAATACATTTTTACCAAAGACGTTTTACACGCATGTAATGCATCTCTCAAGATCTTATTAGGCAAAATGTCAAGTTAAGACAACCCTTCAATTTCTAACTGCTTCAATTAAATCACTATCAGAAACCAGAGTTTCCAAGTAAGCGCTTAGACTTCAAAATTATTAAAGAAGAAAAAAAAAATTGAAAACCCACACATTCATCAAATAAACATACCAAATCCAAAATAATTTGACACCTTGCTGTCTAAAGCAAACACATGCCTCAAAACTTCTTGCATTCAGAGGTTTTCCTGTTCTGTTTAATTTTAACACACAGAATCACAGAACCATAGAGGCTGGAAGGAACCTCTAGAGATCATTTAGTCCAACCCCCCTGCCAAAGCAGGCTCCCTAGAGAAGGTTGCACAGAGGAAGAAGTTAATTCTGTTTAGTATCTCAACATAGTTAAATGTGTCAACCCTTAAATCTTTCAGAAATCTACCAGTAATTATCTAACAATGACTTCAGAGATCAGGAAAACATACTGAAAATTATTTCACCAGCCAGTAGCTTCTGAAACCTATACACAACTTTCCAACCTACAGGTCTCTGAGAACCATGATAAGTAGGAAGAGATGCTGAAATGATGCTATGTTTCACACTGCAATAAAAATTCACACCCTCTGTTTAAAGAAAGAGCATTAATTTTATAATGTTCTGTTCTGCATTATTTTGCTGATTTTTTTCCAAGTCAATGCTCACCAATGAAAGACCTTTGTGAAAGCCAGTAAAATGAGGAATAAAAGTTAAAAGGGTGGAGGGAGTAAAATTATTAATTTTATTAATAATTTGTTTATCAGAGTCCACATCTACTGTCTATCAGTGGCAATCTGTAAGCATAAATGAGAGGAGAGCTATTTCGCTTTTACAATCTAAGATAGTTCCAGGTGAACAGCATTTATACCCCAGGTGTGACCATCGGTTACACAAAACTACACTAAGTATTTTGCTGCTGGTTTTGTTTTGTTTAAACAGTTGTAACTCAATTCAATTTATGACTCAATTCAAGTTCCTTGAATATCCCAAGCTAACTTTTGGGCTATCACATACTCACTGCTCTTTTTTAGTCAAATAGATCTTTTCCAGGACATTACTTAAACATATTTATTAGCATGGTAGTACTAAACATAATTAATATTTGATGCAGTGTATTACCATTCTGCAACCCCATCCACAGTTGTTTATGATCCTTCTTTTGCATCTCATTGATGATTTGACTTTTGTGCTTTAAAGCATCTGCTTCTTTTATGCAAGCCATAAAATGAGCTTCAATCACATCCTTAGAATGGCAGTGCAGAAGATCCTTTTCCGGAAAATTCTATAAAGAGAAAGACAGATCAAGAGAAATAAATGTATCACAGACCTCAGAAGTTGAAGAATAAAAGATTATTTTAATCTGCTTTATATTTATACAACAGAAACAGACGGCAACTTTCTACTTAGCAAAGATAACATCTATTTTCTTACTGATGAAAGAAAGGTTTAGCAGTGAAAAACGTACAAAAAAAAAATTAAAGTTGAACAATTTTCTGTAAAACTAGAAATTACTTTAAACTACTCAACCTCAACTTGAACATTTAAATACATAGGTGGATATATTTAGTCCCTTACCTACCTTCCAAATTCAGGGAAGTGTTTTAATATGCTTTCAAGCATATGTTTAATTCTCTAGCAGTTCCTACCACTTCTCAATGAAGTTTATGTAGAAAAGTTTCCTCCAGTTATCATCATCCACATGTATGAATTACAGCATACAGGTCATCAGCAAACATTTATTCTCAAAGATGTTGGAAAGCTTTCTCCAATTTTACTTACTAGATGTGTTTATTGTTAGACTGTGTAACATGATTTCATGATTCCTTTTAATTTCATTAGCATTGCTGAGAGCATTCAACATTGCAGATGTGCAATTATTACTTAGTAAGTGATAACTACCTTTCTAATTCATTTACTAAGAAAGTATAGCATTAATCTTGTTCAGGTACAAATCAGACACCTTTGGATATTAACTATTCAGAAGTGTAGGTATAGGTGTAGTTTTTCTTCTATAGACAGCATCATTTGCAATCTTAAAATACAAGCACATGGTATCACAAATCCATTATTTGTATTTGTTAAGTTTAAAAACCCTGCATGTTTCATCCCCTCCGTATCCACTCCCTTTTCACAGTTGCTTATTGACTACACTGAACAGCACAACCCCTGGAATCAAACCAAAGTAGCATCATTAGTACTCCCCTTTATAACATGGGCTTGCCACATATTTTTATTTCTCACCTCTTCCTCTACAACATTCTCTCTCCTCTTAACCCATTAGAAATAAGCTTTTAAAAAAAAGTTTTTGTAAGGACTGTCAAAACCATTTTGGAAATGCATGTAATAGGGAGATATTTCAAAGGGTTTTTTTTACAACAGAGTTAACAAGTCACAGTAGGAACAATATTCTACTGGAGAAACCCATACCTTTCCTCCTCTTGTAATAGCTAGCAATACGAAAAAGAGTTGGGGATAGCCTTACCTAGAAAGATAAGAACAATAATATCCCCTTCATTAGATGAAGATGAAGAGAGGTTAGAGAGTTTCTGAATTACAGACTGGTAGGGTTGGCAAGGATCTCTGAGTCCGTCTAACGCAACCCCTGTTTGATCAGGGACACCCAGAGCAGGGTGCCCAGGCCCATGTCCAGGTGATTTTGAATATCTCCAAGGAGGAGACCACATAACCTCCCTGAGAAACCTGTGTCAGTGTTCTGTCACCTGCACAGCACAATATATATCCTGGCGTTCCAGTCTGTGCCCACCGGGCACCACTGAAAAAAGACTGGCTCCATCCTCACTCCATCCTCCCTTCAGGTATTAACAAATATTGGAAAGATCCTTCCCCCAAATTCTTCCCTTCTCTATGCTTGGTATTTCACACAGTGTTTTCTCTGTGACATTAAACCCTGACTCTGGGATCTGTGCATCAAGAAGATTATCTTCCAAAACCACAAGTGAAATAGGAAGAGAAGACTGCCAATTTCTTTCCCCTAAAGTACAAACAGTTTGGCATCTAACTTGACAAAGAAGTACTACTGTTAATTCAGACCAATGGTCACAGAGCTGACTAGAAAACAAGACATAGATAAAGCTTGTTTCTCATATAGGTATGGCCAAGTACAAAGACTTTAGAGGAGATGAGCAAGAAATGAAAGCTCTTTCCAGAGCAAAGCTCACTCTCTCCTTCAATGCTGAGCATCTAAGCTTACCAGGTTCCAAGATTAATGGAACACATTACTGGGATTGTTATTTGCCTGCTGACATCTGCAAGAGCCTGTAAAATACTTTTAGAAGTTTAACTAACTTGTTCAAATGAAGTGTACTCTGGTAACCAATCCAAAAGAAAAGAACGATCAGAAATATTACATTTCAAGATCAAAAAGTTCTTCACATGCAAGAATTCAAAGCAAGACACCAGCATCCCTCAAAAAAGATGAAAGAACAAACGTACCTAAGCCAAGTAACATGGGAAACCTACAAACTGAGTTCCACAGTTTAAAGTTTAAGGTTTAGCAAGCTTTGAGAAAACAACAAATTCAAGAACTATGTTGTTACATGTGTCTAAGTATTGAACTGCCAGGTCTGATATTCAAGTTTTCCTACAAAGATCTCCACGCTGATTTTTCTTCAATGAATTTCAAATGACAGCAAATGTCACTCCTTGGGAATGTGTTTTAAGACATAGCGTGGTCTACAGAATAGCAAGGAGATATTTAAAACTGATCAAAGCAAGCTGAACTGGTAGAAAGTACAAAGATGTAAGAATTCACTTTCCCAGCTTCTAAGTGGTAACACTGGAAGACATTCCCATGATCTGGGTGCTGTCTCTTTTCCTCTAGATGAAAAACACTGGCACATTTCTATTCAGTACTGTGAGTAGAAACTGAAGAACTTGAGCACAGAACAGGTAACATAACAACACTGCTACACCTACTAGAGACATACTAAATTTTACTTACATGAGGCTGCCAACATAAAATATGGTATCCTCACTTATATAAAATAGGGGACAGAAGAAGAAAGTTTTGCAGTTAAATACGTAACACATTCCTGTTTGTTTTTAAGTTCTACTTGCCTATACAGGAAATAGTGAAATGTAAATAACTTGACTCAGTTCCCCGAAGAAACAGACAATCATAAACAAGCTGGTAGTCACCTGTGGTTACGCAACTATGAGATTTGCAAAAAGTTTTAAGAGATCTCACTGGCAGCTTTAATTCAAATACTCCTATTACTGATGTCCTATTCCCTCTATGTCCTACGTCTGTAAAAGACAGGCTATTAAGAGTTGACCAGGATTGTCTTAGAAAGCTAAAGTACTGCAGGTTTTGCTTCACTTATCAGTAGACATTTACAGTGTAATTTTAGTCATAAAGAGGAAAGTATCATCTGTACAGACAGAAGCACTAAGAAACTTCTTACATAAAACTGTTCCAAAACCATAGCAGGCAATTTCATCAGTCTGGTTTCGTAACCCCATTCCACCCAGACTTA
Organism: Centrocercus urophasianus; assembly: GCF_019232065.1. Classification (NCBI taxonomy): domain Eukaryota; kingdom Metazoa; phylum Chordata; class Aves; order Galliformes; family Phasianidae; genus Centrocercus; species Centrocercus urophasianus. Next base: position 36,399,895 of record NW_024884142.1, read on the forward strand.
TGTATCAGTTCCAGTCCACAAAACACCTGTTTATACAGTGACAGTCAGTATTAGGGTAATTTTTTTTTTAAATTACACCAATAATACAGCATTAAAGGTCATAAAGATCATATCCAGTGGCAGTGGAATGGTCCATGTGTTTGTGTTTAGTTACCATCGACAGTCCTTTCTTCGAGAATTTTTTTTTTTTTTTTTAAAAAAGAAACCTACACCTCATTTATACTACTGGTTTTTACAATGTCTCTTAACAGTTCTATAATTCATGTACTAAGTGGCAAAGCACTTCTTTTTCAGTCCACCAGACCCCATTTTGAACTAAGAAAACCAAGAATGGAAGACAGCTGATGCCATACAAAAGCAGATGGAGCTTCTCACTACAGGAATGACATTGAGGTCCTGGAGCATGTCCAGAGAAGGGCAACGAAACTGGTGAGGGGTCTGGAGCACAAACCTTATGAGGAGCCGCTGAGGAAGCTGGGATTGTTCAGTCTGGAGAAGAGGAGGCTCAGGGGAGACCTCATTGCACTGTACAGCTTCCTGAAGGGAGGATGTGGTGAAGAGGGGTTTGGCCTCTTCTCCCAGGCAACAAACAGGACACGGGGAAATGGCCGCAAGTTGTATCAGAGGAGGTTTAGATTAGACATAAGGAAGAACTTTTTGTCTCAGAGAGTGGTCAGGCACTGGAATGGCTGCCCAGGGAGGTGGTGGAGTCGCCGTCCCTGGCAGTGTTCAAGAGGCGTCTGGATGAGGAGCTGTGTGATATGGTTTAGTGCTTGTGGTGGCAATGGTGAGGAGGAGATGGTTGGACTAGATGATCTTATAGGTCGTTTCCAACCTTGTGATTTTATGATTCTATGATTCACTACAATTGGTCGTCTGTAGAAAAGCAAGGGCCAGCAGGTAAGGGCTTCAGCAGAAGAAAGTTGTTTGCCTTTCACCTGGCATATCTGATTTACCTTCCTCTTCTAAGGACAGCATTTCCAGAGCAGTTCACCACCTCCTGCCAACTACTCAAAATCCAGAGAGCTGGTTACCATGCTGAGAACATAAATAATGCTAGGCATGCTGAACTTAATGGAAAAGAATAAAAGTTTCCCTCTTCTCTATAAAGCCACAACTTGGTAACAGAAGCAAGTAACATAGACTACAATACCACAGGATTCTCAGACGTTAGTACTCTGTTCAGGTACATCAACTATGACTAAGGCAACTACAGTTCAGTTTTAGTAAAGATATAAATCAATGATGTCTCGTTGAATACCAGTAGCAGATGCAAATAAATTGTTTCTTCAACAAGGAATATTTTTGTTCTTTATTTGACTGCATACTTTTGTAAAAGAAATGAAAAGCCATGACAGCAAAAATTAAAGCGTGGAAAAATCTAACAGTAGCTAAAATAAATAAAATATATGGTTCTTTGAAGAGTAACTACACACAAATGAAAAGAATAATTCAGGCAGCAATCCACCCAGACTCTTTAAACTGTAAAGAATTAAAACACATGAAAATGTCATCAACATTTTGACATACTTTGATACATTGTGGTTATGTTTTACGTTAAGCATTAAGGTGGGCTAATTTAAACAAGCTTTCAAGTTACGTCAAAAACAAGAAAAGAGATTAAGCAGGTGCTTAATCCAAGGTGTTATGTTTTTAAAAACTAAGTTAGAAAAACTTCTAAAATAACACTTCTTTAGCAGTAAATTATTTCCACTGATCTTTCATGCATCCCCTTGAGAAAAACTTATTAGCTTGAGAAAATCCCCTTGAGAAAAACAAATTAGCTGATCTCTGGGCCAGCAGCAATACAAGGACAGTTGAAATCAGCTTTCATTACTACATGAAACTGAAATTCATTGCGGTGCTGCAATTCATTTCTCAGGGCAGCTCTACTTTGGGATGGCAACATCCTCTCCTTGCTACTGTTAGTCTTCCAGAGCTCTCAGGATGTGCAACAATTAAATCACAATCTATGAAACTAGACACCCTACAGTTTCTTCAAAACAGCTTGGAAGTTTCTTTACCCCACCCCTCTTTGACATATATCAGAAGTGTAGCAATTATAATCGTTTCAAAAACATCCCTGTCTTTACATTCACTTTTACTGTTTCAACATGCAAAATTATATATCCTAAGAACAATTATACATCATAAGAAAACACAATTACAGTCCATGCTTCAAAAATAAATCACATTACTGCTACTAGAAAGATCATTTATAAAACAGAGGAATATTTTGAATGAAAACATTCAATGACACTGCTTCCCAGAATGCCTTCCAGTATGCTCAAATCTCACGCTGAAGTCAAGCTTATTAATTTAGTGCTTTCTTCTGTACATTTTCCTATTTTATTGTTTCTTTTATATCTCTATAGTAATAAACCAACTAATTTCATAGTTAAACATAATGATTTTTGGTTCTCACTTCAAAACATACCTGGCACCACCTTCTCAATGCATTTCAGAGCATGAAAGAATCTGGCACAAGTACTTTTCTGAGCAAAGATCAGTAGTCCATGAAGTCATACCTAATGGTTTTACAATGCGTAATCAAGGTAACGTCTCTCCTGTGACTAAACTGCCACAAGACCAAACCCATTTCACTCAGTTCTCTAAGGGGGACCCACATGAAGTACAACTTCAAAGAATGATAGCAACTCCCTGACTTCAAGGATTTCCGCACTATCTCCTATCTATGTTAATGTGCCCAAAGGGATGAGCACTTCTCAATCTTCCAAGTCTTCAGTCAACTTGAATTGACTGTTACGGAAAGTTCTTCCTTTTTATCCACTCAACTGCACTGATGCAATCTCGTAACTTCACTTGAAAAACAATTTTGGATTTTCAGATTACAACAGAATCATTTTTAAAAGATCATTTTGAAAGCACACACAAGCTCATGGAAAAAAAAAACTGTAGATTTTAGATTAGATAGGAAATTTTAGCTATTTCTTGAGGAACAAACATCCTCATCAGAAAGTCCTACCATTTACCTGTTTGTAAAATAAGAACAATTATGAAAATTTTTCATAACTTCTGAATTTCATGTAATCCTGTGCTCAGTTGTTCTTAATCTAAGGTGTATTTCAATTTTACCTTGAAATGCACTGTGATGCTCCAAGGAAGGGCTGTATTTGATGCATGCAAATCAAACAGCAAACCAATTGGGTAATGCCTAGAAAATTAAAAGATTAAATGAACATAGAAACTGTGCATTTAATTCTACATACAACAGTTAGAATATTTACATAAATAAATCAGCTCCTCTCTTTCCGCAGTTCATGTTCATTTTTGTTTATTCAGAAAAAAAGTTTACAAGTTTACACAGACAGGTATAATTGACTTACAGTTCACAGTAAAAATCAGGCCTGGAATTCACATATTCAAAACCAGTGGTCTTAATGCTATGCCCATAGAACTCTTAGAATTTGCCCATAGAACTCATAGAATTTCTAGCACTGCAACTGCATAAGCAGCCTACAGCTGCCCTGTGAAACCCTTCCAAGCAGTATTTTAAGTTAAGAAGTTCAACATTAACACGAGTCGTTCTGACAGTAGCTGTTCAGACATTTGAAAAGCTAAATGATTTATCTGTAGAAAAGATGAAAAGGAAAAAAAAAAAATGGTGATCCCTTCATCTTTACTATCAAATCAAGGGGAGGAAAACTAGATCAGAGTTTTGAATTTCAATGGTATTCTCAACTGGAGAACACATACAAATCTGCTCTCTCCAAATATTCACTTTTGTCCTGTAACTTCATCCCTTTTAAATTCTTTAGAAGATGCAGTCTCCAGCAATGCAAATTACATATATCATGTACATAAAACTTCCGGGTATTTTGAAAAGCTCTGTGCTCTTTCCCTTCAAAGAAAAAAAAAATCAACCAACTGAAAAGGCCTCATTAGTTTCCTGATCTTACAAAGATAAACACACTTAGTAGTAAACTCAGCAGCTCCAATAAATTAAATAGGATTGAACAGAGGATGCAGAGTCAACCAAGAACGAGTTTCAAAAGTTCAAAAAGCAGTAAGAGAGTATTACCCTAAAAGCACCTGTGAGAAGCCAATTCACTCACTTCTAAGCTGTCATAAACAGGGCTCTGGCACCCTCTACTGGTAAACCCATGTAAAACTATGCCAGAAACACAACAGCAAAACTTTAAAAAGGGCACAATTCTTGAATTTATCTATTGCATTTGGGACTTCTTAAGAAAATAGGGGAAATATACCAAGATCTAGAACTGTTCTCTCCTTTCAGGGGGTATTTGGGGGGAACAAAGCATACAGATAACATATATATTCAGATTCATCCAGATTCAGTGGTAAAAACTTGAGCTTTATCACTAAGACATTTTATTAACTGCCAATCATGTATTGAGTTCTTCAGCAAGGTTTCAGCAAAAGTGCTTTTCCAGATGCATTAGGCAACAAAAATCAGATTTCCTTTGATAATTATATGAACATTAAAAAAAACCTTCCCATTTATATATTATATATATATGTATGTACGTATTTATAGATGTGGAGCTACAAAAGACACCAAACCATCACTGGCCTACATCTATTTTCTATCAAGCACAGATAACAAAATAAACATAATCAAGTTTAAGTGAAATCCTTGTGCTCTGTATAGATTATATTAGAATCACAGAATCATTGAGGTTGGAAAAGACTTTAAAAATCATCAAGTCCAACCACAACCCAACCATACTACCCTAACTTTAACAACCCTCTGCTGAATCGTGTCCCTGAGCACCACATCCAAATGGTTTTTAAACACGTCTGGGGATGGTGACTCAACCACCTCCCTGGGGAGCCTATTCCAGCTTAAATACATAAGTATATGCTTCTCATTCTGAAGAGATCAGCCCTGAAATCATTTTGTTCATAGCTGAACACCTGAGACTGGAGATGACAGCAGACTGCAAGAAAAATCATTTTCTGCTCTGAAACGAAGTCTTACATTATGAGTAAGGTTTGCAACAGAAGTAATTCAGTAATGACAGGTAAGATTCTTCCTGCCTCGAATTCCAGCTCGCATACTGGCATTTAATCCGAAGCCCAGAAGCCATAAGCAATGCCTGTACATAATGCTGTATTTCATTTATTTTTGAGATGCAGTTAGAAGCATATTTTTTAAAAGTCTGTAATCAATACCATGCTACATAAGACCAAAACTATTCTTTGTATTTCATAATAATGCTGTATTTCTTAATCAAGACAGGATTAAGAGAGGCATTAAGAAGGTAATGGGGAATAAAAGAAGACTTGTCAATTTGTAAATGGGATGAAAAGGAGCAATGTTCCTTCAAACTCCGTTCTTAAGAGTGCATGTGCCTTGTGTTAAGGATCAGTATTCCCTCATTAAAGATGTTGCATCCAGCAGTACTACTGTGATGCTGTTTCTGAACCTTTATTTGAAAAATGTTCATTGCAACTAAACAAATATGCAGATGCTCTCAGGAACCAACAGTAACAGTAACTAAAATATAATAATTCAAAAACCCAAGCATGACTTTAAAGATTTGCTACCACTAAAGAATAGAAAAAAACAGAACAGCAGCTAAGGGAACCCACAGAAATATTATTTAACACCCCCCATCCCCACCTACACACACACACACACACACACACACACACACAAAGAAATCCCAAAAATAAAAATCAAAAATAGAACCTGTTTCCCCTCAACCCCAACACATGGGATTGGGGAAAATCAAACTGGTCTTAACTGAAGACTATATTTTCTCAAAGGAAAAGGAAAAAAAAAAAGGGGGTGGGGGGAGAAAAAAAAAAAAATTGTCTTAGAGACCAAAAGTCTCATTAAAAAAACACATAGCTAGAATAACGATTGGTTTGCGAAAGCCTTCAGTCTATAGAAGCATAACAGCACTGACTTCTAGCCATTCTCTATTTAATACTGCTTTTGTTATTACACAGAAGGTGGTTTCAAGGTGTGGGAGATGCCCTTGAAAACATAATTTTAAGAACTTTAAGTCCTTTTGAAAGTGACAGATGGGTACTGATCAAATGGCACTCCGGCCCTCTGTCTTTAGCCAGTTCCTAACTGGGCAGGGTAAAGCATCCATTCCACTGGTACCACAGACCTCCCACACAACTGCCAGGCCTTGAGCATAATTCACAGAATGGGGACAATGTCCACTGAAGTTGAGCAATTGCACACAAGAATGGTCACAACCCACACGATGCCCTCCCCCAGAATTCACCGAAGAAAGTTCCCCTGGTATATCAGATGCTTCCACTCAGCTTGGGCAGCTGAGAGGCCTCAAGCTGCCAAGAGCGCTTGCAATCTCTCCTGAGGGCTAGCGGAAGCAGAGGTGGTGGCACTGCTTGCAGAAGGGATGTGTTGATGGAGAAAGTGCTGTCAATAAGCTGAGCTATGGGAGGCCAGCACACCACTCAGTGTCAGGGAAGATAGGCATCTCCACCAGGACTTTGCAGAGGTGAGACCCTGAACGCTCAGCTGCACAGAAGGTGGGTCTGCAGCCACTGGAGCACCAAATAGCGACTCACAACATGAGGAAGACAAGGGGTTATGAGCTTTGATAACAAAAACCAGGCTCTGCCTCTACTTGCAGTTAGTGCTCCAGTGGCAGAAGGATGAAAATTCCAAGGAAACTGCAGAGCAGCCTGAACAGCACAACCACCAAATAGAAAGCAGTAATAGTGGTAGATTACTCCTACTCCCAGTCCTAGATGGGACTCACTCTCCACCTGCCCACTTCACTTGCTATAGAAAGGTTTATCTGCAACTTCTTGGCAAGCAGAAGACTAGCAGGTTTCATCCTGGACAACTAGTCCCTGCTATTCATCCACATGGGTGCAAATAGTAATTGCTGAAGAGGGGAATCTTGAATGTATTAAAAGCGAAACACAGCTTCAGAGGCTAGGTGGCATGCCCACAGGTTCATGAAAGATAAATGCTCAAGGGTGACATAAATGTATGTCAGTAACCGGTTGTGGAGCTCATGTGGCAAGAGGATCTTAGTTTTTACAATCACAAGACACTCCTTTAGGACAAAGGTCTGCAAGGGAGAGATGGAAATGCCTAAGTGGGGTAAAAGCATCTTTGCCTTCAGGTTGGCTGGTCTGGTGGCTATCAACTATGAGCATAAGGGCTGTGAATAAAAACCCACACTCAAATGAGAAATTAGTGGACATGGATAGAAAGCAGGTGGCAAAGTGTGACAGCTACAAGAGAGATCTTAAAATGAGAAATGAATTACAGAAATGCAGGTGGAGAAGGAGCTTTCCTCCCACCAACGGAAGTTAAACTTTTCTAGCCCTTTCCCATCTTGGGAAATTACTTTCCAAATCCCGTAAGCAGATTCTGCCTGCATTTCCTTCAATGCAGTTACAAGTTTAAGCTCCCCTAACTGCACAGCGTCTGAGAGTATTTGATACGCTGCATTTTCATCTGCACTGCTATGGAGTCTGCTGACCTCTTCTGGCAACTCCTTACACACAGACCTTCCCCTAACACACACCTGCAGGGAAGGAACTCATCTTCCTGTGCCCCAACAGTCTGGTAGGATGCCTCAGGCTCCACCTGGAATTCCAAACAGGAAGAGTTGCACCCTCTTCCAAGATCTTGGTTTGAGTACAGCAGAGCATGAATTTGAAACTGTTTGAAATTTCTTCAGTACTCACTGCAAAACTGAAGAGCTGCAGCTGAAAGGACATACACTGTATCCCAGCCAAGTATTACACAAAGCAGATTGCAAGAAAAATGACACAGTGTAGACTAAGTAATTAGAAATATTACAATCAATCACAGAATCAAATATTTGAGTGAGACTAGATAACATTTAAAGGTCCCTTCCAACTCCTCCTGCAATGAGGAGGGACGCCTGCAGCTAGATCAGGTTGCTCAAGAGCCCTTTCCAGCTTGCCTTTGGATGCACCACTCATGGAGACATTCACCACCCCTCTGGGCAACCCGTTCCACTGTTTTACTGCTGATGTAATGTTTGCTAATCACAAGACTTTCCATGCTACATTCATAGTAATAAAATATTCAGTTTCACTTTTGACAGCCAATTAAAAAAAGCTACAACAGTCACTGTTTTTTTTGTGTGTTTTTTTTTTTTTTCTTCTTCCCTATTATGATACAAGAAATAGAAGAGATTCAAAATACTAAGTCCTTGCCACAGGTAGGACCAGTGCTATCTAAACAGAGCCTAGAAAACACTGCAGCTCTCAGTGTTTTTTCAAAGTCAAGCAGAAAAAGAAAAATGAAAAAAAAAAAACCAAAACACTTGCATAAAGTACTCAAAAACTAATCAAATAAGACTGTATCAGCGTGATTCTCCAAACCCTTAGGAAAAAAGATGTATTTTTCACAGACCACATAACAACAATAACAGAATCGCAAGTAATTATTTCAATTAAGTTGAACACAATTCAGCAAAGGTCTACACATAAATATTATTTTATCAGTTTTTAAGCACAAAGGCATATCACACAAATGGAAAGTAAATGTTATGCACATCTTATTGCCTGCAAGCAGAACATCTAATTCACATTAACACAGAAAAAAAAAGTATTATTTCCAGAGATTTCAGGTGTCTTCAAAATGCAGAATAAACTCAACAAATTTCTTTGGTAATCCTACAGCAAGAGACAATAAGGCCAAAAATACAGGCATTTCATATTACAAGGACAAGAACAAAACCAACAGGTGCAGCACAGCCTCTCTTTTATACATAAAGTACAAGCAGAATCATCAGTATTATGCTCAACATTTAAACCTTCTTCAGATTTTCCTCCAATCAACATCTTCCCAATCTTCCTCCTCTTTTGCCTTCTCTGAAACCCAATGAAGTGGTTAAGTTAGGAGAAGTATTGACACTGTGCTAAACTCATCAAGTCTCCACACAATGAACTGAGAAAAGGCACAAACTTAAACTCACCATTTCAGTGGCGTACCTTCATATTCAAACCATATCTCATTAACTTCCTCTTGTCTCATAACTTTCTGGAAGTGTTTCTTCACTTTGTCTGTTACCAGCGTCAAGTAGCTTATTCTTGGCAAAAGCAGCTGAAAGGAAAAAAAACAAACACATCCTTTAAGTACACATAAAAATTACTAAATAAATAAAATGCTTTAAGTTACGGGTTTCCATAACTAAATTTCAGCATTCTATTTTTTCCCCTTAGAAGTAAGATTTCTTTTTGGACAGCTTTCTTATTAATGGTTAATGAAAAGCTACAAAAGTATGCACTTAAAAGTTACATAATAGCAGTACCCAGTAGTCTAACAAAAAAAAAAAAAAAAAAAAAAAAGTCAAAACAAGTGCTTAATTCTTTTCATGTAGTGGGAGGCAGAGGACTAGAAACTAATTTCTGCTCTTCCCTATTCCAGCAGGTCAAAGAACAAAGGTAACATTTTCATATGAATAGATAAAAATACATGTTCAAACTTCATACTGAATGTAACAAGTGAGGGTGTATCAGCTAACATCCCCAAATCAAAATTACTACAAAATAAATTAAGAACAAAACAAAAACATAACTGAAACCAGTTGCTTAGGAGTTTGGTTTGCAAGCGTGTTTTGTATTTCCAATAGGTGGCAATTTCATTTTCTTAGCCTTAGCTAAGATGTTGAATGGCAAATCAAGAGCAATTTATAATTCTTCTAGTACTTAGCTTGACCAGCTACTAAAACCGTAGAACTATTTGTGGTAGAAGGGACCTTAAAGTCCATGCAATTCCAACCCTGTGCCAGGGGCAGGGCTGCCACCCCTCAGCTCAGCTGCTCAGGGCCCCATCCTTGAGCCCCTCCAGGGTTGGGGCACCGCAGCTTCTCTGGGCAGCTGTGCCAGCACCTCACTGCTCTTGGAGTAGATGATTTCTTTCTTGCATCTAATCTAAATCTACTCTGGTCTAGTATTAAATGGGGAGGTTGGTGGCCCTGCATGTGGCAGGGGGGTTGGAGATTCACGATCCTTGAGGTCCCTTCCAACCCTGGCCATTCTGTGATTCTGTGATACTCTCTCTTAGTACAAACGGCAATGGTTTCAAACTACCAAGAAAAGTGTCAGTACTTTTTCATTTGTAGTAAGACATCATCTTACAGCTTTCCGGTGTATTACTTTTTTCCTCTCCATTGTAAAGTTATGCACTACCCAAAATGGAACATTGAGTTCAGTTTTGTTTGTGGGGGTTTTTTTTGTTTGTTTGTTTTGTTTTGTTTTCTGCACCCCCAATCGCATTCCCCTTAAAAATACAGTGCTGTGCTCAACAACGAAGATCAAACAGTTTACTGATCAGTCAGTAAACTGACAGTTGCACTGGACATCTACAGTCTGTAAGCATTTCAGTATTCAATGAGAAAAGATTAACCTCCTTGCAAAAGAAGATTTAGCTTTGCTTCAGATATTTTAAGTGAGTTATATACACCCTATATAGTTAATCTTATTTCCCAATTAATAATAAAACAGGACTAAGGAATAAAAAAAAAAAGATTCTGTTTTACATACTTATGGAAAAACAAACATTTGGTTTGCCACTGTTATTCATCACTACTGATGCTTCTTGAAATATTTTCACAGCCAGGCTGGATGTAGCTCTGAGTAGCCTGGTCTGGTGGTTGGCAACCCTGCACATAGCAGGGTGGCTGAAACTAGATGATCATTGTGGTCCCTTTCAACCCAGGCCATTCTATGATTATTCTATGATATACTCTCAGCTTAAATGAAAATAACAACAAAAACTATTGAGGGAAAAAAAGAAAACTGAAATAAGATTAGGAGTTCTCATTAAATTAAGAAAAAACAGAACTTCAAAACCTCTACAAGGTAAAATGAATCCTCATAGTTTAGTACATGCCATTTACCAAATTACACAAACTGTAATGCCTTCCTTTTGCAGATCATGTACTGCTACAGAGTTTAATAGCAGCAACCTCTACAGAAGGCATTCCTGGTTAAATAAAATGAAACAATTCCTAATGCTTAAGTAAATGCTTGCAATATATTCCTCACATAGAAAGAACACCTGGGTTTTGCCGCATTAAAAACAACAACAACAAAAAAAAAACAACAAAAAAACCAAAGCACAACAACACCACACCATTTTGCAGCATGCAAAATATTGTAAAATGCAAAAATTCCAGATTTAACAGAAAGCAGACTGGTTTGATCACCAATGCATTCAGGATAAAGAAATACAGCCTAACCCAGAGTGGCTTTACATCGCTCGCTGTTACAGACATTTTAATAGAACAACCCTTCTCACACTTGCTAAGCATAAAGAAGATCCAGCAAAAGTTAGTCCCTTGTGCCAAGTACCATGCTATGACTGCCTTACTTATTTCATTCTTCACACCTAATGAATCTCTGCCAATGAGTGCTCTGCTTCCAGCACGTGCTGCTTCTGACTCTTCTTTGCACCAAGACAAACCGTAAACTACTTCAAAATCAATACTGTAGACATTTTGAGGACTGAGGAAAAAAGCAGATCATTCAGCCATAAAGGCAGTTCAACCTAGGTGTTCTTAACTACACTTCCACTCCAAATTGTAAGCACCCATTTTAAAGAAACATACCTACTGATATATCTAATTGCAGTGCAACACCGCAGAGACATACCTGGTGGAAATAATACAGTGCCTTACTTGAGCAGCTGAGTCTTGACGTCACTGCTTTCCAAAATGATGGACAAAATAGTTTAAAATTAACTCTGCTATTCCTATACACTGCCACGTTGTGTTACATGCATATATCACCCCTGTGCTGTGCTAATGCATCTAGCAGACGTGGCTGAATAGGGTATCCAACTACATCACTCAAACTGAAATGAACTGCAGAGATTCTGGGTTATTTTTCTAACCCCTCAACTCTTCAGATCTATGTCTTCCCATCTTCATAAAGCAAGTCCATCAGAGCAGAAGCTGTTTTCCTCTTAACACAGTGACACCAGTATTTCCTTCCCATTTACAGAAAACAGACTGGAACACAGAGGCTGTATCTACTTTAACAAGTACTGAGGTGTGATAACAGGAGATGTGAAAAGCAGAAAAACTGGTGTCAAGTGCTGGGAATGTTTGCTAAATATGCTTGGAGAGGGTTGTTTCAATTCAGCCTCATTTTTATTCCAAAAATTGAATACTGATTAGCAGCTAATGCAGACTGATCTCAGGCCTAAAGTACATCTTCAGCTTTGTGTGAAAAAGGCTCAGCCTGGGGGCTCTGAAACTGTTCTGTGCTAGAAAGCTGAGCATTGTAAGCAGGGGAAAAAAAAAAAAAAAAGATCTTCTTCAGAAACATACTCCAGATTGGAACCAACATATTAATGCACAAGCACATTGAAACCACGAGAACTCAACCATGATGTAAAATCTTAAAATGGATCCTTGGTTCCTTCAAGAAGTAAAGCTATGTTATCAGCTCCAACACAATCTGCAAAAGGGAGAACCTAAAATTTGAGAATTATGATCTGTTAGTAACTACATTTTGCAGAACATTAAGCCTTGAAATTTTCTGCACATGCTTGAAGTATAGTAAGACACTGCCATCTCTTAGGGTTAGGAAGTTAACCACACAGAAGTTAACATGGCTTTAGGGTTTTCACACTGATGTTAAACTGATTAAGACTGCATGTCTCAATACTAAAACTTGTGCATACTGTATGAGAGTTACATTAGAAGTACATGTATATTTTAAAGAGTTTTAAGTCAGACTGCTAAATAGTTCAGAAGCATTTGGCAAACAGTTGAGAGGTAAAAAAGTACTTCTTTTTCACCAGTGGTGAAACTAAGGCATAGAGAGCTAAGCACTATCATTCCTGAATGAAAAGCATTAATGTTTTATTAGATTTCAAAAAACACATTAAGCACACAAGTATATCAGTAACTGACTAAAAAGAAATGCTATAAATTAAATACTGTTTTATCCACTAGTATCTTCTACAAAGCATGGAATGAAATATGACAAGATAAAAGGATTTTCGAATCACAAACTCAGTACAAGATTTTTTCCTCCCACATACAGTTCCACTGAACCAGCCAACTTCCCCTATCAATCAAATGCCTATAAGGTACAGCAAGGATGAATACTGCAGGGCACTCCATAAACTAACAGCCACGAGATTACAGAAGGCATTTCAGCTTGCAACTCAAACACATCCACCACCCTTATCTGTATCATCAGCTATCAGTCCAGTCCGATAAGACATCACAGGTCCTTTTCCTACTAGATCTCTCAAACCTACTAGCATTTAAAGAAAACACACTGAAGTTATCCATGAAAGAAAAACTGCAGTCAGTGTTTATGAATTGATATTATGTGACTAATTTTTGTGTTCAAGATGGCACAAAGCTCTAGCTGAAATTATTTGTGCAGTAAGCAACATACAAGTTCTCTCTTCTGAAGAATCTTCAAGAACATACACTCATGGTGAGTTTGTACGTACAGCCTCCACCTTCCATTTAATTATTCGCTGAACTTTCTCATAAGTTTTTCCAAGATCTTAATTACCCATTGTAACTCAATCTCAGTGGTAAAACAAATCTAAGTTTTTTAACTTACTGAGAAGAAAGATGATTTGCACAGCACATTCTTAAGGTAGTCCCAGAATTTTCTGGGAATACGAAGAAAAAAGCCTTTTCTACACCTCTACAGTGTGTATAATGAACCTAAATGAAGGAAACAGAACCATGGGATCAGATTGTTCATGACCACCTTGGTTATACTCACATAATAAGGCTCAGCTTCCCTCTCAGTTATCTCATCCTGATACAGAGTGAAGCAGGTCGGTATGCGCCCAAACCACACATCTCGAAGCACATCTTTGTCATCTGTCATTCTTCCAATGGATGGTGAAGCACATGTAGATCAGTTTGTTTCTTCAGCTGGAACTGAAACCCCACTCCCCCAAAAGAAACAAGTCACCACTGCTGCTGAACAAGGTTTTTCCACAACCACACATCCCCAGGCATGGTCAACAATAACTGCATCACACTGAATGCACGTTCACACAAACAATATCCCAAGCTGAAAGGAACCCAGAAGGATCGCTGATTTCAGCTCCTGGCTCCACACAGCACCACCCAAAATCCAAACCCTAACCCTGGCAGCACCCACTCCATGTTTCTGGAATTCCAGCAGCTTGGTGCCGCAACCACTACCCCGAGGAGCCGAGGTGGGTTAAGCCAGAGAGGCCTTCAGCTGTACAGTTCCCCAACTAGAGAGCGTGCAAGGAGCAGACACGCCGCTTCCCGACCCGCAGCGTGCCCTAGCGCAGGCCCGAGGCCCAATCCCCGCAGCGCCCGCCGGGCCGCCTGCAGCTCCCCACGGGGGCGAGCGGCGCGGCGGGGTCTCGTAGCGGACAGCCGGGTGAATCAGCAACGCCGGGGCGCACACAGCAGCACAAGGAGGAACACCACAGAGGCGGCCCCCGCGCGCTCTCCTCTAGCAACAGCGCGACCGGGCAGCGGCAGCCCCAGAAAGGAACAGGCAGCACCCCGCAGACTGTAGAGCCAGGCGTGTAGGTACGAACGAGCACAACCGTTACCTGAATGCACCCCTCGCCACCGCTTCGCGCTGCGGGTGCGGCGACAGACAGGAATTGAGCGCGGCCCCGCCCCCACCTTCCCGCGCATGCGCCGCCCCCCGCGCGGCTTCAGCCCGGGAAACGCTTCCGCCCGACTCTGGGCGGAACCTCGGGGGTGGTGCCGGAGGCGGTCTGCGGAAATGGCGTCGAGAGGCGCGCGGGGAGTTCGAGGCGCGCGGGCGGGAAGGAAGGCGCGGGAGTCGGCAGTCCTTGTAGTGCGGGGCTGCGGCCACCTGATGGCGCTGTCGGAAATGGCCTGAGAGACGAAGCGCCGCAGCCGCTGCCGCCTTTCTGTGGGTTTTAGCCAAGGGCTGACATGAGTCCTGCTAAATAACCCGTTTTGTCTGAACGTCTCGTCCGTTAAAAAGCGCCACTGAGGTATGGTTTTTATTTTTACTTCGGCTCAGGCCCAGTTTCATATCCTTATGGATGATCTGGGTGAGGGCGTTGAGTGCACCCTCAGTAAGTTTGCAGAGGACGCTGAGACAGAAAGAAGCGTCCACCTGCCTGAGGGCAGGAAGGCCCTGCAGAGGGATCTGGACAGGCTGGGTCGCTGGGCTGAGGCCAGTTCTGTGAGTTTCAACAAGACCAAGTGCCGGGTCCTGCACTTTGGTCGCAACAACTTTGCACAATGCTACTGCCTTGGGGCAGAGTGGCTGGAAAGTTGCAGAGAGCAAAAGAATCTCAGGATGTGAGGTAACAGCTGGCTGAGCGTGAGCCAGCAGCGTGCCCAGGTGGGGCCGATGGCATCCTGCCTTGTATCAGAAAGAGTGGGTCAGCAGGGGAGGGAGCTTCTGTACTCAGCACTAGTGGGCTGCACCTCGACAACTGTGTTCAGTTTTGGGGCCCTCACTACAAGAAAGACGTCGTGGCCCTGAAACATTGTCCAGAGAAGAGCAGTGAAGTTGTGAAGGGTCTGCAGCACAAGTCTTACGGGGAACAGCTGAGGGAGCTGGGATTTTTCAGTCTGGAGATGAGGAGGCTCAGGGGAGACCTCATTGCTCTCTAAAACTCCGTGAAAGAAGGTTGGGACGAGGTGGGTGTTGGCCTCTTCTCCTGCAAAGTTAGTGACAAGACAAGAGGGAATGGACTTAAGTTGCATCAGGGAAGGTTCGGAGATTTGGAAGAATTTCTTCTCCAGATCATGGTGAGGTATCAACACAGGCTGTCCAGGGAGCTGGTGGAACCATCATCCCCAGAGGTATTTGAGAAATGAATGGATGTGGCACTGAGGGACATGATTAGTGGGCATGGTGGGGATGGGCTGACAGTTGGATTAGATGTTCTAAGTGGTCTTTTCCAAAAATAATAATTCTATGATTTTTATGGATGTATATTTACTGATTCACATGATTTGGGGACTTTTAATACCTTTTCCAGTAAACTGAAAGATTAGAGAAACCCAAAGATAGGGTTTCATTTGTACCAGTTTAAAAGAGCTCATCGTGATAATCTGTTTTTGATTAAACAAAAATATTCTGAGCATGAGCCCAGTTATGAATTATCAGAGGGAAAAAAAAAAAAAAAAAAAAAAAAAAAAAAAAAAACCAATGTTGTTTTTGTCAACACCCTCTAAGCAAAAAGTTTAGCCGTGGTACTTCTGCAATTTGAGATGTACCCGGTGAAAATTTCCCAACCTGTTTTCCAAGGGTTCTTGCGAGTCCCAAGTCCACGACATATTGATTCAAAATCAAGTAAACTCAAGGTTTAGCTGAAATAAATGAAGTTACCTGAAAACTGAAGTAATTTTGCATTCGGCATGGTCCACCTCAAAGTATAGAGAAGGATGGCACACAGTATGTGCCATGTTGCAAGGGCTTTACGCTCCCAAGTAGCATGGCAGAGCTGCCTGGCAGCAGGAGCAAGGGACATTCCCTTATGCTCCTAAATACAGGCAAATTACACATGCCATGGGCAAGGCCTTTGGGCAGCACCTCTGAAAGACACGCTGGCACCAAGCAGACGAAAGGGCAGGAGATCCTCTGGAAGCATTATCCATACACTCTGAACAGCATAACCAACATGGATGGTGTGGAAACCACTGTCTGGTGGACCTGCAGGAACTTCTGGATGAGGAAGGCCACTTCTATGGAGATCTCCATTTGGATCTCAAAATAATAACAATAATAATAATAATAATAATAATAATAATAATAATAATAATAACAATTTGTCCTGGTTATAAGATTAGTGAGAAATCATTGCACATGTGAGTTTCCCTACAAGAAATCAAGGAGAACTACATGTTTTTTCTTTGTCTTTTGCTTTTGTGTATCTTCAGAGTTCTTCTACAGAAGAGGATTGTTTTAGTTGTGTTTAAGATTTTGCCTGATCACTGCAACTAATGCCAGCTGATACTGAAAAGAAAATGTCCCAAAAGCATCCACTGGCCCAGCTGCTCCCGCTCTTTTTTTTCACAGGCAGGAAGCCTGCCAGCACTGTTATTAGCAGTAGAACCAGCAGTATGCACATACTGAGCTTGTGGCCTGTACTCCCTGCATTTATATCCTGAGACCATACTTAACATCCACTGCATCAGCTCTTGAATCATACCATTGGCTGTCTGTGCTGTGTAATCAGCATTCTGTTGATTATTTATGGCACTTTCCAAACAAATTAAACGTTTACTTTTGCATTATATCCTCATGTTGATTATGAGGAGCATAGGCATGTGACTCTACTTCATAGGTTGAACACTGAACACCATCAGAGTGCCTGAGTCTTTTTCATAATTTACATACAAGATAGTAAGTAGAGAATAAAACACAGTAAATTCTAAAGTGTGACAAGATGCTGCTTAGAGAATCTTACTTTTTTGTAAACTTCCTAGCAAGCTGCTCATGTAGTTACTAGACACAGATGCAGCAGGATACATTGTATGATCTGTATGAGATTATAAAGACATTAGTTCCATACACAAATGCAGCTCCACTGCTGGGGAAATGAACATGGTTGTAGACAAATGCATGAAATGTAGTGTTGATACTGAATGAATAAAGTAAACCTGAAGTGAATGCCAAATTTGATATATTAATATGACTGTAAATAATTCATATTAAAGGTAATTGCTGAGATGGAATGTCAAAACAAATACAATAAAAAAGGCATCACCTCATTTGTTGTACTATTTTTCAGATTGTCCAATGCTTCACGTTGCATCATGACTCAGCAGAAGGAACCAGTCTGAATTGGAAAGGGAGAGGTTTCCAGAGCTCAACAAACATATTTTCAATTCCAGAGATCCTCAACCAGTGTTCCCCCATTTTAAACTTCATAATCAGACAACACACAGTGAGTCATTGCCTAATGGCAGCTGAACCAAAACACCTGTTAGTGAATACGTATGGAATGTGAAGATGATCGTAAAGAACAAGATTGTAATTAAAGATGCATTAATTCTAACAGAAACAAGAGAAATGGAGCAGATGCTATACATTTTTGTGGGTAGTTATGTTTTTGTGTAATGATAGTGGAGATAAATATCTGTAAACAGAATTACTATGTAATTTATGTTGGACAGGACTTTTAAAGTCCTCTCCTGACCTCCAGACCAACACCCTTTCTCAAAGCAGGGCTAGCTAGCCACAAAGGTAGATGGTACTGGTGAAGATAACAACAGCGTTTGGCTACTGAAAAATTACTTGAGCAAAAGATGAAAAAATATTCCCATGCACGTTTTGCTATAGCTAGAATAACTGTGTTCTTTACTTTGATCACATGGAATAAATTTAATGCGGCTTTTATAGAACTCCAGCAGGTTGACTAAAATTTCCTTTTATTCTGGCCTGTGTCATCTTTGTATAAAATCACGACTCCATTAAATCAACAGAAAAACTCCCAAAGATAGGTGAATTTTTGCTTATTCCAGTGATGCTTTTTTAGGAACTGGTCAGCAATCACTATTATTTTTTTCCCTTCATTTCTCTAACAGCTTTCACAGCAAACAAAAAACATTTTGTTTTCATCTCCTAGCTATTGTCTTCTGAGTATGCAAATGCAAACAGATTGTGAGGATAATTAATATACAGTTTTTAACATGCAACAGTGAGTAAGTCAAACAAAACTCATAATGCTGCTACTTATATATGACTAAACATCTCACTGTTGCCTAGTCACAGTGAAGAATTAATTTGATTATTTATAGAAGTTGATTCACTCATCCAAGACCTTTCTGGAAATATTATAATGTTATAAAGCAGAAGTACCATGTCTGCTGGCACGTAATGTTTTTCAGATACAATTTGAATTGATATGTTTGTGGAAGAAGAAAGTCACTCTTGTATGTATTTCTTCTTTCATGCTCTCTTCACATACTAATATTTTCCTTCTGTAACAGGTGCAGGTATTCTAGGTGTTTTTAAATAATTGAACTGTGCAGACAACTGTCCTAGTTTTACTTCACACTAGTTGTTTTAGTTCATCAAATTCCCATTTTAATTCTAATTAAAATCCATAAATCATATCTCACACTATGAAGTAATCTTTTATTGCTAAAATAAGTGACTGGACAGTAGAAACTTTTAGGTCTGCTGCTTATTGTTAATCTTGAACGACATTTCTTCTTGTCACTACTTCATAGTAGCCCCACTAAGGCATCTTGGTTTAGTAAGGAGTGGGGAAATAAAATTTTCAGTGTTTGTACAATTTGTATGGATGGGTATTCCTTATTAGCATAGAGCAGATATGAATAGTGCCAAAGCCATTTGCTTACTTAGCTATTGTTTTACCCTAAGTAGTACCTATTCTGTCACCTATGTCACTTATCAGGAGAAATTCCTTGTACTCAAAAGGCACCAGAATGATGATTGCTGATGATTTTCATTTTTTCTGTTAGGAGAACTGAAACAAAGAAAGGCGTGCTGCTTGGTCAGTACTACCTCAGTGTGTAACAGGATGGGATCCATCAAGGTTTGACACGTAAATACAGCCTTTCATGAATCAGGTTCACCACTATCTTAGTGCTGAATCATGGCATGTTTAGGAAGTAAAACAAAAATATAAGGAGGATAATATAATAATCCTGTGTTGCCGGGCTATTTGAACAGTCTTCACATTGCTTCTTTGGGCAGGAAGATGTTTCATCCTTAGTCTGAACAGAAACCTCCTATTAATATCGTTACAATGTCATCTTCTGAGACGAAGGCAACCTGGTCATAAGTGCAATAAAGACACTACGCACCCCTGTGTCATTTAGTACTCAAGAATACACAGAACTGAAGCTAACAATAACTGCTGTTCATCAACAAGTAATCTTTTATAGCTTTGTAAGATTGGTATAGCTAGTTTATAGTCCTTCCAGAAAGAATTTCATTCCTTTTCTTTGTTACATTGCACAAATTCCAGCATCTGATGATACTGTCAGTCAGATATTCACTGTAATCTAGTCTACTTGCTAATTTCTGAAATGACATACTATTGCAATAAAGTGTCCAGTACCATATGAGTTCATTAATAGCACAGTGTGGCATAGGTAGAGTAGGCCAGATGTCATGCTGACATAAGTCACCGTGGCTTCAGAAAAGTGATTTTCTATTTTCAGTGGATCTAATGACGTGTGCCTATTATATCTGATCGTAAAAGCCTTGAATGCTGTTCCTTTCTTAGCTTTCCAAAAATACTGAACTTTCAAAGTGAAATATAGGATGTGGCTCTGGGCAGCCTGATCTAGTGGTTGGTGACCCTGCCTGTGACAGGGGGGTTGAATCTAGATCTTTGAGGTCTTTTTCAACCCAGGCCATTCTATGATTCTGTGATTTCTCCATCCAGACAAAATTGCTTTTACGGTGTGTCCTTTGGTGGTTTTACCCAGGGAAATAATTTTTCTCAGTGTTTTTGTTTACTTTCCACTGTGTGTGCGGATTTAAAACCAATATTGGATGCGAGTTCTTTCTCTTTGTTGCATTGGCACAACATTTTTTTAATGAGCTAGTTGTTAATTCACTCAGATTTTTCAGGGAGAAAAAAAAAAAAGTAAGCATACAGTACATATAAAAAAGGAGGATGGGTATTACTCTTTTCTGGGGAAAAAATTAAAATCCTGTCTGTCAGATTCCATAGCAGGTGTAATTACCAGTGGCCTCTTCGGTATTGACTGAAAGGAAATAATCACTGCCCCTGACTTACTGGCTGCACCGAAACTTGTTTGGCCTTCACTGCTGCCGGAGTGCATTTGTGATCCGTATTCAGCATCTCAGGACCAAGAACCCTGCAGCCAGTCAGTCTCCAGCCAGCCTGTATGGTTGTGTGGGGTTACTCTGACTCAGGTGAAGGAGTTTGCATGTGCCTCTGTTCAGCTCCATGGATTTTCTGCTGGCTCATTCCTTTCATTTGCTGGGATTTTGAACAGCTTCCAATCCCCCCTTCATATCAGCACCCTCTAGCTCACTATCACATCAGTTCATATCATCCAAAAACACAGCAGCTGTGCATTCCATCCACTGCTGAGTCAGTGATAAAAATATTAAATGATCTTAGTAGTGGCACTGGAGAAATATCACTGGTAACAAGATTCCAGTTAAAATTTGAGCCATTCGAGGCTACTCTCTGAGCTCAGCAGTCCAGCAAGCTTTTCAGCCATGCAACACTCTACCCATGCAGTTCACATCTCCTCAGTTTGACTCTCATTACACTATGAAAGGCTATGTTGAAAATCTTGCTTCAGATAAACTGTACCTGTAATTCTTTCATCCACAGAGACAGCCATTTCATCATAGAAGGCAATCAGGTTGGTCAAGGATGATTTGACCTTCATGAATTATTTGTTGGCTGATTCCAGTCATCCTTTCATGTCTTTCATGTGCCCGAAATAGGGAGTATTTGTTCCAGAACTGATCAGGTTTTAGTACTCCAGGTTTTCCCTGTCAGCTTTTTAAACTAAGATTCAACATTTGCCTTTTACAGGTCACTTCCTCCAGTAGCTACAGTGTTTCAAAGATGATAAAGAAGAGCCCCAAAAAGACCTTTGCTTTCTCAGTTTCAGTGGAAGTATCTAATCTTCTCACCTGTCTGAAATTACATAAATTCTCCCCAACTTAATCCAGAAGCATTGGGTTGCAGCTCATTCCTCTGTTTGCTACTAGGCACAGACGCCTGGCCTTGCCAGTTAGATGGAAGGCAAAGGAGGCATTAAGTAGTTCAGTTATTTTTTTTCCAAAGTTTGTCTTTAGATCCTCTCTCACTAGCTTGCCTGCACTATTTAGTAGTGAACTTACATTTTCTTTCATCCTGTGAATGTGCTTACTTGTAGAAGCCCTTCTGGTTGACCTTCAGTTTTCTTGGTGGTTTTAACCCCAGCTTTACGTGACTTTCCTATTTGACTCCTGCATACCTAGGTGATGCTGCTGGATTTCTGGGTACCCTGTCCCTGCTTGTACTTTCTTTATACTTTCTTTCTGTGTCTGAGATCAGCTGGAAGTTCCCTCTTCATCCAACTTGTCTTCCTGCTGTATCTTTCCATCTTATTTGGCTCATACTTCACTGAGGTTTTAGTTGCAGCTCAGCTCTTGTGGGCTGATGTCCATTTTCCTGAAGTTCAGGTCTTTAACCTGCTATATGCCTTCCTCACTCAGCATCTTAAACTCATCCTGTTTCTCCACTTCTTTTTGGGCTTTGATCTCAAAACCACAATGAACTTGCTAAAAAGCCTTTTTCAGTAGCAAGACTTTGAGGAAAGATGCTGTTGCCTCTCTTTCTCACATAGATATCATCACTCCCTAGTGGTTCTCATTCTCAGAAGATAGTCCATGGTCAAAGAAGTCAAAGATCCTGTAGTGACATCAGCCATACACCTAGATTTTGATCTGCAGGATTCATCCTCCTCTGCTGCTGAAGCCATCTCCTTAAGTGGTAAGATCAAAAAGACCATCACAGTGGCCCCTTTACCACTGCTCCTAGAGCACAGCAGTCAACTGTAATCTCCTCAAGGTCTCTTTTGGTGGCAGTGTTTGTGCTCAGATGGGTGAACAACAGTAGATATTAATCCAAAGATTATATCCAAATATATTGATCCAAAGATCTCGTCAGTCTTTCTCTAGTGTCCCATATCTGAGCCCAAGCAAGCAGTCAGCCTCCTGAAACAGTGGGTGTGATCTGCAAGGGGATGCTAAGGCCCCTAAAGAATTTTGGCCACTGTTACCCATCACTTCACCCTTATGGTGCTGTTTCAGACGGGGGCTTTTGTTGGATCCCACTGGCATTTCCCATGAACTTCTTTAATTTTAGCTATCCCTCATAACTTTCTGTCCCACATAAATGTTACCACGTTTTTATGTATAATATATAATCAGTAAGTGTTTCAGATAAGAACAGTATTATTAGAGGTTTTGGGGGAATCTCACTTTTTGATTTCTTGTTGATTACTGAGTGATTGTTATTACTTTCTGTTGGTCTATAACAGTTCTTTGTTGTTCCAAACTGTAACTATATAGTTATCCTTGATAACCTACTGGGAAGGGCATGGTTATAAATTCTGAATAAATTTCAGCTTACTCATTCTCCTTTGTCTACTTTTTTTGTAAACTAGCTAGTAGATAACTCCCTAATTACTGTTTATTGACAGCAGAACTTCCCTGACTTGCATTCTCACCATCACTCTCTGCATTTGTTTTAAATATTACGTCCTTATTCTCAGGGATCACAACTGATTATCATGGGAAAAGCACATGCTGATGAGCAGCTCTGCCATTGCATCCTTTTGTTCCCCGTGACTCTCTGTAACTGATTTATTTTATCAGACTATTTCAACACATCTTTTTTGTAACTTTTAATGGTTTTGACAACTTTGAATGGGACGGTGCAAGGTTTAGATTGGCCTCAGAAGGGTACAGGGCTGATGACTGATTCATTTCACACAGTCTCCATACAAATGAATGAGCTTCTAACATACAGGGAACAGGAGGAAGTGACTGATGAATGTAACTATGAAGAGAGAGTTTCAATTTCCGAGTCATTCTCCTCTATTATCTGTGGACATATTGGAACAGTTATGCTTTTAATTACAACTGGTTAGTTTAATATTTAATTGAAGATTCTTTAGCCCCTAATTAGGTTACAGAAGACTAGATAGCTCTTAAATTTCTCACAGAACACTCATATCCCATAACAATTTAATCAGCTATGCTTACTCTTGTCTTTAGAATTTTGGTTTTAGACTGTAAATTACTGAAGAGAGACCTACCTTCCTGCATGCTTGTACATTTCCCAGCTCATCTGTTAGATACCATAAATAATAATAAATGATTGCTAACTATTTAATGTTACTGCTAAGCAGTAAATTAGCAGCTTGCTGGCATTATATTCCCAATGCCTCATTCTTATGTTAATTTTGGTATTTTTTAACTGAATTCATTTACGGTGTTGGTATTATACTTTTAAATTACATGACTACAGGAAAATAGAGTGCTTCTATTTATTTATTTATTTTTCATCATGCTCCAGAGGAGCCCAGAGGCCCTGATTCACTGAGTGGCACATCACTGCCAGCCAGACTGTGCTATCCTGCCTTCTTGCGAAGTAGCATCTCCCATCTCCCATTCAGTTTCTAAGACAAAGAAAAATGTAATTTAACGTAACATAGAATGTTCTTTCCTCTGAATAACATTCACAGCATTTGCTTCAGTCAAGTTAGTGTTTGTTTTCTCATAGCTGTTTTATCTTTCCTTGTTATAGCTTCAGGAAGGAATGACTGTTTATTGAAAAACCTCAGATATTAAACAAATGTCAGAGTGAATCAATGTTGACATTAAAGGGGCTGATATGAAAAACACAGCGTACACACAATGTTTTACATATTTTAGTGTTCAGCCTGAGAGCAGGCATGGGTCCATCTCTATGTAAATTCTTTATGCAAACTGACAAGACCAGGGGTCAAAATTTTCGAGTACAGTGTGAGCTGAAAAATGAAAAGAGAAAAAATAAGTCTCTTAAAGGGGAGAAAAAGAACTTGGATACTCAGAGAAAGACTTAGGTGAGATACATGTGTTGTCTTGGCCTTATGCTTAACACCACACTTCAATGAAATGTAATTATGTTAACAGAAAATTGCACTGGATTGTCATTAACAAAATGAATGAAGGGCTTAAAAAGGAACAGAAGAATAGCACTGAAAGAAATCCTTCCTGGGATTTTTTTCCTGTGGGATTTTTTTCCTGTGAACTAAGTGGGGAAGGAATGAGAACTACTCTGCCACATTTGTATTATCAAGAATTAATGTCCTACGCTGGGAATTCCTGAGTATTTCATCACTGAAATCAATTTGACTATCTGCTTGGCTGCACCTAGTTGGCATTAAAAATCAAGCAGAGTAATCACTGTTAGTATCACGATGGGGTTATTATGTGGAGGTAGTGACTAACTCATAAATAGTGGACTTCTGCATTAAAAAAACCAGCCGCACAGCAAAATACACACACACAAAAATGACAAAAAAAACATGGGGATTGAATAATTGAATACTGATTAGGCTGATTTCTCTTCACAAATTTGACATGCTTTTATCTGTTGCGAACTGCACCATTTAAGGAATAAAACTCTTCTTTAGAATGTCAGTGAGTTTGGCAGAACTGTCCTTGAACACCTGAACTACAGATAATGTCCAAGCTTTGAGAAGAATGAATAACATGGGTGAAATCTTGAACCTGTCTAAGGCTCACAAGAGTTTTGGGCTTGATCTGATTAATAACTAACACCTAAGAGATGAGCACTGCACTCTTTCAACAGAGACAGCAGCTCAAGGAGTTGAATGCTAAAGACACCTTGAAAGGAGACTGAAACCGACCAACACACAAACCTAAAAGACTACCTATAGTCAGTGAAAGTGCACAAGTAAAAAGAAATTCAGAGCATGAGGTTGTGTAAATTCATCCCGCTCCAAAACTTCTCTCAGATCCCGAGGTGTTTCTATCTGCTACAGCTCCAGCACATGTGTGCTCCCCTGTGTGCCCCCAAGGCGAGGGCCAACAGACAGACCATGGTAAATCATGGAAGCTGGAACAGCAAAAACATCGACCTGAATATTCTACCTTTCAGCTTGACAAATGTTTTGCCCCACCTACCAGGCACGTAAGGCAATTCCAGAAACACTTCTTAGCTCTCTAACTTATTTCTTGGTTTAATCTAAAGGGGCTGGATGTTCCTTCCAGGTTGCCTAGTTCTAGTCACATTTGATTTCTGCTTACTCTTTTTCCAGAGCCCTTTCCTGTAACATAGACTTGCTAACCTTCATGGATTTTGTCCTGCTGATTGTTTTATGAGTCTCTTGGCTCCTCTAACTTCCTGCCTACTCCTGTGGCTGTAGTTCTGGCTGGGATGTCCCTGAGCTAATTTGGTTAGCCTAGCCTAGCCTTGGCTTCCCCTGGTCATAACATTTAGTTGCGTTTTCCAGCTTTGGTTCCAGGCAGTCTTTGAACAACAGGAATGATCACTCACATCTCATCTACCATGTCTTATAATTTACTAAGATTACGTGACCATGCCTTTTCTTTCAAGTTATGGAGTGGGACTCACTCTTTCTCTTTTCAAATGTAGCCAGGGAACCTGTAGTCATGCCGAGCCGGAAAGAAGACATGAGTGCTAATATGACTGTGAGGAAGAACTGTGGCATGAATGTGAGAAATCCTACCTTGTAGGTAGGATATTCCTGAATTAAGACCACTATTTCTGCCTCTATTTCTGCCACTATTTCTCTATTGTACCTCGAAAAGCTACTGAACTCTTGGGGAAAAAAAAAAAAAGGAAGCTGACATGACATTTTTAGAGAGCCTGGTATTGCTGTGTGTGCTAAATATATCAACCACAGGGAGTCCCTGTGGAGATTTAGTCCGAGTAAACCTAATTCTTAGCTCTTTGTCTAACTTAGGCAAGAAGTTGCCACTAAACTCAGTCTTGTCAAGACTGAGGCAGTTCTGGGCATAGGAAGAGGTGAGTCCCTAAGCACCTGCAGCACTTTCAAGGCAAACAGGGAGGCACTTTTGGAATTTAGGTGCCCTTAGGGCTAGGTGTTAAATGAATGTGGGATTCCAGGACCATAGTTTGGATCTTGCAAATTTTATGTGGGACACTCAGGATTCTGGCCTCTGTGTGCTTTATTGCTCTTCTATCTGTATCTCCTAAGTATGGGAATTCAAACACAGTCTTTGTATATTCTGACAGAGGGTCACTTGAACCTCAAATGTTAGCTTTTGGGTACTGTTTCTGGAGGAATTTTCAAACTTCTGTTTTATGGAAGGTAAGTTAACTTCTGACAAAGTTGATCAAAACTGATCATGCATTCCTGTTAGTATCAACATATACAGTATGATAAATATATGCTTTCAAAAAAGAAATTATGTTCCTATAATTTGATTGTGAGATTAGGATTTTTTTTTAGCACATATTGTATCGTATATTGGAACAGTTCTATATTAGAACAATGTTTCTGCTTCGAAATAATCAAAAGGGAGAAATAATGACTTGAGTAAATAATGCTATACTAACTTGTGTTTCATTTTGATTCTGTAACAGCTTTGCAGATTTTGAGTCTTTGAGTCAATCAGTATTGGCCTGATTGATGTTCCAAAATTATCATCCTCTTGTTTGTTTTTCGTATGTCTTACATACAGCATGCTGCCAAGCTAGGTGGATATTGAATATGATGAAGTCTAATCCAGATATCCAATCATCTTCTTTTTCACCATGCTGGAATGAAACCAAACAGGAGAAGGCTTTGTTGCATAATATCTTTCTATGATAGGAATTACTACGAACTGTTGCAAAACTGAGTTGCTTCAGATAAAAGCTAGATGGACTTGTTCTGTCACATATGTCAGGACTGCTGACATAAACATGACCATCATTTGAAGTTTCCTAAATGACTGCCTAATTCTAATGAATTTCTGTCTTGACTAATGGTCTTTAGACTGCCTTTCCTAAAAAACAAAAAGGTCCAAAACTTTTAAATGAGCTTAGAAACAAGGACTAGAAGTACTACCCTTCCATAAATCTGGTAGGACTGATTTCACATGTTGTTCTGATAATGTCACATCTAACACTCAGATGTAATTTTGGCCAAACTCTGAACAAGTATATACAAAATATCCTTCATGACTAGTACTTTTGTGTACTAGTATATTATAGCTCATGTTAGCACTGAAGCATAAATACTGGATACTTTAAGATTGATGTTGTATTTGTGCTTCCAGAGAGATGGCTAACCCTGCACATTTTTTAGCATGTGAACAACATATTTTGTGATGCTAATGTTGATTCTAAACCTGCTGAGACACTCTGAAATTATTTTATGAGATAAAATATACTCTATAATATACTCCTATACTCCTCTTTTTCTCTGCTCTGTGATTTGACCTGTATGTTCTAAGCCCATACACATCGTTTCGTTGTGGTATGAAGAAGCACGAGTCTCCTCAACCATCTGGTGTGCTGAAAACCGAGGGTCAACAATTGCTGACCATCATCATAAGGTGGACAATGCCAAGTCTGCAGGTGAGCGTAGGGCCACTGGAGGATGGCTGGTTCATCGCAACATACCCACCTGCAGGCTGGTGGCCTTAGTGTGTAGTGGATGAGTGGAGAAACTGGGGCTGCACGTGGTCCAGACTTCTATCTCCCTATTGCTGCTGCTGAAATGGCCCACCAACACCAGTGTGTTTGCCTTCACTCAGGAAGAAGAGCTTCTGTTTTGTTCCTAGGTTTCCACCAAGGACAGTACATTACTTAACATCAGGTCTCCCTCCTTGGAGATACTTAATGCCCAGCTGGACATGGTCCTGAACAACCTACTCCAGCTGACCCTGCTTGAGTGGGGGGCTGGATGAGATAGCATCCAGAGATCCCTTCCCACCTCAACCATTCCGTGATTCTACTTACAGAAATTGCTTCACTAAAACTGACAGTTTTTCTTGATGTGTTTCCTGAGGGCACAACCGCCACCTTTCTGGTTCTGCCCAGTTTTGTCATGACACATTACATAGAACTCAACAACTATTTTAAGTTGGGGAAAAAATCACTTTCTTCATAGATTAGTCCATTTAGTTAACTAGAATCCAAGAAAATTATACACAACTCAGAGGAATAACTGAATTTATCCCCAGAACAAATGTATATATTGCTTTGGATGAAACAGTGGTGTAAGAAGGGCTGAGCTGCTCATTTAAACTCTTTCTGTATTTTGTCTTCCTCTGCCTTGTCTTCCCACTGGGAAAAAAAAAAAAAAAAATCAGCATTAAGTTATGTTCATCTTGATGGATGTAATGTGTTTGTCATTTATCAGCCAATTATGGCCATCTCTTACAAGTATATAAAGTTTTTCCAGCACACAAACTTTTAGCATTTTCATTAGCTCCTGTTAACACTTTTGACAGACTCTAATCTCAATGTTGCAGTAGCAGCAAGCAAACAAGATACTGCAAAAATATTAGTGCTCTTCCGTGTTGTGCACAAATATGTGCTGGTCTGTTAGAATTTAGGACAGACGGTATCCTCCAGTGTGAAACAGCGACTATTAGAGAGCGTGCAAAGGAGAGTTATGAAGACATACCGGGAGCGGTTGAGGTCCCTTGGTGTGCTCAGCCCAGAGCAGAGGAGCTGAGGGGAGCCCTTATGGTGGCTGCATCTCCTCACAGGGAACGGAGGGGCAGCGCTGAGCTCTGCTCTGTGTGACAGAGCCCGAGGGAATGGCATGGAGCTGCACCAGGGGAGGGGCAGTGGGGTTAGGGACAGGGTCTGCAGCACAGGGCGGTGGGCATGGAACGGGATGCACGGGGCAGTGGACCCGGCCCTGAGTGCCAGAGTTCAAGGAGCGCTGGACCAGCACTCACAGACACGGGGTTTGATTTTGGTTGGTGCTCCGTGGAGCCAGGGTTTGGACTCGCTGATCCTTGTGGATCCTTCCAATTTGGGATTTCTGTGATGCTGTGAAAATCACCTACCCTCCTCCTCCTTCTCCCGCCCCCACCAAAGGGCTCGATTTTTACTTCTCGGCATAACGAAGAGCCGGCAGGATGGCAGAAGCCAAGTTCTCCCCAGGGAGATGGATAAGCAGCTCAGTAATTAACGCGGCGGGCACTGGTGCACAAAGCAGCGCTGCAGGGTCAGGAGAGCCCCGGGTCCCGCGGAGCCCCCTCGGCGAGGTCCGGTGGCGGTGGGTCCGGGCCCCGCTGCGGCTCCGCGGGCGGCGTGCCCCCACGGCGCTGCCTTTTCCCGCCAGTGGCGCAAGAGCCCGGCTCGGCCCTGAGGGCCGTCGGAGCGCAACAACAAGATAATGGCCCCTAATGCGCACCCTGGGCACGGATCGCACGCCGGCCGCTCCCTTCCTGTGCCACCGGCGGAGAACCTGCCGCAGCGCGGCTCCCTCGGCGGGGAGGGACCGGGGCGGCCGGCGGTGGGCAGGGACGGCGGGAGGCGATCGCCTTAATAACGCATACACCGCGGCGGGCGGCAACCACCGGCGCACCCCGTCCATGCCCGCGGAGAGACCGCCACCCGCGCAGCGCTGCCCTCGGTGCCGCCCCGGCTCCGGCCGCCGGCGGGCGGGCACCCTCGCGCACCCCCTCTCTTCCCGCCGCCGCGGCGCGGAGCTCGGCATGGCGCGGCGCGGACGCTTCCAGCGCCTCTTCGGCCGCAGCGAGTCTGAGGACTCGGAGCCCGAAGGGGCGGCCGCCTGCCCCCGCCGCCGGCCCACCGCCGCCGCACCCAAGCGGCGCTCCGCGTTCCCACAGTGGCGCCCGAAGAGGAAGGAGCCTCAGCCGCCCGCCCGCGGCGCGCCGCCCGCCTCCCCCCTCGGCCTCCAGGAGCCTCCGCCGTTGAGGTAAGCGCGGACGGGAGGGCACGGCCGGCTGTAGGCAGCCGCTGGCGAGCGGCTGAGCTGAGCCCCCCGACGGGAAGGTGAGTCCCGGCGGGGCACGGTGAGCTCACGGCACGGAGTTCGTGCTGCTCCGAGCTGGGCAACGCGGTGTGCGTTAAACGGCCGCGTTGTTGGGTGACTGAGCTTTAGAGTGTTTGGTTCGGGCTGAGAAAACTGAGCTCTGTGGGTGGCTCTGTGTGGTTTTTTTAAATATGCGTGCAGTAGTTCCACTAGTAAGCACCAGTGTTTGCCTAAAAGTGGACATCGCGCGTGTGGGCACACTTGACTGAAGTGTGGTCTAAAGATGCGTGTGTTTGGTACTGAAATGAAGTGCTGAAAACTTCAGGTACCGAAGTATTTCATGGTAGAAAAAAGAAGCAGTTTGTGTTCACATTTGTATGGGAAAAGTACTGTGAAGTCTGATTTACAGAGCTACTAATCCAGGAAATCTGGGTCTGACCATGCCCCTGGGTAGCCAAGTGCAGGGCACTGCTGCAGGTGACCTCAACCAGGAACAGGTTCCTCTTCCACCTCCCCTGATAAAGTGAATCCCAGGGCTTTGTCACCAGCAGAAGATCACAGCTCAGCCGGAGGGGAAGCCAGGCGGGCTCTGTGCTCAGACCCAGACTGCACAGGACCGTGCCCAGCTGGGCTTTGAAACCTTCCAAGAGCGGAGAGCAGCCTCTCTAGGCAAGCTGCATTGCTGCTTTCATAAGGGGAAGTTTCTCCTGCTACGGGCCTGGAACATTGCTTCTCTCCCTTTTTGGCCTCTCCTCTGGTTGTGCCCCACTGAGGAACCTCCCAGCCCTTCTTGGAGACCCTCGCCTGGGTGTCAGCAGGTGCTGCTTGACTGAGGTTGCCTCTTCCCGAGCTGCAGCAGTCCCACTTCACAGCCTCTCCTCCCAGGGTAAGTGCTCCAAGCCCCCAGCACCTTGAGGCCTTGAATGCACTCCAGTTTGTCTGCTTCTACTTCGTGTTGAGGGGGCTTGGAACTGGTGTTGAGATGGGATCAGGTGAATGATGAGGAAAAGGGAAGAGGTCTTTCATCAAGGTGCCAGTTCCTCAGGCTCCCAGACAGCTTGCTAGCTCTGCAGTGCCAAACCAGAGCAGCAGTGCTTTATAGGAGTTCAGATTCAGTTGCTACACCTGAAAAAATGGGAAGATGTTTTTGCTGTGTAATGTTGTTATCAAGTTCTGTGCTTAAAATGTGAGCGGAATCTCCTAACTGGAAGGCTTCTGAAATAATAGGTTTGTAACTCTCATTATGAAATACTGTTTTTTGCTTTCTGATCAGGGAACCAGTCCTACTATTGACAACAGGTTGGGCTTGTGCTTGAGCACATGGACGTACATGTGTATGTTAATATTGTTAACTGCACTTGGTCATCTTCAGAGAGTACAGGTTGCTTTGTTTGTGTGGCTTTCTGCCATCCTCATTTCTTTTTAAAAACGGAAGGAGCAAAGCCTTTAATGCACAGCCCAGAATACTCAATGCATTATTTTTTTTTGTATTGAAGATTACAGGTAGCGTTTCTGAACTGAGACACTGTTTGAAGTATTTTGTTTTTATTACATGAATGGTAGATTGTAACTTACGATCGGAAAAATACTATGTGGACCAAATAGAAGATTTCCAATAGTGATGATCTTGAAAAACTCAGGTGCTTAGTAGATATGAGGGAGATACAGTCTGGCACATAACTGGCATAAAAGCTGCCTGTTTGAAGACACTTATTTAAATGATGCTTCAACTTAATATCTGATGAGCTTACAATTCTTATGTTATTTTTTTTAGGTAGCCAATACTTATTTTTGCTGTTAGGTTACTTATCTTGAGGGGCAGTAGCCAACATGTTATAGAATGCCTTAACATTAATAAGAAAGCAAGCAAGCAGCTCAGCTTCTTTGAACTTGAGGCCACAAGAGGGAATTCTCATGCCATGATACAGTTTGTGTTACACTACTTATGTTCTTGAGTGTCTCCAGATGAACTCCCCTGGTCTCTTTTTCCAGCAAAAACTCCTGGAGTCTCTTTGCCAGAGGCAATACTTACAAACTAGAGCCCCTAAACAGCAGAAGAACATGCTGGAAGAGAAGAATGGGAAAGAATGACAGTTGCCACCATACCTTAGAAAACAGCACCATTTAAATAAATCAAATTTTAGTCTGTCCCTTGAAAGTCATGAAGCTTGTGACTTCCAAACATTGGACAGACCACAGAGCTGACAAGTTTTGGATGTAGAATGATCTCCACCCAAGGGCAGCTTTAAAAATGAGGGCAATGACTTTGGTTTGAACTTCGAAGGAGGAAGCTGAGTGCCAGAGGATAAAGAAGATTGTCTGTCTTTGGGGTGTGATTGTTTAGTGTGGTGCTACACTGTGATTCTGGAGCCTTTGGTATTTGTTGGTCAAGACCAGACTTGTTATTTCAGTCCAGCTATAAACTGGCTAATGCATCAATCACAGTAGTTAGGTTCTTGCCCAAAACATGTCAGTATCAAAACATTTTTTCAGCTTATTACTTTCTAAGTTTCAAGAAGCACAGGTAATTCTCAGCATTGATATTGAGACTGCTTGGACTGCTACCATTAGCAATAGCTCATCTTACTTTTACTGTGTTCCTCTCTCCTAATTAAATTCAACTCAGCTCATCTTCATCAACATGCTAAATATGAAGGTAAAGAAAACTGTGACTGTTATTCTACAATGATTTGGCAGGGATGCAAACATGAATTAGGATCAGTAAGAAGCAAAAAACAAAAACAAAAAACAAAGAGAAACTTAGTATTAGACTACATACAAGGTTAGTCAGACTGCAGAATAATTAGATGTTATCTCAGAAAGGAACACACACATTCAGGAGATGGGTGAGGAGATGTGTTGCAAGTGGAGAAAGTGGTACTGGGACCGTTTCCTTCCAGCTGCTCTTCTTTGATTTCTGTGTTACAAGAACTGAGGTAATAATGCTTTGCAACCCGTGTGCAACTTTGTTTTGTGGAAATATTAAGAATAAATGTTTCATCCTATTAAAAACAGAGCTCGTGGTACTGCAGAATATTAGTAGCTTGACTGATTGACAAGAACAAAATGCCAGAAACTGTCATGCAGTAAGCTGCATCGAATAGTAAAATAGGAACTGTTTTCGGTGTACTTTGGGTATGTGTGTAACTTTATACTTGTATAGTTGAAAGAAAGATTGAATTGTTCACCTGTGCTTTTTGCAGGATTGCATGTGGATGTCTAGAAGGGTTGTTGGTTGCATTTAATTTGTGGAAGATGGAAATGAGAAAGGGTAATTAGTTTTGCAGTATAATTCTTGGTAGCCTATAATGCAAGTATAATGCCTTAGGAATACAGATTTATTAGTTTTGATTTATACAGGAAAGAAGTTCTGTTAAACTATTAAACTATCAAGATAAAAAAAAAAAGCAAAAAATTTTTGCTCAAAATTTTATCTACGGTGTGACCTGATGAAGATATCATTCTTTATTAAACATAGCAGGGGGGTTGAAACTAGATGATCATTGTGGTCCTTTTCAACCCAGGCCTTTCTGTGACTCTGGGATTCTATGAAATATGCATCTAGGCAGGTACTAAGACAAGAGGCGTGTCATGCTGAAACATTCACTTATTTTGTTGGCATTCATAAGAAAAGAAAAATACTGTCCTGTTCTCATAATAGAAATCTAATGACAGTCTGAAAAATCAGTAGCAGTAAGGCTGCACTCCTGGGCAGTGAGCTTAGATGGCAGTGAAAGCTTATCTGGCAGAGAATGGGATCTCAGTGCCGACCTCTGCTTCGGTAGAGTCATTCACTTTCTTTTTTTCATTTTTCATTTGTTCTCCCTTAAATATAGAAAAACTGATCTTAAAAAATGAAATGCATCCATGCCATTCACAAATCAAAGAATTTTCCTTAGTTTGTGAGTGCTTCTATGCTTGCTGCATATTTATTTTGTAGGGATGATGTACCCCACTATATTCAGATGAACCTGACCCACAGCAGTGCTGAGTACCACCGATGCAATATAAGCTCTGTCCCAAAGAGTTAAATATCTACTAAAATGAGGACTGCTCTGAAAAAACAGATTCTAGTCTTTTCAAATCAGGTGCCAGACATGTCACTGTTGGTTTTAGTGTGTCAGATCCACACTCTGTAGTGGTGTTTTTCTCAAAGGTGCTTTGAGAAACTGTTGAGAGATAAAACACCATTTTGAAAAACACCTAGGTTAAATAATAATAATAATAATCAGATAATCGGATGCAGATGCATCCAGTTGGCATTTAATAATGCATGGAGTGCTAAAACCATTATTAAATATTGAATGAACACCTATTCAGTGAACATCATTTGTCTAAATGTGGAAAAACATTTTTCACGCTCTGCTGTCAATGTTGCAGTATCATTTTCTCCCTTCCTCCTTGCCATGTTCGTGCAACTATCTGTCCCATCTCTCCCTTCCTCTTGGGATTTGTACCTAGCTAGTCAGCCTTCTTTCTCTAGTGGCTTCCTGCCTGCATCCAGCATGCAGAAGAATTCTTTATTGCGCCTGAAATGGCCTCAGGACATCGTCAGGACAACATCCGGAGATAGAAGCAGTATCTGTAGATAAACTGCTATAATCAGAAAAATTAGATAAGCTTATTTTGGCACAGAGGACTTGAAGAAAGTGATTGTTTTGTTCCCTTAACATCCTTTCTTTGCTGAAGTTATGGAAATGACATATTACACAAACCAGTGAGATGCTCTAAGTCTTTTCACGTGCTGGTAAACAGTGCCTTTGGATCACTTTATTTACAATGAGAGAAAACCTGTTTGAAAGGCCTGTAATTGTCTTAAGATGACATTTTGCATCATTTTTGGTAATACTAAATACCATAGGAGAGCAAAACTATTATGTTATTGAAACGGTGAATATAATTAGTTTGAGTTACTTCATGTACAAATACAAGATGGCATCCTTATCCTCTAATTTCAGCTATCTAAATCTGAACTAGTTGTTCTCTTTATAATCAAGGAGGACAAATAGGCACGTCTGGTGTGCAATTCATCTTACCCTAGGGCAAGCGTCTAAAGCAGGCTAACTGAATTGCAACTTAGAAGGGCCAGTTTTAACTCATTGACTTTAAAATGCACCTGAAGGTCATCTGAAGCTTCAGCCTCTGAAATTGGACAGTAGAGTGCACTCTGTGTTACCTGGTAAGGTGGAGTCCACAAACTGATACCTTCATGCAGGATGTTATAGCTCAAAGTCCCGAACTTCAAAATCTATATCCTCATCTTTTGCATGCAACTTCAAGGCACCTGCTTTGCTTGTAAGCAATCTCCTGCTGAAGATGCTTTTTTTCCACAGAATTTCTGTATTTTCAGTTGATTGTAGTTAAAAGTTTTCAAGTTTCTTTAAGGAACTCTGGTTGATCCCTGCTTGCACTGTATTTCCTAGACAAAGCCTGGCAAGTTGTGGGATAGTCGTGAGAACAAACTTTTCACAGATGGCCATGGAGAGAGAACAGGGGGAGCAGGAGAGAGGGGAGAGGAAACTCCTTGGCCTAGGATCTGTTTTACAGAATTATAGCCAAAATGGCAATGTTTAGGAACAGTTGTGTCTTCCCTAGTGGGAAGGATGGGAAACTATTAAGAGTAGGCAGCTCTTCCTTTAGCAGCTTGAATTTTAAAGTAAAAACTTGAGGAGCTGTTCTATGCTCAGATCTTCCCATGCAAGGGAAAATCCCTTCTCTTTAGCTTTCAAAACAAACATTAAAAAAATTAATGGCTTGCCTACATATTATGTTATCAGATAACAGTGTATCTTTGTACATGCTATTCCTATATTAGTCACTTCTTACACCTTGCAGACTTTCTGTTGTACAGTTTTCCTTCTCACGCCTGTTTGTTCATGCAGACACGTACTGTGAGCTAACTCAGTCTGCTATCAAATATTTCATCACTCAGTGCTCCTCAAAACAAGAGGAAAAGGCAGGCAAAGACTGATCAATATAAGAGATTATTCTTTTCCTATGGTGTCTTCTGGAAAAAAAAAAAATAAAAAAAAATCATTGCATTTAATTTAAAGAACTGATCTAAAGAAAATCAGTTATCATCTCGCCCAAATCCTTCATTCGCAAGTCTGCAGAATTTCTGTCACTTTTCATTAGCCTGACTTTGGAACTGTTCTTGGAAATTCTGAAATGAAAATGAAATATATTAGTTTGATAAAAGAGAACCTTTCGATAAGTGAATCCTTTGGTCATCTAGGACATCTGTTTCAAGGAGTGTCTGAATTGTCAACGTTTGCAAAACAGATGTGCATGATGAATTTCCCAATCCCATGTTTCCAGTAGACCCTGACACCAGAAGAACAACTGGTATTTTAATAAAATACTCTGTTTTTCCTTGATAGCTATTCCTTACATTAATTACAGTGCTCCTTCTACTGTCAGAGAAACTCCATAAGTACCTTGAAGAACTGGCGGCAGACTGAGGGGCCATAATGCATCCTAGAACTGACTTCTTATAGTTGCTGTCTCATTGTGGTAAGCCACTGTTAGATTGTCTGGTGCTGCTGTTGAGAGAAGGCTGTGCATGAGGAATGCAGTGTCCACAAGGATCTGTGTCCCAGCTCACAGATCAGTATCAGGCTGTAATTAGCCAAGCAGAAGAAGTTTAAGCTGCATGGCCTGGTGGAAACCATCATTCTCCTTTTGTCTTTTGTGCTGTGGCCAGGAGCATGTGCCACAACACAGGCGCTCATGCCCATGCAAAGTCTCAGATGACTTCTAATTAACACTGTGAGGTAGAGAGAACCTCTAGCGGAAGCATTTGTGTTACTTGTAAGAGGTGCTGCTTTTTAGGAAGTGAGGGGTTGCATGTTTTCTCCTGGCAGGAAACTAGCAGAATGCTCTCCTCATTTTATGATAAATACAAAAAAGATTGATTTAAGTTCAAAGAAACCTCTGTAGCTCATCTTGCCCAGCTCTTACAAGAGCAGAGTCAACTTAGAAGTTAGCTTGTGCTCTGAAGTTGAATGGGATTGCTCAGGGTTTAATCAGGGTATTGTTTAACCAGGGTCTGATATCTGCAGGGACTGAAACCCTACAGCTTACTCATGAAGGCTGTGAAATTTTTTCCTGAATTCTAATCGAAAGTTCTGTTCCTCGTGTCCATCTCCTCTTTGTCTGTCCCTGTCCACCTCCCAGGTGAGGTTGGCTCCCATTTGGTTGCCAGTCTCTGCTCTTCCACTTGCTCCTTGAGCCGCATGCCACAGTACCTGAACATCTTCCTGATCCTATACTCGCTGCATTTTGTCAACACTTTTCTAGTACTGCAGATATGTAGGTAGCCTGCACTGTCACAGAGCATGTTGCTGCTGATGTCTGATGGCAGAGTGATGTGTAAACAATG
Organism: Centrocercus urophasianus; assembly: GCF_019232065.1. NCBI lineage: Eukaryota > Metazoa > Chordata > Aves > Galliformes > Phasianidae > Centrocercus > Centrocercus urophasianus. Next base: position 36,437,707 of record NW_024884142.1, read on the forward strand.
GGCTTGCAAATACTGGCCACTGACAAGTGCAAGAGAATGCTGAGTCACTGTAAAACTGTGGGTTTTGTGGGGAGTGTGTCTAGTTCTTGGTCTTTGACTCCCAGAAGAGCTTGCTGATCTGCTTGTTTGTCCATTTTGGTTTCTGTCATTTCAATTCCTTGAAACTGTCAGCTGGGATTCCGTAGTGGATGTTCCACCGAGTCAAGGGAGCACTCTGTGATGAGTAATGCTGACATTTTTCCTACCATTAGCTGAGCACCTTGTGCTGTTCACAAATCATTTACATAGTAACCTGTAATTCTTCTGACAGTACATAGAATTTTGGAACAGTATAAGCATATTTGGCATAAACTGAAAGTATATGATTACTAACAGAGAAGAATCCTTACCAACGTGGTGCAGTCTTTTTCTCTAAGGAGTGCGTTTTAATGATTCATTCATTATTATTGATTGCAGATAAAGTACAAATAATTCATACTGCACAGCGTAGGGGGACACCTACAGATACCTGCTGAAACACCTGTTGTCCTCTGCTGAACATCCTTTGGCTTCCTCTAGTTATCTGCAAAAGCTGAAGCAAACGGGAGAGAAAATAGAAATGGAAATGAAACCTATCCCCCAATGCTGCACTTCTTTTTGTTTGAAGAATATTCCTGTGCTTGATGAAGAGAATTTGTTGTTTGTTTGTTTTTTTCTAAATATGTTTGACAGTAGCAGTGTAGGTCCTTCAATGGAACTGCTGAAAAAAACTTCCCTTCTGCTACGTTCAGTGTGAGATGCTATTCTTACCTATACCTTGTAGATTGCAGGAGGTGTGTGTGTGGTCTTCCTAGATAGGAGTGACCTAGGAGTACACAGCTGTGGGTCTGTGCTCGTGTTATACATCCTGCCAAGAGGCAGATTATTGACTGATCGGTTGGCTGCTTGCTTGTTTTTCCCAACCCTGAGACCCCAAGGACAAATATGCGGACACAGCACTGTACTGAGTGACATGTCCTACAGACCGGACCTGCTTTTCAACTGGCTGTATTGAACCTGGATGCACTGAAGACACATCTGTCTGACCCCACCTCACAGACATATTCTGAGTTAACCTCATGTGATTCTTGTGATTTGAGTCTGGATTCCTTAAGTTATTCAGTGGGAGGAAACCTTGTCTGTCTTCAGTTTAGATAATAAGAATTTTTTTCTCACAGCTTTTGTCTGTGTTGTTAGTTTAGTGACTGATCTCTCCCAGGCTTGTGCTGTGTGTTTATCAAATGCCTGGAATAATGGAGTCTCATTTTGACCGGCTTCTGTATGCAAATAGTGAGTAACAGCAGGAAAGACCAAAAAACAGTTGGCACCTTTCAAAAGCTCTGAAGGAATACATATCATCTGAAATTTCAGAATGGAATGTGTTGGGCTTTATAGTCCTTGTGTAATTTGAAGGGTGTGTTTGAGGTGAAGAGATAATAAAGAGGCTGAGAGGCAGCCCTTGAAAGTTCCACGGGGTGTATGGGTGACAGTCGTGCAAATGGTAAGGCTGTAGGTGTGAGGTGTCTGCCTGGTTTCCGATGAATAGCTCAATACCTGTTTCTGACACATGCACTGGAAACAGAACGGTCAGAAGTTCAGGGAAGCTCTCACCACCTGCCTTTGGGATCCAACTTGCTGGTGTTTTCAGGAAAATGCTTGTCTCTAGTAGGTGCTAACAAACACATAGAGGTTGCTTGCCACTCTGTTCCTCTGTTGGTAGTACTGTTAGTCACAGAGTCTGCCTGGCTGTTGGCACTGTCTCACGCTGTGTATCTGTGTCTTGGAGCAACTGCTAATTGAACTAACCAGTTGTTTAATATGATCTAGATGATATCTTCTTTATTTGGGACAAATAGAAATCTTTGTAAAACTCTTGAGTGAGTTCTATATATATATATATAAATGGTATTTTTATATGAAATGAAAGTATGAGTAAGCCAAATGCTGTGGGGACATTTGATGTTTTCACTATAATACACTAAGGGATGAAAAAAATGGATAGGGATAAGACAGAACTCTGTGTTAATAAAAAAACAAAGAAAAAAAACATCTGAAGTGTAAATGCATTCTTTCTACCAGGATAGCTGACATCTCGACTCTCGAAAAGCATTTGTTGGTGCAAGCATACTGTGTTTGAATCATAGAATCAGAATTATTCAGCTTGGAAAAGACCTTAAAGATCATCGAGTCCAACCACAATCAAAGCATAGTTTAGAAAATGACTAACTTTTATAAAGCAAAGTTGAAAACAGGAGTATTATGCTAAGCAACCTCTACGTGTGTGCCAGTATACTAAGACTGTCCAGTAAATCAGAAAAAAAAAAATTGAAAATGAGCATGCAGTTCCCAAAGTAACTTTTTGGTGGTAATACATTTATTCAGATGACTATCTTCATTGTGATGCAAGAAGTCCCATTTTTTTTTCTGTAAATACTTCATACAGTGTGATAGTAAGACATCCAGCTTGAAAACATGAACGACTAGTGACCTCGATTGGAAGAGTTTATTAGTTTGTGAAATGGTGCAATAATTCAGCCCGGTGTATTTTTAGAAGTCGCCTGCATCCTGAAGGTATCTTGTTAAAAACTGGATGTCTGTTTTTTCTTCCCACTTCGTCACACTGTGCATGAGCCTGCCTGGAGCCGGCACTGAGGAATGTCCCGCTGGCTGCTAAACCTGTGGGGCAGCATAGAGGGAGCAGCAATAGCTCCACGCGGGTACCCACGCGCTGGTGGCACATTGCTTGGTGTGACTGCTGGGGAGGAACTGAGCAGGAAGCGTCTGGCAAAACTTGGCAGCTTTAAATTCTCAAATTCCTTCTCTCAGTGAGCTCGAGCAAGTTCAGGTGTTTAACATAACAGTATTTTTATGATGCTGACATCAGTGTTTTGTGATGGCTATTTGTGTTCGAGTATTCCGGAGACTTTCTTTCAGAAATACGAAATACAGTGAGTTCACGAGAGGTTCTTTTTACTGGTGGAGAGGATCCTCAGTTGCCTCACTGCCAGTTCCCTCTTTTCTTTCACTGACTTGCTATCCTCTACAGTGTTGTGTTGTTGATTTTTTTTTTGTAAAGAAAAATGAACCTCTGTATACCAGTTTGGACGTGTCTCATCTTTTCTCAGTTAGATCAGAGTTACCTGCCAGCTCTTGGCAGATTTCCATGCTGCACTTATGTTAAGCAGTGTTCCCCCTCATGTTGTCTACAGAAGCAGTGCCTTCCTGGCACCCATCTTCAAGCAAGTCCTTTATGCTCTTGAGAATTCCACATTTCGATAATCCACGGGTTCATGGTTCATAAGAATCATCCAGGTCCTGAAATTCTCTGCTCCCATTGCTCCTTATTACAGTCCATGGAATTCCTTTTCTTCCAGTGATGGACTGAATGTGCTTTTCCAGTTGAACCTGAACCCCTCCAGTCTTTACCCTGGGATCTCTGCCAAAGCAACAATGTGTTAACATGTATTTGTTCCTTCCCACACTTAGAAGTATCAGCTCTGGCTTTGCTCCATAAAAATTGCAGAGTTGTTTGTGTCTCCGTTTTTTTTCAGTTGTACCTGTCTGTAAGTAAGACAGACAGATCTCTTTCATTAGCAATGCTGCATGATTTTTACCAACACACAACTCCTTTGTTTCTTTTTCTGGACAGAATATCTCCCAGGCTGTCACCGGATGATTTGTTTCTCAGAATTTTTGAAGATATTTTTGTCTACTTTCAGGGTGCTCCAATTTGCACTCTATATTGCAGCATAGATGTGTAGTGTAGACTTAATAAAAATATAAATCAGTAATATAGGCATTAATTTTTTTATACATTATATCAATTCAATTGTTAACTTTGTATTTTGTCTAATGTGTAATACATGCATTCATTGTAATGTATACATTTTGCTTTAATGACTGCGTTTTCTTACTGGCAGGATGTCCATTACACTTGAAGATGGTTATAAATAAATTTAGCTTCTGATTACAAATGAGATGTCCTTGTCATCTAATGAAGCAGGTGTCACCAGCCACGTGTTGGCAATAGCAGGCCGTGGTGCCTGCTTTTTGACTTTGAAAAGCAGCCAGGGTGTGATTCTCCAAGGGTAGATGGTGTTGTTTGCTGCTTTTATGGGGCAGGGGAATATTGCATGTAGTGGCTGAGTCAGTCCTACATTTCAAAAAAGTTTTGAACCCAAGTGGCTTATAGGAAGATCACATTTTCTTAAAAATAAGAAATATAATAAAATATAAAAAAGCCTGCACATCTTCAGTGTAGTGGTTACATCTCAAGGCCAGACTGGACCAGGTTCTGAGCACCCTGATGTAGCTGTGCATGTTCCCATTCACTGCAGTGGAGCTCAACTACATGAAAGCTCTCCTCCAACTCTGAGGATTCTATGACTCTATGAATCACATTTTCCATATTTCCAAGGCAGTACAATATTCAGCTGTATACTGAGCTCTCTGTGGATATACTCATGTCTCTCATTAATCTGTGGCACTGTTGGCAGCTTTAGTGTATTCCTTTGCTTTAAAAATCCATTCACTTTATATGATGTTCTGAATGCCAATTAAAGAAAACAAAAATCCCACACCGAATGATTTCTTAAAACAAAATTATTTTATAATATAAAGAGTGTTGAGGGAAAAGAGCTATGAAATGAAGGATATCAGCTGACATGAATTTTAATACTGCATAGATACTGTAATGTAGGCAGGCTTATTTAATTTTATTTATTTAATTAAAGTTGTTCTGTCTTCTCTGGGTTGCCCTTTGTTGCCATTCTTCTCCTCTGAATTTTAGTCATGAACATGGAAACTTTTGTTTTCTGTGCTTTCGGGTCTAGTTGTTGAAGGAGATGTCAGAAATTGACCTAAAAGAGAGAAATCAGGGCCACAAATGGTTCCTTCGGAAAAAGGCTTGGCAGAACTTCTTACTTCTCAGCATGTGTATTCTAAATTGACCAGTTTGCCTTTGAGCAATAGTTGTTTGTTTTCAGGGGTAGATGTACGTGTTGCACTGAATGTGCTTTTCCCATTGAAGCTGAAACCCCCCTGTCATTACCCTGGACTTAAACAAAGGGACATCCTAGTCTGATGGTATCTGCAGATATCCATAGATTTGCTGCTACCACTCATGCTTCACATGAGAGGAATAAAGGTTTCCATGTGTTTCAGTTACTTCTGTTACTTCTGCTGAAGTTCTGTGATTCTGTGATTCTCAGCCTCGGCGCAAGCTTCTTGTTTGTCGGAGAGCTTTTAACTTGAGTTTTCAATAACTTTTATCAGCCTGGGTCCATTGGTTTAGGTTCCTTGCAAGGGATTTCACATAGCTGAAGAAGGACACACAAACAATGTAGGTAGTGATCAGGGCATCTAACATAGTGAGCACCTCCCAGAACTATAACTGAATATTTTCCAATGGTGCTCATGCAGCTTCTGGTGTTGGTGACCTGCTTCCAAAGTACCTGGTGAGGAAGAGGTGCTGTGGTGCTGCGAGTGCCCTCTGCTTGTCTGAATCACCAACAAATGACAATAAGGAAACAGTTCAGACACTGGCCCTGACTGTGGCATCTTGTTATGTGATCCTTGTTACCAGTACCAGTGCTGGCACAACCTGGGGTGCTTGGTGTGTTTGACCAAGAACCCAAGTTTCTTCAAGGCATCTGAGCAGTGGGGAGCACTGACTAATGATCCAAGAATTTGAAATTGCTTAGCTGAGAACATTCAGTTTCCATGATGTCCCTGCTGCCTTTAACACTGAGGCCATCACTGTGGCAGAAGGGTGTTCCCCATTTCTATGACTCCTCACCATTTGTGAGAATCTAGAAGCATGTGATAGGTAGCAATTCTGCTTCTCATCCTGTTTCCCTAAGCTTTTATAATTAGCCATGATACCTTGTCGCTGACGTAGTTCAGCTGGATCTTGTAAATCAAATCAGATCATTCCTGTTAGTATTGGAAAACAAGCCTCCTGGATGGGAATCTACCTTCTGAGTTCCTTCAGGAAGGTTGCAGGGTTCGAGCACCTCTCCTGTGAAGAGAGCTGAGAGTGCTGCAGTTTTTTAGCCTGGAGAAGGCTCTGGAGAGACCTCATTGCAGCCTCTCAGTACATTGAGGTATCCTATGGGAAAGATGGGGAGAAACTCTTTATCAAGGAGTATAGTAACTAAAAAAGGATAGGTTTAGATTAGGTATAAGGAAGAAATTCTTTACTCACAGGGTGGCGAGGCACTAGAACAAGTTGCCCGGAAAAGCTATGGATGGTCCATGCTTGAAGTGTTCAAGGCCAGGTTGGATGGGGCCCTGGGCATCCTGATCTGGCAGAAGATGTCCCTTGTCTGTGGCAGGGGGTTGGAATGGTTGGAACCAGATTGTCTTCCAACCCAACCCATTCTATGATTTTATGGAGATTAGAGTTTCATTTCTGGACAGGTGCTGTAGTCTGCTTTGTGACTTTTGGTTTTCAAATCTAGCCATAAATATTCTCTGTCTTTACCAAAGTGAGTGGTTCCTGGAAGGAAAACATCATTTCTGGTATAGCATAGGGATGCAGGACATCTGTGTTATTTAGAATGGCCCAGTGAAGTTCGCTTCAGGCCTGTATCTCCCAGGAGCAGTCCCCAGGACAAGAAGGTGTAATTCAGTGATAGACAGGTGTTAGAGATGTTGTTCCCACTTCATCCTCTCAAGATGAAGTGGTTCTCTGGATGAGTGCCCTGCAAATGAGAAGATTTCAGGGAGCTGATGTTTAAGACAGCTGCAACATGCCACCACATCAAAGAGCCAGCCAGTGTCAGGTGGAAGTTCAGCAAACAGCCATGGGAACAAATTACCTCTGAATAATAGATGTGTCAAATTCACTGAGGCTTCCAGAGCCCCAGAAGTAGTGCCTCCAGCATGCTCAAGATCTGTATGTATCTTCTTTAAGAGTTCCAAAGGACAGTTTTGCAGTTTTGCATTCATGAAACACTGTATGGTTTCTCAGGGCATCCAGATTTGGTAATTCAGCAAAACAATCATTTAAGTCTCTGCTGCTTTCCACCTCTGAGTTGACTGTTTATTCCCTGGTAATTACACATGTGCATACCTATGGACTATCACAAATAGAGGAAAGGAATTTTTTTAGCGTTTGTTACTTAGATCTCCTGAAGACATGTTGTCCATGGACACCTTCTACAGCCACTCTTTGTACAGGTAAAGCAAGCTGAGCTTGCATACTTGTGATGAAACTGAGATCTGAGGCACGCTCTGCCCTTTATGATATTGGTGCAAAGAACACTAAGCTACACATGGAAAACATCAAATACACACATGCTGCTACAAAAAGCTCATCAGAGCTGAATAGTTATGGTACATGCACTTAAACTGGACCACATTTATGGCCAGTACTGATTTAAATCAGGTAATTTCTTTTTTTTTTTCTATGTAGAAAAGTCACTGAGAATTGAATGAAAAGAACATTATTTCATTAAGTGAAAGAAACAGTGAAACAAGATGGGACAGTGAATTCCAACTGGATCAATGCAAGTATGTGCACAGTAGCCAAAAAAATAGTACACATTTCTCAAATAGGTCTGTGAACACATTAACTCACCTGAGGACAGATCATTGTGAAGGGACCCTAATCATACTTCCATTAGAGTGATTTCAGTCTGTGGCAGGTTGCCCCTCGCCAGTAATGAAGCATCCATCAGCTGATCACTCACTTAGTCCTACAGCAGGTTATAGGAGAGAATAGGAAGAGCAATAGAGAGAAAAAAACCTCATTCAAGATAAGATGGTTTAATCAGCAAAGGCAAAGGGAAAAAGAACATCAGCAACAATGGAACAGGCTGCCCAGAGAGGTTGTGGATGCTCCATCCCCTGCAGGTGTTCAAGGGCAGATTGGATGGGGCCCTGGGCAGCCTGGTCTAGTATTAAATGGGGAGGTTGGTGGCCCTGCATGTGGCAGGGAGGTTGGAGATTCATCATCCTTTTGGTCCCTCCCAACTCTGGCCATTCTGTGATTCTGTGATCATCAAGTAATGCACAAGCAATTACCCATCAATGTCCACCAGCAGACAGGTGCCCAACCAATTTCTGAGCAAGAGTTACTTTGGAACAACTTCTCCCCACCACACATACACACAGTTTTTATTGCTGAGCACGACATTCCATGGCACAGATTGTCCCTTTGGTGAGCTTCCATCCTCTTGCCCACCCCATCCTGCTCACTGACTCAGTCAGAGCAAGGGCATTCTTAGGTACTTATCCGTAGTTAGTGATGTTTGTCCTCTTACAAAAGATCCTTTTCTATTTATTATATTAGTTTGTAGATTGTCTTAACTAAAGGTATGAAAGCATGGTGGGAATACCAGTAATTAGATGCATGGTAAGATTTATGCACATGTGTTGCTCAGAAGACTGAGAAAAATAGAATAGATGTTACCTGAAGATCAGAAAGGTCTCTGTCAAATAACTCCAGTTACCAAAGAAACACAGGATCTTTAATGAAGGAAGTGCACAATTATTTCTGGATTTGTTTTTTTTTTTAAGGAAGAAGGTATGACATTGTCTTTTGAGAGCTCTGGAAATGAACCACCTGGGGTGCACATAATGTCAAATGCTGCATAGTTTTATAAAAGTCCTGAATAATTTTTACAAACACATTTCTAGTTAGTAAACTTACCATAAGTAAAAATAAATCCTAGACTTCAGAGCTTAATAAGATTACCTAGTAAAGACAGGAAAGACTATTTTTTTCCTGGTATTTCCTCTGCTGCATAATTATCTAGTGGAGATGTTTCCTCTCTTTATTTACAAAATAAATTAAATATACTCTTTGTAATGCTTTAATGTAATGCAGTTTTACTCATTAGTAGTATTTTACTTCTATTATATTTTTGTCTTATTTTCCTTTGTTCCTTGTAATGCTTGAGCTTTGAGCCTGTAATGCTTGCTTTTTTTGTTTGTTTGTTTTATTTTTTAAGATTTAATGTGACATGTTTTTGAATTGTTAATGCATGTAAACATGAATACAAATCCAGGTCCAAACAAAGTATTGTACCTATCTCACCATAATGTGACATTCCCTGCCATCCTGCATCATTACGTAGCTAGTAATGGAGCCGTACAATCAACACACCTGTTACTATGGAGGTTACTAGAAATGAATGGCTGTCAACATTTTGCCTTGTTGATCTTGATTCGAAAGACTGGAGAGGTGCACATGTTCTGTGTAACTTGGATTAATCCCAGGAGCTTGCTCACATCCTGTCAATTGGCTTTGATGTTCACACCTGCAGTTACCCGGTGTTAATGCCACAATCTTCCCTGTCAAATGCTGGGTCGTGGCGGTGATAAATCTGATAAAGCAGCTGCTATTCTGAAAGCATTAAGATAATTGCAGGTGTTTCAGGATCATTATGTCACCTCCCTTCCCAATTACTGGATATACCTACTTTTTGGGACAGGACCTCCCGCAGTGAGATTCTCAGCATAGCTGCAGTGCAAATGATGATAGATTTTACTTCTTATACCCTCTATTTTTTTTTATTTTTTATTTTTGTCTTAAATACAAGATTACAGTGCACTGACTAATATTTGGGTTGGAATTTTTATATGGTGCCTACGCAGCACATATGCAATAGAGTAAGAAATTGCAAAAGATTGAACAACTACAGGAAATATCCTCCAAGAGTAAGAAATGCATTGTTTGAAGAGACTTTCTAGTTTCTGTTGAAAAAGTCCCCAGCCTCTTTTATTATTCCTCTCTTAATATTTTTCAGCTCTCATACATTCCAAAGTGTTTTACTTCTTCTTCTCTGATTTCTGTATGTCTCATATGCCTGGAACGGTGTCTTTATTTTCGTCTGCTCAGTAATCTTCTTGTCTCCCTAAGTCCCTTTACCAATGTGCTTATTTTGGTCAGCTTTCCACCCTTTCTTTTGTGCCGTTCCACTGTCCTTTAATCTTGACCAAATTACAATTTAATAATGCAGGTGAGGGTTGGGGAGGAGGGGTGGTTCCAGTTTCAAAAGTTAGCTGGAAAGCAAAACCATTCGGTCATCTCGCATCTTCTGTTGTTGTGGTCTGTGGTTCAGTCTGGTCAGGCTTTGCAGGGCACTTGTTTGTGCCCATGTACTTGTGTACAGAGTGAGGCACAGATCTACCACTGTGCACGCTTTGTGGAAGAGAGGTGGACTGAAACTTCTCCTTAATGAGATCTGTGTGGCTTCCATGAGGTACAAGCAGAGGCTTTTAAGAGAAGTGGTTTTTCTAAGTGTCTGCCAAGGTTTCTATAGTAAAAATATTCTTTGAGCCAGCTCTTGAATATTTGCGTAGCAAAGCCTTAAAAAAGAATGACTGAGGACATAGAATTAAGCTAAAAACAACACAAGTAACATAATCAGTTTGTTTTGCCCCTTTTCTTCCTGCATTTATCTGTCAGTTGAGGGCTGCCACCTTTTCTTCTCTATCACTGACACTAACTGCTTTTATTGATTTGAATTATGCCAGTTAACACATACAAGTTGTTTGATTACATCTTGGCCATACCTTTTATTTTAGGATTCTGACATTGCACTTTGACATAGTATGTGACTGCTGATGAAACATCAGCACTGGGAGGATAAGAGTGATTTGGGATAATACTTTGATTGCATGGTCCTACGTGAAAAGTAAATCAACTTTTCATTGAAAGAGTTAGTTTCGTAGTGAGGTAAGCATGTCAAATGAACACTGCTAGTTCTTGATTTCTGTGCTGAAATTTGTAACATTTGATTAGTGTTCATTGCCCCCGTTTTCATTAGCTCATGACACATCTTTAAGGGAGAGGATATTAGACTTGCTTGTGCAAATGACTTTGTACAGCTGGACCTTACCCCAGGGGTCATTCCTTGGGAATGGTAGGATCTTCCAGGTCCATCCACTGCTGTTCTGAAGGCCCTAAAATGTCATTGCATGTGTTTATTAGTGAGACTGCATTACAAAAATGATGTTGAACTAGCTTTAATTAGTGAAACCAACACCTCAATGTCCTCTTCTTTCTGTAGCTGCTGTTTTATTCCCATTAATTAATGGAAGCATTAATAGAAAATGATATGTTTTGTTTGTTTCTTTTATGAGAAAGATTTGTAATTAACAGATTTACAGTGCTGGCTTTTAATGGAAGTAGAGTACAGATCAAGTCTTTTAGTAAACACATTTGTTTAAGATACTCCAACAAAATCATGTCATTTTATATTTACATCTATAATTTAGCAATATACAGCATTTGAATTAGTAAAGCAAACTCTTTATCCGGAGAATAAACCTCAATATTTAGCAATTGTTTCTCACCCTCAGCTGCCTCCTCTTGCTGATCCTTGTTTTCTTTGAAGTGAGTGTAATCTCATATGAAGATAGAAATAAATACAGTTCTGTGTAATTGACAATGAATATCTCTTGGCAGAGATTTCGAAGTCTGTATCTTTGCAGGGAGAAGATTTGCAGCTTGAAAGTTCTGCTGTCAGGTTAAGTGTGTTTTCATATATGCAGTTAATGTACGCAGAAGCCTGGAGCAGGCTTTCAGAGCACTTGAAGGTCTGAGTTTGGAGGCTGAGTCCAAAGACTGTAAAACTGTCATTTGTTTCACTGTGTATTTAATATGACACAAACTTGAGTGCTTGCTTTCTTTTCTCTCATATATCTCTCATAAAGTAACCACACTGATTACTTTACTTGTTTACCATTCTCTTTTGGGCATGGATTACTTAGGGTTTTACAAAGAAATCTCTCCTTCAGTTGTGAATACGCCTTTTGTAAAAGGAGTTTTTTATCTTACGCTTTGAAAGATCATCAGGACACAGTATAAAAGCCAGTACTAAAAATGTTTTTCCCCAAATCCCGAGGATTCATGTGTGGGAGTTTTTAATTCCTTTATCCCTCATGAAGAAGTTGACCCAGCTGTGTCACAAATGACAAGATAAATGCCTTGTGAAACTGGTTCTAGACCTCAGAGGGTTGAAAGTAGGCAAATATAGAAATTAAAATAGAAGGTTTTAGCAGGTAACTACAGAGCTGATGGCAGATGACTCTATAGTAAGCTGTTGTAAATAGGACATCCTAAGTGACTTAATCAGTCTTTGAACTGGCTCCAGGATGACTTGTAATTCATGTATAAAGTCCAAGACTCATAATACATTTGTTCCAAGTGATGCTTTAGGATAAAGTTTAATGTGTGAACTATTTTAAAATTCAAATGTGACTGAAATCGTCGTACAATTATTTGATGTGATTTGAGATGTTTACTTAATTACTCTTTGTACCCCACTCTCCATTAGTCATCTTGTGCAGTGTAAGACCTAGATCCAAATTGGGCCGCCGAGGCCTGATGGTATAAAACCCTTTTCTTCCAAAGGAACATCCCAAACACTGTCGTGTGATGCTCTTGTTTGTTTTTAAATGGATACTCGATCTTGTCCAAACATGAGGAGCTCATACACTGGAAGCATATGAAGCATCAGAATCACTGAGATAGTATGCAGGCTTGAACAGTGCAGTTTGTCACTCAGCGCCATGCCAAATAATTTATTTAATGGTGACAGAAATCTGAAGTGTGACACTGAGACACAAAAATTACTTCCTTCAGCAAATACCATGGAAATTACTGCTGCTGGTGCAGACCATGCTGGGTAGACATGTTAAGATTATGTGACAATATAGCCACAGGCTAGTAAGAGCAAGTTCACTCCCTTAAGATTTTGTTATAATTTTACAGATGATATCTATAGTTAAAGATAAGCAGGGCTATATCTAAGTTTGCTTGTCACATGGAGAGAGAGCTTTCATTACTAAAAGACTTGACTGAATTAGAAGAGTAGGTGTGGCTGACAGTTATTGCTAATGGTGGCCAAATCAAACTGGTTTTCACTCAGTAGTGCATGTGCGTTCAGATGGCCATCTCTGTTCTCACTCTCTGGTAAATTTAAGAGGTAAGATACAGGTGGTTTTTTTATAAGGTATAGCTACAGATCAGTGCAAGAAATAGAAATAAAACCTTTCCTTGACTTCCTCAAAGTTAGGTTCTCTTGTAGGATTTTTCTCATGATATAGTGGTCTCATTATAAGACCATGCTATTGCCATTCATTACAAGGAGTCTCTGCAAGCTTTGCTTTGTTCAGGACCACTTGGCAGGATCCATCCCAGCCATTTAACATAATTAACTTGGAGGTGTTTCCTGCTCAGGAAGTATTTAAGCACCCTGATATGAATGAGCACTGGGGATGGAGGATAACCTGTCCATAACCAAAAGTTGAAGATGCTGTAGTTTACTTACCTTGGAGAGAACTGGTGAAGAGCAAAGTAGAAGCAGCAGTAAGTGCACTGAATTGTATGAAATGCTCATCATTTTAAATCACAATGTTTTACACAGTGTTAACAGGCAGACAGTGTCCTTGTTAAAAAAAAAATAAATATTCTCTACAGTGTGTCTGCATCTCCTTTCCCAGAATCTGCTTGTCCTCATTTCTTATTTTCCCCTCTCTCCCGTTGTTGACATCCTTTCTTTTACCTTTCCTCCTTGCCTGCAAAATGACTTTGGATAGTTGTGGAAAAGAGGAGGTTAAAAAGGGGAATAGTAAATGGATTTGAAGGAAGGAAAAACACATACAGAACTTGTCATTCCTCAGAAGATGAAGGAAAATAGGTTGTGCCAAAGCCTGTGATCCCTGACTCTGTAGTGATGCCGGCAGGCTGCCTTGCAGTAAGCTCAAATAATGAAGTCTTGCTTCTCCATGCTGTGTAAGTTAGTCCTTTCTAAAAAGGCAATAAGACTTCAAAGAAGCACTTCATATTGTAGATCTGTATGATGTTCAAGCTGGCAGAATGCCTGTTTTGTGTGGAGGTATGAAGAGAGCACATCCACATCTGTGTATTTATTTTGATGTGCAACTTTCAGAATTTAAAATCTGTATTCATTACTCTTAAAAAATACAGGAATGAAGGAGTGTGGTGATAATCTGTAGGGCTACAGGATGTACTGTGCAATAGATAGCATCTCATTTTGGTGCTGTGCTAGAGTTTGTGACAAAACTGCTTTTCGTGCTGCATCTGTGAGCATGTGTACATTGCTTGCAGATGGCTTTTTCACCTTCTTCAATGTTCTCTTGTTTATAGGCTTAGCAATTTCTAAGATTTTCCCGAACTATTTTCTCTGCTGGATTCGTGATTTATAAAGCCACAGGAAGTATGAAAATAGATTTTAAAAAGCTGGATCTTAAACTGTGTCTGTGTTAAAGCATTTTTAAATTGTTGTCATACATGTAATTAAGCATACACGCACCTAGAAGACTGCTCAAAGACGTGAGAGTCATAGACCTGGCCTGTTGAGCATGTCTGTAAATTGATTGAGTATTGTCATTCTATTACCTTAAATCACAATTCAGATTTCACTCAGTTGTTAACATAGAAATATGCAGATAATTTGAATGAGTGTAATCAGTGGTTTCTGAAACCAAAATTGTAAAATGTTAGAATTTATATTAAAGTCTCTGCAGGTGCATGTTTTTAGGCAAATGAGAAAATGCAGACTAGCATCGTATGCAATGAAGTTATCATTACTTGAAACCTGAAATTATGGTCCATTATCTAGTTTGGAAACAGCAAACAAAACATCTCATCTTACATGAGATGACTTATCTAAGCATAACTTCATACTTGCATATTACTTCTTACTGAATATATCACTTCAACTCAACTTTCCACTCCTGATATCAAAGAACAGTTGGTCAACCACTGTAATAAATTGTTCTTCCTTTCTACTTAAAGATCAGTAAAATTTTAATGAGCACTTTTCAGAACAAAATTTCCAAATCTATGTGCTTGGCTGGTGCCTCTGTTTACAGTGCCACTTTTATATATATATACACATATATATATATATATTTATATTTCTGTAGTATGTCAGGAAATGTTTTCTAGGTTTCCTAGATGTTTAGATTGTTAGTATTCAGAAATGACATAATAAATTTCTATAAGAAGGCAATTTGTAATCACAAATCTCAATTGAACGTACACTGCTCTGTTATTTTCTCAGCAAAAGGTGGCTCAGTGCTTTGCTGCCAAAAGCCTGAGTTTCAATTAGGCTTAGCATACTTGATGAGAGTATACAAGAGCTGGTACCACACTAGTTGGTTGCCTTTGTTCTAGGCAGTGGGCTAATTTAGCTCATGAAATCAGATCATTTTGGGAGAGTTCCTTTGCTGTAACTGCAGGGTGTGGTTTATGAAGAATGTGATGAACAGATAGATTGGTGAGTTTGTACAGGACCAGCCAAACCTCCTGCATGCACCTTGTTCATCTGTCCTGCTCCTCACTCTCCTGTAAGGGGCAGCTCAGGGGATCAGTGGAGCAGGAGAGATTGGAGCACTGAGGTGAAGCACAGGACTGCTCTATGGAGGGTCATCCTCTGGGATCTCATGCTGAAAGGGACCTTGCTGGAAGTTGCAGTCCTCAGCCACAGCCCAGCACTGTGGTCACTCCTGTGTGACAGGATACAGCTCTGCCACAAGGCCAAGTCTTATGGCGTATTTACCTGGGTTGTTCCTCCCTGCTTCCCCTGTACCCATCCTGTACAGGCTTTCCTGCATCTGGCCCATGGGAACTTGAGAGGCCCTGCTCTGGTGTCTCATCCCTGCTTCATCCCTTCTCAAGGTCTGAAATTCTTCTAAGAGTCAAAGTCTTTCCTATTTGCTGCTGGAGTGGCACTGTGTTTAGAAATAAGTCAGACTTTTTCGAAGTAGAGATTTAGTCTAAGGCACATCACTTGAGCACACAACAAACTTTAAAGAGGAAAGAGCACAAGCTTTGCTATTTGTTTTCCAACTCTCACTTTGAACCAAGTGCTAATACATAAAAGAGCAGCTTGAAAGCGCAAGTCTGTGTTCAGAAGTATTTTTATGTCCCTGAAATCGTGCAAACTTTTCAGTTGATGTAGTTACAGAAGACAGCAAACTTATGTGGGAATGTGATATTTCTGCTCATCAAGTCAGGGTGAGTCAACATGAACAAAGAAAAGCATCGTGTGTTTAAAGAAATGAATGATGCTGGCTTGCCATCTCCTCAGTCTAACAGCTTCATCTGGTTCTTTGAACTTCTTACTATATAAAATGAGATACCACCTTTGTTAGGCAAGTGTGTGTGATGACTATTGTTTATACAATGCTCTAAAGCTAGACCGGAATATAAATATCAAGATTAGTTTTACACTCAGTAAGATACTGTAGGGCAGCATGGCTCCAAATTGTCTCTGGAGCTGAGGATTTTAAAGATCATCTTTAAGACCCCTTCCAACCCAAGCGGTCCTGCGATTCTACATCTGACATTGTAGTAGCATCCAGAGACTTCAAACAAAGCCAAATTGGTGGGCAAGGAACAAATATGCGCTACTAACATCCTCACCTCCAGAGACAGTTGACTAGTTCCAACCCCCAGTCATAGACATGATTTATATTTTATCGTTACACAGCAAGAGAAGATTGTTAAATACTTTCTGTGTCATATCTGTCAATTAAATGTCAGACATTCCCAAAAGCTCCCAATAGTTATGCCTACTCAAGCGATCAGACTGATAAAATAACCAAGGGATTATTTTGTAGTTTCTTATTCCCAGAAATGACAAGTAAAAAGTTAAAATGGAAAATATTGGTAATATTTTGCAAAGTCAATTTTTAGTAATAAACTTCAGGTATCTTGCAAACATGGCTGCATATGCAGACCTGCAGTAGTGTCAGAACTTGGCTGTGGAATGAATGTGACTGGTCGTCACAGGTTGTGGGTTTGTTGGGGCACATCTAGCATCTATGCAGAGATGCCACCCAGTGGCCAGATGGCAGTGATAAGTTTTTCTGACTTGAAAGTGAAAGGAGGGCATCTTACAATAATATTTCAAATAATATTTCAAATAATTTGTTTGGTCTCTTTTTTTTACACTTTGTGGCCAGCACATAAACAAAAGAGGTTCCAATTTCTTTAAAAGGAGTAGCTGACAGTGTGCTAAATTGTCACCAAATTTTAGAATAAAGAATTAAAATAATCTCAATAATCAAATGAAAAAATGTTCTGTCCTTAAAACTTCATTTTAGAAATTGTGTCATTATGCTGAAGTGATTTTGTAGCAAACGAAGGTGTTATATTTGGGGTTTTTTTTGTTAGATTGTGTTTTTTTCCCATGCAAACAAGAGCTAGAACTACAACCTGAAAATGGTGATTGTCTGTAGTAGGTGTAAACTGAAATTTATGATACTTCGCCTCATAGCAATATTCATACAGAATGACAATTTGATAGTAGATGTAAGAAAAGGAAGAAATAGAATTGTTGTAAGAGATTTATGATACCAGCACAGTGCAAAATGAAACCTATTGCAGTGATCAAATTCCTTCACTGAGATTATCAGAAGACAAAGAAGTGAAACAGTGATGAGCATCTGGTACAGCTCTACACTGCTATTCATGAAGATTTTAACTAGCTGTGTAATGACTGGTGTGGCTAAAAACAATCTTCACTATGTTTTCAGATTACCTGAAAGACAACCTTGAAGCTCTTCCCAATCTGAAGTGTCTGCACTGGGTTTCCAGTCAATAGAGATGGCGAAGAAGATAGATAACTTTAAACATAGTGAATTGCTGCAGTAATTTCTGGGACAGTTGCATTTTTTTTTTATCCTGTAAAACAGAAAAAGATCATTTAGAATAAGAAATGAGCAGCTGCTTGGATTCACTATATTAGAGATTTGGCTACAGAGCAACATTGTTTTAGTATTCAGGAAAACATGTTTTGAAGGACTAATGACTTTAGTATTTCCAATTGAATGCTGTTTGAAGCACAAGAAAGCCAGAAGCTTGAAACCATTTCATCTCATGAGGAGTTGCTCAGAGCTTCAGCAAACTGCCAAATGCAAACAAATATATTTAATAACCTGAAATTAATATATTGTACTGGGAAAGCAGTAGGGTTGAAAAAACAAATACACATAGGTCTGGCAGTGGACAACAAGTATGACAAGTTTGTGGTGTTGCAGTGGCTCAGAAAAGGTTCTGTGTGGTCTTTGTGTGTGCAAATGTATCGTGGAACAAAGCAAAGAGGCAGCAGACCTACTCTTTGGGATTTTGTTATGGCTGGAAGCAGGAGATTGTGTCCAACTCCAGACACGTCTTTGTCGGAGAGGTGTTGTCAGAAGGAAACAGAGGAGAACACAGGAATTCCTTTACAAAAGGGAAGATTATGCTAAATAATGACTGAGTGAGAGATGTAGCTGAAGCCTGCAAATATTTAAATTGTGTGAATTCGCCAAACAAAGCAATAAATTATTTAGGCTGACATTAAGGCCGAAAGGAGTAACTAAAACAAAGGGAATTTTTAGGTGAGGTACTAACCCTGTTATTATAAAGATCTATGACAAGACAGTTCTAAGTAGCCCAGTAGGAATACATCTGCTGTGACAAGATGTGACCTAAGATGACTGAAAGAGACAATCTCTACGATCAAGGAAGGTGGAGGCAGAAATGTTAAACTTGATTCAACTGTGTATCTGAGATCTGGCCATTAGATGGCAGGGTTCAGGTACCGGAGCGTGGGTGCCTGCTCTTCTCCAGTCAGTGTCACACGTCAGGAGGATCTCAGGGCCGCTAATCCATCCTAGTGGCTAAAAGAGGTTGGAGATACTCAGTTTTGCCCCCAAACCACACCCATGCAGCCCGTAGCTGACACAGCAAAAAGTCACACAACTGCTGTCTACTACTTGTGTCCTGTCAGGATGTGTGTGTGCGCTCCAGCTTTTTTCCACGTGCAGCTCTGTGTGGATGGAAGAGGTGCTAAGTCACCCAAGTGTAGCAAACCAGTTTATATAAGACCTGAAGTCAGCTGGAGTCTGAACAAATGTAAAAAGATGGGAAGAGAAAAACTGTAACCGGGAATACGATAATGGGAATGTTGAGGCAGTGGAAAGAGCTTGCTACACTGTTGAAGAAGTCCAGGTACTGGTTTCGTGGAAAAGGTGACATGAGGAATAAGAAGCAGTAGCTTTGTATGAAAACCTCTTCAGTCCAGAGCATGCTGTTTGAAATGCTCAAAATATATTAAAACTGTACCTAGAACACATCAAATAACGTGCAATAAAAACAAAGCAAAACAAAACAAAAACTTGTTTAAAACAGTCTGCACTGCTAAAGGATCTGCCTCAGGGAGCAATCCTTATGTATGCATCCACACCTCTCCAGATTACACGCCTCTGGAGTGAACTGGCTGTGTTGTGCTGCATAACACTTGACCTGGGTCTGATGTCCCTGTGGCTCTACGACCATAATTATGTTTTTGTGGCTTCAGTTCAAAGCATCTGAGGTAATGCGAGGGCTGCTTTGCTGCCTGCAAGACTGGTGTTCTTATAGCATTATGCCAAAGGTATGATGCCTGCTGTGGGGTGTGGTGTGGGCACACAAGGGGTGTATGAGGGCAGGAGGATAGCAAGGGTGGTGCAGGGCAGGAGGAGACAAAGCTGCCATAGCCCCATCCCTGCTCTGCCATCCCTTCGGCAATCCATCTTCAGAGCTGCTCCTGAGCTCCTCCTTGGAAGGAAGGTTTTGGTTTGCTCCAGAGAGCTCAGGCACAGAGTGATTCATGTGAACTACGTTTGACTAGAGGACCAGAACCAGGGAGTGATCCAGGGTGATAAATTACTTAGCAGCATAGGTGGACCCATTGTAGTTGAAAGCACCTTGGCAGTGGGCAAGCAGAGGGAAAGACCATTACTGCTTTTAGTACCTTTCCGTGTTGTGGAGTAACTCTTCAGTGCAGGCACTTTGCTGATTGAATGGGTACATGCTTATTGCAGAGAAAAATTCAAGGGCTGATATGGCATGGGAGTGGGCACTCTGGGCATAGGACCTGAATAAACAAACAATGTATCTGTTTTAATCAAGTTGTTCTTGCTCGCACACGCTCTTTTAAAGCATGATCTCATCCTATGTAAAAGTGTTGATTGAAAATGGGAATTACTATTCAAGAATCATCTACAGGATACAGTCTGAAGACTTACAGAAAATAGCAGACTGGAGATGAATATCGGGGCTGAATATGATGGATGATGAGGGAAGCTGTGGCTGTAAAATTATAAGGTTGCCATTACAGTAAGCATTATTATTTTAAAACGTTTGGCAATCCCCTTTTTTCTTTTGTTTGAGAGTTTTGTTTATTGTTCCTACCATGAGGTATGTGTGTGGTTTTGTCTTCAGGTTAATTCCCTTCAAAAAGCTTTTTAATAATTATCTTAATGTTTTAAGATGATATTTTAAGACAATTAATAGAAATCACTGTGTCGCTACTAGAGACTTTGGCATGGACAAGGAAGAGCAATGGGTCTATGGTGTGTGTCTGTAGCATAAAAAGAGCACTTCCTGGTGTAATTTCTATTTTGTAGTTTATGATGACTCTTCCAATCTGCAGCTCCACTGCAATCCAGTGTCTCTGTGAAGAGAAGATTTTTCTACCTAAAAAGCTTCTCCTTCTTCACTCTCTTTTCAAAAGCTTTGTAATTTCTAAGGCCTTCTGCCTGTTCTTCCTTTTGCTTCACTGCAGAATTAGTTATTATTTTCATTAGCTACATGAAAACATGCCAGACACTCATCGCTGTGGACAAGGTAAACATATTCTGAATGTTTTTGACATAATTAGTCACACTATTTAGTAACCATGCACAAAACAAACAATAAACAACTCAGTCTATCATAAATATGCAACCCACCATTTCTCCTGATGTTAAAATTCTTACCTCTGCAGACAACCTCCTCTCTGAGTGCCTCAGACAATTGATGGGCCTTGCAAAATGTCTGGGAGGGTTTCATAACATTCCTAGCATGTTGCAAACACTCTTTCCCCCGCAGGCCTGCGGGGCTTTGAACGAGTGAGTATGGTTACACAAACAAGTCAGGGTGAGGAAAGCCAGGGTGTGGATTCGCAGTGCGTCAGCTGCCCCACAGTAACTGTCCATTCGCCTGCCCTCGCCCTGCCGTGTGCAGCAGTGAGTTGGAGCGAGCTCCTTCGTATTTAGGCTGGAACATGAGAATTTACACAGGCAGTTACCACAGAGTTCACACCCCAGCTTGCCCCATGGCAGCTTGCTTGCGTGCCCATACCTTGAGGCAGGAAGTGTACTGCTGCTCTGTGCAAGAAAACTGCTTGCTGCCTAAAATTAAAGCTTCTGGGAGAGAATGGGGAACTCAGCCATCAGTAGTTTGTTGAGAGAATAAACCTGAAATTGTGCACACTTTTAAACACCTGCTATTTCATTTTAAAATCTGAAGTGCCACGGTTGGCTATGTTTTCAGGTTTAAGCTTCTCCTGCTGCTTTTGTCAGCTCCAGTTTTTGGCCTGAAATGGTATTCTTTAAAAGAAAGGTGTCTGAATGAAACAATATCGTGGCACTGTGCTCTAAAAAGAGCAGTTCACTGGCTACCAAGTGGTGGACTTGTCAGCACCCTGAGGTCTAATGGTGTATTGGGACCAGATAGCCCCTACTCTGGCCTTGAGCTCCCCACTGGCCCCACAGGGGCGAGGCCCGAGGAGAGCTCTGGAGTGGCCCTGCCCCCTGTTTCCTACCTAAAAAGTGTTTGCTCCCACAGCTTGTCTTCCTCCTTTTGGCATTCTGATATGCATGACTGGTGGCATGCTTTTTTCAGACATACGTTATGTGCATTATGTAGCACTGGGAGCACAGAGGCCTGGCACTGGCCAAGCAGCACCATTACAAAAAGTGGCCTCTCACAGGGTGTATCACCTCTGTGCTTGACAGTGCTTCCATCTGCTTCCTGCAGTGTTCTGCATTTTCCTTCTTATGCAGACTTCAACCAAACACCTTCCCACCCGCCTGCCCATACTGTGTCACTTGCTCCCCTGCTCTGATAAAACCATTTGGTTACTGAGTCCTCAGTGTACTGTTGTTCCTTGAACACAGGCCTCCAGATATACTAGATAGGATAGGATATAACAGTCTTTCGATGTTAGATGAGCAGGTGGTGAATATGACTTCTGAATTCTCATGTATACAATTTGTGTGGAACCACTCCAAAGCAGCTCCCATTGTCAAAGGCCCTAGAGACAGCAGGCAGAAAATGCAAATCCAGGCAGACAGCTTAAAGTCAGCTGTGGCTTGGAAAAGGCAACCAGCCATTGAGAGCAGCACAGTTTCTTCCTTAAAAATAGGTAAATAAACAAAATAATTGCATGTGTTTATTGGAATATGTGTTAAAATGTCAAAGCATTTTCACCACAATTATGCAATAAACTGAATACCTCTATAAATAAGCCTGAGGCTTCTCTGCTCCCTTATTTACTCTTTGAAAAGTTTATGACAGTCAGGCATAAATCTGAATTTGCAACTAGAGTTGTACGAACAGAGCTGGATTTGGAACTTTGTGATGAGTCTGAAGGAAAAGTTTACAGGAAAAGGAGTTTTGAGCTAACTGAAATGGAAAATGCACACATGTGAAGAACAAAACAAACAAAACATTTGAGACATCGTTTTTGCTGACAGCAAAGTATTTGTTAAGGGTATTTGATACCTAAAAATGTCAGTGTTTCAAACTAGAGTGAGTTGAATGGAAGGACTCCAATACAGCTGGGGGGAGGGAGTGGGTTGGTGCCTGTGAGGCTAATGGAGGATGGAGGCTTGTTCAGCCTAGGGGAAGAAGCTGCTCTGGGGTGTGAGGAGGAATCAGGAGGCCTCCAACTACAATCAGAGAAGTCACCAAGGCAGAGACAGATTCTCTGTAGTGGTACAATGCAGGATGGCAAGAGACTATGAGACAACAGGCAAAAGAAAGAGATTTGGCCTGGACGAGTATTTTAACTGTTTCCCCAGAGAGGTGACTGATGTCTCTGTGCTTTTATTTTCAGAGTTGACTGGTTAAAGGACTGAGCAACTTGGTCTTATCCCATAGCTAATTTTGCTTCTGCAGCAGGTTGGCGCAGAAACCTCCTGGGATCACTTCCTAAACTGGAACTGTTTTCCTGAACCTAAGGAAAATGCAGTCCAAATTAGAAATGAAGATACCAAAATACATTGATTAAAAAAAGCTGAATTTTAACTAATTGTTAATTCAACTAATTGTTGAATCGTCTGAAGGATTAAATATACAAAATGTCATTTTTAGTCAAGCTTTTAAATTGTATCTTCATAGAATTCTTTGTTTTTTTGCTACTGTGCTGCTTTGGTTCTTCAGGCAGCAAAATGAAAGGGATGATACAAGTTGTCAATTGTTTTCTACTATGAGAAATAACTGAGTTATTTCTCACTTATGAATAAACTATGTGAACTTTTCCACATTCTTTGGATTCCAAAATTCAAAATTGACACTACAAAATACAGAAGCAAAATTTATGTGTTATTGTAAAGATTATACACACTGTCATTGTGACAGTATCTTTCCAATAAATGACCTTCTATTTTGTTAATTCAACTGATACTTTATTGAGACAGCTTCAGGAAGGAAAGTGAGCAGCATGTGATGTAATGTGAAACAATAAGCCCCAAATGTTGTAATCTGCTGTTCTGTAGAGATGGAGTGTCATAAGATAATAAGAGTACTTTTATTCGCTTGTGGCTCTGATGTGGTTATCTTGCTGAATATTGTAATCATTTTCATTTGTTTTGGTATCAGGAAAGAGCTGACAAGTCAGGGTTACAGATAGCTGAAGCAGCTGGGATGAATTAATATGTAAGTAAGAGTAGTGAGTAGTTTGGCTTTAAAAAAGCTATGTGATTTATAAGTATTTGAAGCCTGGAACCAGTACAACAGGAGAAAAGAGTTTAGCATATTTTTCAAGAAATACAGAGGATATTTGCTCAGACTTTATTTCACTAGGATGTATTAATTAGACAATATTTATTCTCCTTTTAGGTACTACGATATATCAGGCACACGCTATACTGTTCAAGAGAGCCAACTACCATCAGTAATCTGTCCACACTCTTACGTTCTTCCATCAATATCAATGTCTACCGCCTCGTTACCAGCAGCACTTAGAAAGGTAAGAGAAAACTGAGCATCTATGTTTACAAAGAACATCTATGTACATATAGATAAGTATATATATATATATATATATCACAATGAGGACGACTAATGTGAAAACAGAATTTAATACAAGATATAGCTGTACATAATCTTCCTTTAAAAGAAGTGTATTTGACGTACTGGAAATTTTTCAAACAAATGTCATATACGGAAATAAGGAAGGTAGGAAGGTACTTAATTGCTGTAAGCTGGCATGAACAGCCAACAAAGGAAATGGCTCGAGGAGATCTTCCACATGTTCTCACAAACCATATGGCTTTTTCATTTTGATTATAAAATATACATAAGCCAAAATAATAAATGAACGGCAGTTACAGTTCCATGGTTTCTCACTTAACCTCCATTGTTTTCTGTGAAAGTTTTATTTCAGAGAAGGAAAAAGGGCTACGCATTAATTTGCTAAAGTTCATTTAGTTCATGTAGTGTTACTCATTTGTTTGGCAGCAGTATTGTTTCATGGAAGCAAGCTAGAGAAAATGCTAATTGTTTCTGCTTTAATGTGAGAACTTCATTTCAGATTGCAGACAATGTTGTGCAATATCATTCTTGTCTTTATTTTAATCTTTCTGTGGAGAGAGAAATACTTCTTTTTTCATGTTAACAAAAGTGCTGTAATTACAAAAGCTGATTTTTTTTGTTGCTGATTTGTTTTGTGGAACTAATATTCATCTGAATATATTTGATGAGGACCTAAAGTGTTCTGTCTTTAAAACAAATAAATGTCTCGTCTAGTCTGGTCAAACCTGGAAATCTTATCTACTAATTTCTATTTGAAGCCTTTGGAAAAGACTCATTGGTCTTAATTGAATAGACAATATAAACCCCAAACATCACTTGTGGTCTCGTTCAGCATCTTGGTTCCATTGGTAGTGTAAAAACACACCTACAAACAGAGTTCAGTTCTTTGCAGTTATGAAACTGCAAAATAATGAAGTATGGACCATGGAAGCCAGTTTAGGCTTCTAACAGTGCAAACAGGTGTTCTGGTGGCTTTGTATATTAATTCCTTGCAAAGAATTCTTACAAAGGTCTGATCATCTGATAGATACATTTAAGGAAAAAAAAAGCAAGGAAATTTATTTTTCATAGGAATTGGGCAGAGAGGGAGGGGAAAAGAGTCAAAGGAGAGGAGAGAGAATTCAGCAGTTTCTTTTGTTTTAGGATAATCTGGTATAGTACATAATAATGTAGTCATCTGATGATGACAGATGGATTATGGGGATTGGGCTGCAATGAAGCACAGTCTTCCCCCAGCACTTCTTGGGAGAGCAGTACAAAACTGCATGACACAGAACATAAACTGTTTGCACCAGACTCCTCTCTGTTGCTCTCCTCTACAGAAATCTGTTCATAAGCCCATTAAAGGTGAATGTACTGAATAGAGTCTTGTAGACTAATTTATAAAGCCTAGTTTGTATTATTCTCTCTTTTTTTTTTTTTTTTTTTTGGTCTAATTTAGGTTTTTCCCTTTGCATCAGATAATTAAGAGCTGACTCTAGCAATGACTAAAACAGACAAGCTCACCTGCATTCTTTTATTAATTAAATAGTCTTCTTGAGAAACCTTGCTTATCAGTCTCTGGAACTCGTTCACACTTAGTTTTGTTTTCTGAAAAAAAATTGTATATGTATATACATTGCTATTTTCTCTTTCAGTAATACTCATCACTATATAACACAGTTCACTTTCACCTAAATCCCCTTCCACTCTCAGCCAGTTCGTGCCTACTAAGAGGATCTGAAATAGCCACTCCCTTAATAGTTTTCTTCACCTTCTGAAGAAAAAGCTGTCCCCAGCATATTCCAAGAACTTGTTGGACTGTCTCTGTCTTGTATTTCTTTTCCAACAGGAAAAAAGAAATAATTCCAAGAAGTAATTAAAGCCGTCAGGTTCTGTCCTTTTGGATGTTTCCCTTGCTTGATCAAAAACAGTCTTCCCTCCACCCAATTAACTAGTGTATAATAAACTTCTATTATAGTATAACCTGGTTTTCTCCTTTCATCTTCTTCCAGAGTTGTTTAACAAATCTTCATCTTACCCATTCTAGTGCTTCAGAGCAGCTCTTCTTGATATACAATGCAACTCGTTTCTCCTTTTCACTTGACTTTCATAAATAGTGCTAGTAAAGCAGAAGGAAATAAAAAAAATGTTGAAGTTCATTTGTTTAGTAGTGTTATCCAGTGAATAAATGTTGTGTTGCCCGAATTACAAAGTTAAAATATTTTCTTTCATTACAGTTTTTGAAAAAAATCTACATCATTCCATATCAATGTTATTCTCTCATCAAAAGCCCTTTGTGCTGATTGAGATGTATTCCTAGTTCTGTTCAAAGATTTCCACTTTTCTCTTTGCAAATCTGTCTGGCATTTATCACTCTGTTTTATTATAGTTTTCTGTTTTTGGACAGCTATATAAAAATCATTAAGAGTTTTTTCTAAATGTACTTAGCAAATATGTAAATTGTGTATGTTCACCAGGGCAAATAGATCTATGAGAAATTAATAAATGATTAAAAAATTAAAATATATTTAATTTTCTTCATTTTTCTAGCCCATTTAATGTGCAAAACATTCATTTTTTTAAAAATATAAAATACCTTCTGGTATTTTTGCAAATAGAATTTTGGTAACACTACTAAACACTGAAAAAAAAAAAATTCTAGATGTCAATTCTGCAAAGTATTCTATCACTGGATTTATAAAACTCAATTCCTTTTCATGTCTTTACATGATACATTCTGTCCTTGGCTACGTTTGCACAATCCAGTTATTCTCAGAGTAGCTATATAAGAGGAATTTGTGTTCATGAATTTGTTTGTAAATGAAGGAAAACAGCTTGATTAGTTTCCTGTTTGTATTTAAAATGTGCAGATCTACCTTGAAGATGATTTGTCATGTAGCCTGTACCCCTTCAAGCAGACAGCATGGCCATAATTTTATGATCACTTTTAATATTTTTAAGACTGTTTACATTAGTACAGCAATGTGACCAGTGTTCTTACTATAGATGAAGAAACAACTACTTGACTGCTTGCTGCATTCAGCTCTCTTAAAAAAAATAATTTCAGCATCAAATAACAGATAAACCTGCATTTTGCAGTCGTAGTTTCAATAGGAATAAAATGGAGTTTAATACAAGTTGAGGAGTCTTACCTGCAACATGGAAAACTCAAATGACCTTAAATTACATAGTTACACACAAATAGACTTTAATCTGACAGGTTTCAGTATAGTTAGGCTGAAAGATATTTGCTCCTGTGAAGACCAATTTTAAATTGAGATTGGCTTTTACTGATAGTAAAATGAGTGAATGAGTAGAACGTTCTTAATCCTTCCTTACTTATGCATTTCCTCTTCACTAGGACAATGATTACAAAACATCTGGACTTTTTACAATTCCTTTTTTTTCTAACAGTCAGACATCGGTGCTCTAACGCTGTCTCTCCTCTTACATCAAGGTGTTGATTAGTCAGTTTTTGAGACATATAACCAGATATCTGTCTAAAGGTTTCTCAGGATTCTCCATCTAGATAAGAGTTCTCACACCTACTTGCTACCTGAATACAGTCACTACCCTTCACACAAAGATTCAGTCCTATGACATGAATATTTAACTAAGGAAACTGGGTGGAGTACTTCTAACACCCAGGTGTGGCTATGGAAGCCCATTTTGATTCTGTGTCAAATTGCTGGATTAAATGAGTTTATTCTATCACTGCTGTTGCTGTGCTCCTAAGACAGAGGATACACAAGTCAAAAAGTTCCTTTGCTCTTTAACTCATCTTCCAGGATGATAGCTGGTCAATATCCAGAGTGTTTTCAACTTATCATTTCTCATCTGCTTCTTCAATTTCATTTCTGCTTTGCTCAGATTAATGCTAGCAAAACATCAAGCCTAGATCCTTAAAGTGTTTCTCCTTACAGTGCTTTATGTTCTCAAGAAATATCAAAACCCTCAGTCTATTTGGGATCTTGGAGAATTGCAAAATCGCCTGCCAGGGTAATGTTTTAAACTGTGGATGCAAAGCATTTTGTACTGACACTTCATAATCTTCCAGTACTGAGGGTGAAAGCAGGCAAACCACTAAACAAAATTATTGGTTTGTGGATGGGTGAGAGGAGCCTGCCCTGAGGAAAACAAGTCTTTGCCTTAAGGTTCACCACCGTTTTCGATAGATATGGCCTTCCAGTGGTTAACAATTCTTCTCCCAAAACTTCAGACAGAAAGAAGAAAAGGCATCCTTCCTCAGCCTAGAATCAAAAAACAAAACAAATCCCTATAAGCAAAGTCCTAGAAAGTGAGTCATGCAGACGCTAGGAGTGTTTGCTGTTGTATGTTTTGTCAGGTGAAAGAAAATAAAAAGTGCAGGAAAGCACTAACCTGCTTTGTGCAAAGACTCAGGAAAAGGGAAGAGGAAATTATATGGCATTTTAGGATTTTTTCCCTTGGAGCAGAGGGGTAAACACAACAAAGCATTTATTTAAGTGGACATTGAGGAGTGGTGATGGGCATATTTTTGATTTTGTTTTGTTCTCTTTTAAGTCCTCAGCTGTTTGGATTAAACTATACCTTTCTAGTTGAGTAAATGTTGCAGGATAAAATTATATTACCAGAAAACAACAAACAAAGGTGAACAACAAGATAAAACAGGAAAAAAAAGTCTTTTTAGTGTTTTACTGGACATCAGAATTCTTGTTGGAGTTTCTATCAGCTTAATTATATTTATGCTTAACTGTTGAGTAAAGGAATTTTTTTTCCCCACCTTCTTCAAACTAACTGTTGTGTTCTCTGCCTGTTGAAACTCCTATTATTTCTAGTGTGGTCAGTAGAGAAGGGCCTCTAAATTTGGGTTGTAGGACTTGTTCAGTGCAGATTATTCACTACTGCCACATAATGCTTCGAGCCACCCTCCTCCCACATGTGACTTGTTTCCCTGAAGTAATGGCACTTTGTACCTCCCAGCCTTAACAAATTGAATCATTTTCCTCTTTTTGTCTTTTTGTTCCACCAGGAACTACCCCTGTTACTTGGCAGATAGGTGCAAAATCCCTTGATAATCTCCATGTGACATTCTTCAACAAGAAGTTGGAATTTACTTGCTCTCTTTTCAATTAGTCATGCTTGTGGTCACTCCAGTAGGGCTACTTTTTAATGACATTGCTCTCCAGTGTCATTCCTGCAGAGAAAAGCGTAGCCTCCCATATTTTAAATTTTAAAGTATAACTTTTATCCTCTGTTAACCTCTGTAGACAAATCTTGCCTCTAATCCACTCATTTATGGGAAACCTGGAGAAATGAATTGCTATGCTTAAAGTGAACCAAAAATACAGAAATAGAGAGATTTTTATAGACTAGGATAGATAGAAAATTTTATTTACATATATTTATATGCATATATAAATGCAGGTTTAAATATATATATGACTTAATTACAGTTTGGAGGATGTTGTCCATGAGCCATAGATTCGGGATCACTCTCCTAATGTATTTGTGTGAATTGAAGTGATCAGTATACAGAAAGAATGAAAAACAGATCAAATATGGTAAAGCATGGATCACGTGAGAGTTCTTTAACAAAACTTAGAGCAGCTACGTTATTGTCTGTGTGGCTTTCAATATGGATTTTAACAGGATGTTACTGTGCTGGCTGCTAAGCACGGTAATTCTTTATTGTGGTCAAAAATGTCTAGGAAAACATGAGAAAGTTATAATAGTTTATCTAAGTTGTTTTTTGCTTTTATCCTATCTATGCAATTTGTAACTATTCTTAGGCTCCAACTGTGGTGTGGTTTGGGCAAGATGATGATGTTAACAGGTAAAGAGCACTGAAGTCTTTGCTTTGAAATTCATGGTTTAAAAAAAAAAAAAAAAAAAGGGAATTGAGTTTCCAAACCGAACCAGTTGAGTAGGGTGGAGAGATGTGGGAAGGGAAAACGAGTGCCTCATTTTGTCCTGGCCCTGCCAGCATTTCTTATATGGTTGACAAAGGATTTATGCTACACTTAGCAAATATTTAATTTACTCTGTCTGTACTTTAAACTTTTAAAGTTTTTATAGGATGCTGAGCTCTGAATCATGCTATATTTTGCAATAGTTTTAGATGATTAATACTGAAATATTCTTTCAGAATGACTTAGTTGATAAATATGCAATTCGTAATTAAAAACCAACAACACACCAACCAATTGTAAGCAAAGTGTAAATAGTACTGAAGTCATCATGGGAGCCAGAAAAGTACATAACTGGGATTGAATTTAAAAGCTGACCACTAAAGTCACAGTGATGTCTCCCACAGACATTTGTGTTCTGAGAAGCCATTATATCTTAAATTACTTGTCCTGACTATTTGGTGAGTAGTGTCATAAAGCAGTAACCTTAAATGATCCGGTAACATGTGAAAACCCACAAAGGATTGCAGGGATTATAACTTGGAGATAGCTTCTGTCAGTAGGCTTTCCATTAAGAGGATGTCTAAGAGTGAAGTCTACAGATATGTATTAGCAGTGTTGACTGCAGCTGAGTATATCTGATGGAAAGTGATGCTCAGTACTGCACAGACAAGGCAAAACTGGCTCCAGCATGCCTCAGCAGCCATTATGTAATACCACCTGCTGGCATGGGCCCACATGTTGGCCAGCTCTCCCTAAGGAACAGGACTAAGTATCAGTGGAGGACTGAACTACAATTTGGTTAACTCTTTCAGCTTAAATAACTCCTAGTACTGTCTTTTGCTGTAAATATTTCTTAGCTTTTGATACTGAAACCTACAGAGACAGCAAAGCCCCTATACAAGCAATTTACTTTTCATAGCACGTGTATACCAGTGTACCTGTAGGAATGTGGAAACAGCAGTGCACAGCCACCTGTAGTTGTAAATGAACACTGGTGATGATTTGCTGGCTGGCAGAACTCAGGTATCGTGTCTACCTTAAAGAGAAGAAAAAGGTAAACACAGCGTGAATCTGTACATCAGAAACTTCTGCTTTTGAGCTGCGATGGCTGCATTTCCATTCCTTTATCTGTACCTGTGCTTTGTCAAGACCTAGATAAGAGAGGGAAAGGGGATGAGAGGGATACCAGTGGGGAGACACGGAAAAGATGAAACTAAAGATGACCAATAAGAAAGCAAAAACAAACATCTGTGTACAGATGAAATCCATAGCAGATAGGAAAGATATCGAAGCAAAATATGTACACAGGAGTGTGCAGAAGACATTTTACTGTCTTCTGAACACTCCTGTTTATGTATTTTGTCACACTTCTCTAGGCATCTAAGCGGAATCTTAATGTAACTCTGATTTATTTTACATTTCCAGTTAGAACTGTTGTGATAATTGCATCAACACAAAATTAAGCCATGCATGCTAGAATTTTCTGTCTAATATGATTGATGTGAGATATACAAAGAAGTCAAGAATCGCTGATTTAAGAGTATCCATAATGGTATGTGCTTTTGTTTAAGAATCATTCTGCCTGGATTTATCATGACACAGCAAGCCTAGATAACACTGTAGCAGAAATGCTCTGGATGCTCCACTGTGGTTTCTTTCATAGAAAAAAAAAATTGCAAGGTGCCCTCAATTCAGCTGCATTTGTTGATAATGAAGGCAGAAGAATCGAGCAGCCAGTTACCTGTGCACAGGCATGTGTACTGTGTAGGCAGAGATCAAAATCATGAGAAGTCCCAAAATAAAAAAGCTTGGATACCGGATGCTTTATAAAACTATCTGATTATTAGTATTTGGCTTTGTCAAGGAGCTCACTGAAGACATGCTCCTCCTTTTATCTTTCAAAAACTCTTGAAATTTAGGGGTAATTAAAGCACAAGAGAGGTTCTCAGCTATCCACGGCAGGAGTTCTTTGAGCATTGCTCAACAATTACTTCTCTGCCTAATAAAATACTGTTCTGCTGACTAGACTGATGGCATCATTGCAATTTCCTTGTCATTCCACTTTTTCCCATATTCCCAGCTCATTATACCTCTTATCCCCATGTGAACTACAAATTCACTTCTGTGTTAACTTTAAAAGGATTTAATTTTGTTATTTGCAGTCTGGCTCAAGACACCAACTCTCTTATTTCCTAAAAATAATATCCAGTTCTTCTGGCTGATTGTGAGAAGCCTTGAAAACAACTTTGTCTCATATTTCTGTGACTTTCTGGTGAAGACTTTTCTTCTGAGCTGTAGCAGGAGAGTAAATAAGCTGTGATTGATTGCAGGTGTACAGAGCTACAGCTGACAGCTAACGTGGCCTTAGAGAAGTATAAAAGGCAGGAGGGATGATGGTACAGAGTTACTCAGTATTTTCATAAAATAAATGTGACTTCTGAAGTATTGATGTGAAAAAAACCTGTCTTGTATTCTAACACTGTCATTCAAGATAGCAGTGGATATACTGAGTCAAATATGTTCTCCCTTCCCTTTTTGAATATGAATAAATTTGAAGGTGCTATAGAAATACCAGTTAATTTGTGTTCTGATAGACATCTTTCAAGTTCTCCAAGCTTTTTGAGGACATTGTTGTAGTTGTTTTTGTTGATTTGTTAGTTTTTTAAATACATTTTAAAAAACAAAAAGACAGTAACATGTATTAGACAATGTACTTTTCTTTTGTCTGGCAATTTGGTGCACTCTGCCTCCGAACACTGAAACATATCTTCTTTGAAGCAGGAGAATTATAGAAAAGTTGTGTCCAGTTTCACATGAGGCTTGTCTTTCTTTTGAGGTGTGTTTGAAATTGAATTTCATCTTAGCTGTTACATGCCCTGTGTAAACTGTGAAGAAGTTAAGAAGATACAAGGAGTGAAAATGAGTTTCTGTTGGGATGTTTAGTGACTGCTGAAAAGGCAGTGACACAAGTGTTTGTCTAGAATGTTTGATAGCACTGGGTTCTTCGGAACTGAAGCACTGAATAATCTACAGTCTATCACCAGGCAGTGACAACATACAAGGTCTGTTAAACTGGCTCACTGCTATGTTGTGCAGGAGTGAGATAATACGTGCCTTGCAAAGCGGTAAGGAGGTCACTCGTCAGTGATCAAGTGTGGACAAGCAAAATAAGTCTGGTACTGGTGATGTGGGTGCATGTACCAGGCAGTCCACTGTTATGTGGCCGTCCTTTATCTACCCCACCTTGTGTATCATCCTCCAAAAACCTGGCTAGCATTTTAACATTTCTTCATTCATTCACAACTCTTGTTGCTCATGCTCCTATGTAACTCTTAGGAAGGCACCAGGCACTTTTCTACCTTCTTCACAAAGAGCATACTCCTCCCTTCTCTTTTCCTTGGTAAGTACGATCCTGTTAAGTAGGTGTTTGAATCGCCAGGGCTCCGCTTCTGGCCCCCATGCTAGGCTATTTTATAGTGATCTGCAGATGCTTTGCGTCATGCTCTCGTACCGCTTCCACACCTGCACAATATGCTGGAATGGTTTTCAGGACCTTGGCAGCCAGCTGAGCACTCTCTTTGGGTGTAACTGTATTTCCATTTTGCTCTGCTATGTGACCAGGTGGCTCAGCATATCCGCAGAACACCTGTGCATCCTCAGATCTGAGGAGATTGCGACACAAAGCTTTTAGTATAGCTCACTCCTCCTGACCACGCTTTTGCCATTTGTACTCTACATAATGTATACGACAATTAGGAAAGTGTGTATATATACATATACATGTAATTTATTGCTCTGTAGTTCCATCTGCAGCATAATAATGGGTTTGCAAAGGGTAGTCATGAAAAACTTCTTTCTGGAGTTATTCTGAGAACTGAATTACAGTGAGCAAGCTGAGATGCTTTTTCATTTATTCCTTTAAAACAGACACTCGGTCTGCCATAGCTTAAAGTCTGCAAGTGCAAAGAGCAATCCACTTTAATAAAGAATTGGCTAAACAACTGTTTGCAAAGATTTAGAGATTTTAAAGTATATCTACCATTCCTACAAACTAGCTTGGCTGAAGTAATTTTGAAAGTCACAGTGGGTTGCAAATTCAAAACTTATCTCTTTAAATGTAACAGTTGCAAACAGTATCTAAGGATTTAAATGGAATATAGTGCTTTATTCTATGAATGTCGCTTTTCACTCCAGAACATGACAATATAATTCCCTCTAAACTGTACCTTCTGACATGCAAACAAAAATTAAAGCTCTTTTCCTTGTTTATCTTTACAAACTCCCCTCCCATTTTCAACTGTCTAGGAACTAGTATTTAGATAAAAAGAATATTGAGACCTGCTTACATTTTTGTATTTCTTTTCGAGAAATTTGTGATTTTTAGTAGGCTCATTAGAGGTAATTTTTCATGTTCCCCTCCCCTGTCCTCCAGAGGAATTTAGATTGTTTTGCTTCTGGGAATGCTAAGGGTATGTTTTTCTTGGGCAAGTAAAACTTATTTTTGTCAGATAAATTTCTGACTCTGGGAGCTGAAATTAAAAATAAATAAATGATATAACAAAAACAACAACAAACAACCTTCCAAACATGAGAAAGGTATATGTACTTCTGTGTCCTTGTTTTCCTAAGCTGCTGCTTTGCAAAGCTGAAGCTCACCCTGCGTGTTGCTGGCTGCTGTTCAGAGCAGCATGCACAGCTGAAGAACTGAAGAGACTTGTCAAGCTCATCGTGCAGCTGGCTGGGAAAGCCTGAGCTGCAGTAGAGACAAAAGATAGAGTCATTTGCAGACAGAAAGGTTGGGTAGCTAGAGGGAAACCATATGGCACAGCCAAGATTTCTCTTCCCACCCTCCCAACGTGCTGCCAAGAAGGCGTAGGAGGGAAGCGGTGGAGTGGCAACAGCAGAGAACACACAAGCTCCTTCCTTCTCTGTAGAGGAAGCATTTGCGGCCTGCCAGGTTTTCACCGGGCATTCCCAGGTGCCTCCCATGTCCTCAGGGGCTGAGGAATAGTGGACTGGGCTCATACAAAGTGCCCCCCGGAGTTGCTAAGGGAACAAGTGGTTACCAGATTGTGTTAAGAAAGGTTCTCAAACACTTCAAGCCCAACACAGTAACTGTGGTAGTTAAAACTGCATTTGATGAATCCTGCTGCTTTTAAGGATTAACACAAAAAAGTGCCTCTTCATCTTGCCTCTTTGTTCTATGCCACAGGCACCAGTGCCTGTCCTAGTGTGCTGGACAGGCCTGTGCCCAAACTAATGCCTTACTCCAAGATTCAAGTCTGGAATCAGTAACCCTGTGTATTTCTTGATGTTTCTTGGAAACGTTGATATTTGTGAACTGTAGAGCTTAACCCATCTTGATCCACTTCCTTGTTCATCATTCTTTATCAACAAAATATATTGATTTTATGGGTAAAACTTGAATTTTTTTTAAGAGCCAGTAGAAGTTTGAACATTTATCCAATGATCCACTAGTAATACTAGCAAGATTTAAATGCTGCTGTAGTTACGTCACTTTAGCAGTTCATGGTTAGTAGCTGGTGTGCATAGTAGATTAATGCAGAATATCTGTAGTAATAGATCTCTCATTTTCTTCAGAAGTAATAATATATCTGTTTTCTGGATGAGCACATATTATTTATTTTAATGTTTTATATATTAATTACATCTGTTTGGAGCCTAAAATAAGCACACGTAAGAACGTAAATGTATTTCATCAAAAAATTCTCTTAGAAGTTTCTGTTGCTTAATGGTGAATGTTATGTGATATTGATGTAATCGTGATTAAAAGCAAAGAGTTTTGAGGAGTATTCCATTCAATTTAATTTTTGCCCACTGCAGGGAATTAGTGGGTCCTGAGTCACTCCTATCTTCTCTATACTGGTTTTATAAAATTTACTGTAATCTATGGTAAGGCAATTCTCTTTAACAGTTATTACAATAATTAGTTAGAGAGAATTCTGGGAGCCTCAGATGAGCACTATTATTTAGAATAAACACCAAAGCATAAAATTGTAATTCAAATGTAAGATGAGATGTCCAGCCATTTTTATAAAGTTAGGATAAGGCGTTTTAGTAATGACAATTTCTTGTTTTTAATACTCTTCATGTGTACATGATGAAAACTCTGTACATCAAAGAAATTATCAAGGAGTGTAAATGCTTCTTCCATTTTTAAAAAAGGCTCTTTGAAGTACGTAGGCTATCAAGCCCAAATTTTCCAAAGCAGCTGCTTTATTGGGTGCCTTCATACTGGTGGGGTTTACTTGAGACGTGCTTCAGTTTAAAGGTTCTGTTTGTTTAAAGATACTAAGTGGTACCCTGGGATAACCTATTATAGAAGCTACACTGCACAATTTTGATTTATTTAATGAGAATGTGAAGAAGAGAGATTCTTTAATTTCATATTTAAATACGCTTGATTAAATATCATCATTTTTCATCCTGTTGAAGTGCTTTTAGAGTCATAAACATACAGTAACTTTTTCCAATTTAAGGATCATCACATCTACTTCGCAAAGCAAGCATGTCAAACATGCACTTCTTTTTGTTGTCAGGTTTATGAAATTTGGTTTTGTCAGATTAGCAGTCCACTTTGTTTTTATTCTTCAGCAGTTTTGCAGTCTTGCAGTAACAACACAGTGCTTAGAATGATGTGTGCCTATGCCTGCTTATTATCTACAATACCAGAGCTGGAAAATCCTTGTGTTGCTAGCAAAAGGACTTTCAGTGCTACAAGTATTGTTTCAAATTATCGTACCCAGTGAAAGAAATCCCAGTTGTCCAAATTTCAAATGACATCATAAGTTATCTTTAGGTATCCAGAGCTAGAGCCAGTAAAGGACTAAAAGACTTAGGTGGCTTAGTTAATTAACTCAGAGGCATGTTTTTTCCTAGACTGAATTAAAACTGCAGGTAAGGACCTAGGTATCCTATAAAATGCATGCAGAGTGTGAGACAACCTAAATCCTTCATCTGTTGAGTACGTAGGGCTAGCTAACGAGAAAGATTCAGTTTGAGCACAGGAGTGCATTTAGGAAGGCAGCTACGTGCAAAATCATGTAGAGATGCCCAAGTTAGCCCAGGAGGAGCCAACTCAGTTAGCCAGCACAAGGTAGCCACATCAGTGCAGTGTTTGGCAATATGTGTTTGGCTAATAATGTGTGTGGCTCCTTAGGGTTATTTCCTCTTTGTCCAGTAATCACCTAATGTAAAAATGTGTAAACATCCTGAGTGTGCATAATTTCCCTTTTGGGAATATGCATTTGTTTTACTCTATATGCTTAGCAAAGAAGTCCAGATTGCTACTTAAAATGTTTTTCCTTAGATTAGCAAGGTGCAGAATGGAAATCGTAATGAGTTGTCACTTGTGCACTTGTTAGGTCAAACCTAACTAGCAGGTTTATCTTACTGTAAGCTCAGTAGTACTAGTGAAAATTCTGCAGATTTTTGTCTTTTTTGAAGAAGCCAGTTTGGGATTGCCCATGGAAGTTACAGATATTTTATGAGATACTTGTATCTGCTCTGAAACACAGCAGAATTTGTTCAAATGCCATATGCTTTTCAGTACTGTGGAGCTCCTATTGGCCTAAATGATTCTACATGAAAAGAAGGAAAAGAGATCAAGAGGAGCATTTCACAGTGCTTGAGAAAGACACTTACTGTTTAATCTGTCACCCAGACACATAAATGTGGAGCAAAGAAACCTATTTCCTATCTTCAGTAATTACATTGGAAATTGTTACGGTGGGGTGAGCCGTATGTCTAAATTAGAAATCTCATGTTAAACCCACACATACAGATAAACTATTAGAGTTTGTGACAGGATACTGTACCTTCTCAAAAAAAAACAGAAAAAAGAGACCTACAGACAGGTAAATGCAAAAATATTTCTGTGTCAGATTCTTTATCATTGTGAACCACATTCAGAATTGAAAGTAAAAAAGGAAATGGGTTTTATTTATTAGACCTGAGAAAATTCCAAGGCCACTTCTTCCCCTACAGAATGTTTTTGCTTTTTAACCTTATTGCTTAAAAGGGCAAGTGCTTTCAAGTCCCTGTCTCTTAGAATAAAGAACAGAATGTATATTTATTTTTCCAATTTTTACCTCAAGAGAGGTGGTGTCTTACTGAGTAGATTATCTAATAATTCTGCTCAATGATACTGTCTGAGTAACAAAGCTAGAAATGCTGAGAGCAAAGGTATGAACTTACCTCATATGAAGCTTTTTCTTTTCTTACACTGAAGCACAACTATTACTATTATTTATGCTAATGCTATTTTTTTTGCATATAGTTTTATTTCCGTAAGTCTTTTAAGTTCAAGAGAGTTTAAATATTCTCTCAGTTCTTTAATGTTGAATGATCCCTGCTTGTATTTTTAGTGCTGCCTGTTTTCTGCGTTTTCAAATTCCATCTTAGTATCATTTTGCCTTGAGACCCTAGAAAAGTGCAGATTTACTATACTTGCTTAGGAAAGTGAAGAACCAAGCATACCTGTATAAGTCAGTCACTTGCAGAATAAAGGCGCAATTGATGTCTTCTTCTTTAGCCATCTTAAACGTGGATCAAAAAACTTTAATCAAGTTTGTGAGAGCCAACGTGTGTGGTATATTTTTCCTACTGTTGCATATCTACGTCCCAGTATTGCATGTTAATGAATGCATGTAAGCTTTTTGCCCAACACCAACTTCATCGCTCCTCGCAGCAAGTTCTCCACTTCTGTTGTGGTGCTTACTGAAGGATTTGCTGCCACCCTTTGCAGCTCTTCTCTTGTTCTCTGAGTCCCTTTCATAGCTATAATTTGTCTGCCTAATGACTTTATCAGTTGGAAAGGCTCATTTCAGATACTACTTCCTTTTTTGCTTTTTTTTCACTGAGTGCTGCCAGAAGAAAGAAGGGGTTAAAGCGTGGGAGGATTGCTGAGAAAAAGGGTTTGGTTAATGACAGCAGGACTGCACCTCACACACACCGTAGTTTGTTTATTCTTCTGTAAACAGCAAAAAGAATTATCATCATCATGGTAAGGCAAATGGTACTCTTCCTTTTTTTCCTTAAACCCCAGCAGAAATCTTTGGGTTCCTGCACAATTGATTTTTTAATTGTGAAATCAATTTGATTACCATTGGTTTTATAGAGTGTCTCTTTAAATAGCAGATGCTGACAGAAGGGGAGGGGGTAAAGATTTTAGTGTATGGAAATAACTAGCTCTGGGGAAGAGGAGATGGGAGCAGGCATGTCTTTTCTGACATGCCCGTTCTTTTTTATCAACCTTGTTTCCTAAATACTGATTTTATTATCTGTTCAAATTGTATTTGTGCTTTTTTGCTTCTGCTGAGTTTTCTGTAAGTAATTCTATTTGTTTGATTGAGTACAATTTGCTGCTTCCAGGATTGCTCATATATATGTATATATATATTCGATATATAAATATCTTATTTTGGCATCTAAGAAATAATACAGAATTTATGCTTACATCTCTGCTTCATGAGCTGAATATTTCCTTTATAAAAAAAAAGTCAGTGAAACATGTAGACTCAATATTAGCGTTATTCTAGATGCTGTTGCAAAATGGTCAATTTTCAGTATACATTTGAACTACAGATTTAGTTTAACAGTGAACAAATAAATTGGAAACAGACAGGTCCTGTTCTCTCAAACATCTGTCGTGGAAAATAGGACACCTAAGTAGTTTATGGAAAAAGACCACTGTCAGTAAAAACTTCATTTCACTGCATTCTGCTCAGTAGTCTTGTATTTATAGCTCCCTGGTTACTCAGATAAGTTCCCCAGTCTCTGGAACTGCATTCCCTGTATAAAGAGCTCAGGTAAAAGTGAAATTGTTAGAAACAGCAGTAGATGGATGTTACTCTTACGTAAGACGGAGGGAATGAATTCCATGCTTGGATCAACATGTTACATTTGCAGCGGATTTCTTTCTCTGCGTCTGGAGAGGAAACTGTCAACCTGGAATCTGATGGATTTAAAAGAAATGCTAAA
Source organism: Centrocercus urophasianus (assembly GCF_019232065.1). Classification (NCBI taxonomy): domain Eukaryota; kingdom Metazoa; phylum Chordata; class Aves; order Galliformes; family Phasianidae; genus Centrocercus; species Centrocercus urophasianus. The sequence goes on from NW_024884142.1 coordinate 36,477,694, forward strand.
AATGTGTAGTGTGTGGGTGCCAAAGCTTTGTTACTTGGAGGAAGGCAGCGTGTGGGATAGAGTATTTATAATAGTAACCCTTCTTCTGTGACTTTGTGAAGGGTCATAAACAAAGAAAAGTTATTTTAGTGAATTGAAATGATTCAAATCCGGTTTACTGATGATAAACTATCAGGTAAAAGTAGAAATCATTTAGGTTAACTTGAAATATAATTGCTTTTTTTCTCCCTCATGATCACAAAATTCTCCAAACTGTTTCGGGTCAAATGGTTTGTTTTGTTTTGTTTTGTTTTGTTTTGTTTTGTTTTCCCATGCTTTTTAAATAAGAGCACAAGCAAAACCAGCAAGCTTTCGTTTCTGTTTACAACTCCCTTTTTCCCCTCTACCAGTAGTTAGGGCACTCACCTGAGAAGTGGGAGAGTGGGGTGGTCTTCCCTCAGTTGCACTGGAAGCAGAATATTGAGTGGCTCTTATGCTGCTCAGGCTTTTCTCTTAGTTTTTATTTTTACAGTTTTCCTTCTAGTCCTTGTACTACTTTTACAGCACATTTTGACAACAATACTCCAGCAAAATTTTCAGCCTGACAAAGCCTAGCACTGCAAATGTTGAACATTGGAGTCAATCACTGTGAAGAACAATATAGCCTGAAGAGTAGTAGTTCATTTAAATGTTCTTGGCTAATGCACTTCTTGGGATACCATATGACTGATAGAACTCTGAGATTTTCTGATTCTTGTGGTTGTAAGAATTATGATACTATGGATTTAAAGAGATCCCAAATTCCTGGCATTCCAGTATTAACTTAGAAGGCTGGTACCTATAGTATCAGAAACGTTCAAAGTAGAGGGGTATCAAAAGTTTGCATGTTACTTGAAATCCATGCTCTTCTAGTGAATGACAAAGCCAAATTTACACGTCACTAAATATTTGTTTGGGTTTTTTTTCCGCTCTGAATGCTAACATGTGCTATCAAATAACACATTTAAATTGCAAGAGAACTATCCACATTAGATATTTCCCCCTATTAGTTACTACAGGCTTGCTAATGACTAGTAAAAATACTACTTTTTTCTATAATGTATGCCCTAAGAAGTGTTCTTGGTCATGTTCAACTGACTCAGATGAAGTAATCTAGCAAAATAACACCCCATTGATCCCTCAAGACTGAGCCTGAAGCTCTGATTCAACAAATCACAGTTGCTTATGCATACTCTCCGCTGGAGACCAGCAAAGCACATGTTTAATTACTTGGTTAAATTAGGGGTTTGGCTGTGGCATCTTACATTAGTTAATGAGAAAGGGAAAAAAAAAAAAAAAAAAAAAAAAAAAAAAGGGAAAAAAAGCCCCAGCCAAAAACAGAGGAAATATTTTGATGCTAACATAAAGAGGTATGAATATAAACACAAACAAGATTTACATTTCTTGATTAAGAAGAAAGCATCTTGCTTTCAGATTAGAACACAACTTGAAAGACTGCTGCAGTATACTTGAAACAGTTTCCTGCATTCTGTTCAAGGACACAGGCTCACCTTTTTTTTTTTTCTTGAAAGTTGACACCGCTGTAGCCTTTGATCGGGAATGTCTGAAATGGCTAATTTCTCCATGTTGAGAATGCTTAAGCTGAAACACATTGAAAAAGCCTGTTCAGCAGAGAAAGGATACTTCTTGCTCCCTGAAAATCAAATATTTATTTGTTGTGCTCTGCCAAGTTAGCCCCACGTATTCGTATCCTGAGAACCTTGGTCTCTGTGCCCTCTTGCACTGGCAATACTGGCTCATCTACATTTATCTGAGTTAAAATACAAGCTCTTCAGGGCAAGTGCCTGGCCTTTTATGTGTTTTGAAAGAGCTGTATGTAATTAAAGTACTTTGTATGAAGAAATTACTTCAAAACAGTTTACATAGGGCAGCTATTTCAAGATCAAGCAAAAATATCCAGCCTTGTTCCCTGAGGAAATAAGGCTTATGTGACTGGACTGGCTGGCTATCCCTACTCCCTTCCTTCCAACACCTTTTGAACTCGTTGGACAGTTTAAACTACATTTGAAAGGGGGAGACGTCTCAAAGATAATTAAGTTCCCATGGACTTTATGAAAATCAACCGCTGGGAAGTGAGAAATCCAGATCCACAGTTCAAATAACTAATTTTTTCCGAATGTAATCTTGCAAACCCAAAGCTTGACTGCAAGTGTAATAATGGTTGTCAGGTTGATATTGTAATCCCAAGTTATTTAGAGGACCCACAATTATTTTTTAGCTGAATAGTAATATGCAGATTGAAACCATAATCAGGTTAAATTTCCCCTGTTTTGGTCTTCTGGCAGTTTTTAACATGACTAATATAGTGCATCCTCCTCACACTTGCAATTACTATGGATTTTCAGAGACATTATTACTCATTGCTTATTGGCTTGCTTTAATTGGTTGTGCAAATTTCTCATTTTTACTTTTTTTTTAGATAACAAACGATGTTCAGTCCTTATACCTTCTTTACAATTAATTAGTACTGGCAATGCATTTGCAGAATAGGAATAATAATAATAAACAGATACTAATTGGGCTACGCTACACAAGATTATTTTATGTGATAGGGAAATTTACAGCTCGTTTTGTTATCACAAAAGCACCTAAACCGTCTGAGGTGTATGAACTTTATGCAGCCTTCAATGTTCCTCTTCATTTAATTGAATGTTTTGGTTTGGCTGGTTGAAAACAGTCACTGAAGGGAGGGAAACAACAAACATCAAGTTTTCTAATTTGCAGATTATGTCACTCTCTCTACAAATACATAAAAGAAAATGTAGAAAACAAACCACCAAAACTTGAAGGATCATGATGACTAATTTGCCCATTTGAGAGCTGCCAGTGAGGTCACTATGTGCACAGAGACAGGACTTCAGTAGGGGTACAATTGCTTACCAGTTGTATAGGCAACATACTGAAGATAAGCAGGCAAAGACAGGGGGTCTCATGGATTTTTGTTTTATTGGGGTATGATGTGCCAACTGTGAATTTCCGCATTTTAGGTCTTTCTAAAGTTTTTGGGTGCTTGGGAAAACTTACTTTCTGCATACAGTGTCACCAGTAGCAGATAGGCTCGGTGGAGCCATCCAGGAGCATTTTATAACTCCTCACACTTGGAGGAGTTTGAGAACAGAGGCCAGCAGCTGTTCTGCTGATTATGCAAAAATAAGTCACCTACTGCGCAAAAAAAACGCCCGATCTTTTAAATTGCCCCAGAGGGTGACTCGCTGTGGGCCGGGCCTCAGGGGTTGACCCGGTGTCTCTCCGCCTCCGCGCTGAGCCCGAGCAGGACTTTGCCTGGTGGTCCTTCCTGACGAAGCTGTTCCACTTCATTTAAGTCATTAAGCGTTAATTAGAAGAGGACTAGTTTAGCATTCATTAAACATTAAATACTAATTGAGCGCCCGGGGAGAGCGCCGGCTCCATTAGGCAGCGGAGTCATTCTCACGCCGGCCCTGCCGGGGACGGGGCAGGCAGGGGGGAGCCGCCCGGGCGTGGGGCGAACCACCACCCCGGGCCCCGCAGCGCTGCCCCAGGCGGCCCCGGCCCGCGGGCGGCGCGCCAGGGGCGGGCCGAGGCGGCGGCACAGGCGGCGTGGAGCCGCGCCCGCCGGCCCGTGGCTGAGAGGCGGAAAATGCGATTCATCGCCCCGCGGGGCTTTGAACTCAGATCTGCCGGGAGGGCCCGGCCCCGGCCGCCTCTCCGGGCGTGCATCACCGGGTCTCGGCACCTCCGCGCCGCAGGACCCGGGGGAGGCCGGGCCCAGCCCATGGCAGCGGGTGTCGGGACGGCAGCGCCGCCTCGCTTCTCCGCAGGTGGAGCTGCGCAGAGCCCGGCCCGCCTTCCCTGGCGCTCGTCCTTCGGTATCAGCACCGCGTCGGTTTTGCCCGCGGCGGCGTTTTGCCCTCAATAACGTCGCAGCCGCCACCGCGCCGCCCGAGCTCCTGCGGGACGGCCGCCCGCTCGCCCTCCGCCGCCTCTAACAGTTCTCGCCTGGCACCCCGTCCCCTCCTCGCCGTCCGGCGGAGGCGGCCCGGCCAGGTAGAGCCGCTGCCCGCGGCGAAGGCGGTGGCTCGGGGCGGGCCGGGGCGCGCTGCGGGGGCGGGCGGAGGCGGAGCGCCCAGACGGCCGGCGCCGGGGTAGCGGCGTGCGGGGCAGCTCCGAGCCGGGCCGCGCTGGGCGGTGAGTGTGGGGGGCCTCACTCGGCTGGGCGAGGCGGGGAGGCGCTGCGCTGCGGAGCTGGGCGGGATGGGGGCGGCCGGGACGGGGATGGGTCAAGTCCGGCTCCTTTCCGTCGTTCGCCCCGTCCCGGGCAGGGAACAGCGGCGGCGGACTCGAGGGCGCGGGTGCCCGTGGGCGTCCTCGAGGGCGGGGAGGAGCGGCCGCGCTGCCCCGTCTGTGCCGGGAGCGGGAGCGCGGCCCGCAGCCAACCGACAGCCAACCCGCAGCTAACCAGCAGCCAACCCGCAGCCGTACCGTGCCCGGGTGTGAGGGAAAGGCGCGGCGCTGGGAGAGAAGCGCGGCGTCTGCGGGCGAAAGGAAGCCCTGAAAACGCGCGGCGGCAGCCGGCGTGGAGAGCATCGGGAAGGGCGAAGGGACGGAGTAGGAAACGTCCGCGGCGTTTGGAAATACAACAGCTCAAAACACGTATTCATCTTGCCGGCATGTAAAAAGTGCTAATATATTAAAATGCAAATAGGCTTCTGTGCTCGGTAATGCTATTGCGTGTTTCCTGTTTACCATGTTAATTAGAAGTTGTAAGGGAAAACTTCACGGGGAGTGATGCAGGGCAGCGTTTGACCCGGTAATGCTCATTGAATGATGCAGTGGCTCCTGTTGTTTTGAGCTTTCGTTAAGGGAAAATGTAAAAAATGAAACGTAAGAAAAGTAACTTACTCTCATTTCTACCACCAGCAGCCTCTGAACTGTCAACCAATATGGACAGTTCAAGTCCATGCCGTTTTTTTGGCAAACTCCATGCTGTGATTTTGACCAAGCAACGTGTTTCCCCAGCCCTACCAATGCCAGAATACTATATTACTTCAGGTGATGTTAACTAATTGTGAAATAGTTTGAGATCTAGGACATACAACACTGCTATTGTAGGGCAAGGTAGGAGTGTTGTAAACAAACACAGGCAAAGGCATAAGGAGAATCTTGGGATTTTAATTGTGTTTTGAGGGTTTTTGTTTGTTTCATTAGAGCTAGTATCATTTAGTATGTGTTTTTTGTCTTGGTTTTGCTTTGTTTTCCTATTCATTGTATCCTTTTAAATTCAAGGTGAAATTAAGACAAATATGCTTATTAAACAAACACTTTTGACCTTAACCAATTTTTTTTTTTTTTTTTAAATAGTCCTCCTCACAATTTCCAGATTGTTCCAAAGAAGAGCATAAAAAGAAACCAGTTTTGGAAAGACTTGGAAATTTGTTTGGTACAGGGAAAAGGAAAAATGTCAAAAGTTCATTAGAACACACTTCTCATTGGAAAGGAGAGAGGTCAGTTTCGCCTCACGCAGCGCAGCCCATTTACTGTAAACATATACAGCAAGGTCCTGAATCTCCTCCGGTACAGAAGCAAGTGAGAAACACGAGTGTCGTTCCTGAGACACAAGAATATAGTTTCAGTGGGGAAGTAGGACCTCTGTACCACGATACCATTTCAGAATGGAGTGGTCGAGGAGTATCCTCTGACAGTGAGTGGTCACCAGACTGGAGCAGCAGCAGCGAAACCATTAAAAACTCTTTCTTTGAGAGTAGTTTGAATGTGGACACCCGGGAACCAGAGAAGGGGTCAGTCACAGATATAAATAATTCCACAACTCCAGATTTTATAAAAAGTTTGAGGAATTTGTCTAGCGAAGACTTAGAAAAGAGTATCTTAAGCCACAAGCATCTGGTGAACACGTGGGTGTCTGAAGAGCCTGGGCATGCAAAGCCAAAGGATTTGCTATACAAACCGGAAACTCTAGCAAGTGAACACCCGCAGCCTGCGAGAGTGTTAACAGTTGATATCTATCTTAGAAAAACAGACGAACTCCTTAATGAACCCGTGACTGTTATATCGGAAGAAAATTGTGGTGACTCGGACACAATGGATAAGAAATCTTCTAGTAAAAGATCTGGGAAAAGGAGAAAATCTCAGTCATCTAGTGACATTACAAATGGAGAGAGAAACCAGACGGAGAATACTGCGAGAGAAGATTCTGTTTTTGAGGATGATGCATCTTCTGAGGGGTTTCCAGACAAGGTAATAACCTCAGAAAGAAAACTGAAATCTCCTCAACAGACTCCTGAACGGAATTCCTTTTCTTCAGGTAATAATCCAGACCTAAAAGCTGGATCTGCTCACAAAGGCACGTCCAAGACTGAAGCTGACAAAGGAAAACAACATGCTTCAACCACAACCCCTGCAAGGAGAAGATCTTATAAAAAGAATCAGTTGGATGCTCTTCCTACTTCCCCCACTGGTTTGAAGAGTCAGATGAAAGATTACTCCTCAAAAAGGCAACCTTTAGCATCGACGGAGAGTAACCCAGTGACAAAAAGAACTTTGCAGGAAAAAGGAACTCTGCCTGGGGCTTTTGGGGAAGACAGCTTGGAATCTCCCAAAGTCTCCTCGTCCAGTAAGGCAGAAGACAACACCATGGTATTTGCTGAAGGCAGAAATGAAACCAAGACAGAAAAGCATGGTAATGATTCTGATGGAAGAGCTTTCTTGCATACTGATAAGATTAAAAATGGAGACCTATGTATGCCAGCTGAGAGACAGACAAGTTCTGATTTAGACAGCTTCAAGCTGAAGAGTTTGGATGCTTCCAGAATAGTCACAACAAAAATTAGCCTGTAAGTAAGATAACTACAGTTTACCTTACCCTTGTAGCTGTAATTTTGCCAGCATCTGTATTTAGGATTATATAGGAGCACTGGCTATGTATCTGCTATCTAGATTATTTTCAATTAAGAACTGCTTCTTTTAATCATATTTACACCTAACTAACACTGTAATATACATGTGTTAGAAGAATAATTTGTGTCTAGGTCATTTCTTTGTATGTCTGTTTTGTTATATAGAATAATTTAACATGAGTAAAAGCTGCTCTGTTGTCATCGTTGCCCCTTTTGTTGCTCAGGTTAGTTTGGCTCTCACTGACCTTCATGTGATTTTGCTGTTTGTAGCCAATGGAGGATCTTCTTAAAGATTTTGTACTTTAAAATCCACGGCTAAGGAAGGTGTTCAGGTTATTCTTTGAAAAAGGAGCAATTCTGCTCAGCAGTTGTTTTATGAAGAGATGAAGGATGCAGTGTAGAGCTTACTTGGTACTTCAAATTATATGATAAATCGGACTCCAGAAATTTGAATGCATTTAGCTGTCTTTATAAGTACATGTAGGACAAAGGATGTAAATTCTTATGCATGGGATTTAGATCAGGCATTTGCAGAATTATGCATAGTTAGATTGCGTGATTTATTTCTGAAGCAGTTGTTCTCTGTCAAGCAGATGTGATCTTTGCTTTCCTTAGGAAGAAGTGGATGTATTTGTTATTTGCAGTGTGATCATTAGTAGGATTCCAGCTATTGATTTCCTGGACTACCAACGGTTTTGTTCTGTGAATCATTTTATTGTTCTTGTCATTTCTATTGTTTGGTTTTCATGGGTATGTAATAGGCAGCATTGCTTTCCTCTTTGTGGTGCATTCACTTACAGGTCGTGTCAGAGTCCACATGAGTTGCCTTTCATTTGTGCTAGAGGTTCAAGAAAGTTCAGCATTAAAGCTTAACAACCACATATACTTCCAGTTATGCTTCCCACATCTGCAAAGTATAGAGATGATAGGAATATTTTCTTTGCACAGTTTGTGAAATGCTACCTCTGATTTGTACCTTTCTATCTGGATCGAAAACACCTCATTCTTATAGTTAAATTGTGGTGATTTTTGTACACAATGCCATTGTGTCATCTGGCGACAGAGCTCACAGATGTTCAGCACTGCAGTTTTGTATCTTTACAAATTTGAATGCAAGTAGCCTGCATGTTTTTCTCCTTGTGTCACTACCATTAATGATGATGAAGTTACAAGCACTTGCATGGCTGGATTTTGTTTGTCTGGATATCTGTTTGGTTTGTTGCACAGAGAATTATCTTCTGCTATACTCTAGACAAGTACCCCTTCTGACAGACTTCATTTTAATGGATAAAAGCCTGTTCTTTCTCACCTGGCAGTGTGGACTGTGCACTGCTTTGCGTCTTGACCTTATCTGCTGCTCCAAGAACTTTAGCCCAGGGTGGGGACTGCTGTGTTCTGCAGGTTCACCATGCTCCTGGTAGATACTGTTGCACAGAATCACACAATTTCTTTAGCCTGATAAATTGATACAGTCGGATTATCTGATGCAATTTCTGGTCATCCTTGAAAGCATGTTGAGCTATAAACCTGGATGTGAGTTAAGTTGTAAAACAGGAAATCACTCATTTGAATGAAGATGGACAATGAGAGACTCATTTCCCTCCTATATAATGAATTTGAAATAATCAAACTAATTTTCAATTAAAGAATATGTGACATTTCTTACAGATGACGTGATGCCAGTTCTGAGAATCGAAGTTATTGAGAAGTACTCCTTAAGAAGTTGTTTTTGCCAGTTCTCAGCAAATAATGATAGCGGTTCCTGTCTTTGCTCCTTTTATGTCTTTGTGTTCATTGAAACTTGGGAGTCACAGGATACTTTTGCCTTTAGCTTTTGAAAGAGGAACTTACTAGGCCTGAGACTAAACTTAGGCTAATGGCACCTCTCACTCAGCACATAAAAGCTCAGGCAGCTGTTAGGGTTTTGCTGAACACATCAGCCTTGACTTTAGTTGTCATTTTTGATTTTCAGACTTGGTTTTGTAGCTGCCTTTGTGCCTATGCCCACTCATTGAATTCTTCTGCTCTGTTAGCATGTTATTTTACTTTGCTTGCCTCAGTCTGATGTTTTGGCATCAGTTACGTGTTTGATGAGGTATGCTTCAAGTATATGAGTCACCTTCAATTTATGACTATATTAGAGGAGATTTAACTGCTTGCTCACACAGGTTAGCTGCAAGGTATAGCCTAAGAGAAGGACATTGGTATTTCACTTGTGCTTGCTTGTTTCTGGCCAGCAGTGGGTGGAAATGATGAACTGTATTGGGCTGTTTGTAAGAAAGTGGCTGAACCATTATTCGAATCCGTGTTTCAGTGTTTTTTCTCCCATGCTGCAGGGGAAATTAAAGGACACTCGGACAGCTTCTCTCCTCCTTTTAAACAAGCTTAGAAATTCAGTACTTGCAAAGAGACGCGTCCTTCAGCTATATTTAAAATCAGCCTTCCTCAGTGTGGAACAGCAGCGTTCCTCAGTGGCAAAATGAAAGGCTTAGCTGCACGTGACTGGCTGTGGTGGACGGACCTGCAAGGCTGAGCTTTTCATTGCTCTTCAGCATCAGTTGTTTGTCTGCTGCTCTGCAAAAATACTGCAGAGTAAAATACAGGTTGCTGAAGCAGTTGTTTGTGTGTAAATTTGCAAAGCTTGAAACTATACCTTTGAGGTGTTCGTTGCTCATTGACATAAGTTTTAGGTGTGGCTGATAACTATCAGTGTTAACCATTGCGCTTGCTTGTGTCAAGACTTACAAGGAAAGAAGGATCTTATTAGGGAGATGTGTTGTTTGTTGTGTTGAAACGCATGTAGTAGTGCAAGTGACAGACTGACAGGAGGAGGGTATGGAAATGAGTCTGTGAAGATTACCAGGTGCTAGTGATACCTCTTGAAAATACAAGCAGAAGGAAAATATAACTTTCTTCCTCTAGTGCATCCTTCTAGCAGAAGTCCTTCTAGCCTGCTACCCTCGGTACAAGTGAGATTTTCACAAGATGGAATGAGTCTTTCAGTGTACCATTAAGATAGTGTCACTGGGGTACATTACGTACAGGTCGAAGCTGAAGCACTTGGCTTTGTTTTAGCAGAGAAGGATGTGAGTAGATCTTGCCATCATCTCCACGGAGGCATTAGAGAAGGCAGAGCAGTTTCTTCTCTGATCTTTCAGTGGAGGGACAGCAGCCTAGTTGCAAGTTGCAACAAGTAAGTTCCAGTGGAACATAAGGTAAAAATAATTCATAGGGCAAGTGGATGACTTGCTTCAGTGCTTCCATAGCTAGTAAGGGTGCAGATTTTCCATCCTTGGAGATACTCAGCCCTTGGTCAGAGAAAACCTTCAGCAACTTTGATCTTACTTTGAAGCTGCATCTGCTGAGTGGCAAGCTGGACTAGATGACCATCAGAGATCCCTTTCAACTTGCTTACATTTCCAGAAAAAAAAAAAAAAAAAAAAAAAAAAAAGTAAAGTAACATCTTTCAAAAGTTACTGCAAAAGAAAATAGGGTGTAGATATCTTGAAATTTGTTGTCTGATAGTTTCACACCTTATTTGTCTCAAGAATGTTGTTGTTTTTTTTTTCCTGCCTCTAGACTTCAGTTTTCCAATTGCTTTTTATTTAGCTTCTGTTTGAGGTACAGTCAGTCAGGTGTTTGTAAGTTCACTTTATCTTTTTTTGTTGTTGTTGTCTTGTGTTCTTTGTAAGAACATTCCAGTTAAGAGAAATTGAGCAAGCAGTGTGCACTGTCAGGAAGTCTCCTGAAATACGCAGTGATTTCAGCAGTTACTTTCTGCATAGTTTCTTAGGCAGTTGATTTGGGGTTCCTTCTGTCATCACAGTAAGTTTGTTCCCTGTGCTTCTCTCAAGAAGAAAAGTTGCTACAGTGAAGATGTTTTGGTAGGGTTTACTTTCTTACCTGAGAGGATTCTTGAGGGAGAGAAGGAAGGAGTGGATTCAGTTTTTACGTTTGTGATAACTCAATTGTACCTCACCCTTCTTCACTGGACTGAAGAGCTCTGTCACAGCTCAGCAAACAGCTGTGTAGGTGAAGAACAAAACCAATGAGTACAAGAATAATTGGTAGAGCATATGAGGCCCCTGCAAGCGAGTTTCTTTAATCTCCCGCCGTTTTAAGATTTTGTTTCTGTGCATTCTGTGCATTCCTCTGTGGAGAGCGGGTCTGACTTTGAGATGCTGGTGGGCTGCTTGGCACTCCTTACTTCTGGCTGATAAATTTTGAAGACATGCCTTGTTCTTCTCAGCTGTTCACACGCCTGCAGTAGCAGGTGACACAGACAAAGGCTTTTCTTTGAATGTAGATATTCTGATGAAGGAGATGTGCGTCACCAGCTTTCTGCAATAGTAGACAAGTCATATGTACTGTGGCCTCCTAGTATGCACTTTTCTATCCACTCTGTTCAATAAGATTTTACAAGTGTTTCCCAATTCAGTTCTTGTAAAATCAGCAAGGTTAGTTTACACTATTTAAAATGTTAGCTGACTTCACCTGAGGGAAATGGGAGAGTCCTCCCATGCGGTGTTGGCTAATGGTTAAAACAGTGATGAGCAGTTGCAGTGGATCGGGGGATTGTGATATTTTCTACCAGCAGTAATGAATCCAGAAGAGGTTTCTCACTTGATTTATGGTTGCTTCTGCAGTGCAAGGACTGAAAAGAATCTGGGCAGATGTCTTCAAAACTTGTTGTGGAGGTATATTCTAATGTTAACCAACTCATTATCACCTTAATGAATTGGGATTTGTTTCCTAAACTCTGCAGGGAATTGCATGCGTGTAATTTATTCTGCCTGTTCACTATTAAATTTTAATTTCTGTCAGTCATAAGTAGTTCTCTGCCTCATTTGCAGATGCTGTAGGCTGCTGTGTTTCTGCATCTTTGTTTTGCTGAGCATTAAATAATTACTTACGTTTGAAATATATTTTCCTTATTTAGTGTTTAATTATTTTGACTTTTTGAATTCCCTTTGAGATACTGAAATTTGAGCTGATTATGATTGTAGGAAAATCATCTTAATGCTACATCTTGTAGTTTTACAAACTGTTACAAGTCTCGTTAAGATTACTGAAAGATGTAACTGTGTATCACTTTGCCTCCCATAGCCCGGCCAAACCGAAGAACGTAGAGCTGAATTTTAAAGCGCCTACAAATCAAGACAGTTTAGAAAGTGAGCAGGATACTCTTGAAAAACCAGTTAATAAAAATAACAACAGCATTGCCAACAAAATTTCCTTGTTTGAAAATAAATGTGCCAATCAGAGCCAGAGGCCTGCTGATAGCTCTGCTTCAAAAAATAATGCTGTACCAAGCACGTTTGTTGGTAGAGCAAAGCTGATATTTGGAAAACAACCTAAGGAAAGCGAACAGCCTGATAAAACGTTAAATAAGCAAAACAGTCGCCAGAAGTTATGTGAGAATGGCACAGCCGAGAAAGATGGAACTGCAGAATTAAAAGGCAAAAATGAAGAAGGCTCTGCAGCTTATGAGGACGTTGGGAAAGGAACAGAGCTTAAAGTAAAAGCTGCAATATCCCTTTTTAACCAAAGCAGCAAAATTGAAGCTAGTGGTGCCTCTCTGAAGCAACCTGATCCTGAATTAAGCGCAGCTAAAAAGGAAAGTTCTCCTTTTAAACCGTCTTTGCACTCGCCTGTTAAAAATGAAAGCGTTCATGATATTTACTACCAGCAAAATAACACAAGCTCAGAACTCCCCAGAAACGAAGAGAAGGTACTGCCAGGCACGGAGGTCTTATCGCCCTGCAATGGTGATAAATATCCTCTACAATCTCATCAGCTTTGTAGACCAGAATCTCAGAAGGTGGAAAATGGAGATAAAAATGCAAAGTTGGGAGATTTGACCTATGCAGCACAGCAGTGTGATGGCAGCAGTCTCAATGGTGTAGTGATGTTGGAGCACAGCGGTAATACCCCAGAGAGCCCTAGCAAAACTTGTAATGGCTCTGCTGAAGATGATGCTGTTTTTGATTCTCCGACCGACATGAAGAAGTTTGCTGAAACAATAAAAAACTTGGACAGCTCAGTTTGTTTACCGCAGAAAAAGAAAAGGTCAAAGCTTCCTAAATCCCCAGCACCCCACTTTGCAATGCCTCCGATTCATGAAGACAATTTAGAGAAAGTATTTGATCCTAGTGTATTTACTTTTGGTTTGGGACTGAGAAGGGAAAAAGTGCAGGATCTGTTACCAACCCAACAAATGAAAATGCAAAGTCTGGAAACGATAGCCAGAGTCAGGCCCAAACGCGCATCAACAGAGCAAAGTATAATATTCAAAGCCCTTCAGTCATGTAGTAGAGAAGAACCTGCTTTTACTCAGGAAATAAATGGGAAAGAGAACACGGATGGTACAGATGGTGAAGTCAAGAGATCCCGGCTGGAAAAAAGCTCGCTCTTCTCAAGCTTGCTGTCATCTACTTCTAAAGAAAAGCTGCTTAATCCGTCTGTGACCTCAGTAAATAACACAACTTTTATATCAGACTCCTCAGGGATACCTTTTTTACAACAGGATGCTTCTGGGCCATTCAGCCTGCCTCAAAAACCTGAGGTAATAAAAGATGAACAGCGTTTTGCATGGTTGTGTTTCATGAATTAGCTGCTGAATGACTGTTAATTTTTATTTTTGTGATCCAGTCTCTTTCAGATATGAAGTTTCCAAGTTATATGGAGAAGTACATACAAGCAGATAGTGCAAAAAAAGAGCTGAGTTTACCAATGCCTAACTATGGGAATCCAGAAAAAAATTTTTCCAGCTGGTTAGGGGCAAGCAGATATGAATCAAATGTCCCCACTGGTTTATTAGATGTAGATGTAAGTATTATGTCATTAGAAATCTGTCTTGAAAGTTACTGCGCATAGCTTTTGTTTTGTTTCTTTCATAGTGGGATATGCATCGATTACATGCACAGAGTGAGCATAGGTATAGTAGCAGTTTCATCTGATGTTTGCTACATATGAAGATAAGATGCATGTCTGTAAAATGTATGGCATCTCTTAAAATGATTGTTTCTTCGTGATGCCTTTATTCTAAGACTCTTCACTAGTAGGAAAGGATATGTTTGAATATGTCTCCATGCTTCTTTTTCTAAAATAGGTCTCGCGCTGCATCTGTTTTTTTTTATTCTCAATCAGTAAAATGCTTTCTGCAAATTTCGGAGAACTTTTGCCTGTTCTTTTAAGAATAATCTCTCTGTTCTTACACTCAGACATTCAGTCGTTACGCTATTATAAGGATAATAAGGCAAACTTTCTTAGTCCATCATTTCTGCTCTCAGTATTGTCATGCATTTGGTAGAAAATACGTCATTCTTAAAGTATTCCTTAAGAATGCATAGTAACAGCAGTGTTGCTGCAGTGGAGGGATGCCCCTTCACTTGATTATGAGCTTCTGTTCACCATGAGTGAAGGTAGACCTGTGTTTTCTTTCAAAGCCAATTTCACCCCAACATGAGAACTGTGATTTCTGCTTTCAGTATTTTGAACCAACAGTATTTGCTGTTTCTACAGATGTTGTCCTTATCGTTACCCAGGAAGAAAAATGTTTTCCAAAGTTTAATAGCCGTATTAATGTGATCTGTGGAATTGAAGTAGCATATAAGAAACTTGAGCAGTTCTTTGCTAAAGCAGCAGATTATCTGCTGTTACAGTTCTACTAAAATGGCTGGGGAAGCAGAAATAACTTCTTCCTTCTACACCTTATGGCAGGAAATAATCCATTCTACCTTAAAGTTTTGAGAATGTCGATTTTTCTCTTATGGGAAGTTTTAAATTAGTGTAGGGTTGAAAATTAGGTCGTTTATTTGCAGTGATGCAGACTCCTACCACCAGTTCTAAAGGAATCCTGACTTTAGGTGGTCCTATTTGGATTTCAAAACCTGAATTTGAAGCAAATGACTAATGCAGGTGCTAATTTTTGCCACTTAAATTGTTGTCCCAGAGTGGATTTCACTATTTCATTAGAGCGTGGAAGCACAGTGTGGCAAGGAGGTATGTCCACATGTAAGATTGCTCTTGGGAGGAGTTCATTAGTCTCCATTGGGTTCCAGGTCTTCTGCAGCACCATTGCTGACTCTGAAGTGTCTTGCTCAAGGTAGGCAGGTATCAAGAAAGTTTGTATGACATGTACATACTGTGTGTCTTCATCTGACTAAAAAGGTGGTGATGAAGAGACTAATGGACAGCATGAAGGGAAAGAGTAAGGGCAGCCTAAAACGATGACTCTCAATGACGCTCGCACTGAGCAAGTTCTAACTGGAATTGAAGCGCAGGCTGAAAAACCAGTCATGCTTCAACTTGTCTTGATGATGCCTACAAAAATCCAGTGGTGGTTAGGAGCTCTATCCTGAGACCACTGCCAGCCCTGCATGGTGATTAATCTGTTCTCATTAGTTCCTTGCACGTGTTGCTGCTTATCTTCTGCTGTGAGCTGTTTGAGGGCAGGGTCTGACTTTTGGTTTATACGAATAGTACCTAGCAGAGTGGGACCCTGTCCAAGAATTAATGCTCCAGTCCTTGCTAGAAAGCCACACGTAATTACAACCCTTTCCTTATTTGTTTTGAGATCACATGATACAACCACAAATTTTTTCATATAGCCTGTATCATATAGTTCCCTGTAGACTTAGAGGTACTGTTACAGATTTTGTATACCTGAGTATATTTTATTTCTTCTCAGCATTTTTAGTCTATTGCTTATTACAGAGCCTCATACTTCTTGGAGAATACTTACCTTGTTAGAAGATGTTCAGCAAAAAATTGATTATAATATCTAGTTCATGAATGTATATGCCACCATGCTTCCTCAGTCTTATCACCTATTCCTTAAAAATTATTTATTTCTTTGTGGTTAGCAGACAATAACATATTCATTAATATCTTGAAAGTTGTAGAGCATGTACTTTCATAATGCCAGTTTTATGAGTACTCGCTCAGTGTCTGAAACTCCTGGAATAAGTAGAAAGCTGATCAAAAGAAATTTTAAAATGTTTCAAATTTGAGAATACTTGTCTTCAGTGAGATGATAACTAAAAGAAATAATAATTAGAAAGTGTGTTACTCATGGCAAACTATTGTTCTTCAGGAAGAAGGAGGAATTGAGGCAGGAGCTAGGTGTAGGTGAAGTTTTTTTACTGTTCAGCGTAATTTTCATTTTGTTTTGGTAACTTTTTATAGTTTAGCATCTTTATTGAATGGATTTTTGGTTTGTTTTATATAAGTGACTTTTCTCTCCTCACTGTTTATTAGACACTTTCAAGAAATGGACAAAGTAAAATCAATCCCAGGCCTGGGAAGGTAAGACCAATTTTATGTTCTTTGCTGTTCCTCTCCATATTTAGAAGCACAGCAAGACAAAAATAGTTGATGTTGGTTTTGTTTTAACACAGCTGGTGATATACTGTGACAATCAAGAGAATGTTATTGAAGTTTTCCATGATGTTCTGGATTGCAGTTCTTGGGTTCTGTCACCGACAATCTTAGTTAAAGTTATCAGAGGATGGTAAGATGAATTTTAACTCTTTATCGTTGATAAATCTACCCAGAGATCTTTGTCTATCTGGAAATCCTTTGGAACTGAACCAGTGTTCAGCTGCCAATGTAATGTAGACACCTTTTCAAAGAAACATGGTATTTTACCTCCTGCTATAGGAAGCTCTGTATTAGCTAATTGGAATGAGTGCTCCATTTGGAAGAGTTCAACATTTCACCTCAGTGAGATAAAAAGACAAATTCTGTCCATTCTGCCCTTTGATTCTTCTCTCCTTTATGGATTCTTAAGTAGTATTTGAATTATGTTAACAGGATAGCTAGGGGTTTTGAAGACAGGTTTGATATGGGTTAGGGCTACATTAGTCTCGACGAGGAAGATAAATTCCTTAGCCAAATATATGAAGTGATTGTGCAGATATTTCTCCAGTGAGTCTAGAGGGAATTTTTCTCTAAAAGCTGGATTGTCTGTCTATTTAAAAACCAGTTCATCTGTCACCTTCTTTAGAGTGTTAAAAGTACAGCCATTACTGGTCTGGATAGTATGGTAATTTAAGCTGTGACCAGGCTATAATATGGTCAAACAGCATTTTCTCAAAAGTAATGATCTGATAGCAAGCTGGATGAACAAGGACTAGCTGCTGTAGGAGATCCTAGTTCTAATGGCTGCTTAGTTCAGAAAACAGGAATGAAAATCTGGCCTGTGTAAACCAAGGCTCTCTTCTTTTCCAACATGGTTTTCAGTTGTCCTAAGGGAATATTTTTTTATTCCCTTTAAGTGAGAGCTCTAGGGGAGAGTTTTAAATCTGTGAATGGATATAGTTTTTATCTGCTTATTTATTCAAACCTACAGTTAAAAATAAAAGTTGTCTTCTGAGCATTCTTCAGCACGTCTATACCAGCCCCTGTAGAACTGTACAATGCTGTTCATAGTATCCAAGTAGCCTGTTTATACATGACACAGCAGTCTGTAGTGTCAACATTTTCTGACCTACAAATTGGTTCTGATTAGTATCTCGTGCAGAAGTCTGCTATATATAGACAACACTCCTGCAGTCCCAGATCATCAGTTTGAAAAGGGTGGAGAAGTTTTTGATGAAATTACAAAGTCAGCGGTAGGCATCCTTGTTTTCATAATTGCTTTAAAAAATATCACAATGACCAGAAATGACTTGCATCAGCATTGTTGGGTGAATAAGCTGTGTTGGAGTGGCATGGAAGGTCTGGAAATGGTGCTTCTTGTGAAAAAAGAAATTGTTAAATGGGAAAATGATTTTTTGAAACTCACACTTGATAAAACATTTTAAACTGATGATTTTTTAATTTAAGCTGGATACTCTATGAAAAACCAAATTTTGAAGGTCCTTCTATTCCTCTGGAAGAAGGTGAACTGGAATTCCCAGATATTTGGGGTGCAGGTGAAGAGCAAAATGAATGCGAATCGCTAAAGCCTGCAGTGATTGGTTCGATAAGACATGTTGTTAAGGCAAGTAATATAAGTAAAGAATCTCTTGTAGAAGTCCTAATGTTTGATGAAGTTTTATACTGTTAAGAAAAATCAATCTTGCAGGTTGGATTTCTCATATGGTCACAGTGTGAGTGGGTGGGTGGGGTTTCTGTTATTTTTGTTTAATTGTTAATTTTGTTTAATTTTGTTAAATTTTGTTTTGAAGTAGGGATTTGGCTAAAAAACAGTGAAAGGGTACGTCGGGAAGAAAATCATTTTGCATTGAAATGGCCCAGAAAATGCTATAGAAACTTATGTAGGGTTATGCTTTTCAGCTTGATAAATCTCTTAGGGAAAATCTTTCCAGAACACTGATCAGTAAATCCACAGGCTTGTATTTTGAAAACACATGGATTGTTGAACATTTTTTTGTTATTTTTTATTAATGTATAGGACAGACTTATACCCAACAAATCTTTAGCATTAAACACCTTCAAATCTTTTTTTTACTCAGAAAATAACTTGTGTGTACAAACCTACTGAGAAATTTCATATGTGCTGGAAACAGCCTTCCTACATGCATTTTAACCTACCATTAAGCATATATGTTTGCAGATTGCCAAAGTAACCATGAGCTATAAAGGTATTTGACCAGTAAAGAAAAAGGGAGGAATATATATTGCTTGTAACTACAGTTCTTTTTTAAATTAGTTCTTCTCAAGAATGGTTTGCTTGTTGTTGTGTTAGGATTTAATTTGCTGGAGGAGATATTAACTGATGAAAGAAGATGCATTCCTGCCTAGATGGCAGAAGATAAACAATGTACATGCTGATTAAAGATTGACTGATGAGGTCTTGGTCCAAACAGAGACAGGCAACTGGCCTAGTTTTACTTTTATGGCAGGAATCTGATAATAGTAGTAATTGACAAGAAGGGGAAGCAATTTAAAACAAACAGGAGTTACAAAGCTGTTTCAGGTAGCCACATTAATTACAGCACAGATGGGGTAATTATTGCGATCTTCATTTTTTCAGGATTACAGGGTCAGTCAAATTGATTTGTATACAGAACCTGAAGGGCTAGGAATCGTGACTTCCTTTTTTGACGACACAGAGGAAACAGGGGTGTTTGGCAGCACTCAGAAGACTTGTTCTATCAAAGTACACTGGGGCATGTAAGTGCATAGTTTTGTGTGAACGTGTACTGCTATGAAAGGAATTTCTTTTAAGCCATTGATTACATCTATCAGCCATGTAAGCAGGCTGTGTTTATTCCAGTCAGACATTTTGGTAGTTCTTGTTGACTGTAACATTGTTACATCATTATAATGCTTCATACCTGGTTAGGGTGACACCTTATAATGTTTTATTTTTCTTTTAATTGCATGGGGTAAAAGAATTTGCAGTAAAAGTATGAATTTTCCTCTGCTGCTTTTTCACATTCAGGCAAACTTATAAGAAATGAGAGATGTCTCACCATAGCATTTTACCACCACATTTCCTACCTGCTTTTATCTCTAAACTTGAAATGATTGTACTGAACATTTTTAAGCTGTCATGTAATGAAGTAAGGCCTGGCATGAAATGTGGTCTCGTGAAAGCATCCTTTTATTTCACAGTGCATTTTAATTGATCAGTATTTATACTGACAATTAAGAATGTATACTATGTCACCTGAAAACATACAGCCATGTAAATTAGGATTATAATGCATGCCATGAACTAAGCAAAGTTTTGTGATAGAGGAGGCCAAGGAACAATCCAGTTACTGTAGAAATGATAACTTTGATAATGTAATAAGTATATCATTACTTAAAGTATGCCTTAAATTGGCACCAGCAAAATTGGTGTGAAAAGAAGGGAAACTGCATTTAGAAACAGGGAGTATAACTGCTTTTAGTGGTCCTGGGTCCTGCAGAATGTTTTGCAGGGTGTACAGACCTGGTGGCTGTGCCATGTTTGGGTTGTGGTAGCATTTGCCTTTTTGCTAATGGTATATTTAACTGTTGATAATTGCCCAACTAAGGATTAGTATTACATAACACTGCAAAGAGATATTCAAATACATCTCATGATGGATGAGGCACTTTCATTATCAGATAAAGGTATTTTATCTGATGAATTTTTCACACTGATTTTGGAGGAACACAATGAAGCACTCAAGCATGTAGGAAAATTTTAAGATGTTCACATAGTTGGTTCTCTGTCAGAAGCTTATTTATGTTGAACTGCAAACTCATTCCAAATTACATGTCTGCCAAGAGTAATAAAATCAGATACGTTATTTGGAGGTTGATTATTAATTTGCTTCATTTACCTTCCAACTTTGTTTCTGTTCTCACTTGGAAGCATTCTGTGAATAGTGAAATAACAATTTTTTAGTAAAGGAAGCAAGGCCTGTGCAGTTTGTGTAAACTCTTTAAAGTCTAAATTTCTCTAAGCTGTGTTTCGATCTCTTGAAGAAAAGTGGACTAGTATTTTCACTGTGAATCAAATTAGGTCTCTGTTACCAATTCTTTATCCAGGAAAGATGGAAAGGTGGAAAGATGTTACTTCTGCCAATTGGTTGCATAAGAAATACAGTAAATTGCTGCTACTTTTTTTTGTGTGTGTGTTGCAGGGTTCTTTCTTTCCCTTAGTTTGCAGGCATGACAGTTCACTGTCCTGGCAGCTGAGGAAGGTTTGATTCTGAGTCACTTCACCGTGTAGGTGTGGTTGGATCTGAAAGTTTCCCACTGTGTGTGCTTAAATGTGTTTATTAAAAGCTGCCAACAAAAATGAGGCAATGCACCATTATCTTCTGATTGTATTCTCTTCTTGGTTTCTCATGTACTTAAAATTCTTCTGTGAAGCTGAGAGCTCACTGAGTTGGGTGGCTATAGGACACACAATACATTCAGTATTTGGCTGTACATGTCAGTAAAAGCAAAGTTCTTTGTTTCTTGGAACCACGTGTTTGCAGTGAAGCTAGACCAACGTGTGCCAGTTTACATTAGCTTAAAGTGTGAGATTAATTTAATTATTTATCTGCCTCATGTCACCAGACTTATACATTATGATCCTTAAGCAGGCAACCTTTTGGTTGTATAAGGTGTTTCTGCTTAGTACTTTATGTCCTGCCTCATGCTGCATGTCTGAGAGACTGGTAGATCTTATTGGGAGAGACACATTGTGACCCTCAATGCAGAGGTCAGCAGTAGATTTCTGTGTTGCCAGTAAGTGATTACTGGTCAAGATTTTCTTGAAAATGCTTTGAAAAACTACTGTTGCTGTCAGTATGTGTGTGGTAGTATGTAAGTCAGGAATGTTGAAAATGATGCCTTTCAAAGTAGACTCATTAGCAGATACAAACCATGAAGAAGTAGATTTCAATGGAATCAGTGTTTTGTGGAGTTTTTTGTTTGATTTGGTTTGGGTTGGTTGGTTGGTTTGTTTTTAACATACTAATAATACAAGTTTTGAGTTCCCTATCGAGTAGATTTTTCAACAAATGCAAGTCTAGGTTCATAGAGTTCTTTCAACTTCTGGAAAGTCTGATGTGAATATTTTTAAGGCTATTCTAAAATAATACACAATAGCCTTAAGTCTTGAAAATTCAGTTCAAAACTTGTGTTGCTCCCAAATAAGACAGTCAAATTCTTGATTGTCTGTTCACAGCATTTTAGATATATATATATATATATTTTTATATATATATATATATATATATTTTATTTTTTTTTTACTTGTTCAAACATGCCACATGCATTGGTAAGCTGCTTCCCTTCACAAATACAGAAGTTTGCAAGTGCACCAGTTTATAGTTGGGAATTTTGATGGTATAGACAAAGAAACAAAGTTTTAGGGGTACACTATTTCTTTTTTTTTCTTTTTTCACCTGAGTCGTTCGTTTTGTTCTTTTCTGTTCACAAATTATTACTTCTCTGATTTAGGATTTGTTTTTTATGGTTTGGTTTTTTGTTGTTGTTATTGTTGGGGGTTTTTTTGTTTTGTTTTGTTTTTTTATTTTTTT
Source organism: Centrocercus urophasianus (assembly GCF_019232065.1). NCBI lineage: Eukaryota > Metazoa > Chordata > Aves > Galliformes > Phasianidae > Centrocercus > Centrocercus urophasianus. The sequence continues at coordinate 36,499,586 of NW_024884142.1, forward strand.
TACTTTTTGCTTTCTACTCCCCCTTTGCTTTAGATGGCTAATTTATGAAGAACCCGGTTTCCAGGGAGTCCCTTTAATGTTGGAGCCTGGTGAATATCCCAATTTAGCTTTCTGGGAGAAGAAGGAAGCCTACATTAGGTCTATGAGGCCCTTGAAAATGGTAAAATGTCGTTATTACTTGCCAGCTATGTGACCTTCACTTATATATTAGAAGCAGTGTCTTAAGGTGGCTACATTTTTTTCAGGACTCATAGAAATGTAAGTCTAAAAACCACAACATTTTAATCTATGAAGTTCTTGATTTGCATCCATTTCTGCTTTTGATCTTCCTAGTTTTCACATGTATTCTACAAAATAGCTTTCATTCTAATTCCAGATTTTTATGAAGAATTGGAGATGATTTAGACTACTCATTTCTCTCTCTCTCTCTTTTTTCTTCTCCAATAGGGTGGCCGCAAAGTAGAATGTCCTGGAGACCCAAAGGTAAAAATCAGTATTTATTTGGTTGTCCTGTTATCACACATCAACTATGTGTGGATAGATAAATATATCTTGGTCACATACTGCCTGCTTAGTGGCTGGTCATGCTGCATGTGACCGCACTATGAAACTGCAATTTGTCTAATTTATGCATCTATTATATATGCAAATATCAGTATTAACAGCTACCTGCATGATGCAGACAGGTAATGAACATTTAAATCCTAATGTTGCATGTCTAAGGGAAGACATCCTGAAAAGAGAGATCATGAATTACTTTCATAATCACAGAATAGCCTGGGTTGGAAGGGACCTTCCAACCCTTCATGAAAGGATCATGAAGCTCCAATGCTCCCACCACAGCTGGGGCCACCAACCTCCCCATTGAGTACTAGACCAGGCTGCTCAGGGCCCCATCCAACCTGGCCTTGAACACCTCAAGGGATGGGGCAGCCATAGCCTCTCTGAGCAGCCTGTTCCAGCACCTCACTACTCTCATAGTAAAAAACTTCCCCCCTGACATCTAACTTGAATCTTCCCTCCCTCAACTTAAAACCATTTCTTCTTGTCCTGCCATTATCAACCCTTTCAAAGAGTTGATTCCCCTCCTGTTTGTAGGCTACCTTTAGATATTGAAAGGCTGCAATGAGGTCACCCCACATCCTTCTTTTCTCCGGGCTGAACAAGCCCAGCTCCCTCAGCCTATCTTCCTAGGGGAGGTGCTCCAGTCCCCTGATCATCTTCGTGGCCCTCCTCTGGACCCTTTCCAACAGAGATAATCTTCTCCCTTTATGCAGCCATGCAAAAGAAACTGACTGCTATCAGAATTTATCACGCTCTTTGCAGCTTTTCTTTTATTTTGTTTCTGTGACAGGTAGTCATTTATGAGAAGCCTTTCTTTGAAGGGAGACATGTGGAAGTAGAATCAGAGATCTTCATGCTCAGTGACAAGGAATCAGAAGAAAAGACACAACTTTCACTTACTTCAATGGGATCCATCAAAGTACTGGGAGGAGTGTAAGTATGGGGAAAAAACACTAGCAGTATTTCCTCATCAGCATTAAGTGTTAACTCTATAGATTTGAAACTGCAGTGGATAAATTCAGAAACTATTTGGTTTTGATTTTAGATTTACATCTGGGTTAAATTTGGAAATAATCACAACAGTGGCTGCATTCTAGCCAATACTTTTATAACTGCAGTTTCACAGAGGTTAGAGAAGTGGTAGAAGGGCTGTCAAGCAGTTAGAGCAGCCTACATCTGCTAACTTTTCTCTCTCCTCTTGTGATGTTGTTTCTATGTTTTTAACTCCATGCATTGAAGAGTTGCAGAATTTCATCTAGCTTTGGTTAGAGAAGGATACAAAGCTTCTCAAAGTGCCTTGGAAGTCCTGTATCATTACAAGCCAGGAGGAGTTGCTGTATTTTTTTTTTTAGGTCTTGTCTTTCTACCTGGCTACACTGTTTCAAAACAGAGTGGTCATCCTAATGTAAATCTTCACTTTTTTCTTCCACCTCTGGCATGTTTTGCAAATATTTTTATTAGACTTTTTTTTTTTTTTCCCCATTTGAAATTGTAATGTAATTAATGTCAGTGGGAAAAACATTTAGGAGACGTCTATATCTTCAACAGAAGATGGGGGGAAAGAACAAATTTCACACAACATATGGTGGCCATAGTCCATTTTCATGCACAGTCTCTGTTGTTGTTTAGTTGGGTCGCATATGAAAAGCCTGGGTTTGAAGGCCATCAGTATTTACTGGAAGAAGGAGAATATCGGGACTGGACAGACTGGGGTGGCTATGATGAAGAGCTGCAGTCACTGAGACCTGTTGTTGGTGTAAGTTCCAAGAACATAGAGTTGTTATCTCCTGAGCACACTGAGGCATCACGTAGCTTTCTTCTTATGGCACTTCTTTTCTTTTTTTAACAGGACTTCACAAGCTCACATATGATAATGTACAGTGAAAAAGACTTCGGATCAAAAGGTTCTAACATTAATGTGTTAGGAATTGTTTCCAATTTGAAAGACACTGGATATGGGCTGAGAACGCAATCCATAAATGTGCTGAGTGGCGTGTAAGTGCTGTTTTAACTGCTGTTTAGTAGTGCATCTGCAATTTCTAGAATTTTTGAATTTGATCATGCTTTTTCGTACTTGGTCTTGTAGTGTCTCTGTTTTGTCCTCAGATAAAAATTTCTGCTTTTGACTGGAGCGTGTTGGCTACAACACTGAGGTGTTGGTTTGCTGACTAGCAAAGTATGAAAGTGAATGAGATAAAATCGGAGAGATAAAAATAGTTGTTCTCATGGCTGTATTTTTAGAAGCATTTCAGCAGCAAAATTGTCATGGAATTAATTTCTGATTTTTGCTTGGGCTTCTTGTGCTTGACCAGAGGCAAATTACTTACTCTTTCTCAGAGTTGTGTATAAAATGGTGTTTCTTTCTGAAAAGTAGCATTACTTTTGCAGTGAATACCACAATTAAAATTTTTTATCTTTTTTTTTCGGAGGGGTGGGGAGGAGTGTTGTTTATTAAGGTTCTTAAAACTATTGGTTGGTGTGGCCATGTCCTCTGCTTGGTGTCATTTGTGCTGTCACACGCAGTTAATAAGTTGGCGTATCTTTCTGTTTGATTTGTTGGTTACATTAATTGCAGATTGAATTCCACAGCCTTGGAGACAGCATCGAAGTATTTTGGAAATATAAACAAATATTAGCAGTCATGTCTCCAAGTACCAAAATCTGAGATATAGTTTCTTTCTCTGGAATGCAGGTGACTTGCTGAGAGCTCTGCCTTACCCAGCCACACCTTAAGTCTTTCTGCATGTTATCTGTGTGATATCTCTGCAAATTTTGTCTGGGTAAAGACTGTAGAATTGAGCTCAGTGCATTTCAAAGGAATGCTTTTGATTTCTGTATGAAAGTTATGCGACAGCAGTTTTTTCTGCGTAGTGACCTTTGAAGCCGCTGTGCCCTTATGTCTTCTGTAATATGCAAGGAAGATTCATGGGAAAGAATCTCCTCTGAAGGTTGGGAAACAAATTGTGGGTGCCTATCACGCCCTTTGTGTAGTTGTTCTAGTAAATGTGACTGTTGCAGCTGAGATAGGAATCGTACTTCAGTATGAGTATTCTAGTAATTAAGAGTGACTCCGATACTTTGATGGTAAAATTGGCTAGAAGTTATTACAAACAAAACCCTTGTCCCACAGACTGCTCCTGTTCCTGTAATCTTACTTGCTAGTCTCTTAAAGGTGTAATTTGTAGCAATAAGCATGTTTTTTATTTAGGTGTATTGTTTGTAACAAGTTACTATCAGTCCAGTTTTACAGTCTGGTACGAGCATTTTGTATCCAAAGATGTTGTGAGTGTTGCAGCATTTTGGGGTAGTGGTCTTAGTAAATGCCAATGTGACAGGAAGTTGAATCATGTAAAGTCATGATTGGCAATAAAACTGTTTTATTTTAAGCATTAAGTAACCTCAAGTAGAATTTTTTTTATATCTTTCCTACCAAGAAATCAGTCATACAGTGATGAATAATCCATTGAGCAATTCCTAGATCTATTTAGACTAGCATATAAGTGATGTCGTATTGAACTGTTTCAGGTTCAATAAAAGCTTGTAGTAGTATTTCTAAGTAACCTTCCTGGTGTCGTACTGAAAATACTTCATTTGAAAAAGAAAAAGTGAACTGTAAGAAGCCCTGAACTTTTCCCTAACTTTTTTCTTTCTTAACTACAGGTATCTGTAGTAAGCAGATATAGCAGTAATAGATAACATGTAATCTGTATTTCCCACATAATGAGTTTGATTGCTCTGTAATTTAAAGGGTATATCAAAGAAAAGAAAGGCTGAGACAGCAGAACGTAGATACTACTGAACAACTTCTGAGCTAAACTGCATCTCTAAACTGTATGCTGAAGACAGCACAGCTCTGCATTTGGGGAATGAATATTTTGTTTTGGGGGCAGTGGAGAGTGAGCTGCATTAAGATTTTCAGCTGTTGTGTCTGAGGAATGTTTCTAAGCAATATTTTAATGTCTTGGATAAATCCATTCTAAAGACACCTTGAAAAATATATACAGAAGTGATGAGTGAGTATTGACTTCTTTTAAGTTGATTTATGTTTTGCTCTCAAGCATTCTTCAGAGATTGGCCAAGCACAGAATCCAGGGCATTCTATTGTACCGTTTGGTTTAGGAGAAAATAAATTCAGATTGCTTGAAAATAGGAGAGGCCTTTTTTTTTTTTTTTTTTTTTTTTTTTTTTAAAGTAGGATTTGATCTTTTCTCCCAAGTTGGCAGAACTGAAAGTGGTGGAAAATGAAAGTATTTAATAGCAACGGGTAACACCCTTTACAAGTTTAAGCAAGTACTTAAAGCAGCTGCGTTGTATAATTTTGACTTTCCTCTTTGCTTAATAGTCCTTCCAGCTTATGTTTAATGGTTATTAAAATCACAAGAATTGCGTGTTTCCGAATGTGCCTTTTCTTTATCCATAAACATGGGAAGCTTTTGCCAAAGTTAGTGAAAAAGCCCCTGTATTTCAGTTGATCCTTTCTTTAAGTATGTGGAAGAATGTTTTCAGGGGTGTGTTCTGCACAGGTATTTGTTTTACTGTGGTCTTGTAATTCATACTGGTTTCCTTCTGATTTTCAAGTGATTAGTCCACAGCACAGATTTGTCTGCTTCTAGTGCATGTCTGTTCAGTAAGGAAATCGTTAAGTAATGGGTAGTTTGCAGATAGTAGTCAAAATATAATATATTGAATCTAAATGCATTCAGGATGGTAATGTGAGTGGAACTAAGGAGGCACTGTACAGGAACAAACGCCCATTGGGTTCTTTAATAGGTAAGAGGCCTTAGGTTGCCTGCAGGACATTTCAAACAGAGTTTTCTCTTTCCCTCCATCTCTGAACTGAGCTAAAGTGATGTTGAACAGAACAAAAAGTTCACACATCTGTGGGACACTAGAAATCACAAGCACAAATGAGAATGGTAAATAACACATTTCCTTTCTTTCCTACAAATGGAATTTAATTACCTCTTCTTTCCTGTTAGTCATTCAAGTGCCTTTTTTTCCTCCTTGGCTCTACGTGGACTATGAGATTAACATATAGACCAATTTAAACCTGTTGTCTACATGTAGTATTTAAGGTTTAAATGTTATGGATTCTATTTCAGACCTACGGGAGATCTTCTGTGCCTGAAAGCTTAACTTTTTACAGCTGTGTCATTTAGTTTAATACTAAGGTGTTTGATTCTATGATTTCTTCTGTAGCCGAGAGAGAAGGAAGCAGGTGCTCACAGCAGGTGATTTGTCCTACTATATATGAGTCTGAGCAACACTGAGAGCAGGATTCCAGCATGACAGGCAATGCAAAGGAATGAGGACTTTGGCACACTTTTGGCAGTGACTTGGGATGAGGCTGTTGCTTGGCCTACTTAAGGCAGTTTGTTGGGATGAGGGTTACCAAATTATTATGTTAAGGAAAGTTGCTCCCTGTAGGGTAGGCTGCAGTCTAAAACTTCAGTTCTTGTGGTGCTGAGGTGTGACTCTTCTGCTTAGATATGGAAACTAGGTCTTGTGTAGGCCTTCCTGTTGGTCAGAAGTTGGATTAAAACAGTGCTCTGTCCTAGGGATAGTCTTGAAGTTTGAGAGGTTCAGCTGGTGCTGCATTCAGTTTTCCCCTTCCTGCTGCTGTTATCGTGCTGCTGGAAGGCTGTGTGGGCTTCTGAAAAAGTGAAAGAGCACAGGGATTTCACCAGCAAGCCTTGACTCCAGAAATTGTCCAGTATGGGCTGACTTGCATAGAAGAGCAAGACTTATTAATTTAAATCCCACTGTTTTTCGCATAAACACGCTTAAAGTTTCATTGCTTCTGTACTCAGGCTTCTTTTTAGAAAGGAGGAAAAGAAATGCCTGCTATTGAGAGGCCCCTAGAAGGGATCTGGCATGTTTTATGTTTCACTTAATATCAGAAACACTTGTTTTCATAAATATCAATTAAGTTCAACTGTCACGCATTGCAGTTGTACCTTGGTATTAGTGCATTGAAAAATCAAACATGAATCCACTCAAGAAATTGATTAATGAAACCTGATTTTCTTTTGGTATATGTGGCATACAGGTCTAAACACACCTGAGACATTTGAACTTTCAGCTTAATTTATTCTACATACCAGTGTCTCTTTGATGAATTACTATGAGGCAATTTTGAAATGTGCCTTGAAAAGTGCCTTAAGTAATTAGTGCATAACAATTTGGAATAATTGATTATATCTGAGGCAAACCAAGAGATGTAAATAGTGATAAACGTGAATCACTCTATGAGTGCTTGCCATGGACAAATAACAGGAAGTCCGTACTCGCAGCATGTACGTGTTGCTGTAGCTATATTCGGTTTGAAGTCACCTCACTTCTTGTCTGTGCAGAGAATCTGGCATTTGTTCTTGGACTAAACCTGCAGCTTAATGGAATATAACACATGTAATGATGTCAGGTTTTTTTTTGTTGCTGTTGTTGGTGTTGACCTTCTGTATGAAGAACCTACTGAAAGCATGTTTTGAAATAAGCTAACATGCACTCCTTATGTAATGCATAGGAAACAATGAAAAGCTATGGGTAGATTGTCTTGTATAACCAAGAAGATGTCCCAGTCCATGCATAAATATAACAAATGAAAGAATGAAACTCAATTGTTATCACAGAATCATAGAATGGCCTGGGTTGAAAAGGACCACAATGATCATCTAGTTTCAACCCCCTGCTATGTGCAGGGTCACCAACCACCAGACCAGGCTGCCCAGAGCCACATCCAGCCTGGCCTTGAATGCCTCCAGGGATGGGGCATCCACAGCCTCCTTGGACAACCTGTTCCAGTGCGTCACCACCCTCTGTGTGGAAAACTTCCTCCTAATATCTAACCTAAACTTCCTCTGTCTCAGCTTAAGACCATTCCCCCTTGTTACTGTGACCAGTTCTAATGTCGGTACTTTTTTTTTTAATTAAAAAAAAAAAGAAAAAGTCTGTCAGTGAAAGGCAGCAGAATTTATGTAGCTTGTGACAAAAATAAGGGAGTGCTGATGCAGGAGCACTGACCCTGGATTGGAAGAATGCCGTAAAAGTTTACTTGAGCGTAGTAGACTACATGTAGCAAGACCAACTGATAGCAGGTACTTCAGAGCAGAAATAAAGCACTGCAGTGATAATTGAGTGTTGGAGAGACTGTGCAATGATTTGGTTGCTTTTCTAGTAGTTCACGTTTGTCTTAAAAGTTAACTGTTTCTGACTGAGACTGAAGTTGTGAGTTTGAAGCAGAAATCTGAGTTTGTGGCCTGTATCAGGAATGAGGTCTGACTAAATAGTCATACTAATTGCTTTGAGTTTATATACATTAATCCAATTAAATTTTTGATGGCTTTAATGCTAAACGATCAAGGAAATTCTTCCTGCTGATGTCTGTGAACCCCAGCAGGTTCACAGGCGTCACACTCTACCACCATTAGTATTTATACCTTTTGTTGTACCTTAACTTTCTGCAGATTTCTGAGTGTTTGCTTAAAAACATCTGAAGTTTTGTAATATTGACTTTTAATGCTGCCTGTATATGTCTTATTGCCCAAATTACTCTCAAAGTTAGTTTTAACGAAACAATATTATTCTGATATTTGCCTGATATTCTGGAGAGAAAAACTTGATAAAACAACAGAATTTTGAAACATTTCAATGATTTTACTGGAGACAGCTTTTAAGGTATCTAACAGACCATAGAACTATAGAATCACCAAGGTTGGAAAAGACCTCCAAGGTCATCCAATTCAACCATCCATTTACCGCCAGTATATCTCCACTAAACTGTGTCCTTCAGTACAACATCTAAATGTTCTGTGAATGCCTCCTATGATAGTGACTCAACGACATCCCTGGGCAGCCAGTTCCAGTGCCTGATCACTCTTTTGGAGAAGAATTTTTCCCTAACCTCCTGAACCTTCCCTGATGTAACTTAAGTCCATTCCCTCTTGTCTTGTTGCTAGCTATGCAGGAGAAGAGTCTGACCCCCACCTTGTCCCAACCTCCTTTCAGGGAGTTGTAGAAAGCGATGAGGTCTCCCCTCCCCTGAGCCTCCTCACCTCCAGACTGAACAATCTCAGTTCCCTCAGCTGCTCCTCATAGACTTCTGCTCCAGACCTCTCACCAGCTTCATTGCCCTTTCCTGGGCATACTCCAGAGCCTCAATGTCTTTCCTGTATTGAGAGTCCAGAACTGAAAACAGTACCCTCTGAGTGCAGGAGAGATGATCACTTCCCTGCTCCTGCTGGCAGCACTATTTGTGATGCGGGCCAGGATACCTTTGGTATTCTTGGCCACCTGAGCGCACTGCTGCCTCATGTCCAGCTGAGGATCAGCCAATGTCCCCAGGTCCATTTTCTCCACACAGTCTTCCAGTGCTCTGCCCCAGGCCTATAGCACTGCCTGGGGTTGTTGTGGCCAAAGTGCAGGACCCAGCATCTGGTCTTGTTGCACTTCATCCCACTGGCCTGAGCCCAGCTGTCCAGACTGTCTAGATGCCTCTGTAGGATCTTCCTACTCCCATGTAGATCAGTACTTCCTCCCAACTTGCTGTCATCTCCAGACTTACTGAGAATGCACTCCGTCTCCTTATCCAGGTCATCAATGAATATATGGAACAGGTCAGATGATGTATTTGAACTTGTGGTCTGATTTAGTTTATTTACTCTGGATCATATTGAAATAGTGGGGCAAATTGAAATAGAATTTGCAAGAGTTTTGGAGAACCAGATCCATAATTTTGTTGATTTAGAGATTTAATAGCATTGCAATTTAGCATTTGAGGGGATAAAATATCGATTTGTTCTTATGTGAAGGTATAATGAATATACAGTCTTGCATTTTGGAAAAAGTAACATGACACTTACCCACTGGCTTTTTTTTCTCTTTCTCTTAGGTGGGTGGCTTATGAGAATCCTGAATTTACAGGAGAGCAATACATACTGGATAAAGGGCTATATCCCAGCATTGAGGCATGGGGGGGGAAGAACTGCAAAATATCTTCAGTTCAACCCATTGTTATGGTAAGGGATTAATTTTATGCTTCTTTTGCAACTGTCTTTGAAGTATTTCTAGGTATTTCTTTTTCTACTGAATCCAACTTACATGCTGTCGTATACATTCTTTAAGCAGTGATTAATAATAAACTTTTCAATGTTTGTTTATTTAGCACTTCTTAAATTTTTTTTTTCTTTTTTGTTCTTCAAATTTTTGTAGGATATTGTTGGAAGTGAAAGGGGTAAAGTCAAGGTAAGATATTTCTTTAAATGCATGAAACATACTCTGTAGTGGTCTGTGTAACATCAGTAAATGGGATCAAGCTTTTTGTATACTGTAGCACCCAGGTTTTTGCATAGATAGTCCATTAGTCAAAGAGTGGGAATGCTAAGTGAAGAAGGAGGGCTGCTTTCTGAACCTCCTAACTAAGACCATGAAAGTCCTTGGAAGCTGGAATGTAATATAGCTGTCCTTAGAAGTTTTCTGAGGCCAAGTCAGTGTTTTGGGTCTGTAGGTGTGCTATTTGAGAGTATTAGAATTGTTCTGAAGATCTGGAGCCTATGCCCATCTATGCAGAGCTTCAGTGACCAGCTGAAGTTACCTGGAGTCTGTTGCAGAAGTTAATTGTACTCAATAGTTGTGACTTTGTTTTCAACCTAGTTCCTTTGTTAACTGTTCTGCTAGTGGTGGTTGCACTTGAAGTGAAACTCATTCAGTCACAAATGCTGCTTTCTGAGTTGGGCTTAAAAGTTAACATCATATTTGTCAATAAAAAAGAGAAGGAAATGGCAAAGTGAATTTGTCTATTCAGTGGGTCAACAAAATTTTTGTTAGACTTTCTCCTGTGTGCAAATACTAGAACATTCTTTGACAGTGGGACTAAAGAGGAGCCTTTTTTCATAATTCTTTCATAATTTTGAACCTTTTTGTCTGTAGGGAGTTGTTACTTTCATTTCAGTCAAAATGGTGAATGTGTCATGGAACTGAAAACCAGGGAGAAAAGTCTTGGCTTTCCCAATTTGCATTCATAATTAGTAACACGCCTTACTGGAGTATCCAGTATAGGAATATGTATGAACTCTGGGGAATAGAAATCTCCAGGCTGCTTATTTTCTTCTATATGCATGAAAAAATATTTACGACTATAGACTTTATCCTAAGGAAACTAAGAAATAATGGCTTGTAGTCAACAGACTGTATCCTTTGTCAGCATGTTCCTCTTTGGAAAATGCTGTGCATGCCTGCACTCGTATCTCTGCTAAGAGTGAATAAAGCTGGTAGGCATGTGATAATGTGAATGACTTCTGTGTGATCAGAGTTAATTGTCTTCTAACCAAATTAGCAGGTTTGCTATTTAGAATTTTTTTCCTTTTAACAAGGACAAAAGACTGGGTGACTTATCCTTTCATACCCTCTCCTCCTCAGAACACAGAAAGAAAGAACTGACATGACTTCAGCTATAGTTGCAACAGGCACATAAAGCCCATCTGCCCCAAGAATATTTACCACACCTGTTGGCATGCTGTTTCAGTACTTTGCCAGGACTGTGCACCACTTTGCTCTGAGACACAGATAAATACTGCTCATAAGAGGAGTATGCATTTTTGAGATTAAATGGATTAAGAAATTAAAACAGAACAGTTTATTACCCTTTTCTAATCATGTGCCTATTCTATCTGTTGTGTGGGGATTTATGTCTTCTCCAGCAGATAGTTAAAGTAGCTACCTTTGTTAGTGTTCTTTGAATTATTTTGTATGCTGCTTAATTTACAACCAGAGGTGTTTTTTGGCTTTGCAGCCCTTGTTTGGGTAATGACACTGAAAATGTAACAAAAGTCTATGAAGCTGAATTAATCTGGATATTGAATATATAGTAATGCAGCTATAGAAGTAATGGTAGAGATGTGTTGATGAAGGTTAAAGCATTAATTGTTTTTAAATATGTTCATGACTCTTTAAAGGTCCAGTTATTTTCAGAGCCTGAATTCAAGGGTAACTGTCAAATACTTGAAAAAAGCACAAGATGTATTGATTCATTTACTGTGAAGTCTTCAAAAGTTTTAGGTGGCAGGTAAGTTATATCAAACAAATATTGAAAAATCACTGAAATGGGTAAAAATTTTAAAAAAAAAATAATAATAATAAAAATAATCAAACGGCTTTCTAACATCTGAAATGGTTTTACCTGTGGGAACTTACAAAGAACAATGCTTTGTGGTATGCACACATACGCATTGATATTTAGCTTATCAGGACAAAACATTGTACGTGATGTTTCTGCAAGTACCTCTTACTAAAGACTCAGAAACACTACCATCATTTTATTTCCACAGTTTTCCTAAAAGACAGTTTCTTCTGCTTCTTCCTGCAGCTGTATAGTTTTTGACCAGGAAGAATTCTCTGGTAACCAGTATGTGTTAGAAGAGGGAATCTATCCGGATCTGATGGCAATGGGGTGTTTGTCCCAAGCAGCTCTAAAATCTTTACGGATTGTAAATATAGTAAGTAAAGCAGATAAGTACACTGATGTTTCCCCTCCTTTTTCTTTTTTTCTTTTTCTTTTTTTTTTTTTTCCTTTTGTGACAATAAAAATGTTAGGGGTATGTAAACAGTAGAACAACACTCTTCTTTTTCCTGTACAACAGCAGTGAAACATCCTATCTGCAGTCAGTTTTTGTACCTCTATGCCATTTTTTGCAAAAGAGAGGACTTCACAGAAACAGGTGTCTGGCATTGCTGTTCTCCATAGCAGCTTAAAAAGGACTTCCATAAAGATAGTTAAGGATGTGTCAGATTCTTATTTCCCAGTAGAAGAGATCACTTAAAATAAGTTGACAAATGGCAGTAGGACAGCGTGAAGTAATATTTGTATTCAGATCATTGTTTTTTACTCATGTTAAAAGAGCAAACTTCAGCTAAAGAACTTTGCATGAGATACATATAATTATAAAACGTTATTTGTATCATCAGGGAAATGCAATTTGTTTTCATTGTGAAATGATGTACCCTTCTAGATAAAATAAAGCAACACCCCATGCCATTTGGCAAAATCAGACACTGTTGTTTTGTGTGTTGGATACAAACCTAAACAACATTTACATATTTTGTAACTCCTCAGTGGTCAGGAACAAGTTTGTTCAAGCCTGTAACCAATCATTATGATGGATCACTTACGGAAACTGCAAGTATCTCTTAAGATCAAAGTAATTACTAGCAAAATGTAGTCAAGAATCCAGGAACTTAATGCAACTTTACAAAAGAGGTGGTACTCATTCTAAAAATGGAGGAGTACCTTATTGACTCTCCTCTTTGAATCTGGCAACTGTATTGCAGTCCACTGTAATTTTGGTAACTTGTTAGTGATGTAGCAGTTGACAAAGGAGAACTAAAATGTGTCATCCTCTTTCATGTCTCTGGAGCATTGTCTCTGGTACAGCGTAAACAAACATTTGCAGTAAGTATGTCTGCCTTGTGAACTCTTTGACTATCCTGTAGACAAATGGCATTAAGAACAACAGAAGTTGTTCTAGCCAAACTTGGTGGGTGGTCACCACGGATTAAAATAGGCTCTTCTGTACGTATCAGTATCAAGCTCTTGGGTCTTAAATGCTTATTTCACACTAGTAGGATTTTTCTCCTGAAAAATTTTTCTTTGTCACAGAGATTCTTGTGTTAAAACGGCCAAATGACAGTTCTTGAGGTTCTTAAAGCTTCTGAAAATTGTTCTTGCCCTACAATTTATCACACTTCAAACAGTGGTAACGAGCTGTGTCTATCTGCAGGTTTTGTAGTGGTGCTTTCTTCTTCAGAGACTTCTTACCTGAGAAGAGAAAAATGGCTTGCTTTACTCAGTTGTTTATTAACGATAGTACAGAGAGTAAGAAGTTAGATGAAAATGATGATATTATACTGTTCATTTTTCATAATTTTATGCAATCTTGAATTTATTCTTGGTACCAGTTTTATCTGTCACATTTATTTTGTGGCTGATTTTTGGCAGTGACATTCTCTATTCCTCCCCACCATTTGCTGGGCCTACAACTTTCCCTGTGATTCTTCTGTCTGTTTCTATCCAAGAAGCACCTTTTTTTGCTTTAATATGCAAAGCTGGTGTAACTACCCAGCTTAGCTCCATTTTGCAGAGATCCATTTCTAAGGGACCATTAAAAGAACAGCATAAGGGATATTTTATAAACTTGGAAGTGAAAGTTAAAAGGGCTTTTATTCATAATCTCAGTATCTTTGCTTGATTGTCCTTACTTTGCATGTTCCAAGTAGTTGTTACGGATAGAAAAGAGTGTTTTTCCTTTTTGAATTTGCTATGTGCACCTTTCCCTGAACATAATATAAATTCAACCATGGATGTGGTTTATACTTGAATAGTCATGCTGAAAATACTTGTTTTTAATGAGCAACTCTGTGAAATAGCTATATGTAGATATACTGAAGTCTGCAATGTACAGAGTAACGCATGGGAGGAACTGCAAGATAGATAACTCTAAGATGACCTTGCACTTCTTGCTGTGGGGAATATTTTGTATAACAATGTTGCTGCTGAATGTTAAATAAATAAGAATAAAAATGCCCAGAGTGGAAGGTGTGGTTGAAAATTGGAGGATTTCCTTTTTTCTCTGTGCTTTCTTTGTAATTAGATTATTTCTGAACTATTGCATGTGGCTCAAGGGTGGCTGTCTGACCTGTTTTATATCACAGCAGGCAGGTGCAGGTCTGTAAAAGGGCTGAAGATTCAGAGATGCTGGGAAATAATCATGGTCCATGTTGGGCTCTTTACCCATGTTTATGCTTTAAAGTCTAAGTTGTGTTAACCTTTAATAGTGGGATTAGTCTACTCTGAATTTGCATTAAGCTGAAAGACCTCTCTGGTGTTTGCATGCACAATATTAGTTAGCAGAAAACAGGAGAATAAACAGCTCAGCTGCTTTGTGATAATCTGGACTACTGCTGAGATGATGGTGATGTTAACGTAACATTATCATCTGGGCCTTTGAACATCAAAAGGAAGGTTAAAGAAGAATTTTAGCACTGTCAAGAAATTGGTTGACATTAAATTTTTCCTTACAGAAGCAAAGGGAAGCATAGATATTCAGTGCTGTGTGCATGTAGAGCCATCTCAGTCTTGGCATGGCCTGTTTTCATGACTGAGATCATTGTGAGTCTCTTCAGACTTTGCTCTGTGTTGATGTTTCAAGTATACAAACACATCTCAGCAGTAAGGAACTCTTCTGTCTGTGGCATTGGATTTACTCAGTTGTGACTGGAAGACTGGTGAGAAAAAAAATGACCCTGCCTCTCCCTATCTGTGACTATAAGTTGTGCCACCAGGATACTCAGATTTAATTAACTTTACCCTGAGGGATTTCAAATCCTTACCTCCCAGTTTCCAGGGAGAGACCATAATTATGAGAGGCTGTTTCCAATCCACTAAAGGTATCTGATGCACAGAAAAGAATCCAAGGTTCGTTATCCAGAAAGCATTTAAAATAGATTCAGTGATGCAGGAAATTCTGTGTGGGTAGGAATCCTTTAAACCAAAAACATTTTGACAGAGAGAATGAAGAATCATCTCCCCAGAGCCATTTGGAAAATTCAGATGTTAGTTTTTGTCTGAGTCATGAATTTTACCTCAGAAGTATGAATCTTGACACTTTTGCCTGGTGATACTATCATAGTCTACTACAGAAGCTAAAAAAAATGGAAGCTGTGATGAACAAGCAATGCTGACAAGACTGTCGTAGTTTGAAGCTATAGAAACCAGTATTATCTGCGTGTTGAGATCTGAAAATGAAAATTCCTACAATGATTGGGGTTTACTGCAGTGGAAGAGAGGTATGGCGTTAATTAGAATGCGTTTTAAAACATAATTAAGATATGCAAGAATTGTCCACAGATTTTTGTGTGCCTTTATGATGAGCAAGTGTGATGTTGCATGCAAGAAGATCCCCTGTGTGTTTTCTATAAGGGCTTTTAATGACATTTTCATTTGTTTCTTTTAAGTATCCTGTTGCAAAGCAAAAACCTTTTTCAGGGTCTTTGAGTTGTAACAATCTGAAAACGGTGATACAAAAGGGGTTGCATGAAGTAGTGATGTTCACAGTCAGCGTTTTGGCTTTTAAATTCCTGTAAAAATGTTCATCTTCTTTGTGCAGGAGCTGTCTGAGCCATGCATAGCTCTTTTTGAAAAAGTGGGTTTCCAAGGGAAAAAAATAGAATTCACTACAGAAATCTTAAATCTCCGGTTCCTGGGATATAATCCTCGAATAGCTTCAGTTCAAGTCCTTGGTGGCACGTGAGTTTAAATTCACTTCTTGCATCTTTAGAATTATGTATTTATTCAACAGTGGGGGGGAAAAAAAAAAAAAAAAAAAAAACCCCCACAAAAAACCACAGGTGGTAGAAACTAAGGAGAATAAAATTGGAACACTGTAATGTGCATAGTGCATTAATGCACACTGCACTTACAGAAACTTACTTTCATCCTGATTCCACAACACTGTCACGAACTCGCAAGGAGGTGCCCTGTGATGTTCTAAGAAGCTGAAATGAATTTGAACAAAGCTCACTAGGAAGCGGGTCCCAACTCTCCTGCTAATATTATAAAAGCTAGCTTGCATAGCAATGTTAAATCTAACTTCTGTGCTTTTGCTTTAGGTCCTGATCATAACAAATCATAACAGTTTGTGATCTGTGATCTGTGTCTTGTATCCTAAGTTCAAAATATTTTAATAAGCTTTGTATTTGTTCTTTTACTTTGGTTTATGGACACTGATATAATGAGACTGTGATACAGCCCTTTTTGGTAGCATAGTGCTTGTAATAATCTCTCTTGAGGACTTCAGGTCTTCAGGAATTGAGTCAGACTCGTTACAAATCAATCAGTTAAATTCATTTAACTATTTCTCAGCAGTTGTATTCCCTATTCTCAAGAAGATTATGTTTAAATAAAATAAAAATAAAAATAAAAAAAAGCTTTCAATATCTCAACATATCTGTTAAATTTCTCTTCTTGTGTTTTTCTGGAGCTAATTTTTACCACCAAGATGTTTGCCTCAAGGTTTTCTACCTTGAAGAATCACATTTCTTTTTTTACTGTTCCTTTGCATTTAAATGTGTTCTTTTGAAGAGGTAAATTCCCAAGCATGTGCAAAAGATGCTGTTGGATAGCTCAATATTGCCCTCAAGTGGATAGTTAATACCTGGTCTGAAGTACGAACCATTTTCTCCACCTGGAGGAACAGGTCGAGGGATTTCCTTAGCTCACTGAACTGAAGTTTATTCAACTTGTAGTTTTTAAATGACTCCAAAATGTGAAATCCAGTGCACTCCAATTCTGTTGACCAAATAATAACATGATTTTGTTATTTTTAAGACCCATTAGGAAGAATCCTTGTGCTATCAGTTAGTGTTAAATATTTAACACTACTATTCTTTGGGGTATATTTCTGTTCAGTCTGTTTTTGTTTTTTTTATTGTTATTATTATTGTTGTTGTTGTTATTATTATTCTAAAGCAGATTTTGGCAGCAAAAGCATTATTTGTTTTTGTTTTTTTCTTTTTCTCCCCTCATAGATGGATAATTTATGAGCATAGTAATTACAGGGGACGTCAGATGTTGCTGTCACCAAATGAAATTCCAGATTGGTACAAACTGAGTGGCTGCTCTCAGATAGGTTCTCTGAGACCTTTACTGCAGGTGAGTGGCTGATGTGAGGTTGTGAAGTACTGATTTACTTAGCTGTGGGATGAGGCAGTATTACACAACTGAAAGCAATGTTAAAATCTTGCTGCACGTCAAAAGCTTCATTGATGACAATTGTGTGAAGAAATTGCTCTATGTTTTCACTGTAATAAATGCTATTTGATTATGCTACGTGGCTTTGTGTTACTGCTGCTTAAACTGTTCATTAGGATACTTTAAATGACAATATTGAAGACCATACATAAAGATTAGTGAGCAGTATTAACAACTAATGGTTATAAATACCATATATAGGTAAGTCTTGTCACTAGCTCCTCACTAGTATAGTCAGTAATATTTACATTATTTTTGGAGCAGCAACAAAAAAAATTGGTCAACAAAATTGGATTATTTCAAATAGGAGTGATACTGTGCTGACTGAAAAATCCTTTCTTGCTTACTACATACATTAGATTTCCAAATTATTTTTCTATATAAAACCTCCAGTATTGACATTTTTGTTTTGTTCAAATAGGGACCTTGTAATTTGGTCCAAATGCTGCAGCAATCCCCTGAGCCTTTGAAGTTCTTGCTGAGCTGTATTTTATTGAGGAAGCAACTGTAACTTACAGATTACTTGTACTGGTAACAAATGCTTACTGTCATGGAGCAGTCTTTGTGTAGCCTTAAGCACAGCTAGGAATAATGCATTTTGACTGCCCTGGCCAACACCTTGTCTAAACAGAAGTGAATGTGAAACAAGCCACAGCATGAATGTGAAGTGTAACACTTGATGCCAGTGAAATAAGCAGCACTGCACAAGTGCACCTTTTGTGAAGACTAGGAGCATCTACACAGAAATTTGCTGCTGTTCTGAATTCAACATTCTTAGCATCCCACTGTGCCGATCCCAGTGCACAGGGAAGCCTAATACTAGGTCTCCCCACAGAATGGCAGGTTTTCAAAGCTTGAATCATCTTACGCAGGTAGGGACTTTGTAATTCAATCCTAAAACAGAAAAGCAAGATTTCTGAAAGAAAGAGACACACCAGGTTGAGCACTGAGTAGTGAACTGCTCTGAAGTTTGCCAGAGAAGGGTATGCTGTACATGAGAGAGACTGTGGTTAGAGTTCTGTTGCTGTTGCCATTTTTTATTTTATTGTATTTTTTTCTACAGAAACGTGTGTACTTCAGGCTTCGGAACAAGGAGACAGGAAAGTTCATGTCAACTGATGGAAACTTGGACAATTTGAATCTTCTCAGAATACAGGCTGCAGAAGATGTAGACTCAGATGATCAAATCTGGGTTTATCAGGATGGATTCATAAGATGCCGGGTAGGATTCAAGTTCAGTGTGAATTATTTCTTTCCCTCTTCAATCACAGGGTTCACTGATTGAGTAGAAACTGAAATCGTCTTAGTTCATTGTCTAGGTTTATTCAATTTCAGCTGTATTACAGTATCTGTGGAGCTTTTGCTTAGTGTGTGTTTGGTGGCAGTTTGTTGCACTGAACTCTGGATTTTGTTTTAGGTGTCATATGAACCTTTCTTCCTGATGTCATTGAAAATCTGAGATTCAGTTATTGTATACTTACTTACCTTAAAGAATAGTAATCTTATAAATGATAGAATCATAGAACTGGCTGGGTTGGAAGGGACCATAAACACCACCCATTTCCAGCCCTGGGCCATTGTCAGAGCTGCCATCCCCAAGCTTAGCTGCCCAGGGCCCCATCCGACCTGGCCTTCAGTGCCTCCAGGGATGGGATGAACAAAACACAAACAGCATTGGAAGACCATCATCATGCTTTTAATGAGCTTCTTTTACTTTCTTGTCTTCTTTTTCCACAGCAAAAACATCGCAGCAGTATCAGGTTATATCCTATTCTGCGTTCAGACAAGCTTAAGAATGAAATTCTACTTTCCTCCCCCTCCTCTCCCCTCCGCTGGTTATTCCATGTTTGTCAAGTTCCATCCTTTTTCCATGCCTCCGTACAATTTCCCAAATGAGGTCCTACTTTTCTCACAGTTCATAAAACTAATTGTGTAAATTGTCATTGAGGTGAGCAGAAGTATTTGCAGTTCATAATGTTTAAGCATGAACAGTCTTAGGTAGGGATGCAGGCCAAAGAAAATTAAGTTACTTTAATACTGTTAAACACCTTGACTGTGAAGAATCATGTGAACTTTTTCTATAGGATTGTATAACTTCAAAAGCAGATGTTTATAACCACGTCATCTATGCTGGAGGGAAGAATCTTGCTGTTAATAAGCTAAGGCATTGTTTGGACGTGTTTACAGGACAGATGCAGTGGTAAAAGGGATTTATGCAGGCAGTGAAATTATATCCAGTAAGCTAAAAGCTTGAATATCATATACAAAAGACTTCCCTCAAACATTTAATTGCAAATTTTTATATCACGACAGCATGGTATTGCATGATTCTGGATAAAAGCTCTTTCGTTTTTCTTCTCTATGTATTTGATAGTGCAGTTTTGTTGTACGTGGAAAATGCACAGCTTGTTCTGTGTAGCCATCAGGTAACTCAGCATGAAGTGCAGGAGGGCAGCACTGATCTTCAGTAATGGAACTTTGCCATCTTTCTATTGAATGGCAGCAAAGTCTTTGTATTTTGCTCAAATTGTTTTTGCCACACTTTAGTAAATGAAACTCAGGGGTGGGTAGGTGCATGCATGTAGGCAGACAGTTCACTGGAAGAATTTCTGCTTTTGTGGCTCTAAGTTTAGGGCACCTTAGTGCCTCTGGATCACTGCATGCTGAGGTCTGCCTGAGGTTCCTGGGTAGGTGGGATAACTCAGGGAGCAGGATATTAATATCATTCCTCTCATTTGTCAGCAGAAATTGATAAGAATTTAGATTTCCTCAATCAAGATAAGTTTCTTAGAGATGCACAATGCAACAGGCTCATGAATGCATGTGGAAGCTTTGAGTCCTCCACATCCCAGTGGAGACAGCTTTTAGATACAAATGAGAATTAAATTGACTTACTTTGGGGCGTATTTCAATTCTAGGTTATGATAGTAAGAAGTGTTCCTCTCCCAAAATGGCATATTTTAATAATTTAGGGCCATATCAATAAAGGCACATGAATGTTTAAACTCCCACTGAAGTAAATTCAGAATTACAGGGAGGCTTGTGGTGATCGCTGTTCCCAGAAAACAATTCACTATAATTCACCCCTAAGACAGCCTTAGCATTCTTTTCAAATCAGCTTGATTTTAGCCAATATTCTTAGCCCTAAAGATATTTGCAGAGTTGTGACATCACGTAATCTGATAGATGACTACAAAAGAATTATAGAACAAAGAGGAAAATACCTTTGTGACATACTGTGACACTTAATACGCTGTGAGGTTATGTCCTTTCTCAAGCTCAAAAGGTTACTGCAGAACTAGAAGAGGCTAACGAATAGCAACAGCAAAAAGACAGCAGAGGTGATGCGTGGAAGAGACTAACTAGCCAGGACTACCTGTAATGTGGACAAACCACCTTTAAAATAAGGCAGGGTGCAGGAAGGAGAGCATCAAATAAAGCCAATTGTTGCATATCAAATAAATATTTTCTTTTGTTGTTGTAGTAGTAGTGGTAAAGATGTGGACCTGTTTGCTACAGAAGGGTTATGATATGGAAAGGTGTGTGTTTGAAAGGGTTGCATTGATATGAGTGAGTAGTAACAAACTTGCACACGGGACAGGAAGCATGTAGGTATTAGAGATACCAGCTCTGCATGGAGAAGTCTCTGGTCTAGAAAGTGCTATGAACTGAGAGAATGTACTAGGAACATTCAGCATGCAGAGCAGAGTGAATGTTATCTTCCATAGCATCTGTTATACACCATGGATAGAGACAGGTGCTAATTGCACCTTTTGATGTGATACAACAATGCCTGTTTTAATGTCTTACCTAGTGGAGAGTGTCAGCAGAAACAGGAATGGATGTAGAAATGAACAGCCTTGAGTTTAGGAGAAAAATGCATTCCTTAAGGGGAATGGAGCTCTTAGATTCTGTTTTCACCTGCTTTCACCCCTTCTGTCTGATTAAAAAAAAATAGTGGATATTAGAAGTAAGGCTTGAATAATTGCTGTTGCCTTTCTGATTACACAGATGGCAGAGGATTGCTGCTTGACAATTGTTGGAAATCTTATCACTCCTGGCTCTAAACTTGGTCTGTCTTTTGAGCGGAATGAAGACAAACAGTATTGGCATATTAGTCCCGATGGCAGGATTTACAGCAAGATGAAACCTAAGCTGGTTTTAGATATCAAAGGTAAGCAAATGTGTTTATCTAATTATATTGTGTCTTAATTACATGGTATTTCCAATGGGATAGGCATTAAACGTGCCTATAAATTAAAGATGGTGTTACAGTTACTTTAATCTAGAATCAGAAAAGACCCGATGAGCTAGTCTGACCTCCTGAGTTATACAGGCCATAGGACTTTGTTGCAGTTTTCCTGCACAGAGTTTAGGAACCCACAGTACTGGCTTATCTTGTATTCCCAGTGTCCACTCAGTGTTGTAGATACCCTCAGTTAATTTTACTCAGCATTGGGTAATGTGAATATAATTATTTAAAAACGCTGAAGCGAAGTTTTTCTTACCTAGCTTCTCATTAACTTTAATTTGTATAGAGCAATTTTTCTTATACATTAGTTGTAGATGCAATAGGCAAAGGATATTAGGAAAGCAAAGGCAGCACTGTAAACTGACACGAATAGATGAAAAAAGTTTTTTCATTTGTTCATTAATGGCCATACCTATGTTGTGAACATGATATTAGGCTGCTGTGACAGAATTTCTACCTGCATTCAAGGCACATCTTACTGTAGTTGTCACAGCCAATTTGCTTCATGAAGGTACTGTTTCTGAACAGGGTTTGCTTTCACAATTTCATAGGTCTGATAAAGCAGCACAGTGATCATGGTCAGATGTTCCTACATAACTCTGCATTTTTTGGAGGGAATAATCATTTTTATTGCTGTTGATTTCTTTTTAGCAGTTTTAAAATCAATTCTGGATTGATGTTGTGGCTTTAACTACAACAATCACAAAAAAAAAGTCAGTCACCAGTCAGCACTTTGGGACAGGCGGAACTGTAAGACAAGGGCTATGTAATGTCTGACTGTGATTCAGTGTTGACACAAGTACTCATAAATTCTCTTTACAGCCCTACAAAGTTGGCAGTGATTAATGTGAAGCTTATCAGAAAGACTTCAGTTCAAAGGACAGTCCTAATTCAAGTCGGGTCTGCTAACATTTTTTTTCTGTAGTCAGTTCTAAGTTGCACCAAAAAGCAGAGTACTACAACGCAGTGTGCACTTAATCACGTTAAAAGCACATCACATATTTTGCACTTAAAACTGATGAACTTCATAATGGATAGGTCTGATGACAAAAGTACAGACCCGTTCTGTAAGTACATTTATTTGAGAAAGCATAGTAGGATCATCATCTCTTTCTGCCAATTCTGCTGATCCAGTCTTGCCCACAAATGGAGCTGTAATGAACTCTTTAGTAAACGGCTGGCTGTTTGGCTGCACAATGCCACCCAGTGGATACTCGGCATGGTGCAGCGGCTTGCCTAGAGCACGGCTCTCATCATAGCAAATAACCCCAGGTTCTACCGAAAGAAATCTGATCTTTCCCGTTATTACATTTGTATTTTACCGATCACTGCTTACAAAGTAATTCCTGCCTTGCAGTGATAACTGAGTGATGTAGCCAACGTTATTTTTTTGTGCCTGCAGGTTAAAGCTTTTTCCTGTGGATGTATTTGATCTGGTGTTCTTCTCCCAGTTTTGGTTGTTTTTTTTTTTTTCTGAAGAAATTTGCCAATATTTATGTTGTGTCTCTACTACTTCTTAGTCATTCATTGGTGATGAGAAAGATGTGAATCATGTTGGCACAGGCTGCCCAGAGAGGTGCTGCAGTCACTGTCCCGTGTGGATGTGGCACTGAGGGACACAGTTAGTGGGCACAGTGGGGATGAGCTGATAGTTGGACCAGCTGATCTTAGTGGTCTTTTGCAACTTTAATGATTCCATGATTCTCAGAGATCCTTTCTGATCTAGGACAGTGGCACCAGCAAGCCTCCCTCAGATCTCTGAAGCAGAGATCAGCTAAGGTGCCTGAAATGGCATTTCCTTAGTACAAAAGAGCTGCTATTAAATGTGCACAACCACGTAGGACTCCAATTACACACACCTGGCCTGTTATTTCTAGGATCTGTTAGAGTCTGTATTTGTATAATCACAGGAGGCTTCCAGCTGCTAGGCATTTCTTTTCCTATAAGGAGGTTGTAGGGAGGCATGGGAGAGGGTGCAGAATGACAGATGGGTGTCTGTAGGAATGTCTCAATGTTCTGTACAGATGGCTGCTTACAGTGGAAGTACAGCAGTGGTACCAGCTATAGCAGGGGTGGTACCATGTGAAAGGCACGTGGCTCATGCTTCTGCAGTACATACGAGATCAAAAGCAGTCAGCTCTGACTTTCAGTTCTAGTTGAACTTTCCTCTGCTTCTGAGTCCAAGTGAGAATAGTAGTAGCGCTCCTCTTCTATGGGAGCACATTTGGCACTGTGTACCACGAGTAGTAAATTAAGCCTATCTAAGAAATGGATATATTTTACATTCAGGTATGCTCAGCTCCCACTGGGAACAGCTCAGCATTGCTTGTGTTCTGTGTATGGCAACCTGTGTTGCAGCTGGTCAAAACATAAGGTGACAGTGTGAAGAATAAAGGAGACTCAACCTCATCCCCAGGCTTGTTCTAATATAATATATATATATTTATATATATATATATATATATATATATATTCTGGTACGGTCTTGCTTCCGTTGACTGTTAACAGAAGGACTTTTTTCAAAGTGTAAATGTCATCTTTAGAACAAAGTGACAACCACTGAAGGGAAACTGAACAGTTGACTTTGATTTTTGGGAAATGGCAGTCTTTAAGGAGTCAGATGTGACTGTATTACAGTGTTTTCTTCCTTGTCCATTCAGGCTGAAAAAGCTAAAGTGGTGAATTAGTGACGGAGGTGGAGAGGAGCAGGCAGATCTCCCTGCTTCAAAGGAAATTCCAAAAACTGATGGTGATGAAAATGAATGTAATTTGTATTTTCAGTGCCTTAGGAGAAGGAAAAGCCATCTACAATCAGTAGTTATTAGAGTAGCCCTGAAACCCAGAACACAGTGTGCCTCTTAGGTCAGTGCTAATCTGTGCACTTTGAATTCTTCTTTACAGGGGGCACGCAATACGATCGTGATCATGTTGTTGTCAACACAGTCAACGAAGAAAAGTTAACGCAGTGCTGGGAACCACTGGTTGTGTAATTCCGTATGAGAAAGGTGATGTCTGAATTGGGCACTGTTCTGGACACTAGAATTGGCACTGCCAGCTTTGAAGGATGCATGATCAAGAGTTCTGTCTTTTCAGCTTTACAAAGAACAAGCAACAGAATGATTTCATATCTCTCTACCGAACATAATTATCCCTATAAAAGCTTGGGTATCTCTCAACCTTTTTTTAAATCATTGCAACTCTGTGAGATAGAGAACAGTAGCATGCTTCAGAGCAGTGGGAAGAACCAGAGGTGGGAGAGGCCCCAGAGTTACAATCACATCAGTGAGTACATAATCCAGAACAGTTAAGAAGTGTAATTTTAAATTATTTTTAAAGGTGTTTTGTTTTTTTTTTTTTTAACTAAGGGCTAAAATAATTAAAGCTTATTTTATAAAGGACAGGAGTGCAATGTGTATACGGTATAGCAATTTAGGCCTATTGGCTGGTAGTATAGAAGAATATTCACTACTGAAAATTTAATATATTTGTCTCACTGTAACAAACGTATGTTTACTGAAACCTTAAGACCACTAGCAAACAGCAGATCCAAAGAATTTTTAACATGTGGTTTCAAATATAGTTAGTATGCTAAAGTAGTAAGTCCTAAATTAAGAAGAAAAATAATCTAGATTTTTCTCAGGTAGAGGGAGGATATAAATGAGTGGATGGTTGTTAGAAAAAGAGAGGGTTGACAAAAGAACTTATCAGAATGTGAAGAACTTGCCTGCCCATTTCCTAAGCTGCCTAATTTTTAGTTACATGTATTTGACTTCTTTGCCAAGACAGTAATCTTTTAAAATAGCTCCAGTAAGTACAGTCTTCCTGAACTCTAGAATCATTTCCTATATAGAAAAAAAGAATTCTTAAGGGAAACCATCAATAACCGTGACTCGAAAGCACCTAAGCACCTAGGCACCTAAGCCTTTTAGCCACCAACTTTTGGCCTATGCTCTGGCTTCTGTGTTAATTTTCCATAATAATATTGGCAGAAAAGTAAAATATGAAAAAAAAACTTTTGTACTATGCTGCTGTGTTTTGTTCTGGCTTAGCTCAGTGTTATTACATGCTGCTCCTAGGAGCACCCAGGCCTTTGTCTTGCACAGTAAGTCTGTTCAAAAGAAACATTTTCATTACTATTGTGTTGCCTCAGAGGACACATACGCTTGCATTGTCACCACCCCAGAGGGAAGTGCCTTACTAATTTTCCTCCTCCTGTACAGAAGTACTGAAGTTTTGTTGCTCTGGAATGTGCTGCTTTTAGTTCTTCATAGAAGATTTGTTACTGGTTCCAAATAGTGGTACTTTGTCATACCAGTGTGCTCTTGCTATATGTAATATAGCATTTCACAAATAAATTTAAATTAGATAACAACTTACTGAAATCATTTTTAAGTTAGAAAGGTGACATTTGACAGTTCTGCTTCTATCTTGTGATCTTCTCTGGCACTAATTCCTCTGCTACAGCTGCAAGCTCTGAGGAAGAGGTGCATCTCCTGTTTAAACAGGTGCTCGCTGCACAGGGGTCTGCATTAGCACATGGCTGCTGCTTCTATCCCCGGTAATGCACTGCGTGCCATGGTTTTTCCATGGCCATAGCTGCACCACAGGAACTGTGCAGGTGTCGATTAGGAGGTTACTACTTTCCTTTCATCTACCTGTGCAGCTGCAGGTAAGTAACTCACGTGTGTCTCTGACACAATGGTAGTGTTAAAAACAGACCAACAGCTTCAAACACTTCAACAGCACCAGCTGTGATAGGGGGCATGGAAGGACCAAGGCTTGGTCACTGGCCAAATCACGTCTGGCTGTCCTGCATGAACACCACATTCAGCTGAATTGCTATCAAGAGTCAAGCAATTGGAGTAATTATCACTTACAGTGATTTTGTTCTGTGCTTCTACTTAGTTATGCCATGAGAGATTTGGTCATCAAAGTTGAAGTACAATCTTGAGCCAGCAATGCAAACAGAAGTTTACAAGTTCTGAGAATGAACCAGACTGAGTTGTTATACATGTTATAAATATTAAAAGCAAACAAAACTGAGGAAAGGAGAAGAGGATGGCATGGGTTCTGCATCGACAGTCAGGTGACAGTGTCTCACCCTTGCAGTATTTAGCTGGAACTGCTCAGAGAATAAGAGCTCCAAGCTCAAAAGTGTCATTTACCAGTTAAGCATGACTGAAGGCACAACAACAATTAGAGTTGCTTTATTTTTTATTAATGACATCAATCACTGTTTTTCCACGTGCGTGTCCTTCTTCTAGTTTCAGAAAGGCCTTTGGAACTTCAGAAAAAGGGAAGATTTCTTGAATAACTGGCTGAACCTGCAGAACAAAGCATCACTGCATTAGGAATAAAATGGCATTGTTTTAGCACCTTCACACTGTTTAAGGGAAGGAGAAGGATTTTTAATAGTACTTAGGGCAGAAGTTGCTCAGTGCAGTCACCACGTTTTAGCTTCTTTTCAGGGACTCTTCTGCATGCAGGAGAAGAGTTTTTGCTTTCTCCCCAAGTTTTGAAATATCTTTAATAGCCCTAGAGCCCTAGCGCAGGGCGAAAAGTAAAGCGTGGTGCAAAGCTTTAACCTCCCAGGTAGGTAGGGTTTTCTTGTTAAACCAAGAATCTTTCAACAGTTTCAATGTTTTAAGATACTTTTGAATCTAGTATCTTCAAGGGACCTGGTTACAAATGAAGTACAAAGAAAAAGGACACTGTTGCTGAATCATGTGGATACACTTGAAAACTCGGCCACTGTGTCTTCATGCTGGCATGGACCATGAAGCCTGGCTCGCGTCCACTGCTGTTTTGGCATTAATTTTGTAGAGTAGCCTTCTGGATTGTTTTAGAGCAATCACTAATAATGAAGGTGAAACTACCACTTCACTGTGCCCACCAGCGACTAAGAAGCCAGAAAACCCCACCAGCACTGTCTTTAGATATTGCAGTATGCCAGTGGAGGGAGAAGAAATCCCAACTGTTTCTAAAAATTATTTTCACCATGTTCTGAGTCACCCTTCCAGAGGCAACAGTAAGCTCTGTTTACACAACTGCTGCCAGAGCACCTACCCTGAGGCAGGGCTCTTACCTTGTATCCCCCCCCCGTCAGCCCAGTACATGCTCTTCCTTTCCTGAACTGATCCCACTCATCTTAGCAGAGGACATTAGCAACAGATGAGTGTGCAGCCAGCTCTTTCAGTAATAGAAATTTTAAGAATCAAAAGATCCAAACACTCTAACACTCTTCTTATTGTGCTAGAAAGTGTCCTTGTTACTTTTATCACTGAAAAATATTTTCAGGCCTTTTCCTTGCAGATACCACCAGGCACACTTATCTTCCTTAACGCTCCTAGAACCGGTAATGGCCCTCTCAGCAGGACATGTGCTTTGCCAGGAAGGGAAATCAGACAACTAGTGTGTCAGCATCAGAGCAGCACTTTCTTTCAGAAGCTTTCTTTTACCAGAAGGTGGAGTACCTACACAGACTGCTGCTCAGAACACAGCACTACCAAGGAAAGGTCTCTCATAATACACACTTAACAAGCTGGGTTCTAGGTATCCAGCACCCTCCCCAACAGCACAATTGCAATCCAGAAGTTGTCTAAGCACGCATAAACATGCTCTTCTCACTTATCTTTATTACCTTCAAGTCCAATTATTGCACTGGACTAACTACTACTTTTTGTTTTAACAGTATTCTAAGACAACAATAATCAAACTATTATACTGCTATCTTAATTTTGTTTCTGAGGTTCTCCCTTTTGTTATGTCGATGCATGCCTAGCAGAAATGTCACATGGCAGAAAAGTAGGAAGGAATGAATCCCTTCAAAGATAAGAATTCGCAGCCAGTTCCTAAAGAAAGCAATTGTGCCAATGAATTCACTAAGTGCCTTCAATCTGCCAGGCTGCAGGGCAGGAGGTTGGTTAATGCCTTCCCCTTGTTTAATCACAGCAATCTCTGCAGCCAGACCCCCTAGCAAAGGGAGGAGTAAAAAGCAACAAAAGGAACAGAAAGATGCTGTTTAACACTGCTGCTCAACCAGGAAATAGCTGTGGGTCATAACTAAGTTCAAGTGAAAACCACGTTTAATACAGAATGAAAACATTATCTTGAGCATCAGGAGTTGGGGATAAGGCCTCAAAACCACTTGCATGGGATGCCTGTGGGTTAAGCAAGCATCAGAGTAAACTGCAGCTGCTGTGACAAGCAGCAGGAGGAATGTGCTGCTCCTCAGTCATTGTTCTGAAGAAGACCAACCCTTGCTTTCATAGCCAAAGCCTTCAAAAAAAAACAAAAAAGACACCAAAAAACCAACAATCCAGTAACCCTGGTAAGCCAAGCACATGTGCAGCACTTGCACAAGCAGTTACCATTAATGGCAGCAGAGATGTGCTTCTGTTCAGAAAAATAAGAGCAAGGAAACACATGGACACAGCTGACCCTCACAGGGCAAGGGGCTGGGAGGAGGGAAAGAGATCACAGAAAGAATGCAATTCAGCCACGCAGCATTGTGAGGCACAGGGTGCCAGGAGTTTGCTTCAGACACATGCAGTAGTTGAGCAAAAAGAACACTTTCAACCATTCTGCTACCTGCAGTCCTGTACTGTGGATTGCAGCTTACAGCCCTGACAGAACTCACCCTTAAGTGAAGTTCAAAGCATCACGTGTGAAAAAGCATCACACAGGGATTCAGAGGACCCCCAAATTTAGCCCACAGTTCAAAACACCGTACGTACTGCAACCACCAAGTACTGAAAGCCCATCTGCTGCATTGATGTAACCTCTAGTTCCATTTAAACTCCAGCTTTAGGCAATGCTATAGAGAGACATGAATACTGAACTGATGATCCTGACAATCTAGAGCATTAAACATTTTATCTGGCTGGCTGCTCAGCCCCATTGTTTGAATAACCCCAAAAGGGCTGACCATGTCACAGCACAGTGATTCACTCAGCCTTTACCATAATCCACTGACTAAGATAAAATTTCTTCCTGTGAGCAGACAAACAAGCAGGGAAGCGTCTGCTATTTGTTGAATGCGTGATAAAAATAAAAAAAAAAAAATGGAGATTAACTGGATAATACAAACACTGCCTATTTACAGCCACACATCAGTTCTTTGCCAGAGGACACCTATTTGTTCAGGGAAAAGGGATTAAACTAAAGTCTGAGAGAGAAAGGATTACACACACCTGCACTGAAATGTTTTTCTGAAAACAGACTGGGGCTGAGAGGGGTTTTCCTCCTCTCCATTCTCTCTGATGTTGAACATACTAGAAATGAATCTACGTTTCTCGAAATGAACTTCGTGTTTCAAAAAATAAGAGTCACAGTTGATGCTGGTTAGGTATGCTGATCTGTCCTACACAGAGCACAGGAGCAGCATTGCACTCCATCCCACTCCAATCTCACTCCAGACACAGCAGAGCCTGTCAGGAACCAATTCCTGTAAGTTTGTAGCTGCTTCCTGTCGCTGGAGGGACAGCTAGAGCCTACCAAACCTGAGATCCACAGAGCAACCTTAGCTCAAAAACAAAAGTTTTCTCACGCCAAGGGCAATGACAGTGCATTGGCTCTTCCCCAGGCTCATGAAGGGTGGCTGTGCACACATCACAGGGCAGTCCAGCTTTGCAGAGACTCCCTCCCAGCTGCCATCTCCTCATACACGAGAGTTATGTCTTGGCTGTGAGTGTGGGCATGGCTCATGTGCATGCTCTGCACTGGGAGCTCCCATGTATGCAGAGAGAGTTGTGATGTGTTCCAACAGTCCTCAGAACACTCAAATGCTTTCTTTAATGGAAAAGACCAGTGCACCATTTAGACTTAGCTGAGCAGGAAGGTAAAGACATGACCACAATGCCTAGATGCAGTGTAGGAGCCAACACACAAATGCAGCGCTTGATGCTCCGCTTTGGCCTTCAGTGAGTATCCCTTCAGTGTCAATGAGAGACCTGAACAGAACTCATTGCATAGCACAGCCTGCATCCTGTAATTAAACATGCAGTTATCTGCTCAATACTTCAGTGTCATCTCATGGAAAAAAAAAATGCCTACTCCCATGGTCCTCTTACAAACAATTGTGTTACCAGACAGTCTTTGTTAATATGTCTAGCCAAGAAGCATTCTTTAATATCAAGCATGTAACAGCAGCTCACAGTAACTCATAAGTATCAACTACAATTATTAAAATGCTAGAAGATAAATCCCAATTAAGCAGGCTATGGTTCAGAGTATAGAAGAGGTTTAAAAATCTCATGTTCCTTAATTGGCCTTGGCAGCAGCTTCTATAGAACACAACAAGGAGCAATAAGAAACTGGAACAAGCCCAGAGGGGCAGCGTGTGCCAGGCTAGCCCAAGTTTAAATCAGCAGAAGTGAGGAAGGAGATCCTGGGTTTGGTTACTATTGAACTGTGCCGAAAAAATTGTTAAGTAAAGCAAAATGCAGCTCTGTCTTCAAGAATTCCCTAGCAGTTATATTCATGGCAGCTGTTCTGCTGTTTTTGCTGGTGATCCAGGGCAACACAACCATATCAACAAGACAGAACAGACTTTACTACAGTTGTACAAAACCTCTGAAAGCATATTACATATTCTACAAATAGTATGAAAATATCTTTGTCTGACCTGCATCATCTTCTGTCTCAGCAAACTCAACTCACAACAGGCGAGAGCTGTCTTCTTGATCCCACAGTTCACTGTTGTGCTGGATGTGGTTCCTGGCTATGCTAGGAGACCAGTAGTAACTCGCTACAGAATGTGCAATCATATCAGGCTCAGACAGCAGCACATTTGATTAAATACCAGATATCTGCTGAAAGTTTTCCAGACCTCATTATGGTTGACGTGAGCTGTCATGCTCAAATGCTATTTCTGCATTTCCCAAGATTTCCTTCAGTCTTCTTCAGACACTTTAATGACACAACCCCAGAGCTTTCATAAAGAGCCTTATCGCTTGTAGGAAGAGGTGCAGATGCCTTTTAATAAAAATCACTACATTTTTGTTGGCCATAATTAAATGCAGATAGAGGTTCCTTCTTGAAGAGATGGAAGGACTGATTAGTCTTTGGCATCCCCTCCTTGATTAATATTTCTGGGCTCTAGCCGACCAACCTGGCAAGCAAAAGCACTGCAACAACAAAAAAATAGTCTAAATTAATGGAAAAGGTACAAGCTTTGCAGTTTAGCACACAGGGAAGGATGGTCATTGGAATGAGCTTGTACAGCTCTGCACGGGAAGAAGGGCAGGAAGGCCAAAGAACAGTGAGCATCCCATCCTTCCATCTGGCAAAGCAGACCACTAAATCCAACACAGCTTCTCTCAGCAGCAACACATACACATGATGCTGCACAGAAGTTATGCAAGTTACAGACATGCTATTGCTTTGCTTATGTGTATCTGTGCTGTAACATTTATCTAGAAAGGCAACAATACAAAGAATGCCCTATTCAGTTCTCTTTCTGAGACTCTACTTTTTCCTTTAGCCTTACTTCTCTGTAATCAATCTTTGCCCATCTAGTGCAACTTTGCTCTGAGAATAGTAGTAAGCCACACATAAACCTACACTGTATTTAGAAGACACTTTAATTAAAATGAGATTTTCAAATCTCATTTATAGGGTTGTATACTAACCCTCACCCTGTTATGGTCCAGCAAGAGCATACAACATTCTTAGCACTTCCCCTTACTCTCTAATGAGTCTCTTGAGCCAGCCTCCACCAGGCTTTATAAGAGGCAAAGTAAGTGCTCAATTGTAACTACAGAAATTTGTAGAAAAACGACACAAGGTCGGTAAATTAACAAGTTAAGTAAAAAAAAAATTAAAGATTATCAGTGTAAAAGCCTCAACACTAACAACAGATACATCAAACTAATTCCTAGAAAGCTGTTCCATGACAAAGCTGCCATCAGAGACCAGTGATGATGTTTCAGCAACCAGTATGCCAGAAAATCTATGTTCTGAACCAAGGACTTCATTGATTTCAGTTGTCTTTAACTGAGAACCTTGTAATTCAAAATGAATGCTCTGCCACGGAAGAGATCCCTTGCTTCTGACACACACTTCGTCTATTGATTTGGCAGAGCCTACATTAAGCCAACCCTCACTGGCTTGTAATTAACTGCCTAAGTTGAACCCACAACAGGGACATCCCAGCAGTTTATAAAGTAGCAAGTATTTCTAAAATCTGACAAGGAAATGCTCAACTTTCTCTGTGCCCATCACAGCCACAGCAGCTTCCCAGCTCACCAGTCTCACAGCAGGCTCTTGGCAAGATGTTCTGCTGCAAGGCAGAGAAAACAGCTCATAAGCTGAAAATGATTTTATGATCCCCTGAACGGAGCTGATGCGCAAATGAATTACAAAGAGAACATTATTCTCCTTCTTTGCCCAACCAGTTTATCAAATTCTTCCCCTCTTCTCCCTGTTAAAAAAGGCTGCTAAAAGAACTCATCCTGACATTTTGCAAATCTCTATTCCTTGTTGCAAAGGTCATCTGTGTAAAAACCAAGCATCTTTAAATAAAATACCCTGCTTTGTACCTGTTCATCCACTAAAAGATGGGGACTCCTTTTGCTTTCACAGAGGAAGATGATGGAACACAACGGAACTAAAGAACTGTGTTGGTGCAGAAGAACTTCAAAAAACAACAATCTGACATGGATCTGATCTGTATGTTCTCCAAAGCTTCACTTACTATAGCATCACCTCTTTTAAATTTCCTTCATTTAAATCCACCTTCAAGATTTATGCTATCCTAAAAAATGCCCCTTTTTCAGTAGCTCTCCTATTCATGTCACCCAATCCCAAGGTGTTTCTAACAGAAAAAAAGGCCAATTCACTGAAGTCTCAGAATAACCAAAATCCGCAACGCTCCAGCATGTGTTCTCTCAAAACTAAGTTCAACCACACAAGCTCACTTTGCTACCATCCTCCAGCCTTCTCCCTGCACTTCAATAGCCCTTTTTGTCCCTAAAATTCTCATTTATTACACTCCAACTAGAACACAAACATTGTTGGAGGTAGTATACCATAATTTACAGTAATACATCTCTCTCTCTCCCCCTTTTTCCAAATACCTACTCTTCTGAATGGATGATCTGCCCATTTAAGGAAACTCTCGTGTCTTGACAACAAAACTCAGTCTTACTAACAGCTGCATATATGGACCACATCTGGGACATGCAAGACAGTTGACAACAGCAGTGTTGGCAATATTTCAGAAAGTAGAGCACAATACTGATAGGATGACGACAATGCAGATTTACAGTGTGTCATTTTGACCTGCTCTTGTCAATACAGAATTAAAAAAAAAACCACAACAGGCAAACATCTTTATCCTCACTATTGTCTTACAACAAAAACTACATTGGGATATTCATGTACGTATGACGTACATTTTAAAAGACATTACAACTCAGCTGTCCATATTATTAGACAGATGAATACTGATTAAGCCCCATCCCTATTGCATAAACAGGCATTTTTTAAAGGCTTTCATGAGCATATTCTGCATTTCTGTTTTGCAGAACAGAAGCAGGAGCAGAACACAAAACAAGTTGTGACTGGCTAAGGATCAGGACAAACAGTAAGAACAAAGGCAAGCACGTATCTGTTTCTTAGTCAATTGTAAGTCAGTTGTATGATTGGATGAACTCACACGATGAGAAGCATCTTCCAGGGCTTTTTACCTAGACTGTAAAATAAGGCATAAAGCACTGCACACAGTGCAATGTGGAGTGGTGTAAAACCAACAAGGGTCGCCATTCACCATGGCTTATTTGCTTCTATAACCTTTGTTCATGAGTAGACAACTTTTCAGGAAACAGACTGTATCAGCAGCACCCCATTCACAACACAGGAGTGGCTGAATTTAGGAAGATTCTTATTCTGAGCAGCAGCACTGGAAAATCAAATATAAGCAAGCAGATACTGTGATATGAGTTTTTAGAACTTAATGCATAAAGAATAAAGGCAATCCAAACTCAATAGTCCTTGCGAGCATTAGATTGTTCTAAGTATGCCCAAATTTTGAGTGCAAGAGGGTCTGGCAATTGGCTTACCAGAACAATGAGCTGCCAGGGCATACTCCTCTACTTAGGCACCATGCAAAAAGATGAACAGCAACTGTTTGTATTCTGTGCTCTGAAAACGTTAACGACGCAAAGTTCCCCAGAAGAGAACATGCCAGGACCTACAGCACCACATATCCAACACACAAACTGCTGGGTGATCTCTCAGTCTCACATGCATTTTGTAACTAGTTCATAAGCCTGAAAAGATCTGGTACTGTGAGATTCCCCAAAAGCTTATGAACACTCACAGGATTTCAGGTCATTGTGCTGAATCATCACAATTATACTCTGAAGCACTGAAATAATTAGACAGCACAGATCACTCACTGTCTGTGATAAGCTGTATATTCTGCACATGACATGCAGGACCCCTGTTCATCTGTGCCAGGGGATTTGCATATGCAGACATACATGCAGCCATGTTCATCCTGACCAAATGAACCAACCAAGGCCTCTAAAAGCTTATTATTTTCAACAGCAGAGCTTACACTAAATAATTCCCACTAGCAAAGAACCAAATCACTGGGCACTCTTTCCTCACAACTTACTACATTTGAGATTTTTAAAAGGAGTAGGATGAAGAGGGAGAAAGAAAGACAGCCTCAAGCATTATAAATACTTAAACTCAATGCCAAAGGCAGAAGTTAGAAATCAGAGCAAATCAGTTGTTAACTTGTCTTCTCTGCTGTGACTTGTAACAATCTATTACTTAATTGCCAATTAAGCCGTTTTTGAGTCAGAGCAGCATCTCTTTCAGCACAAAAACCTAAGTAACCACTGCTGACATACCTTTCCTGAGTCAACTAGTTGTGCAATTTCATCCAAGCTTGGTCCACTTGGCATAAAGAAGGCCCACCGATAATGGACTCCTTTCAAGAGATGCTGCAAGAAAGATCACAAATATACATTTTTAAATAATGAGAGGAAACTGAAATGGGAACTGAAAGAAAGGACAGAAGCATCAGAGAAACAATGTAATGGAAAAATATGGACATTATTTGCTAGTGTCTAAAAAAGAAAAGTTATCTAAGCACGTGCATTAAACGCACAGACAGAGATGCTGTATTACCACAATAGGATCAGGGTGAATTTTGTGTCCAGTTGCAAAAGTCAGCTACTTGAGAAAAACAACCACCTTGCCTCTGCAGCTGGAAATAGCATTATTTCTTATGTAAGAGAGAAATGGCACTATATGTTTATACACATTTACAAAAAGGGTGAAATAAATCTACCAATATGACATTTAGAACTTTCCACCTCAGTGTCAGTGATTAAATTTTCCACAATCACATCTGCCAAAGTCGTCACCATCTGATGACAGATGGCAGCTCGCACAAAAAGCATTCCAGGAAGATCACACAAACACAAGTCAAGAGCACTTTCCTTGAGAAAGCTGTTAGAGGCATGAGTCTTCATCTGCCAAAACCAGACAACTGCTAATGTGTGCCATACAATGCTCTTCACCATGAAAACATGCAAACTGAGAAATCATCATCATATTATGTGGCTTCTTTCCAGGCTTTTGTTTTTGAAATTTCCTTTGAAAACATTGTTACTGGACCTAGAATCTCACTCAGCCTCATGACAGAAGTACCATGGAAACAACATGAAAAGCAGTCACTTGGATAGCAAATAAACATGTTGAAAGAAGAACAAATTCTAAAAAGCCTCACTGGGAGAATGCTTTAAAGTAGAAAAATCAGTATCACCATCCAGGCACACGAACATGGAAGAGATGAAAGACTTTTTAGCCACTCTCAGTCACTTTCATTACTCCGTGGTGCTGGTATAGGATGAAGAGAATCAGTAAATGTTTTGAGAGAAACCCTGCCCAGCCTAAGGCAAGTAGTAAAACTACCCATACTTCAACAAGGCAGGGATTTCTTCTGCTCACTATAAAGTGCTAGCTGTCAGCAGGACTCACTAGGAGGCCACATGGAAAAGGCAACACACAATAAGACATCAAGACTACAAAGCACCCTAGACTACAATATATACACACATATATATGTATGTATATATATGAGGACAATGCTGGGTTTTTTTGAAGACAGAAGGAGACAGAATCAAAATGCATCTGAAGTATACTTAACAATGCATGAGGAAAATGAGAAAGATGTCTCCAGATGAGCTGCTTGACTAGTGCCTAAGCCACAAAGGAAGCCATGAGGACATAGCACAACCTTCAAGAATATGGGATTTTGTCACATACCTTCACAGTTTTGGAGCCTATCGTGACTCCTGTTTGCAACATGCCATCAGCAACTCCAAGTCTGTCCATGTTGATCAAGAAAGGCGTCACTAAAGTAACGTATGTTGCTCCTGACCATTTCTTCAGGAGATCTAGTGCCCACTTCTCAGTGGATCCACCGACATTATCGAGGATGAAATCAAATCTGGAGACATGCAAAGAACAGGCTCAAAGTCACGATACAGGGAAGATAATCATAAATTAAATAATGTATGAAACTGGTTGTAGATCACATTTCTACCTGTCACTGCAGTATATTAAAATAATCTGCCTGCAAGACAGCAGCAAGCAAACCCTATGAGTTCAACTAAATCCCAGCTTTATGTATAGTTAAAGTTACAGGTTATTGTCCATTCACTGCATAGCAGATAGAGGCTGTTTCAATAATTAAATGGCCCCTAACTCAAAAAGCAGACTCTCAGATGCACAGTAACATTCTCTATTTGCTTGAAGCCTTCCAGAGCATTCTCTCTTCATCCCTCTGACTGAAATTACTGAAACGTTCTTGAGGTCTGGTCCTAGCACTCAACAGAATGCTATGTATTTCTGAAGTCTGGTCTGGACTCCTGCCCTGACTAGGAACATCTTCTGTCCATGCTGTATTCACATGGAAGCCAGTTCCAGTGGCCAAAGTTCCATAAACAAATCATTGACATTTTATCTCTACTGACAGCATCTTCTCTCTGCATCTCCCTGCTTGAAGTAGAACTTCAAAGCAAGGAGTCTAAAATCATTTCTTCACATTATGGTTATATGCAACCACTGGCAACAAGCCACGCTTTTAGCATTCGTTCTTATTATCCCAGCACATGAATCTGTAAGGGCTGAACGTGGCAACTGGGAGCTACTGTACCTATTCTGTTAGATACACAGCTCATTCTCATTCTCTGCTGCAAATTTTCAGCAATCTCCAGATAGGAACAGATGCACTATAGATTATCTAAACAGATAATAGATTATATAAATGCATATACCTCATCTAACAAATCCACAAATAAAAGGAAAAATACGTAAATAAATGGAAAATTTTTTATCTCTAGAAAGAGTTTTCCTGACTGTCTTCCAAGGGTGTGATTTCATTTTATAGTTGAGTTAATCTAAAAGCTGTCAAAACAGGAATTAACACAGTGAAAATTAATGGTCCAGAAAAGAACAGCTCATCATGGAGTCTGAAGAGTCAGTACAATTGAAAAGAGGAGGGCTATAGGATCGTTCCTCTCAGTATACACAACTGATGGGCTTAGCTACATCACAAAACTGTACTCATACAAAGGTTCACAGCTCCTAAGAATGGCTGCTTGCTAGAACAGATGTTTAGCATTTAAAATCTTGAAGAGCAGAATTTAGCATATACAGCACTGCTTGCAAGCTGTCAATTTTTGTATATTCTGCTCAAACAGACAGCACCAACACCCTCACAACTGATCTCAGACCTATTAGCAATCACACCCCAGTAAAAGGGTACACACCTCTGTAGAGCAGTTAATAGTAAAATTATTTTATCAATTGAGTGGTTTCTATTTTTCCACCCAGATTAATTCAATCTAGCTAAAAACAGCAGTGTAATTACCATCTTCAAATAAAAGTCACAGAAGACCAAGTGTAAACAGAAGGAAAAGCTGCAAAAGTGAAAAAAAAAAAAAAAAAGTTTCAGAGAAACCCCTCAGGCTACTTAAAACATATCAGCTGTGACCACGTAAATGTGATTATTCAGCACAGGCAGCTGTACCCAGTGTTACAGGAATTCACTCCCAGCTATGTTGCACAGTGGCTACAGGACTGGAGGCAAGTCACTAAACTGCTTCCTGACATAATTCTTCCCTGTAGAAGATCGGTTTTTCTATTTAGGAACCTCACAGAGGATTCCTGAGACTTGTTTTGATTTATTCATGGCTTTTTAAGCACTCCCAGATCCTACAATGGAAGCTGACAAAGCTGATCAAATCATGGTCATTAGAAGCACGTGAAAGTGAGCTTGTCTCCATAAACCCAATTAACTGGCTTAATCTTACAATGAAATCTGTGCTTGCAATACTCGGCAAATTACACTCAAAAAAAGGACAGAGAAGAATTTGCTTTAGCAAGTAAGGCTTTAGAAGTGGGAAGAAAAAGGAAAAAGGAAAAGAGGGAGTCCTGACAGACTGCAGCCCGGAATCAAAAGGCAGAAGGACTGATGGCCAACTCCTTCATCTGAGTATTAAGCAACACAAACACATACGAGGGTAAGGCTTTAAGCTGTTGCTCCAAATTTCCAGATTTGTAATCAATCACATCATCTGCTCCAAGCTTTTTCATCAGTGCACTAGCATCGTGGGAACAAACTGCTGTCACATGAGCACCCCAGGCCTTCACTAGCTAGAAACAGAAAGAAAAAAAGAAAAAAAAAAAAAAAAAAAAAGGGGGCAAACTTTTAAATTTTTTGCAAAAAAAATAAAAAAAAAAAAAAAAAAAAAAAAAAAAAAAAAGGAGGCAAAGGTTTAAAATTTAGTGAGAAATACTTAAAAAGAAAAAAAAAATACCATTGTTATATTACACAAGGTAACGTATCACATATCCAACAATGGTTAGAACTTACTGATATTTAAGGCGGTGATAATGATAAGAGGACTGAGTTGGGGTGGCTGAGGAGGGATTTTTCATGCAATTTGCAAATACCAGCTCTCAGGATAAATAAGGCTTCAAATAAAATACTCAGTTCATCTTCTGAATCTGGTAATTCAGACTATGCATTTTTAAATCTAACAATCTGTAAAACTGCCAGCAGATCAACCACTGCAGGGATTTAATTTTATCTGCCTACCTGCTCATTAAGTATTCCATACTCTATCTCATTGTAAATAAAGTACTACTAATGAGAAAAAGTAATCTCTGGTTTATCTCAAGGAGCATGTCAGGTTAGCTCTTCTGCTTCAGAACTTAAAGCAAAGAAAAGCTTTTTTGCTAGTTATTCATCTCTTCTGTAAATCTCATTCAAAAGATTCACACTAATTTTTTTTTAATTGACTCCGGATTAATTAATAACTAATCATAGGATAAATTAGGTAAAAATCACAACTAGTCAATGGTTGGATAGCCTTTCCCACTGATCTAACTTATCCACCTGTTTTATCATGGATCAGGCAAATACTGTACCACTAAAACTCTCCTGAGAGCTTCTCAAAACCATTATGTTTATGGTGCTGTAACACAGAACATAATGATGCAATCTCTCAAGACATATTTTTTTATACTATCAAGAAAAAGCTATTTCTACACAAGGTGACACCAATTTGAATAAAAATCCCTGAATTAAATGAGAGCACACAAGGAGGATCTTCCACAGTTAAAGATATTCAGTAGAAGACTGGCTACCGAAAGACTGTCAACTCTCCTAAGGTTAGGGCAACTGGAAAGAAGGAATGCAAGAAGGCAACAAGGCAAAGACAATGATGGAATGTTAATGTAAGTCACTATGCTTTCCCTAGATTGCTCATGAAAGCCTCATGCCTCCAGTATCACTGTCCACCCACAACAGCTATAATTGCTACCATTTTACAGACAATCCCAACTGCAATCATCTACATACTCCATCATTTTCCTACTCATATGCCAAGTTCTTTTCGTATTTATAGAGCAGAGATGACTGAAAGAGAATGAAGACAAGTGACAAATTTCAAGTTTTGCAAATTAAGAGATTTCTTTAAATTTAGAGGTTTTGAATGCCCCCTCCTTGGAAGCACTCAAGGCCAGGCTGGATGGGGCTTTGAGCAACCTGGCCTACAGGGAGGTGTCCCTGCCTATAGCAGGGGGTAGAACTAGATGATCTTAAAGGTCCCTTCCAACCCAAACCATTCTATGATTCTATGATTCCTGCACTTAAACTGTGAAATGTGTTCTTTTAGTAACCACACTCCCTATCCCATTATTTTAAAGCCCCCTTCTTCCTACTAATGCAATGTAACAAACAGAATGGAGCCAGTCCCAAACTTCGGGAGCTCTGACAGCTCAATGGGTGGCTTCCTATTTCAGTCCTTCAACTCCCTTCCATTCTTTGTACTGAACAGTCTGAAGATGCATCATGGACATGCTGTGTTATATTACCTGTACAGCAAATGTGCCAACTCCTCCAGAAGCTCCTAATATTAAAACTCTGTAAGAGAAAATGAACATTTATTGAATAGTTCTTCAAACAAACAGTATAGCAACTATTTATTCTTATACATCTCCGACATCAAATCACTATAAGCAAAACACTTATTTGTCATTCAGTATTACTTTATGGTTAATTCTTCAGATACCTAATAATGTGATTTAACACAGCTCTCATCCTGCTTCCTGTGCCAAGAGCATTATCTATTGCAGCCATACTGACTTCCTCATATGTGCTTTTCACTAATTCCAGGCAGTGGAGCTGTCAACATTTATCATGAGAAAAAGATAATCCTGTCTCTGTCCACACTTTCCCAAATTTAATTGCTTAGTTTGGAACAAAGTCAGTAAGAATCTTTCTGTCTCCCAGACTCTGTTGTCACTTTCCCTAAAGCAAAAATTAGATTTTGCTAACATTTTACACCAATTGCTGCTATCTAGCAGAAGTAGTTCAGTGTCACGTTACTTAGAGAGACCAAGGATTTCAGAACATATGGAACATAATTTCCCAGTATCACTGAACATTTATCTAAAAGACAAACAACAGTGTTGCAGCCTCACTACACAAGTTCTATTAAACTATCTGAAGAAATGGCAGCAGAATTGTACTGGTTCAGTGCATCTTAGCAACACCCTGTAAAATGCCCACTTCTTGAAATTAGTAAACAAGTAAGAAAACAAAGATGCCTATCACCAAATTATTATGAGTTCATTTTAACTGAACACATCGTCCTAAATTTCATAAAATGAATGCAATCTCAAAGGTGTGAAAACCTTAAAGCTACAGCAGCCTAATCACTGTTCAAAAATTACACCTAAGTATTTTTATTAATTAGCTGAACTTCAAATAGGGAATCAGTAAGAAAGCCATGCAAGCGAAGCTACAAATGGTGTTTCAACTTTGGACTCATTTACTAATTCTAGAACAAAAGGTACATCCAAGATGAAGCCTTGGCATGTGCAGAATCATGTTTCTCAGAACTTCTGCTTGCCAGAAAAATTTCAGTATTTTCAAAAGCTGGTGATGTTCCTGTTCTATATCTTACCATGCTGGATGCTGAGGGAAATGGCTTTTACAATGCAAAATTGCTCTAGACAATCTAGAGTATCAGTTGACAAAAATTCTTTGAAGTAACCTAAGAGACCTGGCTTTGGTCACAGGATCCATTCTAAAATGGATACTCCTTTGAAACTCATCAGATTCTATTCCTTATTTCACTCATCTAAACTTGCAGAGTTCAGATGAAGAATTTGAAACCACAATGCCTGCTGCTTTGAAACCTGCCAAAATGTACTTATGCTCAGAACCATGCTTCTAACAACAGATGTCTGAAGCAACTTTTATATTCAGATCTGATTATCCTTGAAATGTCTCAGGGATACCATGCTCAAGACACTGGGTTAAGCTCGTCTTTATCGTTACAAGAGCTGCCGGTAACTGCTTTCAAGAGATGCCCCCCCCCCCCCCCAAAAAAAAAAAACAAAACAGAAAACACCCTGTCAAACTGTCTCTCCAATTTTACTCCTTGCCTAAAGGGCATTTCCTCCACTGCAGAATTTGAAGAAAGCTCTAACTTCAAAATGTACATTTTGCTTGAGGACTGATACAACATGATCAG
Source organism: Centrocercus urophasianus (assembly GCF_019232065.1). Lineage (NCBI taxonomy): Eukaryota > Metazoa > Chordata > Aves > Galliformes > Phasianidae > Centrocercus > Centrocercus urophasianus. The sequence continues at coordinate 36,542,271 of NW_024884142.1, forward strand.
CTGTGGGAAGCTGCTTGGCTAGGTCTTCAATAAACATGCTCACTATTCCCAAAGTAGAAGTAAGGTCCAGATTTATTTTGTTTGTTATGTTTCCTGGGCTATTTCCTACCAAAACTTTCAATTATTAGAACTTCGTACACACAGACCTTAAGAAAGCTCTTTCACAAAATCACACAATGGCCAGGGCTGGAAGGGACCTCAAGGATCATGAATCCCTAACCCCCCTGCTACAGGCAGGGCCACCAATCTCCCCATTTAATACTAGACCAGGCAGCCCAGGGCCCCATCCAACCTGGCCTTGAACACCTCTTTGCTTTACAAACTATGCCTATGCTCTAAAGGCATCTCAGCTTAACTGAGTAATGTGTCACCCTCCAGGCCAAGTGACACCACAAAGTAAGTCACACCACAGAGCAGGTCACCACCCTCACACACACTGCACAGCACTTGCCCTGGGCTGTGTGCATGCTGCCGTGGCCATCACACACCTGTATGCATGCTTTCAACACAGAAGCCCTTGTATAATCAGGAGGTATGTGTGCCACAGCTCAGCAGCTCAGTGTTTTGTACAGTGCTGGAGACAGGGCAAACTGCTTGGTGTAACTCAAGGGTGTGGGAAAGCGTTTGACAGTGTAAGAGCTGTTAAAAAATAAAACCAAATTTCATTTGATTATGCCAACAAAATGTCCCTAAACATTTATTCTTGCATCAAGAAGAGTGTACCCTATAAAGAATTATTGCAACCTATCCTCGCTTTGAAATTCTCATCAGACAAAATGATGAAATAACACACTCTCTGAAAAAAAATCCTGGGTCACTGTATCATTTCAATTTTCATTGCAAACATGTAAACCAGAAGTGTAATTTCAACAATCCCCTGTACCATAATCCTAGTGTAACTCTTCCCAGTAAACTCTAACACACAAAATGTTTACTCTGCATTTATATGAAGGCCCTTATTCCTTATCAACATAAAAGCTTTCAAGGTCTTCTCAAATGGCTATGTTTTAACACGCTTTTTGTGAATACAGCAAGGAAGGGTTAACAGCTTTTGTTGAACAACCATATTGTCTTTCTACTGAAGCAAGACCCTCACCCACAAGGAGTTCATTGGCTTATTATCCAGAGAGAACTTGAAAACCACGGACTCATTCTCGACATTCTGGACAATGAGCACATTCACTTTTACCTTGTACAAGAACACTGATGTAAATTACAATGATTTAGGATAAAAGCTGTGGCAAAACAACCAAAGCTGCAGTGAAACAGTAGTCACCACAAACAACACGTGCACACTTCAGGTAACTCGTAAAAATAAAGTTGGGGAAAGTGCAGCAGATTGTCCTGTCAGATCAGAGTACAGGGTACACACTGTGGGGCTGACAGCAAGTACTTGTGGTTAGTCCACCCTTCCACCTTAGAGAGGCAAAGAAAACAGAACACACCAGTAGAAACACTTGTTGTTTCCAAGATGTCTTAATCCTGCAATAAAGTACCAATGAAGGAGTTTTCCTCAAGGAATACAGGTACTCTTTCAAAATAAGACACACTTTCACACACCATCCTACATAGCTATTTACACACACCTACAGGAGACAAAAAGGCCAATGTAAAATTACTCATGCAGGCAGCTTCTTGCTAACACATTCAATTATTATGAGAAATTAAGAAACATGGGGTAAATTGTTGCCTCACAAGATTACTGCTTTGAATTTTTATTTTTTCAGTGACAGCAATTACATACTTGTTAGGAACCTTAAAGTAAATGTTATATGTGAAGACGTGGTGTAACTGCAGTTTGCATTTCACTTTTAACAATCTAAACTCTTACCTGAAGTTTGGCAAGATACTTTAAATGTGGTTAGCCTGTCAACAGATTTCTAGGTTAATTCTATTTACATATGAAAGTTAAGATAACAAACAATAATCTAAATACTTAAGAAAGAAAAAAAGAAGATGGTACATTCAGTATGTTGTCACTAGCTGGAAGTTAATTTCAAAGATGTCTCTGAAATCATTTCAGATTTTGCAATTTGTTTTCCCAGAACATTACATTCACAGCAAACAGCTAATTTGTATTTTTGTGATGAAATTTACCATGACGTATGAAAAACCGATCTCTCAATTACTTTCTAAAGAGGCGGGTGAAGAATTTCAGTAAATCTGATCCCCTTTGCTATGTGTTGCATTACAACAGTTCACAACCCAGGCAGGAAGAGGTCAGGTACCCAGATTCCTATTGTCCAATTATTCTTTTATGACAAATTTTTGAGACAGCATGGTAGTTTTAGTGATTATTTTGCTACCTATTTACACATCTCCATTATGAGGCAAAAAATCTGCTCCAGTCTTTCAAAGTATTTATCCTCTCCTGAGCTTCACCTGCCACTGTCAGACTAACAAGCTGACAAAGCCAATTGTTTTCTTTTTGGCTGCTAGTCTTGCCTATTTTCCCCTCCTCTTCTACCTTCCTGGCCTTATTAAATGAGTTCTGTCTTACTGGTCAAATGAGACCCAGACACTTTTTTTCCAAAAAGCTGGGAAACCAGCCTGCCCCAAATTGTTCCTGCATCCAGGAGTGAATCTCAGTGAAACACACCTCTGTGGCTGAGAAGACCTTTTGCGAGCTGACGAGGTTTTTAAGAGAGAGAATATTATATTTGGGCAGCTGCCTTGCAAGCAGAAAGGCAGTCCCAATAAATTCCTAAAGGTACCATCCTTAAATTATCTATACAGTCACACAGAATACATGTACATTAGACTGTTTCTATATAGTCGCTATTTAAAGGAAGAGAGGCAGTGCCAGCAAGCAGCCTTAAAACATCAGTTAGGCTGAATCTCACTCTGAAATAGCCTCTTCCTTAGCAGCTGCACAGAATGAACCTGGCTACTTCAGGCCAGCTGATCTTTGTGAATGCCATGGCATAACAGCCTTCAGCACTGCTAGATATGTCTTACAAGCTGCTGATCAGCATAAAAAAGGAACACTACATTTTAGCACCAGCACTAGATAAGTAACTAAGTTACTTACCTTTTCCCGCTGCAATTACTTTGGTTCAGTCCTCCAACTTTGTTAATTGCAGACCACGCTGTGAGACCTACATACGGTAAGGAGGCAGCTTCTAGGTGACTGAGACATTTTGGCTTAAAAGATACCTGAAACAAAATCAGTCATCTAAATCACACAGTGGATCCTATGTGATACTGAAATATTTAAATCAGCTTTACTGAATTGCAAATTGTCTATTGCACATTTTCAGTTATGTCTAGCAGGAGTGTAGATGAAGTCAAATATCAAGAAACGGACAGCTATTCAGGCATCAAAAAGGAAAACATCAGTATTTACAATTTTGTTTTTCATCTGTTATCCACATTTTTGCAGGTTTACCTCATTTGCACTAGCTACCACAAACTCTGACAGAGTGCCTTGTTTCCATGGAGGAATTGCTCCCCATACCTAAAAACAAACAGAAAACAACTACCAATTTCTCTGCACAAAATCACACCCATGTGGAAAAGTTACATTCAGTAAAGGAATCCTAGTTCAATTTGCCAAAAATTAAAAATCAAAAGAGAAATTAACATGCAGACACAAGTTAGGGAAAGGTGTTTGTCAGAGAAAAAATGTAGCGAAGACAGTGTTCTAAGAAGGTACTGCAAGACAGTCCAGATACAGAGTGCAACAACATAAGAATTTTCTTGCTAGGGAAAGGCAGCTGAATAGCTCATGGTTTAACCACATTTAACTATGGTTTAACATAGTTAACATGGTTTAACATAGTTCAACTATGTGTTTTTAGGGGGAAAAAAAAATCATATTAGAGGTATCACCTCATCTCCAGGTTTGAAATAAGACACACTTAGTCCGCATTCCATGATAACACCTGAGACATCTCGACCAAGTGTTAGTGGGAATTCAGTGTCCAAGCTCTTGATTTTCAGGGGATCCCGCTTCATATTTAACGCAGTTGAACCGTAACCACCTAGAAAATATGAAATTAGCCATTACGTACCTTGGTGGGATTTAATCCATTAACTGGACAATTCCATTTAGAAAGAATTGGCTGAATATAATGCCCCATTTTCAGCACGTTCTGCATTTCTGTTACAGTTTAAATATGCACAAAGCCTACAGTACTTGGAGATTTTACAAGTAATAAGGAAATCTTAATTACGGTTTTCTCACCCACCCCCAACAAAGAGCATGCAGGAGATGTAAGAATATAAATCACCATGGAACAATTTAACAGACTGCTGTTGTGATTTACTTAAACCACATAAAACGGCTCTTTATTATAAAAAGTTCATTAAGCAGCAACACTGACAGACATCCTGAGAGTTCTGCTGCACCTGCTCCATTTCCAGCATCACACCAGTAGGAATCCAAAGGAACAAGTGTGTGTGTGATTATGGGATATGGCACACCTAATCACAGCCCGCCATCTCACACCCCCGCCTCTCAGAAGCGCGGTTAGGGCCGCTCGTGCCCCGCCACTTACTTCTCATGCTAAGGTCTATGGGGTTCAAGCTGGCGGCGTGCACCTTAACAATGACCTCGTTGGGGTACTGAATGACGGGGAACACCATGTCCCGGGTGAAGCGCAGCACCTCGTTGCGGCCGTACCGGTCGATGACCCACGAGGGCATGGCGGACCGCGCCCGCGGAGAGACGCGGAGGCCGCGCACCGGCGGCCGCTGCCCGCCCCGCCGCGCCGCCCAGCGCAGCGCTCTCCGTGCCAGCATGGCCGGCAGCGGGCACCGCCGCCACCGCGTCCCGGTCTCTGACCCCGCCGGGAGTCTCTCAGATCCTCAGCGCCCCTTCGGTGCCCCGGCCCAATGGGCGGCCGCCGTCTTGGCCGTTCCGCCAATGGCGCCGCTCGGTGTTGCGGCAAGATGGCGGCGCCCAGGCGCTCGGCGCAGCGCCGGGACGGGCCGGGATAGGGGTCGTAGAGGTGTGAGGCCGCGGGGAGCGAGCCGCCATGCTGCGCGCTTCTCTGCGTCAGGTGAGCGGCCCCGGGCCGAGCAGTGCGGTGCGGGTGCTGCGCTCGGCCGGCGGGGTGGGCTCAAGGTGACCGCGGCTCGCCAGGGCCTGACTGCGTCCCCGCAGGGGCGCGTTTTATTGCCGAGATGTGCTGGGTTGGAGTCTGGTAGCAGCTTCGTGCCGCTGACCGCTGTGGCCTCTTTCAGATCTCAGCAGCGCTAAAGGAAGGACAGGTCACCCCCACAGAGCTCTGCCAGAGGTGCCTCGCTCTCATCAGAAGCACCCAGTTTCTCAACGCCTACATTACGGTAGCGGAAGAAACTGCATTAAAGCAGGCTGAGGAGTCGGAGAAAAGATACCGAAGAGGTACGGCAGCCTGTTTATAAGGGTGACGCTCCTGGTGAAAGAGTGCTTTTATTGTATGCAGTGTGTGTCAGGTGGGCGGACATGCTGGCTCCTGGGATGGAGTGGGTGCACACAGCACCCAGGGCTGAGATAAGCAGGATGTCATCTCATTGGAAGCAACAAGGACTCTGCTGGGGCAGCTGACTTGACTGAAAGCAGCTGCCTGCTGCCTTAGGAGCCACTGTGCCTTGCAGGGACTGCTCTGGGCATAGGGCTTATAGGAGTTCTAGGCAATGGGTCTTGAGAATGTAATAGACACCCATCAAATGCTAAATGGTTAGTTCTTGTACTTGCAAAAAGCACCCGAAGTGACACGTAAAGTAAATTGTAATTGACTGTACGTAGCACACTGATGCAGTCTGTGTGGTCTTTGCAATAATTCCTAATGCAGGTCAGCCACTGAGTGAGCTGGACGGAGTTCCCATTGCAGTGAAGGACAACTTTAATACAGCTGGCATTGAAACAACATGTGCATCAAACATGCTAAAAGGTACAGTATGAGAGATGCAGTAGAGCTTTCAAGGTGAAATTGGAGCTCTGTCTTTTCTCCTCAGAGGCTTAGTGGAGTGAAGTCTTCCAGAGATCCAAACATTTTCAAAAATGAGCTGAGCTGATTTGAGGAAACGTGTTTATCTGATTTCCTCTGTCAAGATCATCTAGTATTACAGGTGTATCTTTTTCTTATGCAAGTGCATTTTCTCCTTTATTCATGTATCTACGCTGCCATTAACAATGCAATGGTTATTCTGGCCTATCTAAATGGAGTCATTCTGTAGTTCACATGTTACACTTAGATTTACAGAGGAGAGCAGTCAGTAGTGTTTGCTGTTGTGTCCAGCAAAATGCAAACAGTCCTTTTGTGTTCTGTTTATAACCGTTGCATTATGTAGTGCTTTCATATTGCTGTAGGAAGAGTAGATATTAACAATTCTCTGCATTCCTGCTTTACAGAACAGGTTTGTATGACTTTTTAATTCTTTAAAATTTCCCAAGCTTATTGTTTCTATTAACACTCCAGGAAAATTTTCAAGACACTCTAATGTTTCCATAGTGAAAGTGAAAGTAGTAAACATTTCTTATTTTCTTCTTCATTCTGCATAAAGTGAAACTTTGAAGTCTTGAGGAAGATAAACTTCTGCTGATTTACCTGAGGTAATCCTATTACCTTAACAGAAGAAACAAAATACGGTATTGCAATTTAAAGAATGTGTTCCATTACCTGAGCTGTTTTTCCTTAAGCACGTTCTCAGACCCACCGTGCTTTATTGCAGATTAATGGTAGAGAGTTTTAGGAGTGATGTTGTCCTTGTTCCAGCTGAGAATGAGGCTGGAGAAATCACTGTCATTATTCACAGAGGAAGTTAGTTACAACCCAGGATCTTGTGGAAGTGGCACAGAACTCACTGTTTGTATGAGGTCAAAGTGGCTGAAGGTGCACACAGTTGGTCACAGGAGAGCCAGTTTGTATTTCAGCTTGTGATTAACAATATGCTCCCCCATCTCATCGTAAGGGGAATAATTTGAGATAGCTTAGCACTCGTCTGCAAATTGCCCAAATGCCATAATTTGCTACTGCTGTGGTAACTTGTTTGTCTGAAGGCTTAGTTCTGGAAATGTATAATCCAGAATTACTGTATTGTAAATTGTGGAGGGAAAAAAAAAAGCATTACAGACAAAACAGTATTTAGTTTGCTTTTGCTAAATCTTGAGAATTACCCATATTGTCTGTTGAAGCAAAATTTGGGCACTGTGCAGTGGTAACTTTTATGCACAAATAGTGACAAATTTTAAGTGTTCAGAAGAGTAGCTACTTTTAGAAATCAACCATATCTCATCAACCACTCCCTTAACTGTTTTGATTGCTTTCAGGTTATATTTCTCCTTACAATGCTACAGTGGTTCAGAAGTTACTGGATCAGGGAGCTGTGCTTTTAGGAAAAACAAACCTAGATGAATTTGCAATGGGGTGAGTGATGTTTATTATTTTTAACATGTGATTCTACATTAAACAGATTACACACCATCTGTTCTATGCATAATCCTTAAACTCTTCTTTCTGTCATGTTAGAAAAAAACAAACGCTAATCTGCAAAGAGAATTTAGAGTTGCCTGAATTTCTCAAATATTGCATGAACATTTTTACTGTTGTGTAAGTTATCTACATGTCAGTTTTTTTATGAACATAGAGTTCAACTATGGCTGTGTTTCAGGGGGAAGAGTAGCATAGCCTTTGCAGAAAGCAGAAGGCAAACAGACTTGCATATCCAGTAGCAAATAGATCTGGTTACCACACCGGCTATTTGCTGACTTTTTTTTTCTCCTTTCTTACTGGTGGTTTCTGCCCTTAACTAATTATTGTTATGGCCTTGAGACAGTTACCATCTGTCCCAACCACTGGATTAACATGTATGAGTACTCTGATTTGTTGTGAATGGGCTAATTTAGAGCAGCACTTTGAATTGCCTGTGCAACTGTTGCCTAATATTGGTGAATTCTGCTAGGAAAAAGAAATTGGAAAATACTGTCACAAATTTGTTCTCTGACAAATCAGTGAAGGCAGCAGCATGCAGTAGTGTGGGGCAGCCCTGAGCAGAGACAGGAGCCTCTGTCACCAGATCTGTTGGATACTGAAAGATATGGTTTAGTGGTAATGGTTGATGGTTGGACTAGATGATCTTAAAGGTCTTTTCCAACCTTAACGATTCTGTCAATGTCCAGCACTTCAGCTACCAATGAGAAAAATTAAGTGTTGTGTTTTGGCTTTGTTTTTATTTTTCCTAAGCCAAAGGTGTAGGTTTGGTTGGGTTAAAATACTTCGATTGGATCATTTTGGATAAAGTCATTTCCATGTCAGAGACATGCCTCAGGGGGAAAGCAGGGAAAAAGCAGAGGAGAAGAAAAAGCAACCAAACCCTTTCATTAGGGAGGGCTAGAAGTAATCTAAGCTCACTAACGCACAGGATTCTAAGGGTTATCTCACCCTCAGCCTCTCTTTTCTGTACTGTGTATTTGCATGGTCTCATGCCATCACCAACATGGCTGCACCATCAGCTTGATGAGGAAGATGATCCAGCTGAAAAGCAGTGTCTCAATTAGGTTCATTTTCAACTGTGTAAACTGCCAGCTCAGCTGATCTGGCTAATAACACCAACATTATGGAGTTGGGGAACCTGAGGTGGCAGTTGCAAGGAAGGTGGAAAGATCCTCCCTGCTTCTGGTGGCAGCCTGCATCTAGATTATCACAGGCTGAAACCAGATTCCAACAAGCCAGTCTAACATTCTGAAACAGCAGACTGTGACCTCAGGGGAGAGCTATAGAGTAAGTAATCGTGGGTTATTTACAGAGGAGCACCTGTTGCTGGTATTGCGGGGCTTTTCCCCCCTTCTCCAGAGCAGTGTCCCACAAGGCAGTGCTCATCTTTTTCCAAATGCAGGCTTGGGAAGCCAGAGTACTTTTGTTTTATAGCAGATAGATAGTTTTACCTTTAGGTACATTAAGTTTGTTTTATATTTTTCTGTTAGCATCCTTTCCAGTGGCTTTAGAATCACAGAATGACTCATGTTGGAAGGAATGTTAAAGCCCACCTACCTCCCACCCCTTACAGAATCACAGAATTGTAGGGGTTGGGAGGGACCTCCAGAGATCATCGAGTCCAACCCCCCTGCACAGAGCAGGTTCCCTACAGCAGGTCACACAGGTAGGCATCCAGGCAGGTCTTGAACATCTCCAGAGAAGGAGATTCCACAACCTCCCTGGGCAGCCACCCTTGCCACCTACTAACAGAAGCTGAGGTTCTGTGGCAGAGGATGGTCCCTTTGAATATTTCGACTTGTGCACGTTATCTGTCTGCACTAAACTGTACATATGCCAGTCTTTTTGTGTTGAAATTGAATTTATTAGAGTAAGGGATGAGGAACGAGATAAAGAAAAACTTGGAAAGCAATGTGTTGTCTGTCACTTCTGTCCCTATTTCTTCTGTCTTAGATCTGGGAGTACAGATGGGGCATTTGGACCAGTCAGAAATCCCTGGAGTTATTCAAGACAGTACAAGGAAAAATCTGTACCCAGATCTGATTCTGAGCCTGAAAACTCTAACTGGGTAATAACAGGAGGGAGCTCTGGAGGCAGTGCAGCTGCTGTATCAGCTTTCACATGTTTTGCGTAAGAAGCTTTTTGGAATTGTTTTTAATGAAATGTCTTGAAATACATTGTAAGGTTTTCACTCAGTAATTTTCTAATAATGCAGTTTATGGATTAAATTGTGGAAAAGATGTTGATCTTGTCTGAGATGGGAGCATTATTTGCACTGGCTTGTGAGAATTTATTTCAGCATCTTCAGTTTTTCATGGCATAGCATGAAGCCAGCATGATTTCCTGTAGGCAGAGTAAGGCTTATTCATTTAGAATGTTATTCAGTGTACTGATGTGAGCGCTTTGCACTGCATGAGGCAAAGTGATAATGGCAGTAAAGGAATGACAGTATTATTGTTATTCCCACATACTCTTAAAAATAACAGAGACATATCCTCTACCTCTTTAAGTATGTTAAACATGTACACACTGAAAACTTAATTCAGCAAATGATGAGGTGTCTGTTGACATGTAACAGTTTAGAAATCCTTCCTCCTGGCCTCTGTTTTTATAGCTGGGTATGTGATAATATGGATACGTGAGATTTGACATCTAAAAGCTTTCAAATACCCAGTTTGAAAACAGGAAGCCAGTTTATAAAAATACTTGGAATTTTATCTGTTTTTAAAAAGTTAAAGAGTTTTAGTTTATTAAAAATTTTTTTTACAACAATTATCTGCATGGAATAGCAACACACTATTTAACAAATTGATTGTTTATACTCTCTTCCTCATCCATCTGTTAAAGGAAATCTGTTCCTTTTTACACTGAAATCTTTATACTGAAATTTACACTTTATGCAGTTTCGAGAGTTACATTTGAGAATGCTTGCTCAGTTGTGTTCTTAACTGGAAGATGTTTTAAATAATCTTTAGTTATTATGTCTTTGTTTACCCATGTATTATATTTGTCTACATGGTAAAATATTTTTGCTCCCAGAGATTACTACTTTTAAAAACCCCATCGTTTTAGGAATAAAACTTAAGGTTTTATTTTTTATTCTGATTAAAGTACTTCCATTTTTTAAGTGGATTTTGAGTTTAAAGTCACTAAAACCAAGAGAACCTCAATTTCAACGTGACTTTGCTATTTCATTGAAATTTTTACAGTGAAAATTTCAGTTTGGAACAAGATTTCACTTGTGAAAGAGCAGTAAAGGAATTCAACTTAAAGAGAAGAAAAAGAATTGCGTTGAAACTACTCTAAATTGGGTGTTCTACTATACTTTTTTGGCTTGGAAACAGGAAGAACCTCTTAGCTAGACTTTGAAAAGCCTGCCTTGTTATTGAGGGCAAAAAGCATACTGTGTTACCACTGCTTTGTATGCTGGATTGTGATACTTCATGTCATCATTCATTAATGAATAAATGGTCACGAATATCTGAAAATCATAAACTAAAACACAAGACATCTTTCACAGACCACAGAATTGGAACGGACCAACAGAGAAGTAGGAACTAGGTCTTTAGAGCCCTATTCTGAATGCCTGATTTCTATTTATCTACCTCTGATTTGTAGAGAGAACCAATCTCTCCCAGTGGCTAATTCAGAGGTCCTAAGAAAAATGCTGAGAACAGCTGAAAAATAGCAGATGTAGGGAGTGGGCTAATGTTTAGAGTGCGTGGTTATGACTTTTAGTTGGGAAGAACTCAGACATTTTTAAATCCATGCATCTTAAAGCCATAAGTATTGTTTGGAGATGTTCTGAATCATTTTACTAACGGTAACCCTTTTGAAACCGTAGAGCTTTAGGGTCAGACACAGGAGGATCTACCAGAAATCCTGCTGCTCACTGTGGTGTAGTAGGTTTAAAGCCAACATATGGACTGATCTCTCGCCATGGTCTCATTCCTCTAGTGAACTCCATGGATGTGCCAGGAATCCTAACCAGATGTGTGGATGATGCAGCTGTTGTGCTAGGTATTTCTACTACATATATCTTTGTATGCTCTATGTCTTTGTTCAAAAAACAGGCTGAATTCCATCTACCCAGTGTGCATTTTCCTGCTCTTCAATGTGTCATGTCATGTTTCAGGTTCACTTGCTGGACATGATCCTAAAGACTCTACCACAATTCAGGACATCTTTCAGCCATTTGCACTGCCAAGTTTGACTGATGTCAGCAAGCTCTCCATAGGAATTCCTAAGGTAACGTTTAAATCCCATCAACAGTTGAGAACAAGAATGGCAAATGTAACTCCTTCCAAAAGAAAGTATTTGTGTATTGCCTGTCACCACCCAATTTCTCATAATTTGAAAAGTGAAAACAGTATGAGCAGCTCCCAGAAAAGAGCAGTATGTGCTCTATTGCCCACATAGGTGATTCAGAGCGAGCATCCGCTAACACTTTGTCTTAAATGCTTCGTCATCACTGTGGGAAACGCTGCCAGGAAGTTCCAGGGAAAATGAGGGGCTTCAGATCTTGCTTCTCTATGGCTTTTTCATCAGATACCTCCACAACTTCATACTAGTTATTTTTAGTGACTTTTTACAGTGAGGTTAGTTGTACTAGTACTACTTGTACAGTTTTTTGAAATCCTTGTTTAAATGGCACTGTGATACAGCATAATTTTAAAGGCAATTGAATGGCACAAGGAGCTGTGACTCACAGAGCTCAAACAGGGATGGAAAGAAAACTTCACGATAGCCGCTAATGTTTTCATCGAGTAATTTGGTTTGTAATGCACGTAATTCAGTCGTTCTTGTAAGTATGCTTGTAATTTAAGCATGACATTTGGAGCTGCAGCCTATTTTTTAATTACCTTTTATGGTTTTGTAAAGGTTCTGTCTTCAAAAAAACAATGTGTGTCACATTTGTTGGTTTGATTCCCAGTACTTGAACCTGTGACAGAACAGGTAAACCAGAAGATTCAATTTTGTAAGAAGAGATGCCCACTGACAGTTAATTATTCAGAATCTGTGAAATGCAAAAAAAAAAAAGAAAAATACGTCTAGAAAATTAATTTTCTGCATACTGTTTAGATTTTGATAAATCTAAAATAGTAGTATTGATAAATTATTCATATCCCTTGGACAATTGTTTTCTGCTGCTACAGATTAACCCAAACAGGTTAATGCATATATTATGATAATATGTGTGAGTCGTTGCTGTTCAGAGATCACATGGTATTTTGACCCAGTTATTTTGAGCTTGAACTGAAGCAAATATCTTAAAACAAGAATGTTGCTTGTCTAAGTCAGTCCTATCCCAACCTTGTGATTGTAGTTCTCTGGTGGGTTGCTTGTTTGGCTGAGGTGTGCTAGTAGGTGCTGATGTGCTGTGAGCATAGCTTATTCCCTGCTGAAAATACCCCTAGTATTAGGGCTTACATCTGCACAGCTTCTACCCATGAACTGTAGAACCATGCGGTGTGGTCTCTATGTCTAGATGAACAAGTGGACACTTCTCCAGAAGAAAACTGCTGAAATTCCATTATGGATTGTGTTATGGGTTACAATTTGCTAAGGTGATCATAATATTCTTTATTAGTTTATTTAGAGTTTATTTAGTATTGCTTGCTTTTATAATATTTAGTAGATGTGATAGGCTGCAGTAAGTATTTAAAAGCACACAGTGTTAATAGTTTCAAAGTATTTTTAGCAAATAGTATTTATATGTTGGTGGCCAGTAAAAGTAAACATCATTTATTCTTGTTTTTCTCTAAGGAGTACCAGGTACCAGGGCTTTCTAGTGAAATTCTGGCTGTTTGGTCAAAGGCTGCTGACCTCTTTAAGAATGCAGGTGCTAAAGTAGTTGAAGTGAGTTTACCACACACCCGTTACTCAATTGTCTGCTATCATGTGCTCTGCACTGCAGAAGTGGCATCAAATATGGCCAGGTTTGACGGACTGGAATATGGTAAGGCCTTTTAAATTATTATTTTTTGTTGTTCTCAGGCAACAGAAACCTTGCTAAGTGGCATTAAGAAATATCAGTTTTGATAGTATGTGTTTCATAGTTGACTGTTTGATGTTCTTTTGGATTGGAATAGAATAAAAACCTTGTGCACATAAGAGCTGAATAAATAAATATTTTATTGTGTTTCACTCATGCACATGTGAGTGTCTGGGCTTAAAATCTTCTCTGTAATGGAACATGGAAGGAATATGGTTTGTGGATTTTTCCAGAATAGCAGAACATCAGTCTGCTGCAAACTGCAGCCTATTGTACTATGATGTGTACCATTATGTTATTGAATCTTAAGAATCACAAAAACTATTTCTAAATTGCCTTTTCTTTCCAGGACATCGTTCTGACGTGAACAAGTCCACAGAAAGCATGTATGCTGCAACACGACGAGAAGGATTTAATGATGTTGTAAGAGGAAGAATTCTATCAGGAAACTACTTCTTGTTGAAACAGTAAGTGGAACACATCTTCAAACTCAACTTTATTAAGTTCATAATTTGTTAAGCAAATAGAAAAGAATTGTTCCTCAAGACATGAAAAAGAATTGTCCTCAAGCTAGTAGCTACTTCTATTGTTATTACTGCTTTAGCTATGTAGTAACCAGTGAACTGTTAGCAGTGAATGAAAATGTTTTTCCTTACCCAGGGAGCCTTCTGAATTAAGTAAAACATCCTTGTGATTATTTTTTTTTCCCCATCAGAGCATTGTTGTCACCTAATAGTTAAAATAAGGAAAAATATATCCTGTAGGAAGACACTGAAATCACAGTAAAGCCATCTCTCTTGTAACATTGTAAGTTCTGTAGGTATTAGTCTCATTAAAGCTGCACAGAAAAACTGCTGGTGCATTCTGCTGAGGTCTTCTAGAGCAAGACAGATGATACACAGTTCAATTAACTATAGATCTCTGCCTTAGTATGCAGTGGAGAGAAGGCAGAGGTGCCTGAACTAATGAATTTAACTTTTTCATCTCCATTTTTTGCTCCTTATTTACTATCCTAGTATGATAGAGTAAGCAGGAGTCATACTTAACTTGTTTAGATACTAACAGAGAAACTGGTCCTGTAATTTGTCTCAAAACAAGCGCATGACAAAGCTCCTTCTCTCAGCAACAGCATTCATCACAAGTGACTTCTAGTTACTCTCATAGACAGGAATGTTGTCAGTAGATAAGAAGCAGCTTTTATGGAATGCCGATAGTCCTGCCAAGTATGCTCGTTCTGGTCACAACTGTCCAGGTCAGCTTTCCAAAGACTGCTTTAAATTTCATGCAGCTCACTTTTTTGTGAAGGAGCATAAGATTGTGTTCCATTAGGACTGAACAAGAGAGTCCTGTCTCTGGCAACAGTAAGTTACTTTTGAAGAACAAAATCCAGGGTTCTGCAAGCGTTCTTGAGACAAAGTACAAACATCTCTGTTTCCTGCAAACAGTGCATTTCACAGAATATTTTGTTCTTGCTTTTTATAAAATAACTATGTGATCATTCATGCATTGATGGTTATTTATAGTCATTGCATCAGAATTAACAGAGTGGGTTTGATTTATCAGTATTTTAATTTTTTTTAAAGAGTAACTGTTGGTGATTGCTTTTGAAACTAAACTCTGAAGTTATGAATTCTGTTACATGTTTGCCAGTTCTACTTGTGAAATTAAAAAGAGCAATAAATATAAAGCTAACTGATTTGTTTCTGCTTCAGGATAGCATAAAGACAGTTTAGAAAGCCATAAACCCAACACTAATATAGGGAAAAAAAAATAGAGGAAAGAGCATAGTTTAGTAAGAAGCGTACTAGAAACACATTCTTGCTTTTAAGTCCATTTGGATGTCTGCAGAGATTACAGGAGTTTTTCACATTCATTAAGTGTCTAGCTGGATTGAATCCTAGAGCTTAACGCCTATTTTGCAAACCTGCTTTGCTTCTGTAGTATTTCTAGACTTTACTGTGCCTTTCTGCAGTGAAATCCAATATACGGTTTAGTTCCAGAAAGGCCATATAGCATTATTCTGATCCTCAGCTATTTTAAACTGGGTTTTGTTTTTCCTTCACCTTTCTTCAACAGAATTTTCTTGTGTCTTCTTTCTCTGACGTCTTCGTGGCTATGAGAGCGTAAGCACTGTGTTTGGTGACTAAGCTTGTGGTATATGAGAAACTCAAATACATGTTAGCCTCTTAATCAGGAGGAATATAGAGTTTATCTTTTCTATGGTAACTAAGCAATTGCTGTGTGTTCAGAATCGTAGCATTCCACCCTCACACCCGTATTTCTTTCTAGGAATTATGAGGATTACTTTGTCAAGGCACAGAAAGTCAGACGTCTCATTGCCAATGACTTTGTGAAGGTTTTTGGAAGTGGTATTGATATTTTACTCACTCCTACCACTCTGAGCGATGCACTCCCGTATATGGAATTCATCAAAGAAGACAACAGAACCCGCAGCACGGAAGATGACATCCTAACACAGGCTGCAAACATGGCTGGTGAGCAGGGGCAGGAGTTCAACTGTGTTTTCTCCTGCCTGTAACATCCATTCCCTTCAACCTTTTAACCTCTTACACAGAATTGAGATACCTCCCCCCTCTTGTTAACTTACAATAGAAAGTTAACAACTCTATACATAAGTACAGTGAGCGTTTGTAAAATGCTTCATAATGTAGGGGTAGATTTTAAAATGCTACTGAACTGCTCTGATTCTCTCAGAATTGTTACAAAAATGACTCTAACTGGATTTGTTTAATAGCAAGCCTTTGTGTGAATAACTTCTTTTGTTTCAGGACTGCCAGCCGTAAATGTTCCTACAGCTCTTTCAGGAAGAGGCTTGCCAATTGGGCTTCAGTTCATTGGGCGTTCATTCCAAGAGAAGCAGCTGCTCACAGTAGCCAAATGGTTTGAAAAACAAGTACAATTCCCAGTGATTCAGCTAGAAGAAGTGAAGAAACATGACAACGGTGTCCTTCAGCATCAGAAATCTGCTTCTTTTTCATAGTATCAGATTTGCTGGTCAGCAAAAGCAGGAAGGCTGTTGGGGATAGTTTAAAAATGTACTTATGCAAGAAAAAAAAACCACCAACAGTTTAAGACAATGATATGCTGTTATGCAGGATGGAATAATAATTTTCCATTATTAATTAAGGCAAAGCAAATCATTAAGTAAACATGTATATCTTACTAAGAGCCACTTCTTACTGATATTAAAAACACCAGATTGAAGTTATTTATCTTACATCTGTGAAGCTGCTTTTTTCCATCCCCAGAGGGCATGTAAGGTATCTGGCTCATTAAAGAACTAACCTGAATTTTCATGTGAAAATTGCATGGTTGCCAGGGAGCTTGATTTCTCTCTGGAACATAGACTTTGGTAATGGAAACAACCAGACAAGCTGTAATGGAACAAAGTTATTGAGAGTCCATTTGCCAACCAGTAAATACAAATGAAATCAAGAAAACAGCATAGACATAGTTGATTTTAAAAGCAAACAAACAACAACTCCCTCCATCCTCACTCTAACAAACTCTCAGCAGGAGATGAAGTACCTTCTATGTATACAAATCTTGCAGATTCTGGTTACATCCATCATCAGAAGGATGAATTCCAGACTTCTTCAGGGAAAAGATGCTGATTAATCCTTTTCTGCCTTAATTGTAATTCTCTATAATCAGTGGTTAATTTTTTAGCATTCGTTTTATTTTCTATAGTGTAACTCTCCATACAAGTAATGCCATCTATTCCTTCATGGAAGCTCATTCAGAACAAAAATAGTTTGAAATAAGTTTCCCAGCTATAATGTTAGTACACCAGGAGACAAATTAAACAACTGAGAAGCAGTTGCTATTGCTGTAGTTTCTGTTTTTCTAAAGCTGGAAAAAGTATGGAGTTTTAAGTTTGTAGATTTGATTTTACATCGTTTGTTTTCAGTCACAGTTTACAGCTTGCACACATAAGGAGTGTAGGGTGAGGGAAAACTATTGTGATACTGTAACATGTGGAATCTTCCTGAATGTTTAATGTCTTAGACCATGCTGTCACCTGTAAAAAAAAAAAAAAAAAAAATTACCATTCCTAAAAATCACAAATGAAGAATTTCCCACAGCCCGATGCCAGCTATGCCAATACCTTTCCCACACAATTAAGTCCCACACAATTAATTTTATTTTGTTTTTGTAAGGATTATAAAAGAAGGTATGCCTTGTTTTAGTCTGATGCTATGCTATGATGTATGTATAAAACAGTCTTCAGGGTGCTTGGTTTTACTGTTAGTGAATGGTGATAAATAGTGGCCCCAAAAGACTACTTTACTTTAACTACTGTCTTGTTTAATAATTTACTTATGCTCTAATCATACTGTCACCATGTGTGCCTTGTGCTCTAGCTGCCTACAAGCCAGAGCTGTCAGTATGATTATTCACTATCTACCTTGAAATCCCTACTTTTTTGATTTGCAGTCAGGTCCTGCTTAGCAGTTCTTAAAGTAAGGATCAAGGTGTTTTGATGAGAGATAAAATCCTGACTGGGGAGAGCATTCCTTGAGCATAAAGAGCTTTAGAGTATTATGGAAGAGAACAAGCAAGTAGAAAATTGCTCTCTACATCAGAAGTTAGTTCTGGACTGACTGCTGGCCCAGAGGAAAGCGTCTACTTATGCTAGACAAGTTGTCTCGTCAGACTTCCTCTGCTGTTAAAACAAATATGATGGAAAACCTGGATAAAGGCACATTTGCCAAGCAGGGGTAGGTGAAGGGAAACTGGTCTCATTCCTGCTCTACTTCTTTGTAAAGCAGAGCACTGAATCCAGTTTCCAGTATCCTTCAAATGAGCATTCAGATGATAGAGGCAAATGGTTGTTCTGACACAAATTCTTCAGAATTTCTTCTGTTAATAGATTTCAAGGTGTAGAATAACTATGCAATGAAATATGCAGTAAAATACACACTAGACAGACATCTATCCTACAGCCCTGAATAGCATGGCATTTATAACTTTGTTAGTGATTGAGACCCACCTTTGTATTAGACAGTAACAAGACTTGGAAACAAAACATCAGGTTAGATTGATAAGTTTCTGGGTCAGTAGGTTGAAAGCAGCCCTGACAAATCTTCTGTCCTCCTCCTACTCCCCTGCTGTTTTGTGGTTTTGGGGACCACGTGTACCAGATGCCTTTCCTGCACTTTCCTAATACTGGAATCTCACCAAGCCTGAGGTTAGAGCTTAAGAATCAGTGTGGCTGAGCAACTTCAGGATGTAAGCAAGAGTGTCTAAGGGAATTGTAATATCATCATGCTAGAAAATTCTCTCTTACAGTTGATTCTGAACCCTTCAGGAGATCCTGAAGTAGTGTGACAGCCCGGCCTAACTCAGATGGCAGAAGGATTGTGAGTGATATCTCCAACCAGATCTTTGTGCAGCTGCTCCTAGTGCCAAGTCATGGCTCCAGAATTTTAAACAGCAAAAGTTTCTATGATGGATTATTAAGAGCTCAAAAACCTTTCTCAGAGAAGCAGAGCAATTTCAGAACACAAGACAGTAAGTCTAGGGGGAAAAAAGACCAAAAAAAAAAAAGTTCATATGAACATTTTGTACAGTTGCCTTGAAAAACAATTTACAGAAATAATACAGTTGAAACTTTTATGGTATTGTAACACAGCCACAGCAGGTGGCTAGGTGTAACCCTATCACACAGGCAGCCCTGATTTGTAGCTAGAGGATAATTCCAGTGCTTCCAGAAGGAAACAATAGCTGGAACATTAACAAACAAGCAATCTGCTCAAATGGTTGAGGGTGTGAAATCTTTCTCCAGGCACTGGGAAATGGTAAGGGTATTATGTAAAGGAGAAGTTAATTTGAACAGAAAAGTAAGACCTTTTGCTATAAGGTGTTTTTAAATACAACTTTATTCTGGGTTGCAGTTCATATACTTTCTGTGCACGTGTTCTCCTCATCTTCCTTAATGGGCTCACACTGAGAGCAAATTCAAAGCAAACTTCTGAGTGCAGCTACTTCACAATTACCACATTTCTCAGTTTCTAGGTCACTTAATAGTTACTGTGACCTCACATTACATAGTGTTTGTTAGCCATTTTTTCACTTCTTTTAAGATGTAGCTAGGACTTAGTCTATCTGGAAGGCAATAAGAAATGGGCTGGCAGCACTGCTGCCTGGGGCATCCCAGGGTTTTCCTTCAGTGCCCTGAGTATATTTCCTGTGTGAGCTGTAATGTTGCGTTACCACTGGACACAGGCAACTGAAGAGAATAAAGGAGTGTGTCTGAAAATCTGAGACTAGTAAGGTTAAAAGGAAGTTTGACTGCCATATAAACCAGTGACCAGAACACTACCAGAGAATCATAGGATGGCTTATGTTGGAGAGTACTTTAATGATCATCTAGTTCCAACCCTCCCTGCCCCAGGCAGGGTTGCCAACCACTAGATCAGCCTGCCCAGTACTCCAAGTAGTTAGGAAAAAAAAAGCAAAAAGGAGCAACCTACATTTGTTTGTTTTTTTTTTTTTTTTCATTATGTCTGGTGTAGGGAACCTGCTTTGGCAGGGGGGTTGAACTCAATGATCTCTGGAGGTCATTGAGGTCCCTTCCAACCCCTACAATTCTGTGATTCTGTCTCTCAACTGAAGAGAAAGGTATGTGATTACACCAATGTAGAAAGAGGCATGAAAAGAAAAACATTACTATCTCAGTTTACCACTCCTTTGACTGATTAATTTTTAGATGCAATAAAGGAATTCCAAGCTAACTTTTTTTGTAAACAAGACTCTTTTTCCCCACCTAGCATGGGCATCCTCCCATGGTTGCTGTTGAACAGTAGTAAAAGGATTCTTCAGCTCAGCAGCGTAGGGCACCTGGAGAAAGAAATGGGAAGCCAAGGGGCTGCCACACACAACTGGGGACAGGGAAGCAAAACTATGGTGAAGGAGGTTCCCCAATTTCATGTTCCTAAGCTGAAATCTTTCAAGGTGGATGCATTTTTGAGTTATACCTCTCTGGACTAGAGTCTGTGTGATTTAGTCCAAGATCAGACTTGCATTTGCAAGTATTTAGTTCAAAAAGGAGTTCCACTATCTGAGACTGGTACACAATATCTACCTAACCAAAAATCATTATTAACAACAGAAAGCTTTGGAACACACAGCAGGGACCTTGTGAGGCAGATCTCTCTTTACGGGTAAGAATTTCATGCAGTCATCTCTATAAATGTATTAAAATCTGTCTCACCTATAGAGAACTCTGGATTCTTTCTCCAATTCAGAATGTTTTGTTAAAAACTGATTGCAGCTGAGCCACACACCTATTTGCTCAAGGCAATATTGTTCTGCTTAAATATGCCTTCTCACTCCTTGTGTTTAATTCACTATTGTGTTTGTAAATCACAGTTGCATTCTTCCTTAGCCTTTATTCTACTAGGACAAACAAGGCAAACTCTTCCAGTTTACTCCTCTATATTTTACTACTCACTGCTAATCCCCACAGCCGCTCACTGCACCTGCCCCAGCTGAATTCATGTTTCTGGCATGGGTGACCAGCATTGTAAAGACAATTCCAGGTGCAGTTTTACAAACATAACTGCTTTAATATTTCCCCATCTCCCTTGAAGAATTCATCTGCACAACATTCTGGAACTGCACTTACCTTTTACTCAGACACTTCATACCAGACCAGCAGCCCAAAGCTAATTTATGATTAACCAATACTCTAAGGTTTTCTCTGTCTCCATAGCTTTAAAGGGATAAGAATTTCTGGTATGAGCTGAAAGCTCATTATTAAACCTCTAGGTTCATGACTCCGCATTCATTTTCCTTAATGCTGTTCATATTACCAGCATTTTCCTGTTTTTCTGGAAAGTCCAACCCTCCACCATTTTGACAGTAACGCCCAGCTTCATGTCATCAAAAACAAGGAACACATCCTCCAAATAACGTACTCATTACCATAAATTTAATCTCATTGCAATAAGCCATTGTTGCATAAAGACTTAGGGGACAACATGCTTCAGGTTTTCCTTTGTGGTCTCTGTAATTGTTACCTATCAATTGGGCTAATGTGCTGCCTACTGACAACAGCTAGCTACAGCCTGAGGAGCTTCAACTACTGTTAATAAAATCCAAGGTTTTGGTTCCCACTCTGTTTCATACTGCCTTATTTTGAAGGCTACAAGCAAATACAGCCTCCTGTGACAAACACAGTTGAAGAATATCGAGAACCCGTCCCTTGAAAGAGCATCTGTTGTCCATCTATCCAAAGCTCACCCCAGCAATAACAAAACACCCAGGATAAGCAGCTCTTTTGAACAAGAGCTGCCTTTTTTGCTTTGTATCCACAGCACTGGAAATGTAAGAGCTTGAATGATCTGCTCACAGTTGCAGACAATGGAAAAATGCTGAAACATGAAAACAAAGCCTTCAATAGATAGAATGAAGTCACTAAGATGAACTGCTAACAGCAAGCTCAGCTGAGCCTGCACTGAGCTAGCATCCCAGCTGAAAATAATGTAGGTACTAAGGTTTTTTATTATTATTATTGTTTTTGAAGTGAGACCCTTTGACAAGTTGTAACAGGAAATTTATGGAACAATTGCTCTGCTCTGGGTGATATCTACGCTTTAAAAGCAACCCTATGACTACCACTCTTCCACTTCAATACCAAATGCCTTCTATAAATAAGACATACTAATGAATTTGGCCAATCAACATGGAATTAATTGACAGAATGGAGATGATGGAGAAAAAGTGAGAAGAAAACTGGTTCTACTTGCTGTCAATAGACTGGATGTGTTGTTATCAAAATTAAACATCTGACAGTCAGTAACCATAGTAATGTACATGCTTCCTAACACAGGCATCTAAAATCCTGCCACTCTTTCTAAACCATCACCAGAGGCTTTCATGACCACACTCACTAAGTGGATACTACATTCCCATGCCCTCCAGTCTTAATAGAGTAAGTGTGCTAACGAATTAACATCACTTTAAGCCATTTTAGAATGTACTTACTTCATTATTTAAGATTTAAAAATGTAACTAACCTCAAACTCCATTTATCACTGTCAGAAACTGCTGTCATTGCCTTAAGTAACAGCACAGTGGATGGATAGAGAATAGGAAAACCAAGCAGCACTTGATTACTTTGTTGATCTATTTCTTTCAAGTCTCTTTCTAGGACCTGCTGCAAGCTGTAACCTTTACCTGTTATTACCATTAAGGAACATTAGTGTTACTAGTATTACTCTGTGATGAATAGTTTTCTTACTATTCTGCTGAAGCAGGCCAGCTGGCCATGCTTACTTTAACATGCTATACTGATTTTGTATCTCTCCTATCTCCTGAAATAGTATCACATGACATCCAAGAAAAACATCCCTCTACAAGTCCAAATATAATATGGGAACTTTTTTTTTTTTTATTAGACACCTTCCATAACAAGATCACAAAGGCCTCAGGTTAGATTGGCAGAAAGCTGTATTCGATTGTCTGTTGACACATTATTTTTCAAGTGCTATCCCTCCAGTCCACATATCACGCCTTCCACTATTTTTCCAGGAACAAAGATCCAATAGGCTTATGGTAGGCTGTTCCCACTTTAACACATTAGCTTCCTTCCTTGCAGCTTCCTCAGTGACCATACTGATGCTCATGAAAGCCTCTCAGCCATTTACAGTTCACTAGAAACTGCACATCTTCATAAAAATCATAGAATTGCTCAGGTTGGAAGAGACCCTGAAGATCATCAAGTTCAACCTCAACCTAATCACACTACCCTAACTCCAACAACCCTCTGCTAAACCATGTCTCTGAGCACCACAACACAATGTGTTTTTAAACACATCCAGGAACGGTGACTCAGCCACCTCTCTGGGGAGCCTATTCCAGTGCTTAACAACCCTTTCTGTAAAGAAGATATTCCTGATGTCCAAACTAAACCTCCCCTGGCTCAACTTGAGGCCATTTCCCCTCATCATCTCACCTGTCACGAGTGAGAAGAGGCCAACCCTGCTTTTGCTGTAAGCACCTTTCAAGTAACTGAAGCCTCCTCTTCCTCAGACTAAACAGCCCCAGTTTCTTCAGTTACTCCTCATAAGGCATCTGCTATTAAGCACTTTCTCAAATTACTATGGGAAGGGAAGATATTATACACTGATATAACATCCTTGCTTTGAATTTGACAATTTCTTAAGTCCCTTCTCTGCTCTTACTGACAAAGCTCCCATTTTGCACATGGCACCAGTAGGCAAACAGTAGCTCAAGCTGAGAACGTTTATTTTTGTTCTTAAAAAAAAAACTTGGAGCTCGATCTCAAGTGTTTATTACCTTGTCTTACAGAAAGACCTGTATCAACTTTTTCAGTTACAAGTGGCTGTTTCACTGTTTTCAATATCAGTTTTCCCATTCTTCTATTTATTGTACTTTCAAAAAGAGGAGAAGCATTGTTTTAACAGCTGCTCCTCAGTCAAGATGCTGTTTGTTGAAAGCAGTGTACCTCACCATTTCTCCACACCCCCCCAATTACAGCTTTATTACCTGTAGAATAGCCTTAGACACTTCCCAATTATCATTTACATTTTTCTTCTCTTGCAGCTGACTTAGCCCAGAATCATTTTTCTCTTTATATCAGATAAAGTTACTGATTTGCATTATATTTGCCTTCAACAAATGTAACAATGCTACAAACATTTTTCCTGGTTATATCAGTATTTTTTACCCTGATACTTTTCCTCTGCTAAATCAAAAGTCTTCCTTAGAGCTTCTCTGGTCTACAGGGCAATATTTTTAAGCAAGAAAATTAAGAGCATTATTTAATAATACTGAAGATACTTCAGTCCTAGTCACTGCTGTCAGCATATGTCACTCAAGGTCTCCCGTGAAGATGCAGGTTTCTTTTTCTTCCTGAGCTACATTAGGAATAGTTGCTCAAGGAGCCAGTCATCTGTTCCTCCATAAGTACTGCTGCTGTCTCACAGACAGCAATCAACACTGCATTTGGTGCTTTTCATGATGAGAAATTAATCCAGGAGATAAATTTATTTTTGTCATTTATTACTGGGAAATAAATCATCCTTTTTTGTTGTTCTTGCTGTTGTTGCTATTTCAGTGTGCCCACCAGACCTTTCCCAAGAGGTCATAAATAACCAGTGATTTAAAGATTTCAGTCACAAGAAGTCTCCCATCAAGTTTCAGCAATGCCATCACTACTGAATTTATGGTCATAAATGAGCAATTTCACTTTGCCTGTTTATTATCTAGGACCCTCACGTTGGTTTAAACAGCTAAATAATTCCTTCTTCTGCCCTTGTGAACAAGGTTGACTTTACTCACTGGAACGTGGTTAAAAGACCAGGGGATGCTCATTCTCTCCTTCCCCCTGCCCCTTTCTACAAAGCTGCAGAGCTCCCATGCTTGCATCTTCCCTTTTCCAAGAAGGGAAGAAGCAGCAGTTTCTCCCAAGCTGCTTAGTGACTGCCCACTCATCCAGAAACCTCCTTCCTCTCAAACAAATCCAGGAGACTACTGCAATACTGCATTTGTTTGGGGGTCATGCAGGCACTCTGCTAGAAAACTTTCTTCTTTAGAAGCATTTCATAGGTGCTCTCCCTGCCCAGGCTTCCTGAGTAACAAGCGGCTCCTGTTGTTACTCTGGTTAATAGTTGACAATGTGATGCTTTGTCTCTCCCTCTCCCCTTAAAAAAATAAATAAATAAAAATTAAATCATTCTCTGTACCTATCCATATCCTAGCTGTTGCTCTCAACTTTCATTGTTCTGTAGGAAAAGTAATGTTAAACACACTGGAATCCAGTTAAAGGTTAACATTGGTATGCTCCGCATAAATTCAGGCATTAATGAGCACAGTTCTGCCCTTTGATTTTTAGCATTCTACAAAATTGCACCAGGGTGGTTACACCACACAAACAGAGCTCATACTTCTTGGAATTCATGCCTGGTCTTGTCTGAGAGGTACTGGACATTGAAATAGAACAGCTTTTGCAGTCTTCTGTCAATGCCTTCTAAAATGGTTCTTTCACAGGATATGCTTTAAACCAGAACCAATTATTCTTTCAGACTGTAATGTAAATCATACTGTAATTAGTACTTAACAGCAATAATGAAAGAAAGTGAGAAAAATGGTGAAAGAAAAGGAGAGAAGAAGCAATTTATTCAAAGTAATTGCGCTTCTACCTATTCATTTTAGGTGTTTGCCACTTTCAGATCTTGTCACCCTGCCAATACAGTAGCAGTGTTCTACTTCTAGCCCTTTATATGTCTTCATAGAATAAAAATCTCAGCTGCAGTATTCCCCTAATCCCAGAAGAGAAATGATTCCATCCTAATTCAAATCTTCTATTTAATGTCTCAGCATTTTGAGCTGGGAGATCTTACATCATCTGAGATCAGATACACAACTTTTCTGTGGGGTATTCTGGAGGAACTTCTCTCTGTATAGCCTTTAAAAGCTGGGACTTTTTTCCCCTCCCACATCTGAAGTATTTTCTTACTTAGGAAATGTTTGTTGCATTCTCTGTAACCACTCCTTTGCTTGCTTAGTCCACTACAAACTCAAATTTAACAGCCTCCTTATTACTTCAAATGCCTCAAGAAACTGGATTCAATTCAAGGCCAATCCTGCCACTAGGATATTGCAGGTCTCAAGGATTTCCTTGCAATTCTGCCTAAAGAAAGAAAAATAATAAACAAAAACTAGAAAATAGCCAGCAAGAATAAAGGTACTGGCTGCACTAAACAAGAACGTCTGCATGATATTCAGGACTTTTTATTTACACTCTTTCATCAGCAGTCCACAGAGCTCAAGATCCTCAATTCTTCTGAAACTCAAGGGCCTACTTTTGCTTTTGTACCTATGTTTCCAGATCTATGGGTATGGAAACATGAAACAAGTGCAAATCACTACAACGTTAATTCCTAAAGTTGGCAGCTAGACTAAAATCAATGGTGCTCAGAACACATGCACTGTCTCATGCACTCCAATGGACTCCAGGCAACCATTTGAATGAGTTTTTCAGCTATTTTATCACTGATTATGCTGCTAAAACCATGGACATAATGTATCCTCTCCATGTGCCAATTGCATTCCAGGCAATGGTCAAAACCTTCCAAGGGTCATCCTTCACAGTTCCTATGGCATATGAATGAACAAGCGCTGTGATTATTTTAGATAGCGCAAAACCTAGACACAACAAAAAAGACACAAGAAGTATCTGGAAAGCCATCAGTAGCAAGTGTACAAATACTTTTTTTTTTTTTTTTTTTTTTTTTTTTCTTCTCCCAACTATGCAGAAATTCAACAGTTTTCAGCAAAGCTGCATGGAGTTCCCAGCCCACCCCAACCTGGTGTAAAATGGCAGCCAGGAGCCTTTGAAAGACCATTCAGATCCCACTTGCCACCAAGCACCCAAGTGTACTTGCAACGAGTAACTCGGTCTGTCAGCAAAAATAAATGAATAAAATAAAGTGGGGACACCGTTTCAAACTCAAAGAGGATAGATTTACGTTGGGTATAAGGAAAAAGACTTTTCCAGTGAGGGTGGTGAGGCACTGGAACAGGTTACCAAGAGATGTGGTTGATGCCCTGTCCTTGGAGGCATTCAAGATAAGGCCGGATCAGGCCATGGACAACTTCATCTAGCTGTGTATGGCCCTGTTCACTGCAAGGGAGTTGGACTAGATGATCTTTAAAGGTCCCTTTCAACACTAAGGATTCTACGATAAGAACCATAACTTTTCTTTGCTAACTCTGCTTTTTTTCATTTTATTTTATTTTATACCCACATTGACCTTGTACCATTTTATCTACCATGGCAGTCATGGCAACATAAGCTGTACTCTGTAGCCATGCCATAAGGAGCCGGTAAAACTAGAGCTGGCTCCTGCACTTCAGAGCTACATTTTAATCAAAATTTACTCCCTGCTTTTTCTTTGGGCAGCCCACAGACAGCATCATTTATTTCATAAAGCTTTTCATGATTTTGAGAAGAGCTACTAATACGCAGGTCCCTCCTGAAACTGTTGGATGCCAGCACACCAGTCCATGTGTCCTTGTGCCCAGACAGCTCTCACTGCTTTCTCCCACACATGACAACAGGTTGTGCAAGCTTCATGCCCTTCCAGATCAAATAACCTGACCTAAGGTGTCTCACATGATGGGACAAGGGAAAGTAAAAAAAGTCAGAATTGCTGTAGTTTCACCTTTCAGAAGTGAAGCACCTCAACCAACAACATTTTTTACTTTTCTAGAGCCTGGGGACCCACTTTTTTTTTTTTTTTTTTTTTTTCCTCCTTTCAATCATCCTTCTGAAAAAAAATGCAGAACTCTTTTTCCCAGGAACAAACCAAGAACAGGACTGACACTACAACGGAATTATAAGCATTGAGAGCATGTGTATAATATGGCTGAAGGCACAAACGGAGAAGATCTCTCTGCAAATGCCATGCAGTTAATCTTCTGGTTATCTCCAGACTGAAGTACCACAGCACAGTGTCAAGCAGAATATTTCCATCACACCAGCAAATACAGAAGGGCATCCTGAAATGTCCACATCATGCTGCAAGCTAAGCAGAACTGAGCTGCTGGCTTTGTGAACACGTATTTGGTGTGATGTAATGATCATTATTGTTTTGTAGTGTGACGTCAAGAATTTGAGCAAGAGGAGCTTTATCTTCTCTGCTGCAAACTTAAAAGCCAACAAAACATAGTTCACTCTCTCCAAATAGCATTGCTAACAGCTACAATTGTTCACATGTTGTTTTTATCCAGGGCGGCAGGCAGAGTGCCTTGCTTTTGTCACCCTGCTGTATTGCTGACATTCTTGATACCTGAACAGATGTGACATGTTGACAGTTTGAAAACAGCAATTGGCTGTTTTACAGCTCCAAAGCACCTGTAGTCTTCTCTCTGAAAGGACATCTTTTGAAAGTTCAGGATGGCAAGAAAAAAAACTCGTCCAGTAATTGTTTTCCAAGCAAATACCCTGCATATCTTGGTACCACTGGAGGATAAAAGATGCAATGGGACCAGCTACTTTTGGAAACACCACATTCATAGAAATGAGAAAGCAGTAATTAAATACATTCATTTGGAGTTACTGACCATTAACACAGTCTTAAAAATCTGAATTCCACTTTATGTGTTAGACAGCATACTTCAGACCTTAGTTTTAAGGCCTGGATTTTGAAAGCTTTTATATTTATTTTAGACAAAAAGATGCAGCGTTGAGCTCCAGCGCTGTAACGTAAGACTTTCCTCTCACCCTAAGAGTTGCCCAGATTTGGGTTTCCTGGCAAAACACAGCACAATCATGACAGATCTTCCTGTAAGCACTGAAGCAGCTTCCAGCCTTCACAAACTCATTAACAGTGTCATCAAGCAACTGTGTCAAACTTATCTTAATTTCACGTGAATTAGCACGCCACTGATAGCTATTGGCTGCCACAGCCAGTTCAGTACTCACCATTTTCTTCTTGTTTCCAGTCCCCTACCAACCCATTGCCACCCAATAGGCAAAAAGAGGTTGCTTTTGTGGCAGTGGCTTGTGCTGCTGCCTTGGCTCTTCACTGCTGCTCCTGTCATTTCTGATGATGGCAAAAAACACCAACACTGAACCCACCTTAGGTCAGAGCTCCTCTACAAGCCTGTACTGAGGACTGCTTCTGAAGAAGCATCTCACAGCAGCCTGGCAGTAGCTCAGGTCAAGCCCTGCCAATACACCTTATTGTGCCAGCACAGCTGTGTTTACACTGGGGATTTCACCAAAGGAGCATGGATGTTAAAACAAACCATGCTGTAAGTGGCATTATGAGAGCAGCAAGATCTGATCCATAGATCTGATGCATAGAGCAGGCCTTCATTTAACTGGTCTGCTTAAAGAGCAGCATAGCTCCTGGCCTGCTCAGCATGCCACTGCCAGCACCCTGTGGCACCAACCTCATTCTCACTACAGGATGCCACCAGTGGGGGTCCCTCAGGCCCAGGGAGCACCAGGACCTCCAGAGCAGCTCCAAACTCCCAAAGGCAGCCCATCTGCCCCACAAGCTGCAGCACTACTGATGTCACCTTACCTTTTGCTTCTCTTTCCAGATCATTAACTGTTAAAGAGGGAGAACCTCACCTCCCTCAGAATGTCAGAAGGGGTTTGCTATAATACATCATCAATCCTCTGCTAAAGAGAGCATAGTAGGATACAGCTCTGCCAAAACACGAGCAAGCAGAGTGAGGGCACATATACAGCAAAAAGCTCTGCTCAGGCCTCCGTGGCTTCCTTCTGCTTGCAGGTACTCATGCATATCAGGCCACCATAGCCAGTCCTTACAGGGCCATGTGTTAAAGGGTGCCTAGACAGGAGAGGGGCTGCAAACAGAGGAGCCTGTGGCTGTGTTGAAGCCATGCCCTTGGTGACTGACTCAGACTCAGCATTTTCAGTGGATGGCTGTGAATCCTTGAGATAGTTGTGCTGCTTTGCCTGAAACCTGACTTTCTGAAGCCCTCATGAGAACGTGAGAGTTGTACAGCTGTCTCCATACCACCCTGCTGCTTTGAGGGCAAAACAGTTCTCAGCTTAATGTCTCAAGTGGGAATTTCCAGCTGTAAGCTAGCTGGCTGTACTTCTAGTACAAGCAGGCTGACTTGCAGTCACACGATTTGCTTTTGACATTGAACTATTTGTTCTTTTCGTGCCCTGGACACTTCTACTGTGCCTAAGCATCACTCAAAATACAAGGGCTTGAAAACATGACCTCCAAAAAGCTGCAGAGCTGTTTGGACTGTACTTTTCAATAATCAGATCATTTTCAACACTACTGGTCTTTGTTTCTGAGGGCTTGTGTACTGAAAACACACCATGCTGCTGTATTCTGGTCACACAGCTTGTTTAGTATTGTGAGCATGGCTTGGTACCACACCCAGCTTCCCACCTCCTGCACCAGCAATCTCGGATGCAATCGTATTGATCTATAGAGATGAAACCAGGGAACACCCAGTTATCAGTCTTAGCAATGATGACCTGCGAGAGCGGTGGATGAAGACTATAGAAAATCCTAGGCAAAGTACCCTTCACTTTAAGAATGTCAGCAGAACCGGGTACACCTGCAGGAGGTGGTAGAGGAGAGGACAAGAGAAGCTGGGCTTTACCATCAGCTTTCCAGTACTTAAAAGGGAACTTCATAAATATGAGGGAAATGGACTTTTTACACTATCTGATGGTGACAGGACAAGAGAAGCAGGCTCTGTGCACAGCAGTGTTACATCTGCAGTTGCAAGAAATTACCTAGTCATTTCAAATAACATTTTTGAGTCTTCCTTTTGCATTGAGCAAGAGTCAGATGTTGGCTCCTGAAATGACTGAGGTACAGTTCTTCAGTCCCACTTCTGGCATCGTTCCAGACTTACATAAAGATGACTTATAGCATCAAGACTTGCAAAAAGCACCAGGGAAAAAACGCTGATCAGGAAATTTTGTGTAATTCCTTGGCAAAGTTCTTGGCAAAAGTCAAGAAAAGAGGAGGATAGTTTAATTTTTATGGATTTATGGTTGCCTATAGGAAGGGGAAAGGCTTGATGTGGCTGTGGTTCAAATAACTAATTTTCATTGAATTGTTCCTACATCCTATATTTAATCTGATTGATCCCTACTGTGTATTTTGAGTCCTTCAGAGTCTGTCCTCCCTGATAGAGTGCCAGATTCCAGTATGGATGCTCAGGAGGGAGAGAAAACACAATATAAATCCAAACAGAATTGGATTTCTGCTTCAGTAGAGTCTCTCATTAAGACTGCATTGGCAGCAGTTGCCAAGGTCCTTGCAGTACCCACACCACAGCCTGCAGCCAGTCTGAAAGCAAAAGAATCTTCTCCCTTGATGTATTTAAGCACTCTTTTGCAATCATCAAGAATCCTACAGCTGTGCCATTGTATAAAGTGTCTTTTTGTTATCTGTTTCAACTGAAAAAAGAAATATGTATTGGTTGACTACCAAATCTCCAAACATTTGTAATATACTTACTAACTTATATTAATACACATTTGCACTCATTAGAAAGTTACAGCCTACATTCAGATAGAAATTAAGCAAGGAGCTACAACATAACTTTGAACTCCTCACTCATAAAGCAATTGATAAACTTATTCTGGTGTTTTCTAAGAGACTGTCCTTTTTCTGTCTTTGTAAGATTGCTAGCACTATGGCTAAGTAACTTACAGTGTAATGCAGCAAAGACAAGCTTTACTAGTTAAATAGCACATACATAGCAACGAGATGGCACCATGAATGAAAACAAAGTCTGAGGAATGTGAACATATCACTGTTTAGACAAGCACAAACCAATCTCAAAAGATTCAAAAAGTGAGTGAATTACTTGATTGCTAAAGAAGACTATCAGGTGTGACCTGAGAAAGCTACAGGTCAATCAGCATGATTTCAACACAAAAAAACCAGCATGCATATGTAGGTCACTCCAAATGTAATGCTTCCTATTTATTTCCACAGGAACTACAGCAAAGAACAAAATAATGCTATTTGACAGAGGAAATTCTCAGCTATAGAAACACTGTTTTTCAACATAGTCATTGCCATCAGCTATGCATCTTTGTGCCAGCAATGAACAAGAGACTGCATGTTGCTCTAATAAAAATCTACAAGACTCTCTGAAATGTGCCTTTTCTTTCATGTTGTTACCACTGGTGAAACACACCATCATATAACTGTACTCACATCCACTGTTTCATTCCTATCAACATTCAGCAAGCATCAACGTACATTAGTAAGTGCCATTTCTTTCACAATGTGGAATACTGAAACCCAAAAACAAAAAAAACATAGAACCACGACATGGGGGAATTGACACACCTTTTCTTCATCTGCACTTCCATATCAGACGCTATTTTGTCAGACTGCTCCTTTGCACACAGTGACAAAATATGACAGCACATTGGTAGGAAAGTTCAGCCTTTACTGTTACACCATCAACATCTGCTTCTGACACTGTGGGACAACATAAAATAGGAGGCATAACTTTTGGAGCAGCCCTAATATTTAGTCATCTGTTCTGCTCTGGAGATGGAAGTCTAGAGACTCTGACAGACTTTTCACATGATCTGTGCCACAGAATCACAGAATTGTAGGGGTTGGAAGGGACCTCCAGAGATCATCGAGTCCAACCCCCTGCCAAAGCAGGTTCCCTACAGCAGGTCGCACAGGTAGGCATCCAGGCAGGTCTTGAACATCTCCAGACAAGGAGACTCCACCACCTCCCTGGGCAGCCTGTTCCAGTGCTCCGTCACCTCACTGTAAAGAAGTTCTTGCGCACATTTGTGTGGAACTTCCTGTGCTGCAGTTTCTGGCCGTTTCCCCTTGTCCTGTCTCCACTCACCACTGAAAAGAGTCCGGCCTCGCCATTCTGCCCCCCACACCTTAGATATTTATAGACCTGGATCAGGTCCCCTCTCAGTCTTCTTTTCTCAAGGCTGAACAGACCCAGTTCACTCAGCCTTTCCTCATAGGAGAGATGCTCCAGGCCCTTCACCATCTTCGTGGCCCTCCGCTGGACTCTTTCCAAGAGATCCCTGTCTTTTTTGTACTAGGGAGCCCAGAACTGGACGCAGTACTCCAGATGAGGCCTTACCAGGGCAGAGTAATACTTCATTAGTTTTACTTTGGGAAATCTTTCCCCATTGCCTCACCTCATGGCATGCAAGATATATTTCTTGCCATACCTCATCCAGACAGAATGAACTAATCACTCCCCTTTGCAAAAGAACTTTGAAATAGTCTTTATCACTTCTAGAGAGATTTCAGGAAAATGAGTCTCAGCAGGTCAGCTAGCTTTCTGACAACTGTACATTGCACCCTGAAATGCAAACATATATTAAACTAACAGTTATCAACTTCAGATGCTTGGGGTTTTTTTTTTTGTTTTTTTTTGTTTTTTTTTTAAGCCTGTACACAATAGATTTGTTTTCCAAGTTAGTCTCAGTACAGTCATTATTTATCATGTTTCCACAGTACATCCAAAATTAGTTTACCCAAGGGAAATATTCTTTGAGCTACCAGATCAGGAGCAGTATTTATAAACTCTATTAAATAAGAAAGAATATAAGGCTTTAAAGATTAAAAAATTATGCCATTTCCTAAGTCGATATTCCCACAGCACATTAACACAAACTCCTCAGTCTCTCAGCACATTATACTCCTCACAAACACAGCATCCAACCTTCTGTCAAGTCTGTATGCATTAGAGTTGCCTGTATTCTGGATTGTTTTTGCAGAGAAAGCGGTAGAGTTCAGTTAAGACAATTGTCTTCTGAAACCAGAAGGAAGTCAGGAATTTCAAAGCTAGTATAGGCTATCTAATAAAATGTATTTGTACCTTACTGGCCAGTTATGTCATTCGCAGGGTTACATTTATACCTAAAATATTTTTCAGCAGTTCTTTATTATCTAATGTATTTCTAGAAGTTCTTCAACGTATCATAATCAAGATGCAATTATTTTAATTGTAAAACATTTGGTGTGCTGTTAAAAAGAAGCATTATACAATCCCTGAAAGAGACTCTCTATCATCCCTAATAAACAGACATTAATCAATGTAGCCTTACCTAATGTGCAGAAATAACTTCTAGGAGCTGTAAAACATTTTAAGATACTGTTCATTGCAGGTTAGAGAGATAAACATCTTACTAGGATGTACTTCACTATTTCTGTGCATTGAGAGTTGACAGAATGATTCCTTATGTTTCTTCTCTAAGGACTCGTAGAATAGCAATCAAAAAGGTTTTTCTGTATCAACATCAGTAGCAAATTTGCCCTCTGATTTAGACAGCCTACTGTGTAGAAACGTAGCTAGAAGCAAGTATTGCTTCTTGTTTTCTACTAATTTGCTGGAAAAAGGATGTTTTCAAAATAAGACATTAGCTGTAGCAAATGCAAGCAATGGTACATCAATAAAGTTTAAATCATCTGCTTGTAGCACGTTTTTAAATTTTCAGATACTCATAATGCTGTTTCATTGAGGTCTTGAAAACACTCAATTAGAGAACAAATTATTCTTTTCCACCTATCCAACAATAAACATTGGAAACATTTGGATATTTCCAGGGTTTTGAGGCATCAGTAGTCACAGACTAATTGTTTTCTAAATTGAAAGACCATGTTATTCACAGTAAATGAAGCTCTCACTCTGAAAAATGCTAGTCTGCTTCAGAAATGAGTAGAAAATGTTATTGGATTTGCTGTCATAACCAAGAGATTTATATGAATGACAGCAGAGTACTATTGCCATTTGCTGCTTTTACAGTGCTTATTTTTGTTGATCTCTCTAAAAATCTGTTGTTTTATCCACAGAAGCTATTAAAATTATTTTTACTGATCCATCTAATCTTCCTGCTCTCTTACATCTAAAAAAACTTCAAAGGCCATGAAGAAACATTTTCTACAGGTGCTGATAAGCTTAATGTCCACGCACATTAACTGCAAAGTCATCTCTCCTCTCAGCAAGAGCATCTGTTAAGTAGTACAGAGCCCCTCTTCCCACACAGACATGAATGGACATGCTAGAGGAAATGCTGCTGTGGTAATCACAGACATAGTCCACACAGACCAGTCAAACCAATGACTTATCATTGACTCTTCAAAATAGTCTTGTTTCATAGTCAGCCTGTACTCTGTCAACTTAAGTCTCAAGAAATAGAATTAAAATAATCTCTAGAATCTTGTAGCTCAAGCATTTAAGCATAAAACTACTTTGGCATGGAATTAAGTCAGCGGACAAGGGAAGAGCCACTGATGTCATCTGTCTGGACTCCAACAGGGACTTCAACACAGTCCCCCACAATATCCTTACATCGTTCTCCACATTAGAAAGATATGAATTTGACGTGTAGACTGCTCAAAAGATGAGGAATTGCCTGTGAGAGCACACCCAGAGAAAGGTGATCAATGGCTTAATGTCTGGATGGAGATTAGTGACAAGTTGTGTCTCTCAGGGGTCAGCGCTAGGACCAGTGCCATTTCACATCTTCAACAATGACATCAACAATGGGATCAAGCATGTAACACTATAACATTATGGAAAGTACAGCAATAACAGTGGGATAGCAAAGTCTTTAGCTGCAGCAAATAAGGACAAGCCCAAATGCAGCAGCTGTAGATACAGAAACAAAGCAAAAGAGCTGCTTACCTTTGGAAAAGCTCAGGTGCATAGGGATCTCCAGCAAGATACCCTCACCCCCATTGCCAAGCCTTAAATGAGGCCTGGGAAGGGATGGATCCTGGCTCCACTCCTTCCTATCAGTCAGATGCATTGCATACACCTGAGCTCCCCTGGGTTGGCCCTGCCTTCCCACCAGGTGCTCAATCTCTGCTTCAGGCCATGACTTAGCATTTCTACTACAGAGTGTATTATCAGCAAGTTTGCAGATAACAAACTTTTGCCAAGCTATATCATATGGTCAACAGGCCCTAGGGATGGAATGCCATCCAGAGAGACAGTAACAGGCTTGAGCAGCAGGCCCAGGTGAGCCTCATGAGGTTCAACATATTCAGGTGCAGGGTCTTGCACCTGGGTTATGGCAACCCCCATTATCAGTACAAGCTAGGGGATGTAAGAACGGAGCACAGCTTTGCTGAAAAGGGCTTGGGGGTACTGGTACATGGCAAGCTGGGCATGAGCCAGAAATGTGATCTCACAGCCCTGAATGTCAATAGTATCCTGGGCTACATCAAAAGATGCATGACCAGCAGGTCAAAGGAGGTGATCCTGCTTCTTCACTCCGCTGGTGAGAACTCACCTCCAGGTACTTTGTCTAGCCATGGTGTCCCCAGTACAGCAAAGATGTGGACCTGTTGGAGTGCATCTATAGAAGGGCCACAAAAAATGCTCCAATGAGTGGAACACTTCCCCTATGAGGACAGGCTGAAAGAGCTGAGGCTCTTCAGCCTGGAGGAGAGAAGGCTCATGGGAGACCTTAATGAGGCCTCTCAATATGTAAAAGAGGTTGTAAGAAGGAAGGGGACAGACTTTAGCAGGGTTTGTTGTGGTAAGGCAAGTGGAAAAGGCCTCAAACGAAAGGAGAGATTTAGGTTGGATATAAGGAAGAAGTTTTCTTACAATAAAGGTGGTGAGGCACAAGAACAAGTTGCTTCAGGAGGTAGTGGGTATGTTGACCTTGAAGACTTTTAAGGTCGAGCTGGAGGGGCTCTGAGCACTCTGATCTAGCTGTGCCTGTCTCTGTTTATTGTAGGGGAGTTGGACTAGATGACCTTTAAAGGTCCTTTCCAACTCAGAAGATTCTATGATGAATGAAGTTTCAGACCCTTTTGCAATATAAGCTGTTGTTTGACCAAAATCACAACAAGGAGGGAGACCTGGCCTTCTGGCACCATCTGACAGAAGGAGGATTTTTCCAAAGAAGTAAAAGCCTTCTGTATCTTTTCAGACCTTTATCTTTGTCATCCAGGGTCTTCAGCCTTCAAACACAAGCCTTCAGGCTATATCCAGGCAGCCTCCTTCTAGGTCTTCTGAAGATACCCTCTCTCTCATCTTTTCTGAACTCCTGCTCCCTAATGTTTTTCTCCTTCCAGTTCCATGACGAAGTTGTTAAAGCCTCATTTTACAACTTCCCTTAGTGCTCATAAAGTGCCAGCAACGTAGTACCTCTTTATGGGCTGGAGGTCTCTGCTATTTATAGGCTGTGAAACGAACATTTCCAGAGAGCCTTATTATGACTTCTGCACGAAATTTCCATGCTATGCCAGAGTGAGTTGGCACAGTATCGCATTTAAATGCAACACCCTTCATGAAATACTGAATTGACTTTTGCAATAAAGCATATTGTGTTTGCCATTTACATAGGCACAAATGTAACTTTTCAGAAGTTTTCCTCCTCACGGGTTTCTGGGGCACAGGTACTACCTATGTTGTATAGAATAAAATAGTAATTTTACCATCAGTCATGGTTTAGTAGCTTTGTCCTGTAGACAACAAATTTTCCTTTTTTTTATCCAAATCTTTGCTCCTCACACTGACTACAAGAATTTTTAGAGAAGGCAGTTCACATTGAAGATGGATCCTTTGCCTGTAACTATAACATGCCTTTGCCAGAGTTTCACAGCCTCATTTCAGGTTGGTTATAAGGAAAAATTTCTTCTCAGAAAGAGTGGTGAGGCAGTGGCACAGGCTGAACAGGGAGGTGGTGGAGTCACCATCCCTGGAGGTGTACAAGACACGTGTAGGTATGGCACTGAGGGACATGGTTAGTGGGCATGATGGGGATGGGTAGTGGCTGAACTAGGTGATCTTAGGGGTCTTTTCCAACCTTAATGATCCTATGAAAAAGCCAAAAGAAGACAAAGCAATCCATGGTTTAGAAGTTATGGGAAAATAAGACTCTTTAAGAATTACTCCTGTCTTCCAAAAGATAACATTAATTTCCAAATTTTTAAATGAGATTTCTGTATTGCTTTCCTGAAAATAAAGTACCAAACTGCATAATATAAGAGTCATGCAAATTTTAAAGCCTCTATTGGATTATTTTAATCCAATGAGGCCTTAATCTAAAACTTAATTTCTCAAGATTTTATGAGCATTTGAAAGTAGAACTTTCTGGATTTGTAAGACCTGTTATTAGGAATGTTTAGCTAATGTACATCAGGCCTTAGGAGTTGAGGTCAGTAACATTTACTGCAGGTAATTATTCACAAGTCTTTTTAATAGAGTTTAAGTCCCAAGACAACTTTTATTCAAATTCCAGCCCTTCCTAAACAGCAGGTATTTTACTAAATTAAAGACATTTTATAATTGAATAAACACTCGTGCTTATGTAAGCATTTTCAATGATTTACATTATATTTCTGGTTTAATTCTCCTGGTTTCAATACTACACTTGCCTATGACCACCTTCTAAGCTGAAGGACTCTGTAGGGCAATATTTCTCTGTGAGGTCATGAGGTATTCCAGATGATAAACTTGTTAAAATCAGTGTGCCAGGTGCAATGCCACCAAATGTTGTTGAGAGTATTACTGAATTATTGCATTTTGATTAACTTCACTAACATTACCTCCCTAATTTGTTGAATTCTTGGTTTACCCCTCCACATTCTCTTAGGAGCGCTGATCAATTGATGCACATCTTAGCTAAGGCCCTGAACGTACAAAAACAGAAGCTCCACAGATGAGTAGAAAGATCTAACAACAACATTCAACATTCAAAAAGCTTGCTCATGATTTTCACCTATTAAACACCTATTCCCGTGCTAGAGACAGATAAGGTTAGAAGTACAACACACCAATACATCTTTGATGTATACAAAGATCTAACCTTTTGTGGAAGTC
This sequence comes from Centrocercus urophasianus, assembly GCF_019232065.1. NCBI lineage: Eukaryota > Metazoa > Chordata > Aves > Galliformes > Phasianidae > Centrocercus > Centrocercus urophasianus. The sequence continues at coordinate 36,581,031 of NW_024884142.1, forward strand.
CTCAGTAACCAGGAGGGCATATAAAAAGTTAAGACAGATGTGGCATTACTTATTCATTCTCTTCACTAGGATTAAAATAAGATTTGTAACTACTATACAAACGTCTTCCTAACATCTCGGCACATAAGACAAATTATGCCAAAAGAAAAATGTATTATAAATAAAGAAAACAAATATAGAAGTAATCAGTCATGCTCTACTGTAATTTAATGCTCTAAAAATGTATTTTTTCTCCTCACATCAAAATGAAAGGATAACAAAAAAAGAATTACTGTATCCATCAACAACAGGAGATACTTTGGTCCATACCTGGTCAGTGTAAGACTTTCTAGGAAACAAAACCAATGCACATGAACATTGTTGTTGAAACTACAAAGAAAAGTTTTCTTTCCCTCTTTATACGGGCAACTTTGGCCTTTTTATGAAAAATCCAGAAAACAAATATTTTCCTCCACAAAAAAAAAAAAAACCAAAAACCCTGTGATTCCTTACTGTCAACTGGTCAACTACCTCAAAAAAAAGAAACAATTTTTAAAAGTCTGTAAAAATGTATTAAACAAGGACATAATATCAAGAATTGGAAGGAGGATTAATGGTAGTGAAACAATTACACCATTATTTTACTCAAAATACACAATTATGATGCTAATGTCTTTCTTAGGTAAGAACATTAAATGCTTTTAAACACGTTTTACAATACAGTCTTAAATAAGGACTCAGTTTCATAGTTCTTTCTGCATATTTTCTTTACAAGATTCAAGTAATTTTACCCTGAAACTCAGAATTTTACATCAGTTCCATGTGAATTACAAAATTTGCATATCTAACATTCTTAATTCCCAATAGTAGACTTACAGATAAAATTATTTTTGTTGGCCTCATTGCATTTCTGATAGAATGTAAAGATGAACTGCTGTTTTTGTATAGAATCCATACACTCCACAGACAAAACACCATGCTGTTTTCCTAAGCAACCTCCCCGCCCCATAGAGCTCTAGTGTAGAAGACTCATTGCCTTACTGTCCTAGCACAGCAAGGCTTCACATTTCAGGCAGTTTTTTCAGTTAGAGAGCAGTTCTGAGAAGTGCCACAACTACATTCCCAGCCACTCCAGTGAAAATTAGTTCATGTTGCTTCTGCCCAATTATTTACTCCAAAGTATATTCTTCATGTAGGGTTTGTGAAGACTGCTACATACTGGATCTTCTTTCCTACTCTTTCTACTTTGGAGACATAAGGGAAAAAGGATGATAATGGAGGCTACTCTAAGTGCCTTTAAGTTTTTCTGAAAACTTCTAAAATTGTTTTTCCCTTGAAAGATTTTCCAAACACATTTATCCATCCTTAGAGTTTCCTGCAGTCCCATATCAACTGATGAAATTGTCCATTTTTTTGCATGAGATCAACCTTTATATAGCCTTCAGCATTTTTGGAGTCTGCCTTCTCCTATACTTCCAGTCCAAAAGAATCATTTAGACTTTGAAACAGAGACATCATGAAACATGAAACTCTTACGTGCAGAAAACTTCAGCCTTTCAAAATGGTTTTACTCCTAGCAGAATTCACACTTTTGTTAGTAACCAAATATTTTATATTCCCATCAGTCTTTACCTGGTTGGGTGCCCCAGGAAACCCCCAGGTGCTGCATATCTGCCAGAGGAGCCAGGAAAATAGGCTGTGTAGAAACAGACAGTCAATGAGAGACAATGGACATCCCTCTGGGAGTCCTCTGCAGGGGAAAATCCTCTGGATTATCCTACTCAGCTGCTCCCTCATTCATTTAAAACAAATTTAAGCAATCAAACTCATTATTTCCACCCACTCCTTTTATTTGCCAAAAGTGATGCTGCAGGAAGGATATCAGGGAGTGCTTGACCAGGAGCTCTTTTAAGAGACAACACATGGCAGAGGAACTGCATCAACCCCTTTCATGAAGCATTGTGGTCCAGGAGAGAATATGTGTTTGGAGCTTCCACTGAATTAGAAGCAATTCCACCTAATGTTTTCATTTTGACAAAAGTCAATAAATTTTGTTGAGTAGGTGTTCTATTGATTTTTTCTTCCTAACCAGCTGTACAATTGCTAAGAAGCTGATGTACTGTCAGACATTTCAGTGACTAAGCAATGAAAAATTGGCACTTAACCCAACAAGCTGTCGCATTAGGCAGTCTCTGAAAGCCTGTTCACAGTAAATACTAGTTTCGAGGAGAGAGTCACAGGTACAAATATTCCCAGTGGATGTTGCTTGGTTTTTTCTTCTTCAACAATTGTCTTCAAATAAGCCCATCTCTCCTTTATGTACACTATAACATTTTAGTTCTGTGACATTTTCAGCCTAGAACACCCACATTACATAGCATTCATAGGTCTTTTTGATCATAATTATAACCTTATTTAGAAGTTTGCATCTGCACAGAGAAGCCTAGAGGACTGGGATTGTTGTGTGATAAACAACTACTGCTCAACTTTCCTCAAATCCAATTGGACATTCTATAGCCAGGGACTTTCCATAGTGTTTGCAACCACACTTGTGACATCATTTGAAATTTCTTGAAAAGACCTAATAGATAACAGAAATTGAGCCTAGGTTATCCATATCCATCTTTTCAGGAATATGTTATTGTTCACATTCCCATCTTTAAGTGCAGAAAGCATTTAGAAAAAGTGTTCAATGATGAAAAACCTTAGGGCTGTATTGTAATAATGAAACTCAATGATTATGTGAATTACCTCTGAATTACCTCTGTACTCATGCCTTGCGCAGAAGAGGTCATTAAATAGTTAAAACAAAACATTAAAAAAAAAAAAGAGAGAGAGAGAGAGAGAGAAAGGAAGGGAAAAAAAGAAGAAAATATATACCTGTGAACTTGCATGACCAGTAGTTCTTATTCATTTAAACTATTTAGGAAAATAAAATCTTCCTTGTGTGGAACAAAGCAGTCTTGGCAAGGAAAATGCTTATCTCCCAGGGTCTTACCCAGAGCCGGCGGTCTGTCACGTACACCTGATGTACCTGTTTAGCTTACAGAATAAAATTTTCCTCCCTCCAATTTCCGTCAGAAGGAACAAGCCCTGCTGCTCACAGCAAAACACAGGTCTCGCTCTGCACACACCTCCGCATCCCTGCTATTTTTAGTGCCAGTGTTTGAAGCAGTTCATTGAAGAAAAGGCTATTAAGGAACAACAAGCCCTCATTTCCTCTCAGATTGCGAGGTAATTAGACTGGCAAAGCAGTTACAGTGTTAATTTATAATTGGCGGATGAATTAAGTGCTTCTTTGCTGACACTGGAGGAATGACTCATGTCATTAACAGACAGCCTCACTAACAGCAGTGTTTCTTTCCCCTTCGCCCCCTCTCACCCACCACCTCTTTTCCCTGAACACAGGATGGGGACTGGAAGGTGTGCTCTGCTGTGTTCACAGGTTTTCCAGGGTGGTCTCTGCCTCGTGTTTCTAGCCCAGTGCTCAGCCCCACCAAGCAGCTTCTGCTCTGAGTGCAGCATGTTGGCTCTGGCAGAGCCCTTAATCACTTCATTGCATTTCACACAGCTATCAGCAAGACCTCCTACACCATAGTGCAACTCTGCCAAGAGTGTTATTAGGATCTGATTTTTAGGTGTTTTTACACAAAACTTAGCTAGGAAAGTTTCCTACAGACAAAATTAAGAGGGCTCTGCCCTTCAAGCAGTCATTCACACAAGCAGCCCCTTACCTGCAAGCTTTATCAATGGCACTATTCACGTGAGATTTTTATGGTTTACAGGATTAGACACTGTATGTAATGTCTCGGTCTGAAACCTGGCCTCACAGCATGGCCTTCTGCCCCCTCTCTGGCAACAGCACAGGGATTCTGAAATGCAAATAGGGGAAAAAAAAAAGGGAAGGGAAGTTGCCTTTCAAACCCTTGGTTTCGTCATCACTCAGAAAACTCACACAGCTGCCGAGATGTGTGCAGGCTGCCTTTAAGCCCACCTCGATGAATTCAGTCTTCACACAGGCTGCATTGTGAGCTGCAGTAAATAAATTGCTGCTAGCCATATAGAACTAGTGAATTCATTTTCTGAGCTTGCCAATATGACATGTTTCAACAGACTTGCATTCAGGTTTTAAAGGTATCGTGGTAATATGTTTGTATAATTTTTTTAGTACACAAATGGTCCCAGCAGAGATGGGGAGCATTATGACCCATCCCTAGAGATGCTCAAGGCCAGGCTGGATGGAGCCCTGGGCAGCTTGATCTAGCGGGTGGCAGCCCTGCCTACAGCAGGGGGTTGGAACTGGGTGGGCTTTGAGGTCCCTTCCAATCAAAGCCGCTCTGTGGTTTTACAATTCTATGGCTTCCATTATTGCAAGTGACAATTTATCTTCGTCATGAGTATAAATGATCCAAGTTCTCAGCTGAACTAACATGGATGACAAAGGAAGCCCTTGTACCTTACCTCTTGGAAGGAAGACTGTTCAGGCTTGCATTTCACCTGTGACACTGCCATGGCATAAATATTCTTTCTCTGCAAGTTAAAATTTTGCCTGCAATGTCTCTTAATGAAGTGTTCATCTCACTACTCTTAGATAAGATTCTGAAAAAAAAAAAAAAAAAAAAAAGCAGTGGTGGGACTTGTAGTGAGCTGCAGTAGTGGTTGTCATGCTGTGGCTGTGACAGGGAACAGGATCCATCTCCATCCATCTGGCCTTTCTGGAGAAATGGCTATTCGCATCCCTGGTGGCACACCTCTGTGAGCTGTCCAACCCATGGACATTCCATTCCTTTGACAAAGCCTAGGAGAGGGTGAATCATCAGATTGCTAGGGACCAGGAAAAAATGGAAGCTAGGAAGGAAGGAAGGAAAGAAGGACTCTCTTCCAGGACAGCAAGTCAGGCTGACTGTATCCTGGATGGGATTTGGTCTGGGCACCAGTTAGTAGTCCTACTTTTGACACAAAATTGCATCCCCAAACTCCAGTTCTGCTGGCTTTGAAGGTTAGTGCACCCCAAATCTTAGTCACTGTCATGACCATAACTTGACTGCTAGGCCAGACTAGATGTGAGTTTTAGTAAGCATCAATAAGAGAATTGGCAACAAATGAGGAAAGAAATGGCACTGAATACAATGAGCTACAGTGAGTGTACTTTAAAAAAATAATAATAATAATTAGGTAGCAGGCTCCAAAAACATTCAATGTCATTTGGTATAAAGCCAGCACCAGTTCAGACTGGGGTGACAGGATTACTGCTTAGATCAAGATTAGGGCAAAGGTTAGAGTTAGTATTTAGCAAAGCAAAGAGTGAAGTCTGGTTTATGGTAAGGAGAAAGCAATATGAATAGCCTCCTGGGTGGGAGGTTTAACTTCAGTTTTCAGGCTTAATAGGGAATAGCGTTACTGACAGCAAGGTTCAAAGTTTACAGCCAGATGCTGCAAAACTCAAGGACTAAAGTAAGACCACTGTGTGCAGTTTAGCTCAGATGTGTGCAGGGCTCATTTGCCTGTGAGTTGAGTATGAGGTAAGAGGGGCTGGGCAGCGGGGACACAGACAGCTAAGGTGAGAGCAGGACAAAACTGCCCTTATTCAACAGAGAGAAGACTGCTGATGAACCTTATTCCAGGGAATAAGCCAGGGAAGGTTCAAATGTGGAAAGTGGAGGAGCTGGGTGTATTGCCTGCTGGCCTGAAGAAGCAGTGTTATCAGGATGGAGAATGACTTACATTTGTGTTGGCCCAGATGGAGGGTACTGGAATAATTTAAGGATGCCATTTTGTGAGCCTATTTTTACAAAGCCCTACCATGCGTTGAAAATTACTCCTCTAATCTACTACTAAGCTACTCCTATAATCATAGCCCATTTGCTATGCGCTGGGCTGTACTACACACAGCTTTAGTCCATGTGTAGATTCCTTTCAGACAAAACAAAGCTGAAAGATCCCCTGACACGCACCAAGTGTCCTCCTGCCCTTCATGGAGACATGGGTCTATTACTTTCTTTTGGCTTTGTCTGGCCAAAGAAACAAGGTCCTTCAGGCAGTTTGTACCTAGAGATTCCTAAAGATTTTGCAGTACATCACAAGCTGCAATGGGAGGCACTGTTATTCAGACAGTATTATCGGTCCCAAAACAACCTGACTAGATAAGCTTCAATGTAAGGATCTGAGAAAAAGCTGACCTTGTCACAGAAAAAGTTTTGCTTGTGTTTAACCTAGCACAGCAAGAACTTAAATTGATGGAGGCAGTTTAGAGACTGCAACAAGTAAAGCATCAAATGTTGGCAGCAGATGTGATTAAACCTGTGACTAGATGTAAAAAAAGAATAGTTCTGTATCATACGCGGAAGTATGTAAAGAGTGATTGACTGGGAAAGCTGAAGGGAGAAAACTAAAGAGAGAAGATCAGAACATCAGAACATCAAGGAGTATTGCCAGGACCTGAGAAACCACACAGGATCCCAGGACACTCTATGATGACTAGGAAACACCTCTTTACAGGAAGGGTTGTTAAGCACTGGAATAGGCTCCCCAGGGAGGTGATTTAGTCACCATCCCTGGATGTGTTTAAAAACCGTTTGGATGTGATACTCAGGGATGTGATTTAGCAGAGGGTTGTTAGAGTTAGGGTAGTATGGTTAGGTCATGGTTGGACTTGATGATCTGGAGGGTCTTTTCCAACCTGAGTGATTCTATGATTCTATGATGTTTAAAGTTTGATCGACTCTAATTTAATGACAGTTTTGCTAATTTGCTGTAAATTAATCTATACATCACCTAACTCTTGACAAAGAAGTTACACCTTAGTGGAGAGGTGACTGCGAGTCACTGTATTTGCACTTTGGCATGTGATGGTAGATCACAGGAGCTACTCCTCCTCCACAACAGGAATATGCTTGCTGGTTCCAATAGTTGGCAACTCTTCCCTTACCTACTGCCCCAACTAGTGAGCGACGGAGGCTGCTCTGCCTACACCAGGCCAGGAACTGGCTGGAAGTAGATCACTTGAAAAACACCAATACTACCCAAGAACTCAAAGAAAGCAAATGTTTTCATTTCTCAGTCTCACTAACCAGAAGTAGAGAGTTTGGAGAATAGCTTAAGAGACATTTCCCACACCTTTGTTAAGAGTGGATTTGCCTACCCTTTCTAGTTCAACAGACACTCACTGTAAGAGTCAGTGACCATGACATTTCACAGGGAAATAGCTATTCCGCAGCATAGACACAAGTCTCAAAATTTTAGGCAATAAAGATGCAATTGTTACACTAGGAATAAATCTTGTCTGTGGCCTTTACAGAAATTTTACATCTCTTGCTGATCATATACTGTCTCTAGGACAACTTCCTGGGCCTTGGTTCTCCAGCTGGTCAGCAGAAAAGCAGCCATGGCCACAAAGATTCACAGGACTTCACTCCCCATGCCTTTTTCCTGAAATAAAAGAATGTTAAGAAGGTCTTGAGCCATTCATCAGGGCTGTTTTTCTGGGGCAGACGCAATGTTTCCATGGTTAAACACACCACTCTCCCACACAGTGTCTTTGGCCAAAGACCAAACTCAAAGGTAGGTAGGGCAGCAACCTTACTGTCACTTGTACGGCAGGAACAAAATGAACCAGAATAGAGATAAGGCATGAACTTTTGCAGCAGGGGAGGCAAGGCTCATTTTCTATCTCTACGGTCCACTGATATGGAAAGTAAATGTGATCAGGAGAAGGAACAAATAGATGTCTTTTTTTCTTGTGCAGGTATTTCTGAGCTATATTTAGTTTCATGGCTAGCACTGACAATAGGGTTGCAAAGAGGTAGCAGCTAAGGTCTAAGTAAAATGCAAGACCCCCTAAACTAGAGTAATGTTCAATGCTGAAATTAAATTACTCTTGCTGTGGTAGGGATTACCCCAGTCTCAGGTAAAACTAACTTCAGGATGGGCTTAAATGTGAGGCTTTGGACTGGAAAGATCAAATTCATAGGATATCCACTGAGTTCTGTTTGTTTTTTATTTGGTTTAAGACTTCTGGAATCTTAGTGAAGAAAAGTTAGGGTAGTGCATAAGGTTACAGTTACTGAGAGCAGTAATGTCTTTGTTGTGAATCTGTTATGCCAGATGGGGTGAACACCCCAGAGGTGGGGTAGACAACATCCATGCAGAAAAAAAGCTGGTTCAAGTCTAACCCTGGCAAGCCCCTCTTTGTAGCTAGACTGATTTTTATGTTTCTTGGATATTTTTTACACTTAAGATTAAAGCTGAAGAAGGAAAAAGGGCTGTGGAAAAGGTGTTGAAGATCTGATTTCACGATGCAAGTTTCAATGACTCAGGATGAAATGTAGAGCCATGTGACAGAATAGTTTCTTTGTTAATCTAAGTTGAAGAGAGAGCTAAAGGGAAGAGGCAGCCCTGGCCTACATAATTCAGATTCACTTGGATAGTTTGATTTACAGATCCTGAAATGCCTGTGGACTGGACTGCTACCAATGGGAAAGCATGCTCTTTCTTCTTGTTTGGATGAGTTGTTTGTTATTTAAGTCTGTGGCTAGGGTTGTGGTTATGGTTACAGTTAGCATTGGGCTGTAGAGACTGAATGATTCAGTTTATATTTGGATCTTGTCAAGTCTAACTGTTTAGGGTGAGAACTGGTGCCAAAAGGAAGCAAACTCCTTATGAATACATCTGTTGCTGGGAGATGTTTCTTGGTATGACTGGCGTTGGGGTTGTGGGTGGCATGTAACTGCTGGACAACAGGGATGGGGAAACAATTGATCTGCTGTTCATTCTAGATAAGAGTGTTTTAGAAGACACATTGCCAAGACTTTGGCCTAGGCTAGTCCTATCTACTACATATATATGGTCCTACATACTATAACTTTATACTCAGCTGTGGAATTAGGGATTAGTCTTAACAGAGAAAGGACATGCTGGAAAAAAAGCTTGTTAGATATTCTTCCCTTCTAGAAATGGTCTTCATTATACGAGGTCAAGACTTGAAGGCCATATGAACAAATCTCTCTCTTCAGATTCTGCTGTTAATAACTCTATAAGCTCTAGAACAAGGAAGGTTATTAACCCCTAAACAAAAACAGAAAATAAAGTACATATGTGTGAGCATGTGCTTAATTTATGACTGTGTGTACAGTCTTCTGGAGGAGGCTGAAGTAATATGAACTCCACTTCTTGCACTGCTCTTCATACTAGATGGAGTCTGCATGGAGTCAGGCTCATCAGAGGCTGGTACTCAAACCTCCAAACCCCAGTCAGTATAGTTCTAGACTGGATTATGCATCTGCAAGATTTATACTTGCCTGATTCCCAAACCATAACACCCTTAAGTATCCAAATAGTAAAACCAGTATTTCAGGCTCTGCTGTTCAGAACATTAAAGTTGATTCTATCCTTGAACCTTTTTTTCAGGCTGTGGAGAAGCACAGAATGTTCTTGCCTCTTGGCACAAGCCTTTATCTTAGTCCCTGTGCCTTCTGTATTGCACCTTTAAACACTGCTCTCCTTGCCCTGCTGTCTGTTACACTAACATGATGCACATAGTTAAGAGCCCTAAGGCACTATCACAACTAGAAGAAGGAATGAGTTTTTCCCCTCTGGATATCAGCCCTAAACTGCCACATAGACATCTACTTTTCTGTCCAGCCCTGCTAACCATAAACCCTCACCTTAGCCACAGGCCACAGAAAGACAAAAATAGTCCTTTGTTATGAAACCAGCCCATAACCTAGGCTATCCCTGCTGCAGCTAAAAGACAAGCTATTCAACCTGTCAGTCCATCATCTTAAAGAGATGACAAATATAGACCACAAACTTAAATCTAAACCCTGAAATTGCTGAGCCCTACCCCAGCCTCCCTCCAAAAGCCAGTTTGGCCATCCAGAAATATCCAGCATCTTTTGAACAGTAAACAAGGCCAAAGAGTAGCCTTAACCACACCCCAAGTGAACCCTACCCTACACTGTTGTCTCTTCAGGCACCATTCCTCATGTCTAAACATGAGTGTTTGGCAAGACCACCTCATAAAATTAACTCTTCAGCATTCATCTGCCAAATCTGAATGCTGCTCTCATTTCCAATCCTGATACTAAATAAAGCTCAATGATTGCTTCAGTTTTTGGAAGAGTATTTTGATATTTGTTGACTCCTAGAAGCAACCTAAATGTATTGCTGTAGGTCCACTCAGAATCATAGACTGATGGCATTTTTGGGTTATGAGGATACTATGATCCAGACTACGGGAGCAGCAGATTCTCACCTGCACTGGAACTAAGAATAAATCTGTGATTCTGTCTCAGCATCACCTCCAGCTGTAGGCCAGTGATTTTTGCTTGATAAGCAGTAAAGCTGAGCATGTGGTACTTCATATTTTAAAATCTCAGATCCTATCCTAGCGTTAACATAGCCAGAGATCCCTCACAAAATGCATGTTCTATATGAGAGTTTCTGAAAAATAAGTTTCTCAGGGAGTTGGTATGGAAGCAGCAGTCATGTCCAGGCAAACGAAACTCAAGACAGCTCCCCGATTAGAGGAGTCTTGCTTTTACATATGGCTAACATTGCCTTGGTGTTAGAGGGAAAAGGAGGCTTGCAGGATTTCATAAACTGGTTTTGCTTCTCTTGATTTTGCAGTGCAAAATGGACAGTACCACAGGTTGCTTTAGTATCATTAACATTTAGGTGGTGTGAAATCACTGACAAAGGGCGACAATTCTCTTTAGTTCTGATGTAGATAATTACATTGCAGATGTCTAGACACGCTGGGATTCCTTTTTATCTAATGGAGGGAAATGGATACTTTGAAAGAGCAATTCCTCTGAGTTAAATATAGAAACATACTCTTAGAAGGCTTGAGTCTTATTCATTATGAATCTTATTCATCTTCAATTATATCTCTGTCAGCTATAAAGACAGCAGAAGGTGAGAAGCTCAGGTGTAAACATCTACATTTTGTAGACAGATATTTTAAATTTGCTTACTGACCTGCAAGATCAGGACAGCAATCAGTACATTTCCATGCATACTGCTTTTATCGTATCATGATCTATAGTTTCATGAACAGGACTTTCAAAGACATCAAATAATATAAGATTTCTTTTATCAATTCCAAGGAACATTTTTTTGTTATCTCCATTTCAGAATTAAATTCATTTATGATAAAGGAGAAATCCACTCCAATGACAAAATCAGTTGATCAAGTACCAAAGGCCAACTAAGCAAGGCTGAGAGCACTGACCATTTATAGCATGCAAACATCCAGTCTGGGTTCTCTTTTCACTCACCTTACAAGAACTCAAGGAAGGAAATCATAAGATCACCACGACCTGGACTGGCTGCATTTCATAAAGTTGCCCCTGGGAAATGCTTCCTAGCTTCCAGGAATCGTAAAAATGCTCATCTACAACTTACTAGAGTTTATTGACCTGCTGGTGAGAGGTGAATACCTCTCACATATTTTACTTAATTACTAAGTTGAAAAGAGCCATCTGCATTCTCAGCTGGTACTAAGAAATGGACCTACATTTTTCTAATGCTCATCTTTTCCCAGCTATGGTTGATTAAATGGTGAGTTTCAATTCACGTATGGGGAGAGCACTAACCTCTTCTTCCACCGTGTCTGATTAAGGAACATGCAACTATAAGAACAAATTGTTTCTAAGTACGAATTTGGTGCACATTCATCTGGACCAATCAGGAGGCTGATGCACAGTAATATATTTATGTCATCTAGTGATATTTCAATTCATTTAGCCAAATACATTTAGTTTCTCAATCAATGACAATTACATTAACCAACTGTATTTTCATTAGTCTTCAGTGCACTTCCGTAGCTTTTTTCCCTACTTAACTATCAATTAAAAATCCAAATATGTCAAATATAACATTAAAATGGTCACACACAGTGCTCCAAGATATATAATCTTGCTGGATATTGAAAGGCAGCGGTGGCGGTGAGTGATTGCCCATCATTGGATCTGAGAACTACAATCCATTTATTTTCCAGGAAGCAGAATTAGCTCCGTATGAATATTTCAAAGCACTACCCATTAACTGAGTGCTAAATCTGTATGGGTCTCTACACTGCAGCTTTACTAAATGTACCTAGACTGGCTGGCTCAGGTGCTACATGTGAAGTACCTGGAGTAGTACAGAGCACAGCACAGGCTGCAAACCCTCCTTAGACTGGGAACAAATGCTCTTAATTTAATGCCATGCTGCCTCAGTTATACTATCAGCTATGCCCAATTAGCTAGCCTAAGGCTATATTTGATCTCATTTCTGCCACCCATTTCTGCCTTTCACAGCCTTCTCATCTCTTTCTCCAGTTTAAAAGAATGGAACTGTCTATGCAGTTTTAAATGACAGCCAATACTTACTGAGGCACTCTTGTACCATATTCAAAACACACGTGATGTTCCCTTCAGAAGAGAAATCAATCTATATATGAGAATTTTAAAGTGCCTTTGGAAATGAGGAGTGCTTCTTGTTTTCTATATGCAAGAAATATTTCCTTGCTGAGAATGTTAAGAGATACTTCTTTTCAAGCCCTTTATACTTCTTCTTCCCAAGCCCTTTATAAACACTTCTCAAGCTATCCTTTATAGATGGATAGAGACATAGCCTCTTTGACATCAGACAGTTGGTGCAATGTAGTGCAGAACTTATCAAACTGAAAAACATCCAGAGCCTTCTTTTTCTAAGATTACCATAAGGATTATAAGAGTTCAGGTTAAAATCACACCAAGGGAAACAAGGTGAAAATAAAAGCAAATGAAATTACTTGTCTACGGAATTCAAACAAGCAAACAAATAGGGGCGCACAATTTGTAAAGCAAATTAACAGAACTAAAAAGGAGAGGAAATGTGTATTTCCACCCTAGAGTTTGTATTATGCTTAAGGAAATCAAGCACTCCTGCAGCTGTTGGCTGAGGGGGGAGGCTGAGACACTTTCTCCATGGTCAGTGAAGTGGAAGCAAACAGAGGAAAAAAACGTGAATATAAATGACTGACAAAGGTCTGGGCTGCCAAGGGAAATCCTGATTTCACCCTACAAACATAGCCTGAGCACTGTATAGGAGGTAATCCTCAGGCAGATTTGCTGTGGAGCATCCTCCCGATCAGCTTCTGTATTATGCAGACCATGAGATATCATCAGATTTAGGACTAAGTACACTAAGGTGTCACACTAACTATGTAAAGTTATTTTTCCACATGTGCCCAAGACCAGTTAGCAAGCCACTTGCCTATTTTATTCTATATATGATTGAAATGGAATTGCCATAATCAGATCTATTCATGGTAATATACCATTTTATTTAGATCAAGGCACAAGGTAGCAGGTTATTTCTTTCTCCAAGGCAGAGGTTTGCAAATGCTTATTTATAATGCTTAATTTTCAAGGTAAGACCTGACTACAGATTTTCCTGGAGTTCAAGAGAATCGTTTTGTCTCATTGCATGTCAAAAAAATTTCCAAGTTAACACTGCCATCTGAAGAGATTCTAAAACCTCATACAAACAACTTTCAAATAGGCTTGGTAACGTCTTCAGTGAATGCGCTCCATCTCAGTTTGGATATTCTGGGGAAAACTATTGAATATGCTTTAAGTTGCCAGACCCATTCTGTTCTAAAATGTTTCCCTTGTCTTTAAATCTGCAGTTTGTTCAGTGGGTTGTTTAGACAATATTTCTCCAGACTTTTGACTGCTTCACCTCTGCAGAGAGAATCACATCCATCAGCATAGCATTTTTTATCCTTCCTGGATGGTAATCAGAGGAACAGCCATCTATCACCTTTTTTTTTCAGGTATATTGTGGCAGTCACACTGGAGGATGTCATTATTGGGTAGTTTTTCTAATCAGTTATCCTGCAGTGTATCTAGTGACGGAGGTTTGCATGAGCACAACGTCTTGTCCCCTTCATGTTGCTGTGGATCACATCTGCCATGCTTCAGGTTCTTTATTCACTTTCTCTTTGACACGTGCTGAGATGTTATAAACTTCCTTTCATGTGAAAATATTTTCCCAGCTCTACTATAAGCTTTATCACTTAACCATTCAACTAGGTCTGTTACAAGACTCATTTTTATGCAGAAACAATTTAGTAAGTAGTGGTATTTTCAAATTCAAGGCAGCCTTATCAATTTTTATTAATACAATTCATGGACCCAGGAGCAATTTGTGACCAGAAAGTAGAGATCTGATTGCAGAAACAGTTTCTTTCTTACAAAAGTTTTTTGATTGTTGATACAGAAAAAGTAGTGCTGAGAGGCAAAGTAGCAAATGCCATTAAAAGTTGAAGATCACATTCACTTTTAAGAAAATATAGCCTTTAAGCTTTGGATTCCACTTTAAAATTCCCTAGAATTCTATTGCTTTCAATTTAATTAGCTCTGTGCTCCATTGTCTCACTTGAAGTATAAAAAACTGAAACTCCAGTATTTTACTTGAGGTATAAAAAAATGGAATTATTTAAATTTGTGGAAATTTTAACATATATTAGTCCCTTTTTCTTTCACATACTACTGCATTCCCATTCAAGTGCAAGATTTAAAGAAAAATGCACTGGAAGTGAAATACAGCTGAGCATTCACTCTTGAAGACAGAACAGAACTGCTTATAGATAATTTTAACATGCACTCATATTACGTTTGACTTCCTCAGCAGTTATCAGAGCAATGCCAACTAGTTTGCACCAACTATGTGAGGCAATTTAATACATGATGCACTCTAAACACAGAGTGTGTGGGAAAACTGACAATTCTATATTGAATTACTATATAAAGGCAGGGGGAAAAAAGCTGTGACAATTGCCTGTCAAGACATTTATTCCCGTGACATCTGCTAATGCTGAACTAAAAAATGAGCAGCACCAACAGTGCGTTCTTGAGATGTGATTTAGAATGTAGGAATTGACAGTAAGTGGTTGAAGCAATTTGATTCCATTAATGTTACTAATATTTTTTTAAACATATTACCTATTATTGACTTTTAGCGTTAGCTTGAGTATGTTTTATTGATGAAAGCCTTTTGCACTGATAAAAGAGCACAGAGAGACATATAGAATAGCACTGCTTTGATCAGGGGGGAGTCAAGTGATACAAAATTATTTCTGTGCTCTATTTGTGACTTATTTATTATTAATATTGACAAGGGGATAAGGGGATAGGAGGTGGCAGAAGAGATTTTCACAGTCATGTAGGCTGCAGACCAAGTTATCCTCCTGACTAACTGCACTCCCAGAAAGAACTTTCACTGTTAGTCTAAAGACATGGGTTAATAAAAATTTTCCAAAGTGGAGAATAAAATACCTTAGTTGTTTCCATATAATTAGGAAACAGTCACTGTCCCTCAGTACCTCCTCCCCCATCCCCACCTGATGTCTTTGCCAGACCAGCACTGACAATGAAGAAGATTCCTTCATGCTACCTGAACAGGTATCCAGAAAGTGACTGGAATAAATTGTCAAAGCCATGAATATGTAAATATTCAATATATAAAAATATTCAAATAAATATCAAATAAATAAATATCAAAGGGAGCATGTCAACATTTGTGTGACAAAGACAAGAACTGACCTCTAGAAGATGACAGGTAGGTAAGAACTTTGAGTGGAGTGGCTGATGGCTGTGATGAGCACAGCACTCTTTGGTATTAGCTATGCTGTTTATTAAATAAGAGAGAATGCAAGTCAGCAGATAAGATGCAAGATAGAGGGAAATTAGCAAACTTGGATCCATTCCTATTTTCCACTGTGTGCAAGTTTTTCAACCTTTGTGCCACAGCTTCTTTTCTTAAATAAAATAAAATAGAATAAAAACGAAACCAAAAAAACAATCCCAATCTACCGACTAACCAAAAAGCCTCCCCTTGTATGCCTTTATGAAACAACGAGAAATCTACCTAGGCTCTTAGGAAGCACCTCAGGAGGGAGTTTCAGGAATAATCAATCACATATAAAACAGTAGGGAGGAACAGGAAAATAGACAAAATTATGTCACAAATGGGATCTGCAACACAAGATGATGTTCCACCACAAGTTCTATTCTACTTCTAGGAGTAATATTTGCAGAGACAACAGCTCTGCATTAATGTTCAGAACCACATTCTCTGTTGTTTTCTGCCACCTTCCTGGATTGCTGGAAATTGTGCAGACATTGACAGATAAGACTTAAGCAGTATTTGGAGATGCCAGCAGAGAAAGATCATGATTTTCCCCAGATTGTGTATTCAATATCCAGTTGTTTTTTTTTTTTTTTTTTTTTTTTTTTTCAGCTGAGTTTACACCCATGTTAAAACCATCCAAGAAACAGTTATGCCCAAGGTAGTGTTAAATGAGCTGCTTTAGGTACTAAACCATGTGAAGAATTGGGTGTAGAGAGTTCATACTGACACAGTTTGTGTGCATAGTGAATCACTGGCAAGAACAAGCTAAAATGACTGCAGGCTGAGCTTCACGCTGTTGTATTCAGGCAACATCATATTCATATTTAGGACTGATCCTTCAAAAAATTACTTTGTCTGTAGCAGGTTGCTCAAACAGAAGCACTCAGACACATCACATGCTGGCACATAAATGATAAGTCTAACCAAGTATTGATTGCTGTAGGTCAAAATTGTTTCAGTGTAGAACATAAATCTGAGGTTATCTTTTTAAAAGACTGCAGAATATTTTGTTTTTCCACACCTGAAGATATGAAAAAGCAATTCATCAAAGATTTGTGAGTGGTAAAACAAAAGCTATCTTAAATCTGTTTTCTTATTTGACTTCATATCTTACCTTCTTGTACACTTTTTTCAGAAGCTATTTATCACCTGGATTTACATGCTATATACTCTTATCAGGAAAAAAAAAAAACAAAACCCAGTTGTGCTGAGATTTCTCAGGCTCAGTCTGTGAAAGCTGATGGATATTTAACTTACAAATGTGAATATATTAAATCTTCAGTGCTATAGACACACCGTGCTGTACCTGCTAAATAGAATGTCGTGACAATAATGGAGAAATTATCTTTTGAACAGCATAATGCTTGCTGTGGTGACTGCAGTCCCCACGTGTTATAATTAGAAATCACATGATCTGGATGCCCCATGTTTGTTTTTCATCAGATCTAAACTCCAGAGAGAACTAGAGGACGAATATCTGCAGCAGCCTGGTTTCTCTAGGACTCTTTTTGCATGCCCTCTGATAGCCACAGCAGGTTTTGTCAGTTGGATCTCCTGTCAATGCCCCTTCTGAAGTCTTCAGGAAAAGAAAAAAAAAAAAGTGATAAATTTGTAGTGAATAAGCCTTTGCAGTGTTTGCTGTTCCTCTATATATTATATTAACTCAAGCATACACTAACTTTTCTTTAGTGAAGTTCCCAGAGATTTGTTTGGTACAGACACAACAGATGTACTTATCTGTAGATTTCCAGGTCTCCTCTGCAACACCTTCACGAATCAGTGTCAAGTAATAACCTTCCATACTTCCCACACCCATTCCCATTAGACCCATTCCCAAGGTTATAATCAAGAGATCAGGCATCAATAAAATCATTTCTGAGTCCTGTTAGAAAACACGATGAGTTGTTGAGAAAAGCACGCTCCCAAGCCTCTGAGCCTCTGACTCTTGGACATTTCAGAGAAACATGAAGGTTTTGCTTTGTGCCTTACCAAATATAATTTCTACCAGCACAGATACTTTTCATTAGACGTTCTTCACCTCCAGTTCCACATTGGACTCTTCTGCAAGGTCCTGTTCAACTCAAGTATTTTTTTCTAAGAAATCCATCTGCATCAGGGGAATGTGAGAACTAGTACCTTTGTCTTGTGCTGCCACATGCATCTAGTTCCTTTTCTGCTTTACTTATTTGTTGGCCTAAGTCAATTAAAACATTACAAACCACTTAGTGCTAGTGGAAACTGCCAGACTAAGAACACTCAAAATATTTATCCAAAAACAAAGACTGGATAGCTCCAGTAGAATACAACTTAGCCTTGACCTAAAGGAGCATGGGGTGGAAAATGAAATCCATCAAGATATTTTTACAGATGTCAGAGACCAACATGAAGATCAAGTCAAACTTCTGCATAACTCAGATCAATAGAATTTCTGACTGCAGTCTTTTAATCCTTGTTGCAACATTTGAATCCCACTTTGCAATACCAAAATAATGCCAATCCATCTGGACTTCCTATTTTGTGTAAGTTCTTGCTCTGATTCTGTAGTCAGCCATGTGTGTGAGTATTTTTCCATGTAAAGGACAGATACTGCAATACTTTTTTCTAAAGAACTCTCTCTGACGCCTATTTCTGATTTCTAATCCCTGAGAATATCCTGTATACCAGATTTAAAGGTGCTGTTGTAGCCTTAGACTAAAGTGCAACATGCAATTCTAGTAAGGTCAGTGGGGGTAGCAACCCTACAGAGAAGCAGAAAGTGTCCACAGACAAATTAGCCTAAACTAGACCCACACTTGTCATCCTATGAATTTCTGTGAATTCCCTCTTCCAAAGCTAACACTGGCTCTATAAGTTCTGCACACCTCTTCAAATCAATAGGACTGGATTCTGAAAATCCCATTACAGAAACACAAATGTCAACAATAGAATTAAAGCCTTTTCATTTCTCCCTGGAAAATAGAAAACAAACATTGTAAATTGCCCATCAATTACTCAAATGCAAATGCTTAAAGTTCTTTTCTCTGCAATTATAGAAGTTGTTCTACGCAATCAAAGGTTATTAAGACAATGCTTAATGGCCTTATTCATGATTCTAAGCCACCTTCATCTAAAATTTAAATCTACCAGACTGCTTGAATGTAAATTGTAATGCTTGAGAGTATAAAAAATGTGATAACACCATAAATTTCAAGTATTTTCAGACATGTCTGTTCCCATCATTTTTGTTTCATTAGCTTTACTGCTCACTCACTCTCAATTAGATCATTCAATATCCTTCCAGCAGTTCTCTCTGTGCTCTTTCCCATTCTTGGTTGAATAGCTGTCCAACCACTATCATGGGGAGAGGAAAGGGGAGAGGCTGGCTTTCCTGGAATCTGCTTACTTACTGTCTAAATGGCCTCAGAGCAAAAGCTGATGCTATCAAGCTATTACGAGAGAGCCTCTTGAGATCATTAGGCAAAGCCTGGCCACAGTCCTGCACACACTGAGGTGGTCAGCAGTGCAGCCATTCTTTCTGCTCAGGAACCTTTTATCCTCTCCTGTTGAAACTTTGGTTTGAGCTACAACAGCATTTTCTATTCGACTTTTTTAAGGATGAATTTGTGAAAGGCAGAAATCAACCCAGCAGAACACAGTTTATGATTAACTTCAGCCAGACTATGTAGACCTTATCTCAGTCCATAGTTATAGTGGTTATTTTTTGGAACACCGCCTGGTATCAAACCTGCACACACAAGTAAACTTGCCCCACTCTGGAGCCTTTGCCAACATCACTTGAGAAGCATCTAAATTGTTTGAGCTAAGAGACATCAGTATATGAAAGGGAGAGGAAAAGAATAAAACACTTTAATTTTCCTTTTGATCTCAGAGGCAGAAAAGTTTCCAGGAACAGAGCACAATACGGTTCACCAATTCTGGTCTCACAGGCAGCACATCTACAGCTGAAACAGGTCTTTCGATAGATTCCATGACAAATCAATAAGAAACGCTCCCCAGGGGGTTCAGCAAGTACTGGAACACATCCACTTAGTTGCTAGGTGAATGCCTTTGTTTTTATATTCTAAATCAGTTCTTTTTTCTTGGGTGAACTTTCTGCACAAGGAGCAATATGAAGGAACAAATGAATGCTATTACAACCAGGACAATCTTTTTATTCAGGTGAGTGCTGGGATTATCATGGCTTATTTTCATCTCTGCTGCTAGAGTGATGAGGTGAAATGCACTTTAAGTTTCGGTGCATAATTACTTTATCACACCACCTGGTCTCGCTTCTGTCCCTGTGACGTGAAATACAGACATTGAAGACAGACTGTGGAGTATTGCCAGTGCATGTTAAACTTTCTTCTCTGAGGGATACGATGAGCCCGGAGCTGGGCTGAGTCTTGCAGAGAAAGGCCATAAAGATCAGAGGTGTGATCCTTACTTCCCTATGCATTAACCAGCTGAAATAGCAAAAAAAGGCAGAGAGCAAAGCTACAGTTCACAAAGAAAAAAATGGGAACTAAGGGACCCACATTGCTATTACTGCTTGGTAAAGTTCTGCTGTAACACAGAAGAATACAGTTTTTATAAGACAGGTGAGAAGTACCATGTAAGAATCAAATTCCCTTAATGTATCCCTGGTCCAAGAACAGCATCTTATAGAAGACTTCAAGGAAGTTTTCCTAATTCACAATGCAGGTATAATAGGATGAGGTTTGGCTGCAGAGGGAAATGTCTGCCTCTCTGTTCATAACCATTCTACATGGAAGAACAAAAGGGATATGGATTGCAGGTTTCCTTTTGGCTGCCATAATACTGTGAGCACAATCACGTTTTATCTTTGAAAAAAATCCAGAAACTTAGTTCAGTCTACAGTAGGAAGGTATAACTGGAAGCAAACACTTTATGAACACTAGTGCCCTTTACTGAGGTTTTTAGGGTTTTTTTCCTTAACTCTTGTTCCCTGTCATTCATACACAAATCCAGATCATTTTGTGAACTAAGAGAAAAGAGTGAACTCCTTCAGGAATTGTCCTGGAGAAATCTCCAATGGAAGAGGGAACGAATCTGCAGGATTCGTCCTACAAACCAAACCAAATTCGTCCTACAAACCAAATGCATGTCTTATCTACACTGCCTTTAAAAGCCATTCTTCTCAAACAATTGAAATGCATATTGAATTCTACAGAGATTGAAACTAGAGCGAGCTTTCCTACAAAGTAATATGATTCCATTTCACCAAGGAAAAGCTCTAAGCAGTCTATTCTATATACTGGTGGAAAAACAGCTCCAGATGTATGCCTGGCATCCTTCAGTTCATCTCTGATGTAGCGTTGCTTCTACTTGCTCTTCCTAAGATCCAGCCTTGAATCATGGCTCTGTGACTTGCTGTCCTCAGGGAGCAATATGTACATCATTTTTCATCCTGACTCCTTCAAATGACTTTGCTACGAGTACATTTGCTCAACCTTTCACTTCCAAATTGATGAGATGACAGAATTATAAAAGGCAGAGTGGACAAATAGAAAATGGTGTGATCCTTTTCCTTCCCAGGGGATTCTCTTTTCTAATTACTACATGCCAATAGACAAACTCTAGAGTACTGTATGGCATGAGTATATGGGCTGCAAACATTTCCAGAAGGGCGATCTTCTTCTCAGGTACCAGAACCATTTTTTATTTTATTTTCTAAGTTGCCAGAATAAAAGAAGATGGTATAAAATAGACAACCTAGGCATGAGTTTTGTAACATGCTTTGTATCAGACATGGCAGCAAAGCTGAAGTTTGAGCTATCCTTACCCATGATGTATTAGGTGACCTGTGAGGTGAGATAGGAAGAAGAGGACTCTGGGACACAATAGGAAATCTATCTCATACTATGCTGTTTCAGTATGGGTTTTCTTCTCAGTTGTAATCAAAATCCTCCTATTAACTTCTCAGAGACACAAGATATCTATCAGTCTGCTGCAGAGCTGGTCAGAGCAGAGCTTTCCTCCTCAGCTTGCACCAGAAGCAGCTTCAATATTTAGTGCTAATTGTATTTTCCATGTTGTTTTCTCCAATTATAAGACTAACAGCCAAAGAGTTACTGTGGCTGGCAAGCTAGGCAGCAGTCTCCCTCACCATGGGCTACACCCTGAGAAGAGCTCTACACTACATGACTCATGATTGTTTGAAGGTGTAGTTCCTAGTAAGCTCTGTACACATCCCAAGAAAGGAAAAGAAGTGGTTCCTCTACCTCTATGTTTCTGGACATGGGTGGGTATGTCCTGGAAGTTCCTTTCTTTATGGGAGAACCAGAACTTGACTCTAGCTATCACATCATAGCTTTAATTACTCAATTTTGCCATTAAACCATGGACCATCAAATTTTAATGTGAATTGTTGATTAAAAGCATGTGCTATTTCCTGAGTGTCAAACAACATGTGACAATAAAGTAGGCATAAAAGATTAGGAAAGCAAATGTTCAGCTACTTCTGTACTAAATGTAAAGCACAAATGACTGGTCTTTGAATGCTTTTGCATTTGCTTGAAGCTTTGTAACATTAAAATTGATTCACCTTTCAGAAGAATGGAATTTGAATATTCCCAAATCCTCAAAGGCTGAATGGCCCCTAACTCAACATTCTATGGCTTTTCTGTAAGTGCTGGTACCACATCTTTTTAAAATGTAATACTGAAGTAGCCTGAAACCTCAAGTATGTCCTGAAACAAGTTCAGATATGCTGAACAGTTGTCTTATCTAAAATGGACATCTGGAAGCTAACCAAGTCCTCCCATGCTTTGCTTATACTGAAATGGGAACAACAAGGTCCTTAAGGAAATGACCTATGAAGAGATGTAACTGAATTACAGTTACTGAATGTGTAGTGTAACTGAATACTTGTGAATTACCTTCTAGAGGGGCCTGTTTCTCTCCAGTGGTGCGAATAAAGCTTAGGCTGACGAATTTAGACTCTGAACTAAATTTCAGAAACAAATTTGATGTCATTTATCATCTTTTTTTTTTTTCTGAAAATATGTATTATATATGTATTAAGGCACTTCACGTCAAGAAAAGATCTTCAAAGGTGTAAGAGAAGTAGCTAGCTTCAAGTTTGCTTATTACCTGGTCTCTTTAAATGTGTTAAGTCAATTATTAACTTTCCCTTAGTACACTTACAGCAATGTCTGCCCCAGCTGAATTGGTGCCTTCACTTTCCCTGACTTAGATATATTTCTGGATATTACCTCCAACCAGAACTGAGAAAGTAACAAACTGAAGAACAGCAGCCTCCAAAATTAAAAACCTCTGGAAAGTAAGGTTAAAATCATACTTCTCATTTTGGGACTGCAAACAGCTGTCAGCAGGAAGTACCAGGCTTACCTTCTCACAACAGCAGATTTTTAGATTGCTTTCCTATATCCCATGTTATCATCAGCTTACCAAAAACACTACTGTCATTAAGAAGCCTAATTCTTCTCTCCCCATCTACCTGCCTGAGGTTATTTCTCATCTGTGACTGGATTACTTGCTCTGAGCAATTGCTGACCTTCCCAGAGCTGGGAAATATTTGACCATTGTTGAGATTCTCACAAGAGTCTGACTGAGACATGATACGAGATGTCCCCTATGTCAGGCAGGTGTGCATGAGTGTGTTTCAATGTAGTAACATCATGCCAGCAAAACCTTCAAGCTGCTAACAATTATTTTTAATATGACATGGAAGATGAGAGAGGTCTAAAGAAGACATTCAGTATGGAGGATGAGATAGGAATTATAGAAAAGACTACTTGAAGAACAACCAATTCTTATGTCTCTAGTAGAAAAAAAGATTAAATGAACAGACAAAATGGTTTGGCTTTCTCAATAACTTATGGCAGACAAATGTAACGTCCTGTTTTTAGCACATTAACTAGCCTCGTGGGCTAAGAGGAAGCTATATACATAGCTTGCAACCATCTCACATTACATTCTCGTAAACAAGCTTTAGAAACACAGTCTATCTGTAACCAGCCATAGGTATGAGCACTAGGAGTTGAAAAACTGCTTTTAGCACAGTGGTTTATTGATAAGCCACTGTCAGATGGGAAAAAGAGATTGTCAAGAGCAGACCTGGTGCTGTCTGCTATCTTTTGATTGATATTCCCATTAAACACTATATGATGGGGGTAAGTACACAAAGTGAATGGCATTGGATTGTAAGCTGTACATGCTTAGGGTTAAAATTAAGTGATCTCTAGTAGCTTGAAGGGAAGATATGAAATTGTTATGAAGAAATTCAATAAAGTCCAGCGCCACACTGCAGAATGAGAAAAAAAATATGCACAAAACAGGGGAGCACTTTGCACTTCACTTTCCCAACATCATTCCTAACATTTAAATTGTTTCTTTTTTCATGTGGTGAAGAAAACACACTTCCACCTGATTAAGGGTTTCTAGCCTCATTGTTGTCCTTCATCAGGCTTCCTGATGGCCTTCCCTTGCTCTTGTCACCCTCTGCCCAGTGAGCCCAGGTCACCTTTCACCACGCTCTAGCATCTCTACTTCTAGGTCACCCATCACCTCTCATGTTTCCATGCCCCACTTCCTAGCACATAGAAAAGCGGTCAGCCAGTCTGTAGCAAGAGCCAGGTGAGGCAAAGCGTCAGCCTCAAAGCTTGATGGTTTCAGCTGAATAAAAAAGTGGGCAAAGCAGAGTCATGGCTACAACTTCATAAATATCTGCATGTTTCTAAGTTGTGAATTACTGGATTTTTGCTGGTGCTGTGACAGCCTGCAAACCACGCTGTTGTTTGCAATCCACAGCTCCAAACACCTTCCTTCCAGGATCCACACAGGCTGCTAATGGGGCACAATCTCAAGCTCTAGAGCCAATGTCTCTGTGCCACCACAACACTTCCCTTAGCATGGAGGTGCAGGCTCAGTAGAAGGCATTGTAGCACGTAGGAATCAATTTTCCTTAATACATGCAGGTATTTTCTTTTTGCCAGCTCATACGTGGAGAAATTTAAAGGGTTTCCCCAATTCCAAGGCTTCTTGATCTCAGAGTCAGGGCAGAAATGAAGAGGGATTCACACGTTTATCACTACAAGGCACCTTGGCACAATGTTCCTTGTACCTGGTGCATGTATCAATGGTTTTTTTTAAATGCGTTGTTCATGCAGCTGAGCAGGATAATGGCATTCAAGGCAAGAGGGAAACAATTCGTTATTCTCTACAGAAGTCCTGACCCCACCATCTCCCCAGCAAATGTATGCAGTGCTTTCCAGGGCTCTTACACTGATACGTTTGTGAGCTATCAATTATTTATGTACTTAGTCAATAATTTAAATGTCCTGGAATGTGCTGTTACAAAATAACTGCCTTTGTTCTTTGAGTTTGCTAGGATGCCCTGCTGGCACTAGCCCACTTAATGGCTTAATAAAACCTTAACAAGAAAATTGAAAAGCTAGATTTTACTGCTTTGATGGCAACTAAGCTATCTTTCCCACTTTGAAAGAGTTATCCTTGAAAGACTACTTCAGGCGTATGCAGGAGTTTTAGTAAATTGGGAGCAATATACCCAAGGGTTTAAGTGAATCTCTTACATCAAAACAAAAAGAAATGTCACTTTCTTTCAGATAAGTTATACCAGACAGCAAGAAAACACTGCTAGTGGGATTCCTACCTATTTTTTAATGGCCCCCTTCTGCCCCTCCTTTTCTCCTCAGTGCCACAGTTGGAAAGATTAGGTCTTCCTGCGATATTGATAATTCACACCAAGCCACAGCCTTACAAAATGTGTCCATGCAACCTGCTGTCATCTTAACCCAGAGCACAATGGGTGGCTCATGTTTGCTCACAGGGCCTCTAACTGCACTAAGTCTGTTGAGACATTTTGCAAATCAGAGCTTCAATCTAATCTTAAAGACCTACACGTCTTCCTGAAAAACAAACCAAATCAGTTTGTCTTCATAAGGGTGTTTGGGACTGTAGCTTACGCAATCTGGACATCTTCTTATTGTCTTTTTTGAGGAAGCAAATGGGATGTAAAGAAAGTATAACAGGTTTGTAACACTGCAGAACAACATTTCTTCTGAGCTCTTGCAGATGGTAGATTACCTTTTGACCAGTGAAACCAGTGAAACCCCCTCTACTTCTTCCACCAAAAGGGTTCTTGATAGAGCAGGAAGCAAAAGCTGCTGCCATCAGTGTGGGCTGGGACTCAAGCCTCCATGGCACCAAAAGCATTTCAAGATTTGAGTCCTAGAGCGTTAACATCAACAAGAGCCAAAGCATTTACAGGCAAACCGAGTTACACAATTCCAGGAAACTTTATCAAGAACAAGCTTGCTTTAACAGAAAAAGAATCAAAGCAGGCTTATTTTCAGGTTCTGCTGATGATATAAGCAAGGGTACAAACAGCAAACTGTTCTGTTGTAAGAATCACAATGATGGGGAATAAGTAAAATGAGAGGCAACAGTTCATGAGCTGCATGGAAACCTGATGCTATGAGGTCCGTATCCTGAATGTAAGCATCAGTGTGGACACTGGTGATTAACAAGGGTTGGCCACATGCTGCAGATTCTGTCAAACCTGGTGTGCTGCCTCGCAGCACCTATCCTGACAAAGTCAGGAGGAGCTTAGTATCCCATATCTCTGTCAGGTATGGGTGGAACAATATGTTCAAATATTATCTGGAGCAAGAGGAGAAAAGGGATTATAAGGGATTATTAGAATCATTTTCCCGATTTCAATTATCTCTGTAAAACTATTTTTACTACAAAAGCAAATTTACTTGAGGCTGCAGAGGTTCTATTTTACCAGTGTGCTATTACTAGCAAGAAAACATAAATCCACCATGGAAAACAAGGCTGTAAGTTCTTTTCCTGATTGCCTGATCTGTATGGGAAAGTGCAGGAAATGCCATAGAGATGAGAGCCACGTAGGATGCTGTCTCTGCCTCTCCACCTGGGGTGGTGACAGGAAACCATGTTGGTGGCCTGCTCTGTGGTGTTCCACATGGATGGCACTTTCTGACCAACTGATTTTGTTTACTGTATGTAGCCACACATCTGATCAGCTTACAGAAATAGAGCAGTACTAGTAAAGTGAATGCCAGCAACAAAGGGGAAAGTTTGCAATTAGGATTCCTTGTGTAGGAGAAATTAGGAAGAATTGTGGCTCTCATAAGCTAAGAAACTTTCCCAACCTTGAAAGGCACAAACGATGAAGCCCAAAGAATTCTCAATTATCAGACCATTCTATCAGTCTAGCTCCCAATATGGCCTCTAGCTGTGGGGCTGCTAAAATGCAATGCCAGATGGGTAAAGCAGTTTTGAACAGGCTTCTCTGCTCCTGCAGGCAGGACAGTGCTAATGACCACTCCAGGAAAGCAGGGAGAGAGCTCAGAAGAAACCATCATGCCCTGGAGAAGAGATTTTACGAAGCATCCCTGCCTCCCCCTAAGGATGGAAAGTTACTCACCGGAGTCAAGTCAGCGAGTTTCCCTCTCTGCCCATTTTCTGGATGATTTCATCTCTAGATATGTTCACTTACCACCAGGGCTGTGTGGCAATAACAGCAGTTCCCATCTGCTGATCCCAGGAGCTACAGGCCACAGAGCACCCTGAGGGCTTCTCAGTGCTCACCTTCTCCTGCAAGCCTAGCTGTTCACGTCACGCGCTTCTCGGTGGGAAGCCAGCCGTGACATGAGGGTATTTCCTAAGTTCTTCTCATGCTTGTCCATTGCGCAGCTCCTACAACAAAGTTCAGCCCCTTGCTCCATTCCTTTCCTCTGGCACTTTCCCAGCTCTCGCGATGGAGACTCTCCCCTGGGGCAAGGAGTCCCCCTCTCTTGAGCCTCACCAATCATTAAACAAGTTGGGCGCTTCCTCTGACCTAATGAAGAGATTCCTTTTAGAAGACTGTGCTTAAGTCTCATTAAGAAAATATGAGCAGATTTCAAGCGCAGGCAGTACAGTACTTCTGGAGATTCATTATCACTCTGTGGCATTATCTTAATATTCTGTTTATGTCTTCTAATAAGACAACTTTATTTGATTACAGCTGTTTTCTAAGTTGGTTTTAGAGTGTTTTTTCCATCTTTTTATTGGAAGTCATTGTTCAAAAGTTCCTTGCTAAGTTTCAATTTGCAAAAAAGCCAGATGGTTTAGTTAAATCAGAGACTTCTAAGATGCCTTTTATTTGACCTATAACTGAAGAGGAAAATGAGTAATTAAATCAAAACAAAATAAAAACATTTTTTAAAAAATCTAATCCTGTAAATTGCACCCACATATCAAAGAGTTTCTCCAGGAGTTCCACAAATCAAGCTATGTCAATTTTCAAAACCATATTGAATATTTGAGAAATTCTAAAGGTTGGGGAGAGGCCTAATAAGTGCAAAGACTTTTTGAAGGAAATTAAAATAAATATCACATCATCACTGAGGCAATAATCCTAGTCAATATCATGGAGTAGGCAAGAGGAAAGACGACTGTAGAAATTATGCAGTAGATAAGATTAGTAGTGCCAGTTAACACTGCTTTACAGAAAATCAATTTTGCCCAATGAGTATTATCATATTTTCATAGAATCATTAAGGCTGGAAAACACCTTTAAGATCATTTAGTTCAATCATCAACCCATCCCCACTAACCATGTCCCTTGGTGCCACATGTACACACTTTTTGAACACCTCTAGGGATGGTGACTTCACCATCTCCCTGGGAATCCCATTCCAGTACCTCAAGTTCTATCCACTCATTATCATGACATTACAAGTCTGATTGTTAAGAAATAATCCACCATGCTGATATAATAAATTCAGGTATACACAATACATATATAAAGAGATCCTGTACTGAGCAATGGAGGAGTTCAGGGAAGCATCAGAGATGTTCTTTTGCCTCTGCATTTTAAGGAATAAGAGTTATTATAGAACCCAGACTAATTCTAGTGGCCACAATTGTGGGAAAAAGTTAAGAGAGGCTAACAGGCAAAACAGTGCTTAGAGGAGAGCCCTAAGAACTGACAAAGGAAAATATGTCACAAGTTCTGTACCTCAATCAAATCCCAGTTTGTTACATGCAATGTATATTTACCTATAAATATCATCCACGTGAACAATATTATAGATACAGAGGTATTCAGTGTAACAGGGAGCAGCAGATCACAGGCAGGCAAATACAGAATAAAAACAAAGAGGTGCAAGTTTTAATTGTGAGATACCAGAATAGGCTCGCAGGCTTTCTAGTAGCTTCTCTATCACTCAATGCTGTCTAAAAAATTGAGATATTTCTGGGCTCCATCAGAAGAGGGGTGACCAGCAGGAATAAGGAGGTGATTGTCCCCCTCCGCTCTGCTCTTGTCAGGCCTCATCTGGAGTACTGTATCCAGGTCTGGAGCCCTCAATACAAGAAAGACAGAGAGCTGTTGAAGAGGGTGCAGAGGAGAGCCACAAAGATGATCAGGGGACTGGAGCATCTCCCCTACAAAGATAGGCTGAAGGAGCTGGGCTTGTTCAGCCTGGAGAAAAGAAGGCTGTGAGGTGACCTCATTGCAGCCTTTCAATACCTAAAGGGAGCCTACAAACAGGAGGGGAATCAACTCTTTGAAAGGGTTGATAACAGCAGGACAAGGGGAAATGGTTTGAAGTTGAGGGAGGGGAGATTTAGGTTGGATGTCAGGGGGAAGTTTTTACAGAGAGAGTGGTGAGGTGCTGGAACAGGCTGCCCAGAGAGGCTGTGGATGTCCCGTCCCTGGAGGTGTTCAAGGCCAGACTGGATGGGGCTCTGGGCAGCCTGGTCTAGTACTAGATGGGGAGGTTGGTGGCCCTGCATTTGGCAGGGGGGTTGGAGATTCATCATCCTTGAGGTCCCTTCCAACCCTGGCCATTCTGCGATTCTGAGATAATTATTCTGCCCTAAAAACATGCTTGACTTCAGATGGGAATTAGGAAAGCTCCAAGGCTTGTGTTAGCTGGAAGATCAGAGTAGGTGGATGCAATAGCTTTCTGAGTTTGATAAATATTTCACTTTCTGTAGCAGATCGCACCTCCTGAAGTCATTGATTTCAGTCAAGTCTCCAGCTGCAACCTTAACACTTCTCTCTCCTTTCTTCCCTGAGTGCCGTGGGATTCCATGAAGGCGTGAGCAGAAGAACCAACTGGTGCTGGGCAATAGCCTGGCTGGATGTGTTGGTGCAATCAAAAGGTTCAACAGGAGAGAGTGGCATCTTTTTGTTGTTGTTATTTAATTGTAAACCTCCTTCTTATCCCACCTCCCACCGACACCCTAACCCCCAAAGATTTGATCAAACAGATTGGAAAACACTTAAACTTGCTACCAGTTCCCACTGTGAATTGCTCACTGCTGGTTTCAAGTTCACTGTACCTTTTACACAAACCCCATCCCATTAAAGAAGTCCCAGGGCCAGACATTGCACTTGAGATCTGAGATGCAGCCCGTGCACCTTGCACACAGCAAGCAGCACTGCACAGAGATTTGGGAAGAAAGTCTTTTCTCTCTCTCTCCTCCCATGCACATACACAGAAGAAAACTCTTCAGAACAATATTTACAGTCTAAATTATTAAACTGAGGTTTTCAAGCAATACTGCTACAACTCTCCTAGCTTTATGAATACTAGTATATCTAGATCCCCTTAAGAACTTTATAAATCCATTAATCTACCAGGAAAATATATAAAACTGATTAGATGGCAGTTTAAGTACTCTGTGCAAAATATTTTCTTAAGACAAAAAAAAAAAAAAAGTATTTGTGCATTTTCACATAGTCTTCTAGAAAGAAAGGTAATTCTGGTTCTCAGAATAATTTAAGAGATCATTCCTCTCTACAGGAAGAGGAAAAGAGGAAAAACACTCACTGCAGTGTTTTAGTTTACATAGGTAAGATAAAACCTGTCAGTCGTGGAGAGAGAAAGAAGGTCTTGATAAAAATATTACTAGGTGAAATTAAATGTCAGAAAACAACCTCACTGAACTCATTCACTGACACACAGAAGCCTGGGGCAGTTGTATTCACACCAAATCTCTCCCCCTGCCCACCACCCCCCAAAAAAAGCAGAGCTCTGAAATGCAAGCCAGAAAGCATATTCAAAGAATTCCCTAGGCTGTGATGATGATTCTAATCCACAGTCTAAACAGCTCTTCCTATATTTAAAAAGGAAAGACAGTTACAGAGATTTTGAGTGGGAAAAAAAAAAATGACAGTAAGGAATCTTAATAATACAACTTCATAAACATCCAATGCAATTTTTGTAATTCAGTGCATACAAACAACGTAAAAATGTTCTCTGGGCTTTCAGATCATCAGGAGAAATGGATGGCTTGCATTATTCCTTTGCTGGAAGTAAAGAAAGCAAGCAGACCCATTATGATGGTCTTGCCTACTACAGTTTTCCTTGTGTTATGCACATAGGCTCTGCTAAATGAGTGCAAGTGGCATAAAGCAGCAAACATGCCAGCAAAAGTAATTTGAATTGTTGCAAAAAGCAGCAGTGCTCAGTCCTCCAGGAATTTCTCTCACATAAGCCACCCAGATTTTCTGATGCTTTGATTTATTCCCAACTTTGATTTCTGGGTAATATTTGCAAGCTCCCTTTTTTAGCTCACTCTTCCTGCTCGGATTCAACTTCTTCCAGCAAACTGGGGACTATGCCATGATCTATGCCTCGCTCATGTTAAATTAAGCTATTGCACAGAATGAGAATAGATGGTCTGTGGGCCTGGTGCAACTTTCTGAAGATCATGCAGTAGCGGCATTGTAGCAACGGATTTGTATCGGTATTGACAGGGCTAAAAATTCACATAGCATAGGGCAACAGAGCACTGCAACATTACACATAAGTATGCTGGAGTAGTTACCAACCCTTGCACATAGAAGACTCTAAAAGCATGCTAATAATGATTTACAGTTACACAGCCAAAGGTCAGCAGCTTGAGAGGAGTTTCCATCCGCTACCAACAGATCTTTTGCTTGGATATTTATCCTGTTACACAGTTACACACACTGTTTTCAGATCACTGCAACTTAAATTAACAGAGATTTGGGTCATCGCACTGATACGAGAAGTTCAAATGGAAATCACAATATGGCAAAGTAGAATTTCAGCAGATTCCGCTATTGCTGATAGTCCGATTTGAAATGGCAGAGACACTTAAAGAGGAGGCAACAGTTATTTTCACTTTAACTCAGTGGATGATCACAGAATCACAGAATTGTAGGGGTTGGAAGGGACCTCCAGAGATCATCGAGTCCAACCCCCCTGCCAAAGCAGGTTCCCTACACCAGGTCGCACAGGTAGGCATCCAGGCAGGTCTTGAACATCTCCAGACAAGGAGACTCCACCACCTCCCTGGGCAGCCTGTTCCAGTGCTCCGTCACCTCACTGTAAAGAAGTTCTTGCGCACATTTGTGCGGAACTTCCTGTGCTGCAGTTTCCGGCCGTTTCCCCTTGTCCTGTCTCCACTCACCACTGAAAAGAGTCCGGCCTCGCCATTCTGCCCCCAACACCTTAGATATTTATAGACCTGGATCAGGTCCCCTCTCAGTCTTCTTTTCTCAAGACTGAACAGACCCAGTTCACTCAGCCTTTCCTCATAGGAGAGATGCTCCAGGCCCCTCACCATCTTCGTGGCCCTCCGCTGGATGAATGATGTCAATTAGACTCCAAAACCTACCTTTCCTCAAAAGGAGTGGTGGTTTTGGTAGTAACATTCACTATATACCAATACCTCTCTGGCCTCTAGTAAGCCAAAACGCTGTTTCTCCAGTGGGACTGTGACATAGCGGCTGTCACTGCTCATTCTTCAGCAACACAGCCCAGGGCTGCCTCTGCTAGTGGCTTTCAGACCACCACATTCCTATCTGTGGTTTCATGGCAGTAACTCAGAAAAGTACATCCACATATGTTATGTTGCAGTCCACGTGCATGGTATTTCTGGAGGATTTTGCACCGTAGAGGAGCTAAGCAAACAAAACACAGGTGGAAAAAGTGAGCTCCCTGACACCAGCCACTTACTTTGCAAGAGCCTTTTCCATGGAAATTGTTTTTAAAGAGAAAGGCAGATTTGTTTTGAAAGAATGTTGGAATGTAAATGCTGTCTTTAGAAGAAGCATCTGCTTGATTTTTCTAGCATATGCACTTTTTTTTTTGTTTTTACCTCTTCAGAGAACAACTCTTTCATTTGCCATTGCAAAAAGTCTTCTAAACATTTCCAAGTTTTTAAAATTCAAAGATTCTTTTTGTTGTTGTTGTTAAGATAAGCATTAAAACCAGAAGAAATTCACTGTTTTCTATTGTTAGCTTTCAGATGTCCCCCCACCACCACACAGAAAAAGGGTTTAAAGAAAAAATCTAATGAACTTCATAAAAAGAAAAGTGTTGTGCATCACTGCAATTCCTCACAAAAAAAACATTCAGCCCCTGCCTAGATCTAGTCATTACCAAGTGAAAAGTCCTTGAGTGCAGACACGGAGAAGATAAAAGATCAGTAGAGATGTTAGAGATCCATGGTCTCAGCCTCCCTGTTAGATTAACTGATGATAACCACATTTTCAGGGTAGAAAGTTTCCCTTGCATCCAACTGGAAGTACAGACAGAGATAGATCACATTCAATCATGTACTTTCTATTAAAAAAATAAATCCCAGCCCCAAGAAAATCTTTCCTAACATATGTGAAACAGATCAGTACAAGAGGAACGAGAGTGTTGCTAAGGAAAATTTAACAAATCTAACAGTAACAGAGAGCTGAATGAGGAACTTCACTTATCCAGGACCCACCTTTTCTGCCTTTCAAAACAGTCTCCGGTCACACTGAGAATCTGCTCAGCAGTGAGCAAGCACTCAATTCACGTTACATAGGTAATATTATCCCAGAATTTCTCTGGCAAAATCTCATAGGCTGTTCCTGTTGGTGATGCCCATGGGTGTTCTCTGTTTCCTTGCATCATACCCAGCTGTACGCTCATGGATAAAACTTGCACACTGCTGGTGGTACAAGAAGAGCTTCCTTGTGGAGTAGCTAAGCCCTTTAGTGTTTGCAGGCTGTTAGAAGCAGCTGAAGGGAAAAACATCCCTTTCCTTCATAAAGTGCAGGTGCTCCAGAACTAGGAGCTGTAGTTTCTGCTCTCATGAAATCACTCTTCAAATAGCAGTGAGACCTGGTCACTTAATGCCTAAAACATATTTATGAAAGACCGGTTGTTCAATGAAAAAAAAAAAAACAGCCACAAAGAAAAGTGTGATGCCACAAAAGAGACGTTTAAACAGAAAAAAAAAGTATGAAAAATGAAGAAAAAAAAGAAAAATCTTTAAGATCATACCTGCAAAAATGGGTAGCACTCAATAATTGTTTGAGAAACAACAGAAATGCAGTATGGTATAACCAGAAAAACATTAAAACAAGGAAGTGGTGGTCAGTGAGCCCATATTCATACTTGACAGCTTGAGTAGCATGTGGAATAGTTTCCTTACTTCGTCATGTCAGTTCAAACAAGTTTCTTCCAAAGCCTAGGAATGCCTTCCCTTTGTCTCTCAAGACTTACCAATGGAAATTAAGGACTCAAACATCCGTTGGTGGGAGGGTGCTCCTCTGCACACTGGTTTTTATCTTAACCCCTGAAACGTAGCTGATCTTTATCTGGATGTCTGAGGGCACTTTCAATTAATATCTTGCTTATGAGGTATCCATCCTTCATAGCATCTTCAGCATCAGGAAGAGTCTGGAGGTCTGTTATATTTCTGTCCAGTCTAATACAGTTTTGATTGCAAGGCTACCATCAAGGCAGATCCAGAGATTTCAGGCCTGCCTCTCTATCAAAGTTATGTTGGTTCTCTGCTATCTTTTAATCTCATTAAGCTAATTATCACTCAGATGGAGAAGTGGAAAGGAACAAAATAACCTCTGCCAACACTTAGGCCCTGCGAAGGGGAGGAGGATTATTTACATGCACACAAACATACGAGCACACAGCCCTGACTTACTGCGCGTGGCATTTTCATAACATTTGAGAATCTGGTTGCTAAGCATGCTGCGACATTGCCACTTGACATTTACATTTTATTTTCTCTTTATTGCTAAAGGTAGGAAACGAAGCACTCTCCTACACTATTAAATTATATTCACCTTGCTAATAATGCTGTTAAAAGCACCGTTCCATTTTATTTAATGAACTTAAAGTACCTGACAAACATCCAGGCATTTCCAAGAAAACCTATTGTCTTTCTTGCTTGAAAAAGGCAGGATTTGTTGAGAGCATCACCTCATGGAAGAGTACAACTTGCTGAGAAAATCCTGGCCTTTGCGTTCTGGCTTGGGAACTCCCCAGGGCTTTCCCAAAGAGCTAAGCACTGAAGGAAGCCTAGACAACAAAGACTTCAACAGCAAAAAGCTCAGCTCCTTTAAACGTAAGGGAACAGGTAGATCACTGTACAACAGAGTAAGCCAAACTAGAGATCACAACATGTCTGCTTCATGGCTGGCCCGTGATGCAGCACGCAGTAGGATCAACATGCTGGGACACACTGCTGAGCACCTGGCTGTGAGGCTGTCCTTCCCTACAAAGGCAGGTATCATCTTTGTAGGAAAAAAAAAAAAAAACCACAGAAGTGTTACTGAATTCATCATCTCTGAAAAACTTTGGCTCATTAGTGGCTGCAGCGTGAATCACTTCACAGCTGAAACATGCAGGCCTTCTGCGCCACAGCAAAGTGAGAGTTTTATCTAGTGTATAAATAAGAGACTGGGGTGGCTGCTCCAGTTCAAGTGTCTGCCTTTCAGACTTCCCAGTTAGGAGTCTTCCTCTTCTGGGTCAATGCAGAGAAGTGCTTATTGTCTGTCTTTCCTGCTGATTATCACAGAAACTTTTTCCAGTTTTATTTAAGATATTTATATATTTCAGAGGAAAAATAAGGTATTTCAGAATTGTAAATCTTTATCACTCTTGCTGAATTATTTAGCTACAACTCAGCCAGTAGGCTACACCGGACTATTTTTAACCACGGAACACCAGTTGATCTTTTATTTGTACCTCTTTCCTTGAACAGAAAATTGTGTGTTTTCAGCATCATAAAGAATCTATCACTTGGTATAGATCCCCATGTATCCCATGAAAATATCTCAGGGAACTGTGAGCTTCCAAGAGACAAAACTAGGTGTTTGAGCCCAGAAGTTAGCACAATTAAAACACATGAACCCAGAAGGTATGCTCTCTTCAGGATCATGGCATGTTTGGTAAGGCTTGTTTTGACATCACAGTCCAAATTCAAAGGAAAACTAAATTAGAGAACAATAAATACAGACTTGAGCAGTTGGCCCAGTTGAACCTCATGAGGTGGCAAGCTGGATGTGAAGGCACGGCAATGCATGCTCACAGCCCAGAAAGACAACAGTATCCTGGGCTCCATCAAAAGAACCACGGTCAGATCAATGGGATCCAGCCCATCTGCGCTGCTGTGACCTCAGCTGGAATACCACATCCAGATGTGGAGTCCTCAGTACAGGAGAGACACAGACCTATTGGAGCATGTCCAGAGAAGGGCCACAAAAATGATGCAAGGGTTGGAACACCACTCCTATGAAGACATGGTGAGAAAGCTGGAGCTCTTCAGCCTGGAGAAGAGGAGGCTCAGGGAAGACCTAATAGTGGCCTTTCAGTATACAAAGAGGGGCTCTAAGAAAGAAGGAGACAGACACTTTAGCAGGTTCTGTCAAAAAGGAAGATGAGAGCCTGTCAAGGGAAAAATGGTTTCAAACTAAACAAGGGAGATTTAGGTTGGACATAAATAATTTTTTTTTTAATTTATTTATTTTACAATAGGACTGGTACTGCACTGGAATAGGCTGCCCAGAGATGCAGTGAAAACCCCATAGAATCATAGAATGACTTGGTGAAAAGGACCTTAAAGATCATCTAGTTTCAACCCCCATGCTAACCACTAGACCAGGCTGCCCAGAGCCACATCCAGCCTGGCTTTCAGTGCCTCCAGGGATGGGGCATCCACAACCTCCTTGGGCAACCTGTTCCAGTGCCTCACCACCCTCTGTGTGAAAAACTTCTTCCTAATATTTAACCTAAACCTCCCTGTCTCAGTTTAAAACCATTCCCCTTGTCCTATCACTACCCACCCTTGTAAACAGCTTCCCCCCCTCCCCATCCCCCTCCCCCAAAGCTGTTCCTCCCATCCCTGAAGACATTCAAGACCAGACTGGACAGGGCTCTGAGCAACTTCATGTAGGTATCCTTGTTCAATGCAGTAGAGTTGGACTAGCTGATATTTTAGGGTCACTTCCCAATTCCCAAGATTCTATAGTGCTATGAAATAGTAGCTACTCAAAGCAACTATGAGACTATAGGAAAATGAGACAACTACTTCAGCAAGAAAAAAAAAAAAAGTGAGGAAATTCATTTGTTTCATACCATTTCACTGATTGATGTGGACTCAGTTTTCCATATTATTCAAGCAAAATTTCCCATTACAAATTTTATTTGAATTTTGGTCTAGTTTTCTGAACTCCGCTGTAGTTCATCTGAATTACAACTACAGCTTAACAGGCAATTTAAAATAGTTCATAGAAAGAATAAACCTATCACTTACTAAGTGAAGACCAGAAATGTCTTCACATTCATACATGAGATGATGTCTAGATTTCTACTTTTCTCACTTCTAATTCTAAGAAAAAACCCCAACACTTTGCTAGACAGCAGATTTAATTTTCCCTCTTCACATCTGGAGCTGTTCCATTGTTTGGGAAAGGACAGTAGTCAATTAGCTGTAATTTGAGAAAAACTGCATCTCTGAGACACTGTGAAATAACAGTGGGTCACCAGAATTCAAGAGCTTGGACGCAGTGCCATGACTCACGGCTTTCATCAAGAGGTGGCACCTGCCAGGCCCTGCGCAAAGCCATGGCGTTGATCCACCTTGTAGTAACTCAACTTTTCTCCAAGTCTTTAATCAAAGAAGAACGTATTGCACCACACAAAAGCAGGTACAGAAAACCACCCCTACACTCCCTCAAATTTTCACCAGTCCAATTATTGCAATGAGAGGCAGCATAGCTGGTGTGCACCTTACAGGCAACCTGCCCATCCATGCTGATGAGACAATTTAGACTTGTGAAAAGGCAGTGTATCTAGCTCTTGTTTGAAGAGAGAAAATAAGAAACAATTAAGGAAGAAAGTGAAACTTCAGTGAAGTCAGGAAGTAAATGTGGCTTCTCACACTCACTCCTCAGGCAAAAGGTTTCTGATGATGCATTTAATTGTGGGAACACCCTGCCCGCTGAAGGAGGAGCCCTCCAGTGCATTCAGAGAGCTCTCATCAGTCTTTAGCCTTTTTCACAACATCCCAAAACCATCCAGGCCAATAGGTGCAGGGTCTCCTGGATCACTAGGGAGCTGCTTTTGTGCACACAGCCCCTGCAGTCAAGTAGAAAGCCATATCTATGGGCAAATTTGATTTTGATGTTATTCTAAACTATTATCTCAGCCCAGTTGCAAGGTTTAGTTTCTAAGTGGAAATATCTTACAACTACACTAGAGGAACATACCAGGGCTTGTTATGGGAAGGAACAGTTTCCTTCATTTCCGCACTGCCTCCATCCCAAGGACATAAACAAGGAGTGCCACATCGCTGCGCTCAGGTCTGGTGCACCTCATCTAGAAGCTTTAGCCAGACCTTGAGTGAGCTGTGGGTAGTATCCTACAAGTATGAATCAAGGTCCAGCATTCCTGTGATGCTCCAAGCAGCGGCTGCAAAGCAGAAGTTTTTAATTTTTATTTCACCTAATTCTGATAGGCAGAAGATGAACCTGAGGGTGAGAAACACAGCCAGCAGAAGCCAAGTAAATATTTTCTTAAGATACAAAGCTTTTACATTATCACTGTTTTGCTTTGCCCAAGTTACCCCCCTCTGCCCTCATCCTTCTGTTCCCGAGGATAACAGAGAAGGACAGGCTGAAAAGGCTGTGTCTCCCTGTGGAATCTGGATTTACAAC
This sequence comes from Centrocercus urophasianus, assembly GCF_019232065.1. Taxonomy (NCBI): domain Eukaryota; kingdom Metazoa; phylum Chordata; class Aves; order Galliformes; family Phasianidae; genus Centrocercus; species Centrocercus urophasianus. The sequence goes on from NW_024884142.1 coordinate 36,619,642, forward strand.
AGTACTGTTACAAACATACTGAAGACTATGTTTCAGTGACAGCTATTTACATAAGTTATTTATGAGTGAGCAGGCCTTGCAGTCCTTCTAGATGCTTCCAAGAACTGTGGTAACACTTCTGGCCAGAGCTATAACATTATCTATGGGAGCCAGCAGGACTGTGGTATAGAGGGAGACATGTTTCTGATACAAAGAGATATAAGGGCCTACAGTTGGCAACGAGGTGATCAGATCTGTGGGACAGTTTTCAGAGAAGAATCAAAACAAAAAATGATCCCATAACTGCAGTCATAGATAGACCTTTTATATACAAAAGCAAAAGTGGGAGTACTTGCTGACTTCTCATGATAGAGAATTAAAGAAAGCAGAGGTGAGAAACAGCCTCAAGAGTACAGCTGCGTTTTATGAGCTTCCAACATAAAACCTTAGTTTTATGATGAGGTGATAGACTGAATAATCACAAGCAGAAAGGCAAGTGCCAAAGCTACTTCAGCCAATTCACTGCAAATTAGGTAAACCTACAAGCACTGGAGACTGTTGATTTTGCACATTCCATTGCTCATGCTGGTGCTCAGAAAGCATCCGAGTATCCCTGGCTCATTCTACCACCTGTTGTATGTAACTGGTCACCTAAATAAAAATTTTAAAAAAATCACATCTACTGCTCATTTATCTGGGACAAATAGAACAAGTTACAGATTCTGGTGGAAGGCAGATGAATACCAGCATACAAGTGAAAAATCACGTCATTACTCACGGCACCATGAATGAAACAACTGCCTAAAATGCAGGGCCTAATCTGAATCTATTTGGAATGGAAGAGAATTACAATTTCAGGTCCTTAGCCCACACCATGCAGAGGCTGCTCTAAGATGCAACATCTGTTGTTCTCTAGAGAGAGCAAGCTATCAAAATACTGTCTGGATATGAAGTCCAAAAGTAAAAATGTCCATAAAAAAAAGTCCAAAATGTAGTCAAGCGGGAATAAAAAGGGGAGAGCAGATACCAGGAAAAATCCTCTTTCACCACACTCATTACTGGTTCCTAAGCACACATTTCTCATCTAGCAATATTTTTATTTTTTTTTTCCCCCCCTCTCCTCCCCATTTTTCCTGTACTCTGGGCAGGATCCTTACTTTGAGTGACCATCAGTATTACCATTTGCTAAATAGTTCTGTAATGCTTTGGCTTCTGTAGAGAAAAGCAAAATACTTCTGTTGAATCCATTGGCTAGAAACACAAGACAAAGGACTGTTAAACACAGGTTCCAGTTCCTGCAAAGAATAACATCCTGTAGTATCCTTCTGCTAGATATTTAAGCTCCATCATAATACTAGTTCTGTCCATACTGCTCCTGTTGAAAAGTCATCCCAGGGCCTCCTTCCTCATATGGTTAGAAGCTTACAACCCTATCTTCAGCCTATTCACTACGAAAGTGTCAAAAATATTGCTTACAAAGTCTTACTGGTTATAAATATTCAAATTTACTTATTTACTCTTATGCAAATTATGTAGAAGAGGTTTTACAAGTATTTTCAACAACAATATTAATAATTCCTAATTGAAAGCAAAAATATCTCCTCAAACAAATTTAGAATGCTCTCTCATGTCTGTACTACACAGGCAACCATTAGGCATCTTGATCTTTCTTTCAACTTGTTCAGCCCCATCCTGCAACATAATCTGCTGCTAGTGCTCTCACTTGACCTCATTCCATTTAACTTCATTGCATATTTCTTTATTTGTTATCCAGTTATTTCTGCTCAGTATCCTCATTTTCTTTCACATTACCAGTACTTTCTAAGAATTTCACATTGAAAGTTTCATTAGCACATTCCTTATTTTATGCCAAGGTGGAAACTTAACTTCTTTTGTCTCCCCTCAATTTGTATGGCAATAGGGCTTGTTTTCAATACCCTTTGCATGTCTTGACTTGCAGCAACTTTCAGCACTGCACTTTTCAGCAGGCGCAATGTATCTTCCCTGTTCTGAAAAGACATTGCTCCATTCCAGAAAAAACTCTTCACCTTTTGCCAGGGTATTTTTTATTTATTCATTCATTCATCTATTTATCTACTACTGAGATGCTCAGTTAGGTCTGGAAATTTTCATGGTCTTTTTCCCTGCGCAGATTACATGACTTTGGACTTTTGATGGGAATTCCAGGCCTTCTTCACATGAACCATGTCTTCCCTTTTTTACCGCCACACCTTCCTCTATTGTTGTTGTTTGGGTTTGTTTTTTTTTTTTTTTTAACGTGTGCAAGTGTCTATATTTCAAGTTAAATCTTGATTATACTTTCCTCTTTCTAAGATGCTCTCTCTCCTTCTTAAGCAGTTCCCACTCTGGGTATACACAGTAGGTAGATTGTGAGCATCTATGAAGTTGCTCTTCCCTGTCTTTCAGAATATCTACATATCTTCACCTGGACTCACCCTTGCCTCCAGCAGAGTGCATAATCCTCTGATCTTCTTTTTCAAGATGTGTAGAAGGCTGGATTTTATAAATAAATAGATCTTCTCAGAAAATAAGTAGTGCACACGGGAGAACTACTGCCTACTGAAGTACTTTTGACTACAGTTGAGCCTGTGTCATTGCTTGCCTGTAACCAGTTGTCTCTTAGCCTGTAGCACGAGAAAAGGAGAGGGCAGAAACCTCACCAGACATGCCCACACTTCCCCCTACCTTTCTCTCAAGACACAAAAATGAGTGGCTTACTTATCTGGCTGTGCATCATATTACAGAAACCTAATAAGAAACACTGCCCCAGGCTTCCCTGATCACTTGACATTTGAGCCAGGTGTAAGGAAGGTGTCGATGTTACCTCTCTCCCTGCAGCCTAAAGGATACTGCCACCTTTGGAATCATTTTTGTAACCATCTTCTGTGTGAAGTCTTGTTCAGGATGGGCTTTCAGGCAACAACAACAACAACCACCACCACCAAAAAAAAAAAAAAAAAAAAAAAAAAAAAAAAGCACTACCAGTTCAAACAAAGATAGTTATAAGAATAGTTATAAGAAGCAGATCAAATAAAGGCTCCTGAAATTTCTTTCTTGCATGAGACTAGCAAAGAAAAGAGGAAAAAATAAAAATCCACAAAACAGATAACCCTTCAAAATGTTAACAAGGTGCTTCTTGGCTATTCTCACCAATAACAGCATCATTTAGTTGAGTTATTAACAAGGAGGGCTCATACATTCCCAGTTCTGATCCTAAGCTGAATGTGGTGTTTGGCCCCCTCAAGCAGGGCCTCAAAATTCTGAAGACATTTCTCTTGGTAGTCTGCTAACAATTTCTTCCACTACAGGCCAGATCTGACCACTCTTAATTCCTGAGATATATAAAATATGCCATATTTCCACTTGTTGTTTTTTTTTGTCTCCTTCCAAATACTTTTCTGCTCTAAAAATTTGATTTGAGTAGAAGATGGGTACTGGCACTAAAATTGAATTAGAAGTATGAGCAGTATTCCCCTCCATCTCAACTTTTCCATTGACTTTTCTGAGCAGTACTTTTGCATGAAGTGTAGAGACCTGTTTGGCATTGGGACTGATGGTCTTTTCATTCTACACACGATAACTTTTACCCATTGACAACACTGAGGCTATTCTACTCCCTCTCTGCCTTACCAGTTCTTCAGCATGGAAGACAGAGCACACATCTGAAAATACTGCTCTAAGAAGCCATTACCTCTCAGAGGGCCCTCCTCATCCAGGCACAAAGGAGAAACAAACAACAGACAAAACCCCCAGATTTCTGCACATCAAAATAAATCTTCAGTTCCACTCTTCCCTTTCAAATTGCATTTTCAGTCCTTAATTAAATCAGTGGAGGAAATGGGCTCTCCTCCTCTGGCTGGATAAGGGGGAAGAGAAAAGCAAGAAGTGAACATCTGCTCTCTTTCAGTAGTGTTTGAAGAGATTCCAGTAACAGCCCTTGCACAAAGCAAAAGGCATTTTGTCCTTTGGAGACTCACTGTTTTTTAGACATTTTGTTCAAATTAAGTCAGCATAGCAGGTCTGTACCACAGCACCGGGACGGCAAGCTTACTCCATTTTTTGCAGCAGGCTGAACTAAGTCCCTTAGAGAAGCAGCGATTGCATTTTAATTACATAGCTGGAAAGATATTTATTACAGAGACATTCCAAAATAGCAGAAGCCTGATTTACAAACACCATTTGGAATAATACATTCTGATGAGTTGTGGTTGACATCTTACTCTTCATACAGAGGTCAAGTGAAAGGTTTTGGCTGCTGCTATGGGGAAGTAAGAGGATTTCCTTTGCAGGACAGAGAAGTCCTATTAGTTCTTTGCAGTACCTATTGTATCTCAAGTAGCGGGTGTTTGACAGAGCCTGCTCACTGTGAGTACACTGATAAGGAGAGTAACAGGGGGTTGTTTGGAGGCTGATTCAGTGGCCAAGAAAAGTGTTGTGTAAGGGTGGCAAACAAAACTCTTGCCATGGTTACTGCTACCCACAAGATTTTCCTACACACACCGTTGTGCCTGGGGGGGGTAGGGCGGGAGCTACAGATAATTCAAACACAAATTTCTCCTTTGCCAGTCTGAAGTGCTGGCATTAAAAACAAAGTTCGCTCAGTCAACGCCTTGTAGGCATCTCCTTGGAGCACAAACAGAGAGTGTTAAATTGATGCATGAAACTCAGTACTGAAGGAGGCCTTCACTCTGCAGGGTGAGGGGCTGGAGCTGGTTATTTCACCCCAAAAATACGAGACAGTATGCATATACTTTAATTAAAAGAACAACAATAAAGAAGGAAAGCCTGGAGAGAGTTAACACCTGTGTTAAAATAAAGACTGAGCAAAGCCAGCTGAAGCTGATTACTCCCCTCTCCTCCCATCAGCAGTGAAGCTTCTATTTTGTTTAGACTACTGCAAGAAACACGCTTTTTAGTGAGCATGTGTTTCTAGTTGTAAAAAAAACCCTGTCCTGGTCACTCAAGACAACTTAATTACATAGACTTACATTTTCTTGTTATTTGGATTTCAACTACTTTCTTTCTTGCATCCACAGCACCCTTTCCTGTTTTACTAATTTTGTTCCTCTTTAGCTGAGAGCACAACTCAAACTTTTAAATCTATCTTCTTAAATCAAAGTGCTCAGAAACAGACACACTGGCCATTCCTTCCTTACTTTATTTGAAGAAGTTGTTCCAAGAGTGGACACAAAGCTTTCAGCCAGAAGGAGGTAAGTCAGCAGAGCACAGGGGAGCTGGTTCTGTGCATTGCTCCTCACCCTTTCTGCATCAGAGCTGAGGCAGGGAGGTGAAACATCTGCAGCACCATACCACCCTGGAGTGCTTTCATCTGCTGGTTCCCAAGGCACCATTTGCATAAAGAGCAATTTACAGGAGACCTACCAAAACAATCTTGCTTTTTCATCAGAAATACAGTTTATTTTTTCTTAGATGAGCAAAACACCTTTATGTGCTAAACCATTTTCAGGTGGGAGGCATCCCAATAAAACATTAAAAGTATTCTAATGGGAGGGCAACCCACTAGAATTTTAACTAGCACTCACAAAGCAAAGTGCATGCAGAGCAGCAGAATATTCACAAGCACAGGGTAAAATATTCAGTCATTTTTGTAAGCAGAATCTGTCTCAGGGAGACCTCAGGCTCATATACAGCCTTCTCTTGTGGTAATAGACTGAAAAATGAAAGTCAAAGAAAGCACCCACAAAGCATAATCAAGAGACTTATTACATTATTCATAAAAAGAAGTATTGTACCTTTTCTTCTGATGCTTTTTTTCCTTTTTGTTAATTCTACCTCACTCCACTCCACTTTGTCTTCATAGGACCAAATAAGAGCAGCATAGGAAACCTCTTCCTTCACTGAAGCAAGGTTAGGAGCCTGGCTGCCAGCAGCCCCTTTTGCTGGGCTTTAGATGCTTACTAGGATGAAGGGGAAAAGAATTTATCACACCCTGGTACAGCTGCTGCTCTTTAGCATTAATGGCATGTAGAAGCATGGTGAAGGACAGAATTGAACTTGCATGGGAAATACCAGTTCTGATATTTCCTAACAGTCAAGCACCTTTAACTTACTATAGCTTTGGTAGCCTTTCTAGACAGTAGGCTAGGTCATCCATCTCTGTGTCACCTGCCCTGGGCCTCAACTTTTAACATTTCTGCAGTGATTTCAGAAAATGTTGATGGGGCCCAATCAACTCCAGTACCAAATACTTCTTCAGACTCAACTTATTTATTCTGTTTCCAGACAAGGAAACTTTGAAATTCTTTCTCACTAGTGCTTTTGGATGGCTACCTTACATCACCAGGGATGGTTTGAAAAATTTATCTTGTTTCCCACAGTTCAGACCTCAAGCTGCAGGATTAGTTCATTGGTGTGACATTGCTTAGATTTAGAAGTGCAAGAGCAAGATTTTTCTTTTTTGGCATGTGCAGAAATTTAGACCTGTGTCTACTCCTTGAGAAGTGCTCACGCCCATTTCAGCTGACTACTTGTGCAGCAAAGCATATTTCTCTGTTCCCAGACGATGCTCTAGTTGGCTGACCTTTGTTTTATCCTTGAGCTGCTGACTCAGCCACGTGCAGGACTCCTCTGCAGCGGCACAGGAGGCAGCAGGAGCATCCCACCTCTCCTGAAGCCCTGCAGCTTCTCTTGGCACACTGACCTCCGCAAACCAACACGCAGCAGGGGCGTTCCTCCTGCCAACTCACCACTCCCAGCTTATGAACAAAGAACTAACGCTTTCTGTTACTATCGAGACCAAGGGAAACATTGCCCCCGGTGTCCAGAGTGGCAGTAGTATCTTCGCGCTTTTTCCCAGATACATTTTTTTTTTTCAGCAGAGCCTTGTAAATCCTATTTTCTTCTCCCTTCTGCACCCCAGGGCTGTGAGCTGTCCTTTGCACAGCAAAGCAGTGGTGCAGAGCTCCCAGCTGCCACCAGCTCCGTCCCCATTGAAGTGCATGCAGTCCCTCAAAACATCCCTCTCAGAACATCAGGGTAACACACCGATTGCCTCTATCTAAACATCTGATATGTCTCTGTGTGAGATATTTTTTTTTTTCCCATGACAGTGTTTCCTTATTAGGTATTGTTTTTCACCAATAGTAAACGTGCTTGCAAAAGGTTTGACAAGCAGACTGTAAGTGCAGCTTCAGTCTCCCATCCACACTAGAAAGAAGAGACAGCAGTGCTTTTGAAAATCAGGAACGCTTTTTCTGATGATATGCATATATATGTGTGTGTGTATATATATGCACATACACTGGAGCTAAGGATAGAATCCTGTGTACTCATGTAGGCTGGCCAAAACCCAGCGTCTCTGGGCACAGCAGGTTCTTCTTCTCTTCCCACTCCGAGTCAGTTTCTAGCAATGCTGTTTAAACACATTCTCTCTTGCACATATCCCCTTAAAGCATATTTACAGTGCAACTCCAGTTTGGCTCTTTCCTGCACCTCTTTCACCTTCTGTTTTCTCACTGAGAAGATCCGTGCCCACAGTTAAACAGTGCCCTGGGAAAGCCCAGCAAAGCTTCATGTTCTGAGCAGTTTAAATCCCTGCTCATGTACTGAACAAGCCTTTCTATTGCCTCCCCCGTTTTATCTGCCTAGCTCTGTGTTTGTTGCATTTACCCGTAACAGAAAGCAACCATTTCACTCACCAGCTCTAGTCGGTTTAACCTAGCCCTTAATAGTGTCATTGTAGTCAGCTTGCTGAGAGCTAGAAAAATTAGATATACCTGTTTTTAATGAATGACGATAATGGCACAGCACACAAACAAGCAATCTGCTAGGTCCAATCACTCAATCAATTTGAATTTTAACATTGATAATTGTATACTGTGAAGTTCAGAGGCACAAAACAGGATTACTTGCTTCATATTCCTCATAATAAACAGTACCAGAGCAGAAGAACACTCTAGCAGGGAAAAGACACATGGCATCTGTTCTACTGATGAGGAATGGGATGCAGAAGTCAGCCACTCAATCTGAGGTGCAGTGCAGGGAACGTGGGGCAGAACTGGTGCTGAGTTGCCATAAATGCTTGCCAGTAGCTTTGGCTCTGGGCCATCTTTCTAAGACAAACTGCAGGGCAAAACTGAAAGTTTTTATGAGGATGTACAGGAGCCACAAATGTCATCTTTGTGTGTTATTCTTTCTGAAGCATAGCTTCTAATTACCCAACTTACTCCATATAAATCTCCAAAAGAATTTGAACTTTCATACCTACCTGTCCACATGACAAAAGTGAAGTATTTTAGTCTCTATGGGGGAGGATGTAGTACAGACAGTGGTATTCACATCCAGATGTTCAATTTGTGTGTGTGATACAACATCTTAAATTTATTTTGGTATTCTTGTTTTTCTGTTTATTATCAGTGCTGGCAGATGTGGTTCAGAAGAAGGAGGTTTTTTTATCTAAGTTATTGCACCTGGGAGAACAAAGCCACACCTTCTCAAACCTCCCCAACTCTGGCACTTATTTTTTCACTAGTACTGAGCAGACATTGTAACTGTACTAGATCAGAACATGAGAATTCTTCCAGGCAGCACTTAAATTGATTTTTACCTCCATTCCCATGAGACTGTACATTCTCCATTCCCCTTACCTCTGTAAGAATACTATAATCTACACAGATGCAGACAACTTTTAAAGCAATGCTGTTTTCCATGCCCACCACCTGTAGTAGGAAGAGGCATCACTGCACTGTGTAGCATATCATCTTCAATTACCAGTGCCTGTCAACACATTTGCAAGGCAGCAGCACACTAAAAGCCTGACCTTACTATCATCGATACTGATGGAAATAGAAAGAGAGCTGTGATACCCACCTGACTTCAACACTCATTTTACGCATCACCTTGCAAAAATTCCAGGTGCTTTAAATCCCTCAGTAGGGTGTTGTAGAGCTCACCTACCCCAGCTTCCTGAATTCCCATAAGGTCTCTGGAGATGTGCAGGAAGACTTGTAGGAAATGCTGCTTCTTTGCTGCAAGAGCAGAGAACTGAGGCAAAATCCTAAGCCTCTCCTTCCCACTGAAGCTGTGGATGCTCCATCCCTGGAGGTGTTAAATGCCAGGTTGGTTGGGGCCCTGAGCAACCTGGTCTAGTGACTGAGTCAGTGTCTGGCAACCCCACAGGGAGGCTGGAATGAGATGAGCTTTGAGGTCCCTTCCAATCCAAGCCATTCTATGATTCCCCCCCACGACTGGAGAATTTAGTGAGGAAAGAAACATAATTTCTAAGCTCTATATGGCCTAGAAAAGACTGAATTTAGACCTTCTACAGTGAAGAGAGTTCTATGACCCCAGAGCCCTGGAGCATTAAGAGGAAAGCCTTCACCCTTCCTTCTGTGGGTGGCTGTACACAGGAATGCAATGTGAGAAGGAGCACTGCAGCCAAGAATGACACTTGCTCAGGAGCAGGGTGCCTCGTCCCACCAGGACACCAACCCATCAGTTACAGCCCAGCACGACCAGGCTTCTAGGCCACCCATGCCTCCAGACCACCCTGAGGCCTCCTGGCATCCCAGGCTTGTCACGCAGCTCAGGTGCTGGTCTGCCCAAGCACTGCTGGCCTGGGGGAGGAGGAAATACCTGTCTCTTGTCTAACAGGTGTTTTCAGGCAAGAATAGGTGACTACAGAAAGAAAATTTCCAAGCACAGTACAGCGGTGCCTTGCAGTGCAGGAAGCAGACAGACTAGTTATTGTCTGAGCCGTGGGCTCTAGGCACCTAAATTTCACTGTAAGCAGTCTGGGCTCTGCACAGAGCTAACACCTTATTAAGTTTTCAGGTTCCCTTTCCAGGCCTTTCACTATTCCTTGTCTATCAGCTCTCTCTACTTAAGCTCCTCGCTAACAAACACAAAGGCACCAAAAACATAGACCTGGCCAGAACATTGTCAAAGTGGTATTTAGTCAAATACCCCATTACATCAAAGCTGAAACATCTCAGAAGAACACGAACATTTCAACAGAGTTTTGCCTGTGACCAGAATTAAAACTTCCAATAGCTTGCCGGAGGCTTTTGATCTCAAACCAGGCATTTCAACGCAGCTCTTTTTCACAAAGGCATCTGAAAGGAGGTGCTTTGTATTTTTTTCCCACAAAAGATACAGAGACTTCAGAAATCCCAAGAATGTGCCCTGGGATTGGAAAGCTGTCCCCTCATTCAGTTCTGCTCTCAGGCTTCAGAGAAAAGGGGTTTGGGAGCAGGTGCCTTCGTGTCACCCACGTTGCTCATTCAGGAAAGAGTGGCAGGGAACATGATGCAGGTTCTCCTGGTTTTCCTTCAAAAAGTTGCAGTAAAATAAAGTAAGAGTACATTGAACATTTCACCTTATTTGCCTAAGAGGACAAAGAAAAAAATATATGTTTATTAAGACATTTTTCATTATTACAAAGCATCAGATGATTTTTCTGTCAATTTTTCCTCTTACACATGTCCAATTAATCTTTAAACCTACTTCAAACATTGATATAAGGAATAGAATAACTTGGTTTATGTCTTTTAAAAAGACACTTAATAGACATTTTGTGCTAATGATTATTGAAGATGCAATAGAAGGGAAAAAAAGCTATCATCTTCTAACTCCATTACTGTACACTAATACATCTTTCCTGACATTTACTGTCAGGATTCAGTTTTCCTTATGGTCAATCTAGCTCATACAGTTCAACCTGTTATTGGCTGGGAACTTTTCAGGCTGAGAATATCCTACAGTCACTCTATTGCATGATGATTCCACCACTTCAGGAATTTTATTCACCACTAACAAAAACTATAGACTGTTTTGAAATTATTTGCCTTGGAAACTAATATCACTGGAGTCAAATGTGTGAAGCAACTACAGAGCATTTTGCTTCTGCATGATGTACGCTCTCAGGAAGAAGGAAAGACTCTCCATTTTCTGTCTACCTTTTGTCTATCTCTGCCTTTAGCATTTTTCTGAATGTAAGTTACATTTGAGATCAGGATAAAGTATAGATTGATCCTGCTTTTTTTTTTTTCTTTTAAATAGATCTCATTTTACTCTTCTGCCAAGTAGACTCTTGTTGTTACACTCCTAATGTCTCATCACACTGCAGCCAGTTCATATAGTCATATGAAATTACTTCAGTATAATGAACGTGTCTCCTTTGAGGTCTCCTGAACTTATTCATCTATTGAGTCATCAATAGTTTTGCATTTACTTGTATCCAAGTGACCCTTTAAAGGGAATGAAAGACATATTTGGTTATTTTAACCCAGAACAATGAAGATAGATTCCAATAAATATATATATATAGTTTTGAGTTAACACTGATGCTCAGACAGACCATATTTTGCCTTAGATGTTGATTTGCTATAAAAAGGTTTTCCACTTGAAGAAGTGAGTTAGTTGTATTTCAAATTGAATATAGGAAAAAAAATGAGGGGTGGAAATTGATTAGAAATAACTATCAAAACATTTAAAGCCAAAACATTTTCTTTGAGACAAAAAGAAAGTTTGGACATAAATGGATTGGTACAATTTGATAGCTTTTTCTTCCTCTTCGTATCTTTGTGAAGTCCACTACGGGCTCTCAAACAGGCAAAAAACAGAGAGAAGAGCAAATAACTGAATCAGATGGACAGCACGGCTACACTCAGAAGCTAGCAAGTCTAGAAAGTAGAAGAAATTGTTAGGCTGAGTAAAAGAAAGTCCAATTCCTTAGAACATTTCTTCCAAGCCCTCAAGAAATGCTGGTATTATTTCACTACACCAAAGGTCCTCACTCTGTAGAGATCACAGGTGAACATTTCTACCAACATCTGAAGAAGAGTAACTTGTTCAGCAAAAGGGAAATTTCTCCTTCCTCGTGAACAGATGCAGTGTCAGACTCTTGAATGGAAAGCAGCCCAAAGTCTCTCATCTCCTTGCCCTTAGCTCCAGAATAAGAGCCAAGAAGGTTCAACTGAACTGAAAAGAGAAACAGGAGCCTCCAACGTAGAAGGTGCAAAAAGCAAGCACACACCAAATAAGGTCTCTTTTGTCCTCCCTTCTAGTGTCAGTACTTGACAGCTTGCTATCATCAGGGTATTACCCCTCTTACCCACCCTCCACCCCCCCCAGAAAAAAAAGAAAAAAGAAAAAAGAAAGAGAAAGGAAGTTTCCACAATACAAGGAAGGACTATGTACAGAAGTATCATCCATCCATCTATCCATCTATCCATCCATCCATCCATCCATCCATCCATCCATCCATCCATCAGCAAGCTGCAGTACTAGATATGTAGCTTGCCCTCTCATATTCCCATGGATCAATGCAAGTTTCTGTTTATCAGTCAGAATAAAGATCATACCATTAGCTATCATATTCATAGCTATTCATTACAAACAGCTCAGGCATTTGCCTTCCCCAGAGCAGTGGATGTTGTTTTTTGCTGTAGCTCCAGTAAACTAGTGGTTAACTGGAAGCTCCTTAGACTTCCAATCTCAAGGTGGGTAAAAATTACCAAATGAGTTATCTTTTTTTCTGTTATTAAAAGAAAAAAAAAATGCTTATCCAGGTTAGCTGACACAATTCATTCTGGTCCCTTCTTTTCTGGCTTTTTTTTTCTAGTCACAGGTGAGTGGTATTTGATGTTATGACCACAGTGTGTTTTTCCATCCAAAGGAGAAAAAGAGTACTGCCAAAGCAGAGCTGCAGCATGGTCTTACATTCTGAAGGAAGGCTGGGTGCATGTCCAAGCACCACTCTGCCAAATACAAATCTGCAGGGAGCCTTCCAGCTTCTGATAACCATGTCCACCAGGAGCTGAGCAAAAACAGATGCATTTTACAGCTCACACCACTGTGCCACGATAAACACAAGCATCTGAAGAGAGAAATTCCCTGCTTTCTTGTTCTCTCCTGGTCATGCCTTTGTGCATAGAATAACTCCAGCCCTGGGAAGCACCTGCTTTTGCTGGAGTGAGGAGAGGCAGTCAGCAGCTTAACCTCAAAAAAGGCAGGAAGAAGACTGCTCTGACTCCTAAAGTGGTTTTTAGCAGCCCATGTGCTAGTTAAGAAGTTGTCTGATAGGGGGCTTTGGGTTTGGAAATGTCCCAGACAAAAGAACTGTTCAAGTTTTAGGTCACCTGGATAATATTGTTCCTTGTTCTTGAACTGTACATGGTACCCCATCCTGTACACTCATTAGTTTTGGAAAGGAAATCTTTGTATTTGGTATAGCAGTAAAGATGATCAACTGATTTAGGTTGCTTCTAGATGATGCAGTAGGAATGTCAAATGCAGACAGAAATACATAAATGTTTTAGCAGGATGCCAATCAATCACAGTTATACCATACACTCTTTTATTACATGATGAGCTGTATTTTGTTCATGTCTTTTATAGCCCATAGCATGTGGCTGCTGGTCAGCACATTCCACACTCTTAGCCTAGTAGTACAAGAATCCTTTATAGGTGGTTTTAATTGTGATCTTTTCGTATCTTTTCTTGTTTAGTTCCATTACTTTTTCCTCCTTTCTTCTGAAAAAAGAAAAATTCTCAGACAGTGCCAATAACATGCAGGAAATCCTTCACCTAAAGTAGCTGCCCTGTAAGAAAATAATGCTGTGACTTGGTGACGTGGGTATAGCGCTCTCATAGCTGCCTGACATATTCAGATGGCTGAAACTTAAGGAGAGATGTCAGGCCTCAGAACAGTTCTTCCCTCTGCCATTGGCTCACTGCTCCTGGCTGGTATGCAGCCCTTGCCTGGCATCTTTTCTCACTTGAGGACTCATTTGTATTCAAGGGATGTTTTAAGATGTAATGGATGTTTTATTACATAAGCAGTTCAGATGAAAGGGCCGGTGTAAATTCAAGGAACTTACTGATGATAAGCATTAATAATAAATGTGATCACAGAGCTTTTGCAGTGATTCAATGATTTCACAATATTCTTACTGTGTAATCGATTTCTGATTTTAAAGCAAGAGAAAATAACAGAATTTTAATAGAAACTTGTAAAAGAGAACAATTCTGCACGATTATTTAAGAATTTGTAATTTCTTCGGAAGTAAAGAAAAACATAAATGCTGGGAGTTGGGCAGAAATGAAGGGAATAAATCTTTGAGATACAATACAAATTTCTAGATCATAAAAATACATCTCAAAAATATGCACAGTTTATGATGGGGGTGGGGGCGGAGGGTGCATGAGAGCTGGTGCTAACAGTCTAAACCAGACACAGATTCATACACTGAATATCATAAGAAAATATTTCATTAGCACTAGCAATAGAATAGTGGAAAAGAAAATGGATGAAATATCTAAAGAAAATTGCTTCTAATGGAAAATAAGAAGAAAATAAGGAAGAGTTTTTCTATATTTGTTCTGTATTCCCTACCTTTCTTTTGCCAGAGCCAAGCACATGCACTAGCTAGATTACTAGCTGGCTTTGATACATCCCTGAAAATAAAAGGAAAAAGTAAGTAGGAACAAGAACAACTAGTAGTCCCTATACATTGCTAATAATAAAACAGCTGTTTCATTCATAAATCTGTGCTGCAGTCTTTGACTTCTACAAAAATCTCAGTTAAAATCACAAAACTAGACTTCAGTAAAGCTATAAATTCAACTGACGATGCCACTAGTCACTAGAAATCCAATGGCTCTTAACTTAGTTGCTTTAAAAGTCTAATTTTGCTCTACTCGATATCTGAAAGCCTTTAAAATTACCACCAGCATCTAATCACTCTCACAAGATTTTATAAAGACTCCGGATCTGTTGCTTGTATTCAGCTACAGAAGTATCCAGTGGAGAAACAGAAGGTGATATGCTTGCTTGATGTTCACAAAGCATTTTGAAGATGAAAAATGTAATGTGCCAAGTATTAAGCTGGTCTGACCACCTTCTCATTACAGCACAGGTAGACAGTCTGTCAGAACAAGACAAACAGGACACAAAGCCGGTCTGGTGAGGATCCTGTTTTGCCTTAGAAATGATGTTAAAATAATTGATAGTGTCAATAATGGTTTCAAAGTATTATGTTCCTTTGCTCACTGCTTCAAAGAAGCCTCCAAATACCTAGAAATACAGCTAATTTACTACTTACATTTGATATGAAAAAGTACTAAAAAGCCTCTTGAAAATACAGGTAAGGAGATCTACTAATTTTTGATCCACCCTTAACATGTTTAAAAAATTTTAGGTACGTGCTTTGTATGCCCCCCTGTAATGAAAAACCTCCCATAAAGACTGTGATGTGGAACTGATTTGCATTCTGAATATGCTGAATGGACTTCAGGGACTACAGAAGCCTTTGGAGAATCCTTTCTGTCTTAAAAAGGTAATTTCATACTATATCTCCTTCCACAGGAAGTGAAAGGTTGAAATATGCAAATTCAAATAAACAAATGTTCCATACTTTATTATGAGCTCCAGGTCTCCTGTGCATTTACTAAAATTTTAGTAACTCTTCTTTCAATTTCAAGCACAATAAATTCAAGCCATTTGACAAACCTTTTATCACAGTTTTATTTAAGTGTTGCCACATACAGAAGCATATTTCAAGCAAAGATGCGTCTACAAACGCTTTCTTTGAACTCACTTCTCTCTTCCCTAACCACTTCCCCATGCCATCAAATGGCTGACAGTTTCTTCATCTTTTAAAACTCCCTCAATTTCCAGCCTTTTTAACTTCTAGCTTGCACAGCCATATGGAGCACTTTCACCTCCACACGTCTTTAGTTCATATGTTGGACATCTCAGCCAGATTTGCAGGATGGTCAAAGTCTCAATAAAACAAAGAGCATCCTCACTCATGAAAAAAAGAGAGCTGGAGAAAGAGAAACACCCTCTATCTAAAGACCTCGATTAAGAAAATGGAAAAAAACATATGCTTGTCTCATGTGAGAGACAGCGAACCTTTCTAAAGGCTCAGCTTTCAAGGAGGGTGTCCAGTAGACACCAGAAATCACAAGATTCATCCGCAGCAATTCCCCCTACTTCAATGCTCATGGCATTGTCAATTAGAGGACACTAAAATTAAGGCTGATGTCTGCTCATGCCAGAAACATGTGGCTTCACACCTCCTAAATCCTGCGGTTTGGGCTGCATTGAAGATTGCCCTTTCTGAAATGCACCCAGCAGAGCACCACCCGAGATTCTGTATGGACAGTCAAGTTATGGGTATCTGCTAAGTGGACCATGAGTAGGAGCTGGAGGTATCCACAAGTCTTGCTACCAGCTGTTGAGGAGAGATGCTCCCAAACCTCTTCTGATTGTTGCTAACTGGTCACATAAAGGAGAAAATGACACCATAATTGCAGAAGCTTGCTGGGAACTCTGTCTGCAGTTACTGTATTAGCAACGTTGAAACAAAATAGATAATCTCTACTTTGGGCACTAACTACATATATAAAAAGCTGAAGTGTAGCTGAGGAGCCACATTTAAGCCCACATTTAAGCTTGAGTGTATTATCCACCTGAAAATACCTTTATTAAATATTGGAGGATCCATCTGAATGTGTAATACCAACACAAATGATTTAGAGAGGAAGTGCACAAAAGAGAGGAACTAGAGAAACTCGACAGTATTTGTTCAGATTATTTTGTTTAAAGGGTCATTTTTCACAGAAGAAAATTCCAGCTGGGAGGAATGGAGGGACGGTATCAATACTATTATCTCGGAATTAGAGAAAAAAAATGTCTGTGCACAGCCATCCATCCCTCTTCTTGCCCAAAGGTATGATCAGCTTCCTCTAAACTATCCTCAGAATGATTCTTATCTTTTTTTCAGAAACATCCAAAGCTCTCCAGCAATTTATCTCAGCGCTCATTCTCTCTGCCACTTTCTTTAGAGGTTATTTTATCTCTCTATTGAGCTGAAATCCTCCTTACTACACCTGAAGCAGGTGACTTGTTTTCTTCACAGTATGCAGGAAGGATAGGCAATTCCCCATGTCCTAGCAACTGCCTTTCACCTGCAAGTTGCAAGATACTCTCCACTTCTCACTCATGTAATAAGTTCCACTCTTTTGATTTGCCTCCAACTACATCTCTCATGATTTCCATTGTTCAACTCTCAACTCTAAAGGCTCATATGTCTCCTAAAAGCAATGTTCAAAATTAGACACAAAACTAATCTTTGGGGCTTGAAAGACTTCTGGTGAATTATTTGCTACAAGCGTTTTTCAGACATTTCCCTCTTTTTCAAAGTACCTTCTTGATTCTGCCCTTTTCCAAAGTAGATACTAGACCAGCCATGTCCTTTCCCAACCCCCACTTTTCTTTAGGGTAGTGAAAGATTCAATTAAATCCTTATTTCTCCTCTTCCCTGGCTGAACAAACCTCATTCACCACACCTTTGCTCGTATGAGACAACATCTGTGCATTACCTCTGGGCTCAATCAGTTTACTCTTGCGCTGGTGGGACCTCATGCTACACACAGTGTTTGTGATCCCAGGGGAGACAAATGCAGCATGTTAATCACCTCGCTCAACCTGCTCTCAGCCTGCTGGCCATGCTCTCAAGTCTGAGGAATTCTGAAATATGTGTCACCACTGTGGGGCCCAGCTTCATCTTCCAGTAGAGGGAGAAACTGGCTCTGGTCACAGCCCAGGGCATTGCCCTACTCCTTATCTGTAGTCAGCAGCTGCCCCTGACCCCAAGGGGCTACAGGACTATAGGGTTTTGCCTGCTCTGGGTGGGAGGGAGGAGAGCAGAGGACCCCATTGCCTCCACACAGCCCCAAGGCTTGTGACTCTCTGCCTCTCTGGCATTGTCACTGCCTCCTTCAACCCTGTCATTACTCTGTTTTCTCCATGTCATCCTAATACCAATCCCTTTTGTTTTCCCCTCTCTCCCCTCTCCAATACTCCTTCACATTCCAGCCCTCTAGGCAAACAAGTCAACCCTGCTGCGCCAAGAACCTCCACACTTGCATTTATGGCAACCTATTTATAACAGCAGATATAAAAACCACCTCCCACTGCCCTGCAGTAAGATGATTGTTCCTGAGTGAGGTGGAATGGATGGGGAGGAAGCCTTTGGTAGGCAGACAGTATAAGCCCTTGCTCCCAGCAAAGTACCATCCCGCACCTATGCCTTACTAGGAGAGTTTCTTTTGCATTTTTCTATCTGAAAAGAGGTTGAAATGAGCTGGGATTCAGCCTCTTCTCTCAGGTAACTAGCAATAGGATGAGAGGTATTGGCCTCAAGCTTTGCTAGGGTGAGATACAGATAAGATATTTGGAAAATTTTCTTCTCTGAAAGAGCAGTGAGGCACTGGCACAGACTGCCCAGGGATGTAGTGGAGTCACTGTCCAAGGAGGTGTTCAAGAAACATGGAGATGTGGCACCAAGGGACATGGTTAGTGGGGATGGGTTGATGACTGGACTGGGTGATCTTAGAGGTCTTTTACAACCTTAACGATTTTATGATTCTAAGCACCTGGGTGCTTTCATCACTTGTACTTTCATACGAAGCATCTGGTAGTTACTCATAAGCTCATGCCTTTCTTCTTCTTCAAAGCACCACTTTAAAGACTGCACCTCTTTAAAAACTGACTGCCAGGAGGTTCATAAGAGATGATCTATCAGTGTATACCCCATGAGTGTGTTGAGAAGAATCACCTTTTCTCCTTCCTTGTCTATCCCTCTGTTGTGTCTGATTTTTTGTAAGGCTGCAAGTTCTTCCGGGCTAAGGCTACCTCACGTCTTAGCCTTAGAGTGTTAATAACATAAAAGATGAGAGTAAATTTCCTATTTCAGTGTTATTGGAAACTGAATATGAACAGTCCAGCTGGAAGAAAATGCAATTGCCAGATTGCCAGTTCTTCAGCTCCTCAGTTCAAGATCTTCAGCACAACAAGTGGACCAAGCCCAGATGTGAAGCTTGACCAAGGCATCAAATATCCCCGGTCTGAATGACCAAAAGAGCCCAGCTACTCTCCCTACAACAGTGCTGTTACTAATTGGCATGGAAAACATTCAGACTAAAATCCACAAGGATACAGATGTCAAGAGACACCCAGTAATGACTACCCTAGTTTTGAGGAACACATGATGTAAGACTGAAGGAAAAGCACCAGCAAAGCATTAGTTGAACAATGCCAGCCTGCACTGCTGAGTAAGAACAGTCATGCTAAGTAAACACATTAAAACATTCATTAGAGTCCCAGACCCATATCAGGTAGATAGCGATATTCACAGAACCCTAGTGTATGAGATCATACATTTTGGGATCAAGCCTGACATCCTGCTCAGGTCACCGATATTTATGTAGACGTTTTCCCTGTCATTCAGTTTCTCCACCACATTAACAATGTCCTTTTGCTTACTGTGGAACTGTGGCAGAGGGTTTAGATCAATGCCACGTTACCAGGGCCAAATTAATGTGGGAATTGCATTGTGTCCTGGAAATGACTGAATGTTGTTTTAAGATTTTAATTTCAGTAAAAGCAGAGCGGCAGGAAAACCAAACAATACTTCAAATGTTTGTTTACAGTCAGTACTTCACAACAGTGCACACCTTACGGAGATTGAGAATTTTGGAATGGAGACAAAGAGTAACTTCAAGCTGAAAAAATCTGCTGTGATGTCTGAAGTTTTCTATTAGTTTCCTGAAAGAGAAGAGAGTGGCGAGATAAGCCTATTAAAGGAATCAGAAGATACTTTATATAAACTTACGAAAAGATATTGTCAGCACATTTTTGAGAACCTCAGTAAGTTTTGTAGATAGTAAGTACAGAAGATACATGACAGCAAATTTTAGAATCATGTCTCAGGTTACTAATGCCTGTAGTGTTTTTGCATTATTTTCACAGCCCTGACAAAGGCTAGATCCTCTTCTTGCTTGTTATTTAACAACTTCTTTGTACCTATGCATTAAAACACTGGAACTGCCATGTTAGAGCAAAGGCCCCACTGAGCCCATTTCCATGCTACTACCATGCCCCCAGACTGGCTTCTTCAGGGAGAACGCACCAAGCACCTACAAGGTCATGTGCTTGCTGACTCCTATGCCAATGAGGGTCCTCAGTACAGGAGAGTTTCCATCCAATTCAAAATGGCGTTTTCGTCCTTGCTATTATAGCTCTGAACACTACAGTTATTTGCACGTACTCATTTGGTTTTGAATTTTACTGCTCAGATGAACCAGATAATTTGCCACCATAGTCTAGTAGTTGCACTTCTCTGGTCTCAAAGCTCATTCTTACTTCCTTGTAAAAAAAACCCAAAAACATGTTTTACAAAACTCAGCTGAAAAAATATACAGGTTTTGTTACATAAGGTTTACACTTTTCAGTATAGCAATCACAGCACTTAAGTCCAATAGTGCACAGTAAGCAATGTTCAGGCTGTGTTTTCAGCAGCAGTTGTTGAAAAGAGGGAAACAGAACAATTGCTTTACAGAGGCGTTGCTTCCTTTAATAATTTGTGCCACATAAAGAATACTTTTCACACTAGGTCATTCAAGAGAGATTTTGGTGGAATGCGATCATTCAGTTTATGCAGCAAAACCAAGCTGCCACGATTTAATTCTGCTGTGTGTTCCATTTTTATATTGTATCCCCATCAGTTGTTAAAGCATAGCTCCTGCTAAGCTGAAAGCATAGAAGAAAGAGTCTCAGATCGCTTCTGAAAAGCTGGAAAATGTTTTATTCATGTATTTATAGCGCATACATTGGAGGGAGTATCACTGGATTCAAAAGAGATTTGAATAGCCCTTCCTATATGAGATTTTGTTAGATCAGGGTTTTGGTTGGGCTGGATAAAACGGACTGTTTTTCTTCAGCTCCAGGTCATTCATTATGGACATTTTACTGAAGACTAAAACACAGCAATTATGCATTCATGAGAAGGAAGCTGAGGGCTTCGCTTGGAAAACTGAAGTCTGATAACCAAAGCAAGGATCAAGTATCTTTCCCAAGGCTACTGCATAATGGTAAAAACAAGAGTTTAGAGCACAAATTGCAGAAAGCCCGCTGCTTAAAGCTGCTGCAGATAAAATGATGGTTTACAACAACCAGCTTCTTCATCTGTGGGGGCCTGGTAGACCTGTACAGCGCATAAATGTAGTGTGTGCTATATAATGAAGGGCTTTGTGTGCTACTAAGCAGAGCCGACAGATCCAATTTCAGTTATCTTTAATGCAAAAACAAGAAACATTTCCAATTGTATCTATTACAATACAGCTGCTGGATGATAATATCTGCTACCCAAGCCATTTCAGTCATATATGGGAAATCACTTCCCTACAAAGCCTGAAGGCACACGCATCACAAATCACTCTGAATCGCCTCTGATGCATGCATGTTTCTATACACCCTCACATTCAGGTAGAAGGTGTCACTGTGAGCATTATTGCAGAGCCCACTGAAACCTGAGTGCAGGGAAATGCTGACTTGCACAGATGCGTGACAAGGAGCCAGGCCCTGCAAGTGTTTGCTCCCAGGAGTCCTTCTATGGCTCATCAGGCTTCCTAATTGCTGCTCTGGGGAGAAATGACTCCACATGAAATGCTGTGCTAATGAAATTAGAGTGTGTGCCTATGGTAAGCAAGCTTGGGAGCATCTCCATCCTAGGATGCGCCTTATCACATGCAGAGAAAGGCTCAAGCCAAACCATTTCATCTTGCTGAAAACAAGGAAGCTAGCTGAAGAAGCTTATGGGTGTAACAGTGTGGGATATGGCCCAGAATATTTCACCTTGTAGAGAGAATCCCTGAACACGCTCTAAGTCCCTGCGGATTTCTAGACCAGCTGAAAAAAAGGGCTGTTCAGAATACAACATTCAGAAGGAAGAAACAGTAGGCTGCACACAAGTTTAATTGCTCATTTTAGGTTATTTTGTTTGAATAATAACACTATACTTTATTCATGACTTGTGTGGCTAGCATATGCTTACAACAAAAGCAGTGCCATGCAACAAACAGAAGCAGAATTGTTTCAGTCATTG
The DNA here is from genome assembly GCF_019232065.1 of Centrocercus urophasianus. Taxonomy (NCBI): domain Eukaryota; kingdom Metazoa; phylum Chordata; class Aves; order Galliformes; family Phasianidae; genus Centrocercus; species Centrocercus urophasianus. The sequence goes on from NW_024884142.1 coordinate 36,641,556, forward strand.
CAATGTACATTAATCCAGATATGCTCCAGCTGGACAAATTTGTGAAAGAAAAGCATAGGTAAGAGCTGGTCCCACTTACTATAGGTGGAATTATTAAAAAAGTCATGAAGTACGTGGGCTCTATTTTCCTCCCATCCCTCCCATTTCATTAAATAAATCCATCATGTTCTCTTTCGCTGAGTGGATTGCTTCGTCAGTGATTCCACTGTTCTGTGACGGAATGGAACAGAACAAAGGTTACCTGATCATTTTTCTAACTCACTCATCTGGTCTACTGAAAACTCAAGAGAGCCTAAATATGCATAAATACTATTAAAAAGCAATCTGTCTTTTTTTCATAAAGCATGCCACAAACTGATCCAACCATTCCAGTTCATTTGGCAAACATTTTTCTCCAAGCATATTCCTCCATTTCATCCATTTTACTGATACATCATAGAACAAAGGCCTGTTGTTTCAGCTTTTTTTTTTTTTTTTTGTTCTCAGTTTGTGGAATATTTGTATTTTCAGTTTGCTGTTTTACCAAGAAAGATAAAACATTACATTGGCTGCTATCTGTTTATCTTCTGAGCATGCAGAGAAAAGCTAAGTAAGGGAACAATGTGCTCTGATAGTCCCTGCAGACCCCAAGATATGCTTAAACAGTGAGATCTGATAAACCCATTCTGCTTCTTGGGTTTGTTCAGCCTACTGGAAAAGTAAAGGAACACAAAAGGACTGGGCTCTACACTCCCTCCGGAACTCAGGAGGCCTCTTTGGGGCCTCTTTCCCACTGAAAAAATGCAGATTGTTGAGCAGATTCTCCAAGTAGCTGGGCACTCTTAAATGCATTGCTGCATGTCTAGGGAGTAGAGACAATCAGCATGAATGGAGAGCTATTAGGAATGAGTATACCTGAAAAGAAAAACAAAACACAGACAACTCCAGAATGTCATGAACTGTAAATACTTTGTTTTGAATTCCAATTCAGTTGTTCATGCTCTTCAGAAAAACATTGCATACATTCCTACTTTTAGCCTCTGTCTTCATCAAGCATGGTGAAACTTGCCATATTAGGATATTCTTATTATATTAATGTAGTGTGTGGGAAGCTGAAACCTGAAGCGGTTAATTCATATGCTCTATAACCACAAGCTGAAAAAAAAAAAAAAAAAAAAAAAAAACCTTAGCTGGTATAAGGGAAACAACTCACTGCCACAAGAGACAAAGGAAAACTCTGTTCAAGCGCCATTTGCCTCAAATGAATGCGTACTACTACAAAAGGGAGGCAGTAATAAACATGGAAAACTTACTCATTACTAGAAATGTTAATGGAACCTCACTCGCTGCTTTCAGAGCAGAATCCAGGCTTGCAGTATCACTAGACCTTGTGGAGAGGAATAAAACTAATCACACTTCAGCATTTCTAGACCTTGAGGTTTTTAATCACATACACTGTCTCACTTAACAGCTCATTCATTTTATGCAGTTACAAGTTTCTGTGGTGTCTGGAAATGCATATAGAATGCGTTGCTTTTCCACCATTTTATTTACAAGTTTTTCCCCTCCAATGAAAATCAGTAGCTAGTAAGTCAAAGCATAATTACACAAACAAAAATACAATCAACATTTTACTAGATACAAATGATAAGCGTAAGGAAATGTCCGTGTATAAGTCACTAACATAAATTTGTGTTAGTCTGTTATTAATATATGATATTATGGATTGGTGGTAATATGACTGAAGCACATTGATTTTAAAAAAAATATTTCAAGAGCCACTTCTGTATGACAGGATCTTATACTGAGATATGTATCCATACAGAGTGATAGGATCATATATACTCATGCTCATCATCCTTTCCTCCACCCCCTCCTTAGAAGGTATTATCATTAAGGTAACTGAACTTCCTCAAAGCTTGCTTTGACCAAGTATCAGATATGAAGTGTTGACTGACACTGAAACAATCTGTGCAAGCATGCAATTTTGATTCAGAAAGGTTTAAAAAAAATATTTACAAAGGCCATTTTTAAATTGACTGATTAAATTAAGACTCCAATCTTCATATTCCAAACAGCTGATATTTAATGTCTCTTTTTTTTTTTTTTTTTTTTTTTTGCTTTTTTTCCCTCCACCCCACTACTTCTCCCCAACACAAATTTCCAGCCTATTTTTATTATAAACCAAAAAAAATAAAAAAAAAAAAAAAAATTTTTTCCACTTCTTAAAACAAACAAAAAACCAAAAAAAACACTAAAACATTACGCAAGAGATTCTATAAATCCTTCATAATTAAGAAAAGTTCCAGGAGCAAAGGAAAAAAAAAAAAAAAAACCACCTTGTACAACTTGGGAGGAGAAACAGGGGAAAAGAGGAGATGCTTATCAAACCCTTCACTTTTTTCTCTCTGAACTTCATTAACAAAAAGCTCCTGGTACATTTCCCAATGCTTCCACACCTCCTTACTCTGGCACATCAGGTTCAATATGCAAACAATTTAAATAAAATATCAAAACCAAATCCCCATGGTCAGTAATTCAACCCTTAGGAAAACTGGTAATTTTTTATAGTTTCAAAACTAGCCCTGTCTGACTATCCATTTGGTTAGAACTCTGAAATTAAAACAAGAGGATTCTTGCAAGATGTGGTATTCTGTGTTTAGACTTGCAGCAGTTTCATACAAATAAAATGTGGAAGAAACCTCTCTCGCTTTTACTTTGCATCTTTTGCATACATTCCTACCAGCCATAGATTATAACTATATGGGCTGTGTGAGAAACAGAACCATTCAAGCTTTCGTTTCCTAGTGGTTTTAGGAGCTCTGACTTTATTGAACTTAAATGGAGGGCAAAAACCTCTTCAAGGTATCATTCTAAGCTGTAGATAAAGTCTCTAGCCTTCTGTCTTGGTGGAGTGTTATCATCCATCCTTATTGTGAACGCTGTATTTCTTCTCAGCTTTAAATCAGGGGGTGTCAATTCTGTCTCTTTTTGCTTCCATCATTATGCCAATTTCAAACTTGTTTGGTGAAAGAGCACATTGTTTCACCTCCGTGCCGAAGATGATCAAATCCTTTTCACATTGGTCAGCTTTGGAAAGTCAGAAACAGTGGGGGTGCTTCTCTAGATCAGACTGGTACTAGTTACAGTATGGAGTGGAACCAAGCTGGTTTGATGCAGAGTTTGGACTGATTCATTTTCATGCTAGGTCGAAGATCTAGCCACCTCAGATGGTTCAGGAAACGGGGTGGGGAGTGGTAGCCATTTTCCTGCCCTTCTTCTAACAGCAAAAATACAGAAGAGAAACTGAGAGAATGAAAAGGAGACTTGTGGCGGAGTGAAGGGCATTTCCATGTCCCTGAACGGTGGTACTGTTCAGTGAATTTACGGTGGCTGGCAAAGTGGAACTTGCTGAAGAATTGTTTGAAGGTATTGGACTTGTTCCATTGGTATCACAGTAGATCTAGAATATGGGTAGAAAAAGTTAATGAAAAGTGATTTTTTTTTTTTCCTCTTTAAAAACAAAATCAGGAGGTAGGCAGTCTTTTGGATTCTTTTCAAGGAATGATGGGCCTATTTAAGTGGGCTTTGCAAGACAATAAAGGGGAGGCTAAAATGCTGTGGTAATAGTACTGAACTGCAGAACTTAATGGAATTACACTGATTAAATCAAAACCTATTGGCATGCACAGACAATAAGATGTGCAGTAAAAAGTCCATACAATACCAACAAATAAAAAAGATGCTGACAAAGAACAATAGAAATCCCCACACAACTCTGCATTAATAGTGGCAAAACAGTAGAAATTTGCATCTTCTGTAACTTCAGTATCAAGCTATACCCTACAGACACAGGAAAACCTTGAAAGCTATGCTTTGAAGCTGGTTCTTCCCTTCAAATCGAAGATGTGCAATATGTAAGGGTGGAAAACAAAGGTAAGACTCGTGAGGGTAAGAGGGGAAAAAAATGCACAGTTCAGCAAGCTTGGCTGTAGTTCTGCACCAGCAAACCTGTGTTAAATTAGAGCCTTCTGGTACACTGGAGGAGGGTTTGCTTAAGTAAAAACATTTATTTTTTCTTTAATGAGCAACTACTTTAGTAAATACTCTCCATAAAAGAAGTCTTTATTGTCTTGTATTGCCAGGGCTGCTGAGAACATTACTGCCTTTAGCAGAAGTGATATATGTTGTACCTCCACACTGGAGCTACTAAATCAGTGTTAAATACATTGCATGACCGTATCCCTCCAGCACTCTGAGTAAAAGCACATCACAGAAAGATACCAAGCTAGTACAAAGCCTCTGACAGTTAAGATTTTTGGCAAGCAGAAACATACTGGAAACAATTCAAGACTGCAGAACTTTGGAAAAAAAAAAAAAAGAAAAAACAGTGAAGTTTCTGTTGAAATCAGTCAGTAAGTGATCAATACAGAACTGCAGAGTTAATACCCTATAAACTGGTTAGGAAGTAAGACCCACCCTGCCCCAGAATTTTCTCAAGTCTTCACAAACACTCCTCCTTCCCTGTTCCCCACTGGGATATATATATATATATCTCTATTTTAAGTTACATTGGGTGCGAGCACAAAGCCCGGATTTTGGGTGGGTGCATGAAGGGAGGGCTCTGAGACTCCAGACAAAGCTTCCTACCTTCCCTTTACAGACATCGGCACCCACATGATCTGACCCTATTCTACTGAGGCCAACGAAAAAGGGACGAAGTTTTTATTCCCAAACAAAAGCGCAAGCTTATTTGAAACAGCCTCTAAAAAGCTCCTCGCGGCTTATTCGCATCGTGCAGCGTTACCAGCCCTTTTCACGAGGAGTTCTGAGGAACCCGTCCACACATCGTGGACGAGCACCGCGCTGCCGCCCCCCCCCCCCAGCAGCTGGCGGAGCTCGGCCAGCACGGCGATGCCCGCAGCCAGCCCCGGGCCGCCCACCCTGCCGTGCCCCACCCGCACCTTGGGGGCTCGCAACAGCGAGACTGATCGCCCTCGGGCTCTAAGTCTCATTTATTGTCAGGGGCCGCTCGGCTTTACTTGAGGGGTTTATCCCTCTTCTTTTCAGCGGGGAATCGATGCTCCTTCGCCACGCGGCGCTGTACAGAGGCGAAGCGCCCGCACCGCTCCCTCGAGGATCCCGCAGACAAAGGGGTGAGAGCCAACCTCTCCTCACAGCACCGAGCCCAGCCGCCCGGCGCCGAGCTGCCTCTCCCCGCCCGAGCTCGCCCCGTTGCAGAGCCAGGAGGCTCTGGTCGGCGAGATGGCGGCCCCCTCCCGCAGGCTCCCCCCCGAAGGAGCACCCCGCCCCTGACCCGCTCCGGGAGGGTCCCCGCGAGGCCGCGCTGCCGTGTTCCTCGGCAAGGCTCACCTGCGTAGGTAGGAGGAGCGCCAGGAGCAGGAGCCCCAGGCCGAGCCGCGCCGCCAGCGCTGTCCCCACGGCCGTCCCCATACCCTTCTGCTGCTGTTCCGCTGCGTGCCACACCGATACTACCGCCGTCCCAACCGCTGCGACAGCGAACGAGACGGCTGAGCCGCGCCCGGGCTTTTTATAGCAGCGCGGGCTGCCGTCACGCCCCGCCGCCGCCGCCGCCGCCTTCCCCGCCTCCTCCCCGCACCTCCGCCCCCGCCCTCCGGGCCCGGCCCAGCACCGCCCGCGAAGTGCCGAGTGCGCCGCCACCCCGGCCGATGTCCGGCCTCGGGGCAGAGCTGTGTTTCCCTGGCTATGGGTACTGCAGGCAGAACGTGTGTGCCTTTGTCTTGTGCCCACCTCGTGCTCTGGCACTTGACCCCAGCGTGGCAGGGGTTGAGTTGCAATTATTCGAGATAAATTCTTCTTATGAAGATCACAGAATCATAGAATCACTAAGGTTGGAAAAGGGCTCTAAGATCGCCTAGGCCAACCACCAGCCCATCCCCACCATGCCCATTAATCACCTCCCTCAGAGCCACACCCACACGTTTTTTGAGCACCTCCAGGAACCGTGACTCCATCACCTCCCCGGGCAGCCTGTGCCACTGCCTCACCACTCCTTCTGAGAAGAAATGGTTCATATCTCCAACCTGAACCTCCCCTGGTCCTATCACTACACAGGAGAAGCCGACTTCCACCTCACCACAACCCCGTTTTGGAGAGTTATAGAGAGTTATGAAGTCTGCTCTTCTCCAGACTGGACAGTCCCAGTTCCCTCAGAACATCAGGCTTTTCATTTAAAAACTGAGCTCACAGCTGAAGGAAGGACAGGTAGGGAAAGCTGTATTTCCAGATGATAGAAACAAGAGATGAAGGGTTGAGGAGATGAGGCTCGACCTTCCCCCTGGCTGTTAGGTGAGTGCCTTCCCACCAGTACTCAGGCTTCAGGACACAGCTCACGGTTTCAGACACTCTTTGGATCTAAATATTTTATTGTTATCATTATTCCTCCAAGAGCAGGAAACCTGTGTAAGAAGTGGAACAGGAGGTTCTTCCAGTTGTAACCTGCACATAAGATTCTAGCTTCTGGCACACTGTAGCTGTATTGTGAATCCTCCCAGGTAGGTTCAGCCTCACTGAGTTGATGCAATCCTTACTCTATACCAAGATGAAAGATCTTCAGAGTATTACACAAAGCACTCATGAAGCACTCCTGGGGTAATGTTTCTCTGGTTTTTGGTGTGTTTGTTTTTAAAATCTCTGAACATATTGAGGCTCTCGCTCCTTACTATTAGAGGCATAGTCTGTACCAATCTTTGAAACTGAGGATGTTATGTTTCTGAGTGTTTGCTGGTTGTCTGCTTAAAGCTGGTGATGAGAAGTTGGATTTTCATGATTCCAGATATCTGAATCCCCTATGGGAGCAGTCACGTGAATCACAGCAATGAAGTGAGGCCTTAGACTATTCTGACACCAGATCCCCATTCCGCTACTGCAGGAGATGCCAAAGGAATGTAACCTTGCTAGGGCTTTCCAACAGCCACAACAAAGACTATTCTAGCATAAAGCAGGCAGATAATTTCCTTTACAACCCCTCCCACCTTTTATTGGAGAAAAAGCAGTGATACAGCTGTTGCATGATCCCCCAGGGTTACAGCAGTAGCTGAGACACTTAGTCAAAGCAAAGACAGGTGGGAATGATGGAGTAGCAATCAGACAGCCTTTCGCATTCTCTCTACCCAGTGCATTTACCTGAGGTCTGGAAGTCAGTTTTAGTGAGGCTTGTGCAAAGGTCATGTAAGGTGACTTGAACATACAGAGCACTGTATCACTGCTAATTATCATTATACAGTGTATTGCACTTCTGGTATTTTAACAAGTTACATTGGAAAAGGAGATATTTCTTCTTGCTAAAATGTTAGACAAGCTATTTGCTTAATGGTCTTTTAAAGAAAGAAAATGCAGAGGTTTTAAAATATATGTCAGAAGTGATAAAATACTAAAATAAGGGAACTATGTAAAGGCTATGTTCTGAGGTCGTATTTCTGAAATATTCCTGAAATATTCAGGCAAGTATGGCATATGTATTGGCAGCAAGGAAGAGGGACTCTCCAATGGATTCTGTTAAAGATTCATCTGACCAAGACACCAGGACACGATGTATGGATGTTTGTACAGAGATGAGAAATACTGAGTTTAGAACTGTACAAAGTGAAGTACTGCTATCTGGTGGCCAATAGGCACTTCTGATCTTTTTTTTTTTTTCTCTTAAGAGGTGTCATACTCTCTCAAAACACGCTCTGCTGTGTATTTTAAGAGGTTCCATGGTGCTGAGATGTGTTATTAGGTACCATTTTTAAACGCTCACTTTTCTGCTTCCTTTATGTTTTAAAGTCAGAAGAGCACTCAGCATCTCTCCTAATTAAACATGTCATATTTGGTGAGAACACATAACAAAGAGAAGGGCTAAAACTATTTCAATCTTTTGGGTTAAATAGAAATCAACTTGCATATTCTGTTGATGACTTTTAAGTTGGTTCAACTTTGCAATAGACATCATTTTCAATCTAGTGATCAGAAGCAAAATTTGCGTTACTTTGCATAAGATATTAGCAAACAGGATCCACTGAAATGGGTATCAATAAACAGAAGTCATCCATAAAAGGAAATGGAGAAGTAGTCTCTGAAACTTAAAAGTAATGCATTTGAATCTGGACAAGCTTTAGGAAAATAAGTGTAGTCAGAGCACTGAATGGAATTCATGAGAACTAATTTTGACATAGCCATTAATTTTCTCTTGCCTTTATCTTCTGGTCTTGATCCATTTAAGCTTAAATATTTTAGGAGCATCAATTGCCAAGGAGAATCTCTGGATCCAGTGCTCCCAACCAGCTCTTCACTCTTTGGCTGTGTACAGATTGAAACTTTCTTCATATTATGGCACATCTCAGGCTCTTCATCCATTTTAAGCTCATGCCAGAGTGCGCTGCAGCTCTCAGTAGTCACCTGAGTCATAACTGTATTATTTTACTTAATCCCCAACTGTGAGCATGTGTTGATACTTTAGATCCTGATCGTTTTACAAAGGAGAACTTGGAAGAGAGAAATGCAGCTTCCCAGTGTGCACTGTCTAGCCTGCATATGCTGATCTATGCTGACATCCTCTGGTGGTAGGCTTCTTTGTTGTCCATTTTTCCTGGATTTTGCCTTGAGAAACTCCCAGGTCAATATTTACTAACATATAAGAACAGTATCTTTTCCTTATCTAGGCTGGCTCTCTTGCTGCTGGTTTAGTGGAAAGGATCTATCTTGCCAGAGCATCAGATCTCCAGCCAGATAATCAAATCTTCCAGCTCTTTTGAAGCACCCTTCTTTACAAATGCATCCGCAGTAGCATTGCAGAACAAGTTTGAAATTCTGATTGGTTGAAACTAATGTTATATATCTGGCCAATGCTGTTAGGTGTGCATCTTGATTTGAGCACTTGGAATATATTTTGAGGATTACTTCTTCCATGTGAGGGTTTACAGTCTGTTTTTTGGCATTGTTAGTAGAGATTTTAATGGAAGACAGGGTTGGTGGGACTGTAAATATCCACTTGGTGTTAACTTATGATTGCACTCAGTTATACATGTGTTCATAAATGGGCCTTTACTGGTATGATCCAAACCATCACTGTAACAGGTTTCTCTTCTATGCCAAACTGAGACAGAAAAAAGCAAACAGAATCAGGCTGCTTAATTAGAGGTGTACAGTTATGGAGGTAAATTAATCTACAATTTTCAGCCCTGGAATCCTAAGTCTAAAATAATGTCAACGATAAATGTTTAAGAATAGCAGCCCTAATACCAATAGATCTTATGATTTCCTGTTCAGTTCGCACAGTAGAGTTTGGATTCAGGTCTGCTTGAAAGCACACCTTTCTCTCTAAGTCAAATAACCTCTTGAGTGACATCAACACAAATAACTTAAACAGAAGGTGAGCCTGTTCTCTAGCCTTCAGACCAACTGACATGTCTAGCCACATACAAAATACTAAACTTTGCTAGGCTCCAGAAAAGAGCTGCTGAATCTAAACTATCTGTTGTAAGGCAGTAGTCCATGGCCCAGGCCAATCCCTGAATCCTGCCCAGGAGTAGTTTGGTATCGTATTGCTAGGTATGGGATGAAACCAAGGCAGGGCTTTCCTTGAACTCATCAGGCTTACTGTTACATGGAGCAAAAGTCATTAGCTCCATTTTCTCATTTGAGGTAAATTTAAAGGAAGCAGGGAAAATTCTGATGAACAGGCTGGAGTTGTTTATTTTAGAAGACAAAACAAGAATGAATATGATTAAAAGATGCATAAATGAACAATATATAGAAGATAGATCAGCTGTTCTTTCCATTTTGTCTTAGAAAAAAGGACCAGTTGGGGGATTGAAAAGATGGACAGCTGTATCGTTGATCATGCTAAGACTTCAGGTATCTTTTTAGATAGGAAATTCTTTACTGCAAGATATTAGACAAGGTACAGGGAGGGATAGAACATTTATCAGTGAGAACATCCAGAGTTTAAATGGAAAATATTGCAGGGACACGCTTTAATGGAAGATAGATTTTCCTTCTGTGTAATTCACACATTCTCTTCATATTTCTGGACCTGAATGCTGGACAAGATATCCTTGACTCCAAACAATATGATTGTTCTGACATTTCATCCATCCCCAGTGCATTTTTATTTATATAATTTTCTTTATTTTTTATATATATCAAAAGTGTATTGAAGTCTACAGATACCTTTCTCTTTCCTGATGCAGTACTGCTTGTACATGCTACTGAAGGTAATGTCTCTGAGTCACAATGAAATGTGAAGTACTTTGAACAGCCTTTTTTTCTGCTTTTAAAAGCAAACCCAAGATAAAGCATTACAAAAAAAAAACAAGCAAACAAATAAATGCTTTTTAACTGTACACAGATGAGGGAACAATCTAAAATCTCTCTTTGGTGATTAATTATATTAAAGTTATTTGTATGTGTATCTTGAATTAGGTGCTATCAAAGAGAGAAGAGATCGCTACATTCTAAGTAGTAAAGCCATTAATCTGAGAAGAATACAGAGAAAACAGAAGTAAATAAGTAATTCAAACTAATTAACATTTGTTCATGGAATATATAGTTGTTTTGGCTAATAAGTAAGTTTCAAATAACAAATGCTTAGCTGATTATTTTTCCTTCTTGTTGCATTTGCCACCTGATGTTAGCAGGAGCTAGATAAATCCTAGAGCTGCAATCAAAGCTAGCACAATCATGGTCACTGCAGAATGAATGAATTTCCACAAGCCTGTATTAAAAGCCAGTACATTAACTTTTTCTACAAAAACAAAGACATTGTATCTTATTACCAAAAAAGGAAAGGAGGAAAAACATTCCTCATTGCAAACCTCTCACCAAACTGAGGAGTTGAAGAATTAGCAGTGAACCATGAAGCCTTTAACCTGTGGGTAGCTGGACTGAATGCCAGGCTAACTAAAGAAAGCTGCTATTTTTCCTCCCCGATACTTAGCTACTGATGTAAAACTGATTTGCACTGTCCAGCAGTCTGTTAATTTCCAGTCTTGGTGGCTTACCGTGCTATGAATTATTAGGATGGCTTCTATCAGCTTCTTTAGTAGTGATTAAAGTAGTCAGCACTGCCTATCCTCTTTTTCTTTCTGATTATGGCTCAATGGGGCATTCTAGTGTAAAAGAGAAATGGATTCTGTGTGCAGGGTGACACAGTGGCCGCAATAAAAAGTGACAGAAATTCGTAACACCACTGCTATTGGAGGGGATGAAATGGCAACTCAGAGAGTCAGTAAGTAAAGGAGACAAGATTCACCATACTCAGGGGCTAGAGACATTAAAGGAATCCTATAGAGGAAAAAAAACATCCCACAACATTTTATGGTAAAAATGGCACAGTAGATGCTATGGGTAACTGCGTAGAACAGTGTGCCAACTGGAAAGGCAGCAGTGGAAGGACCAGAAAAAGAGTGTCTGCTGCAGGAAGGATCAGCTTTCAGAGATGTGTTTTAGAGAAAGAGGTGGTAAGATTATTTGGACATGGACTGGATGTAAACAACAAGTTAGAGGAATTGTCTCCAGACTGTGGACTAAGAGAAGAGAGCATCTATCAGTTGCAGTCGGTATGTAATACTGGAAGGGGTGAATTAGCGGTCAGGGAGATTTAGCTCATTATTTAAATGAATATGGACAAAGTTAAGGGTGGTGCTCACACCGGGACACTCTGTTTTCCCAGGCCATATACATATGCATAGAACACCGGCTGTGTACCTTCAGTTCACCTTTAAATAAGCAGTGTGTTTTACAGGGTGTGTAGTTACAGCAAGGTAACTCTGAAGATAATTCTGCAGTGACAAGTAGTCTGGTGAGGTGAGCATTGTGTAAAGGTAGAGTTATAGCATTAGGGTATAATGGTACAGCTACAGCTACTAACAGGGCTAGGAAAGCTGTATGGTGGTCTCGACTTCATTTTTAGATTCAACGAGTACCAACAGATCTGGTACTGCTGTCACTTGACTGACTTCACAGGAAAAGAAAGGAAACAAAAAATCCTGAGCAGTGGTGGAAGGATTTCTTGATTATAGACACAACATACAAGTTAAATGCTAGCAAGAATTTTCTCTGAGATATCAGAGTAAGAAGACTAATTTTTTTATGGCTGAATGCTGTAGAATATATACGGAAGTGCACAAAATGAAAATGCTTTTGAGAAAAGCTTCTGTGGGTGCAGCTTGAGCCTGCAGAGCTTTGTCAGGGAGCCAATCACTGCCATCTAACGGTAAACTGGAGAAAGAGATAAATTGTACTGCAATCTTTACCCAGTCTGAGTGTTTTGGTTACAAAGATGGTTTGATGTAATTAAAGTAGAAGTCATTAACATTGCCTTTATTTTTTTCTTTTTGGTCATCAAAATGTGCACTTAATAACCTAGGTTGGGAGTTTCCAAGACCCCACACAGCTGGAGTGTAAATCTTAAGGATGAGGGTTTTCATGGCCCTTCTAACGGCAGCACAGAGGAACCTGGTGACAAGGCAATCACACGACACTGACGTTCCTTTACAGCCCAGGGCAGAATGGATCCTGATGATAACCTTGGCAAGGGCTGGCATCATGGCAGAGACAAAGTAGTAACATGAAGTGTTCCTAAGTAGAACAACTGCAGCAGTTGTTGTTGTAGCTAGACTGGGAGATGGAGCAAGTGTGACAGAGGTGATGTCCAGTTTGGAGCTGTGCAATGGGGAGATAAACCAGGTGCATGATGCCTGCTCTTGGCTGCCAAGTTACATTTTCTCTGTGAGTGAAGAGGGACCTGAGAGCAATAAAATTCACATTCTGAAGACTGTAAGTCTTACAGGAAAGGGTGTTGAGCAGTGACTTAATTGCATTCTGGATTTGAAATGGGCCTCTATATCATCATATTTGAAAGATATAGAAGATAAAGGCACTTCAGACAAGTTCTTTAATCCTACATGAGTCAAATCACATTTTAAGGTTCTGAAAAGAGCAGATTGAATGGATTTTTTTTTTATTTTTTTTTTTTTGTTTTTTTTTGTTGTTGTTGTTGTTTAGTTTTGTTCTGTTTTTCCATTGGGGAGCTAGAAACTCTGCTCAGGGAATCTCTGCTGTTTAGAGATACATTTTCTGTTCTGACTCGTATGTCACTATGAGTGCAAGAAAGTGGCTTGTACTTGATTTTTTTCCTTGATAATGATGTATGTATATTTTAAGATGCATGGATGAAAAGTACAAAAAAACTAACAGCTGTATTCCCTACTGAGACTGGTCAGAATCTCTCTGACCTGGGCAATGGAACACTCAAAACAAAGATGTAAAGATATTTACAGCTTCCTTTCCAATGAGGCTTTCAAGGAGGGAAATAACTTTCCATAGAACTGCTTTGCTACAAAATATCCCTGACATAAAAATCTCTCCTTCAAAAATTTAATGGCAAAACTTAGGCAGGTGTTAAAACTAAGCTGTCAACTATAATGCCCATGCTAATTGCACAGCTGCCACGCAACAGTACCCCCACAGCACTTCCTATACTTGCTGATAACTTTCTAAGGGAGGACTGCTCTGCCAAGTGAGGTGAAGGGCATTTTAAAGTAGAAATTCAAAGGTGAAGCGCTTTTCCATCTGCCAAAATTACCCCAAACTTTGCACAGCTCTTTGCATCAGGACAAGACGCTGTTGGTTGGATGTGACTGCTCTCTGTACCCATCTGGTGTGGATAAGGAAAATCTCCCAAAGGCTGAGCAGCTGAAAAGTGGTCACGAGGAGAGGTGCGAGTGAGGTGTGGCAGAGGGATGGACCTGGCTAATGGCTGAGCTGCAAAGAGAAGGGATTATGGGTAGCCATTGGTGGTGGAGGTGTGAAAAGGGAAATGCAGAGCAAAGGAAAGAAATGAATCTAAAGACGTGAGACACCCAAGATATGGTGTGACTGGGATTAGATTGTCATTGTGCAAATGAATCCGTGGGCGAGAGACTTGGACATCTGCTGGAGGCATTTCTCTTGGGAGAGGTTTCCATTTCCCGTTTCCTGGCTTGGGAATGCAGGCAGAGGGGCAGAAAGCACACACTCTGGCCCTTAACACTGAAGTCCCTGTGGTTTGGTCGTGCGGTGGCAGAAAGCAGCTCTGGAAATGACAGATGAGAAAATCCAGCATCTTTGGTTTTACATGGAGAGGTTTCGGGGCAGGAGGAGTACTCAGACCTAAATTAGTAATTTATTTCTGCACTTTCAGCAGTTGTTGTAAAGGGAAAATTATAGGTATGTTGTAAATATAATTAAAAATAAATATATGTGTATATATACACACACAGGAAAAATATATCATTCTGGGAAGGCTCTTCACCGGAGGGCGGTGGGCATGGTGAAGGCTGCCCAGAGCAGCAGGCACGGCCCCGAGTGCCAGAGTTCACAGAACACTGGGACAGCACTCTCGACACGGGGTTTGATTTTGGGCGGTATGGTGTGGAGCTGCTTGGGTCTCATCCAACTTGGGATATTCTGTGATTCTAGGACACCAAACGGGACGCGGTCCGTGCCAGCCTGGGTGCGACGGCAGATGGCCGAGGCCAGGCCTGTCTCTCGCGAGCGCAGCTCCCTTTCCAGACGGCTGAGGAGCCAGCGGAGCCGGGGGATCCTCCGAGTCCCTGACGCCCGGCGGGCCGAGCGGGCACAGGGAGGCAAAACGGCCCGCTCCCCGCCTTCCGCGGCAGCCGGCCAGACCCCGGCAGAGGGCGCCGAGCGCGGGCTGAGGCGACTCCGCCTCCGGTCTGCCAGCAGCGGCGCAGGGACGGCGGCGGCGGGCCCGGGCCTGGGGCTCTGGGGTACTCAGGTAACCGCGGCGGCCTGCCCTGCTGCGAGGCTCCCTCCGGAACGGGGCGGCGCGTCGCCGAGGCCGCGGGGCGGAGGGAAGCGCTGGGCCGCCGTTACCCCCAGCGACGGGACGGGCCGCGGTCGGGCCTGGGCTGCGCGGCCTTCGCCGGGACGGCGGCCGAGGGCGGCCGTCAGCGACGGGGCCTGGGCCGAGGTGAGGGCCGCGCTGGGCCGGCCCTCAGCTGCGGCAGCCGCCCGCCTGGAACAGTGTCTGCGGCCCTGCGCTGCTGGGAGCTCCGCTCCGAGCTCAGCGCTGTGCCTGGGGCGGGTGGCGGCCGGGGAGCCGCCCTTGGCTCGGGGTTTGGCAGCTCCTGTGCCCCCGGGGCGGGTTTGGATCGGCGGCTTAAAATAACAGCGATCGCTTCAGAGAACTTTTAGCAATTTGTCCCCGGCTTGAGGAAAGGCGTTAAGTCTTCAGGGAGCGGCACACCGTCCTAAAATTTTCAATTGTATGCCTAGTAGTTGTAATTGCTGTGGTGTGAGCAGAGCCGTGGGGGTTGTGGCTATTTTTCTGCCACCAGTAGTCACAGATCTTTCACTGCTGCGGCTGACTGCACAGGAATCCCATTCTGCTTTCAGCAGAGTTCACTCTGGTATCAGGAGAACAACCTCTGGTGTCATGCAGTACACACACAACTGTACAAAAGCCAGCATCACATCTAGCTAGAGAGGTGCCCCCAGCTGAGGGGTGGGCCTCAAAAGGAGCATCACCAGGGCTGCTGGCCCCAGTCCTGTTGCGGTGTGCAGAGCTGAGCTGCTTCTGCTGGAGTGCTGCGGTGGTGCTCGTTCCCACTTGGAGCACTTTGCAGCCTTTCCTCAGCCAGGAGCATGGTCTGAGCAGAGCCTGGAGTTTAGAAACCTTCAACTCTTGGGGTTTTACTTACGGCTTACAGGTTGCTTTCACCAAGGAGGAGTCATAGCAGGCGTAACACTCTCTTTGCTTTATATGAAATATCACACAGAATCACAGAGTGGCCCAGATTGGAAGGGACCTCAAGGCTCATGAATCTCCAATCCCCCTGCCACATGCAGGGCCACCAACCTCCACATTTAATACTAGACCAGGTTGCCCAGGAATCTGGCCTTGAACACCTCCAGGGACGGTGCATCCACAACCTCTCTGGGCAGCCTGTTTCAGCAGCTCACCACTCCTAGTAAAGAACTTCCCCCTGACATCCAACCTAAATCTTCCCTCATATAATATATGAAATAGCTACCTGGCTGCTTCTTTCACGAATGGTGTGTTAAATGGAGGGAGGAAAATGCCACAGGTATGTTTAAACAGTTAATATTAAACTGCAGAAGAGGAACAGAGTATTCTATTCCATTGGGGGTTTCAGCGCTGGCTTCTGTCTGATACTTTACCTCTCGGTAGCGATGGGCAGTGTGTGAGAAAACACAGCAGGATGCCCACTGCGTTTAGATGGTGCACTGTGCAAGGGAACTAGATAACCATCTGTCTGTTTGTTTTAACTGTTGTGCTGTCCCTGGAGAAATCCTTCCCAGTAGTCAAAGCGCTTGCTTGTTTTTAACTATGAATGCTTATTTCATTTTAGGGTGTACCATGACTGGCTTCAGGCTCCCCATCACTGTGTTTAGAAAACTGAATGTTTGGGTTGGACTGTGGGAGAAATTCCCCTCTAATAAACTCTTTCCCTCTTGGAGAAGAAGCATTTTCTGTAGCTGTCAGGCAAGCACAATAAATGACCGAAGATGGTTTAGCTTTTTCCCAGTAAAATTCTGCACACTAAGACTTTCTCCAGAGTATGTCTCAGTACTCTCTCTGCGGAACAAAAGTAGCAAAAGCTCTAAGAGGAACAGACAAACTGTACAGGAGGAGGAGGAGGAGGAGGAGGCAGATGAACAAGAAAGTGATTTGGAAGATGAATTGGAAAATGACCCCAACGTAGTAAAAGATTACAAAGATCTTGAAAAAGTGGTGCAGTCTCTACGATATGACGTGGTCATGAAAGCTGGCTTAGACATTGCGAGAAAGTAAGTATGAAAAAGAACCTGCTGGTGAGAGAGATGGCATGTAGATAACACCGGAGGTTTGATCCCCTTTATTGTTAGAATACCCACTTTTTAATATAGCTGTTTTGAGTTGGGATATCTGGGGTGTTGTTGTTTGTTTGGGGCATTTTCTATCAATTACCATGTATTTAAAATGAAGAAAACGTACTAAGTAATGCAAAAAGATCTAATTTGAGACAGAGGGAATAAATGACATGCTATTTAATGGCTGTAGAAATAGATGAGGGTAAGGTCAATCTAACACACCGGGTCAGCCAGATATGTACACTCTACATCAATAAGTCTGATCTTGAACCTATAAAAGCCTTACGTTGCAGTGTTGTTACTATAATTTGATCACTTACAAACAATTGAACTGGCTGGTGCAGGATGGAGGACTTCATTTGTTGGGTATTCAGGAGACAACTCTTCAGAAACAGCTTTTTATTTCTTTTACCTATAGCACAGAGCACCCTCTGTCTACTATTTCATTTACCATCTGTGAAAGATTTCTTCCAGTTCAAGACTGTCCTGCCCTAAAATAAGTAATCCTTTATGTGCAAATTAGAGTTGTGGAAATATGCCTTGCATGTGAATGGTTTTCTTGTGTGTTTGCAAGTGAACAGTTGCATTTGTTCTGCTGCATAATGTCAATGCAATAAAACCTTGTTTTTCTTCAGTAAAGTAGAAGATGCATTCTACAATAATGAACTCAGGCTGAATGGAGAAAAACTATGGAAGAAAAGTAGAACTGTAAGACTCTTTAACATTTAAATATTTTAATACAGTACAAGAAAATAACTAAACTGTGAGCTCTTCTCCTTCCTTTTACTTGGGGCAGAAGAAGCAGCTGCTAAATGGCTCTGCCATTTAGGTGAAGGGCATTGCTAACACCACTTCCAGCTTTCTCTGGGGGTACGGTGCTGTTCCTGGGGGTACGGTGCTGCTCCCTAAGGCAGATGGGTGACCTGTGGTATTGAAATAGGCTGAAAGCAAGGAGAAGGCAGGTGGCAACAAGAACAGAGCTTTATGTGTTGCTGAAGGAAGCGATGATAGATATGAGGTTGATGGATTTGGAGTGATTAAATCTGAGGTATTAGTGGAGTAGGCACATGGTTAAAGTTTGATGATAGAAAGGGACTGAAACTGAGGTAGCCCAGGAAAGGTTATTTTGTCTGTGAGAGAGCACACAACACACACACAGCCAAAGGGTTACAGGCTCAGCTGGCCACGTTCTTTCACAACAGAGCTCACCCAAATGGTGACCAGCATACCTCTACGTTCCCTTCAGGTGAGGGGGATCAGGTGGCATTACTGTGGTGAAAAGGCAGGAAGGAGAGAAGTTTTAGTTCCCATTCCCCTCAAGTTAGGGCTCGTTTTTAAAGGCATACTGCTGCTGTGGATTTTGCGAGGGGGCACAAACTGTTGACCCGCGCTGTTCTTTACAACAGTTTCGGGTGTTCTAAAAGAAGGAGGAGAATTTTGCATTTGGCTGCTTTGTGTCTGTATTGATAGAAGAAGATTGGCAGGAAACCCTATTTGGTAATAAACCTGTATGATAGCTTTTCCAGAGTTAGGCATTGGCTGTAATTCAGTAAGGGCAAAACTCCTGGCAGAGAAGGTCATGAGGAGACATTTAGTTGCTTATTGCCAGGGCTTTCCTAAAAGCTCACAGTGGAAGGACGGCTCTATAGTGGGTCTGGTGTAGCCTTCCCACTTCCCCCCCCCAGAGATTCAGGAGAACAAATGGCACGAAAGGAGCACCATTAATGTGGCCCCGACTGTGGGAATTTGTTTTCTCCAGAGAATGCTTACAATTGCTCATCTTCTCTTTCTATTTCCAGGTGAAAATTGGTGACACGCTGGATCTCTTAGTAGGTGAAGATAAAGAAACAGGAACTGCT
The DNA here is from genome assembly GCF_019232065.1 of Centrocercus urophasianus. Taxonomy (NCBI): domain Eukaryota; kingdom Metazoa; phylum Chordata; class Aves; order Galliformes; family Phasianidae; genus Centrocercus; species Centrocercus urophasianus. The sequence continues at coordinate 36,660,296 of NW_024884142.1, forward strand.
GTAGTGATGCGGGTAGTCTTAAAAAAAGTATCTAACAAGACTGAGAGTGAAAAATACAGAGTAATTTTAAGACGTTGGAAAAACTTGAAGGTGCCCAAACAGGACGTACTGAAGTAGCGGGGGGATGCATGTGGCAGCATGAGATTTGTTTTGCAGAAAACCATATTGTTTGTTGTTAAATACGAATTTTGGTTAAACAAAATGACAGTACCCTTTTTTAAGGGCTCGTGTTAGAAATATCTCCCTCTGCTGTGTACATCAATGCTCCTGTGGTAAATGCCTGTCACTTCTTGCAGTTAGTTTTGTTTCATGATACTGTGGGATAAAATACTCTGCCCTCATATCTCCAGGCAGTTTCCTTACAGACGTTATATAAAATGACTCAATAAAGACAAATTTGATCACTGTTTAATTGCTGCCTGGTTTCTGTTAATCAGGTTATGTGAAAGCTGACGCCACAAGCAGCACTGCTTTCTTAGCTTTATTTCTAGATTCGTTACATAGTTTGTTTTTTTTTAATATTACATATACGTATGCGTAAAATTGCTTCCTTTTTAATTACTGATTTGATCCTGGTTAACAGTACCAACTCTGTGCTTTCATACACGTTGATGCAGTATAGAAAGATACTGATTGCAGCAGCATGTTCTTAAGCAGGAAACTTCACAATGACCGAGGATTTGTCAAGGCAGAGATCCTCTCTTCTCTCATGAAAAAGGTAGCTCAGGCAGGAGGCACACAGTTAACAGAAGAAAATGAGATCTTGGTTTTTTATTGCATACTGATGTCAGCGTGGCATTTAAAAGAGTATTTATCACTTAAGTGGCTGTAGAGATCTGATTGATCAAAGATCAGACAACACTGTGATTAGAAGTACATGCCTGTATTACAGCAGCAAAGTGCAGCCTTGGAGCTGGCGTCTCGAGTATTCACCCACACTTGTAATGTTGATCATACACTTTTTTCAACAGAAACAACAAACTCTATGAGCTATGTGGCATAGACAGAATTTTCATGTTTATAGGTGTTTAACATCTACACATCCAGGTGTGGTGTGTGTGTGTGCAAGGTGGGAGCATTCATTCAGCCCACGGTCTGTTCCCTACCAAGTGAGAAGAGCCCAGAGGTGAGAGCAGCCCAGATCAAGCAGCAGAAGCACACAGCAGTCTGCTTTTCCTTGCATGTTCCTGATATCTAAGTGGGCAGGCAAGAAGTTGTTGCTCACAAAAGAAATGTAAGGTATCAGACTATCACATGTATCTGGTACACAGTGATAAAGCAATGGCTGGATCCAATCCAGAAGGCTCTGCCTAGCACTGTCAGATTGCCCATGCAGAACCATGGCACTGGCATGGCACCAGGATGACCTGATAGCTTTGCGTGCTTCCCACACTGCAGTGTGTGCTGCAGGGAGGCCAGCCTGCCTTGCAGAGCAGGATCTCTGGTCATCCATGGGAAGACAGCAGGGAAATGCTCATAGAACTGGGCTGCTTCTGCCACCTGCATCAGTTTCTCAGTTCTAATGTCTACATAACAGAGTGATTTTAATCACTCGCTTTCTACTTGCTCCACAAAAGAAAAGGCAGTTATTTTTTCCATAGGGACAAGAGTAGCACCGAAGCATTCCTGGTTTCTGTTAGCTTCTGCAATGGCACACCAGAACCTCTAGCTTCTGTGAATTAATTACAGTGTTCAACGTGATGGTTGGTCTGCAACAGCCCTCATGGGGAAAGGGGTGTGGAGAGTCTGTGTATATGGTAGGGAGAGCAGCACAAATGTGAGTACTGCTGAAACTTAAAAATCTTCATCTCAATACTAGAGCATCCAGTGAACCTATAGACAAGCACTCCAAGGAGAACATGGGTTCTTAAATTATTGAGAGGGAACATAAGAGAAACAAGGGACAACATTATCTGCCACAGAAACGGACTCCTGGATTTTCCATACAAGGAGTAAAACCTCAGGAATAGGATGTGATCCTATCAGAGACTCACTCCTGCTGCTCCCACACACCTCAGCATTTTCTTTTCACAGGAAACCTTTGCAGACCGTGCTAACACACCGCCTTGGAGCTAACTGAAGTCACACGCTCCTGAAAGCGAATCATGATGGACGGAACGCATTGCCTTCTGAGGAGCTTCAGCACCAAGGCACAACACCACAAAGCGTGCCTGGAAACGGTGACAAACCGCTGTTTCACCATAATGAGATTTGTGAAGGAAATGGGGAATGATTATCTGACATTTGTGTGTGTGGGGAGATATTAATGAGGTGATCTTCCTCCAGCCTTTGACAATCACCATTTGTTTTGCTTACATCTATTAATGCAAATCTTAGAGCAACTGGACATGTGGTGATTTTGCCCCCTTTGTTTTTTTTAACTGATCGTGCTTTTCTTCTTTTTTTTTTTTTTTTTTTTAACTGAAAATTGTGTTTGTTTTTTTTTTTTAATTAGTCACATTTATCTTGTGAGGGGGAAGATTGGGGCAGGGAAGCATTCTCCAGAGCACCTTCATTTAATCTCTGTTACAGCTCTTTCCATAAGAACCGAGGGCCTTTCAGCTTGCCATTAATGAAAAGAAAAACGCTCAGAGGGGACTGCAGCCTCATCATGGAGTGAATCAGGAAGGAGAGCAAGCAGCAGCCTGCCCACACCACAGGCTTCTCCTGGTGCGATCAATAACCAGCAGAGACACCATTCAGAAAAATCACAAAAATAAAAAGGGATATGCTGGATGGAAATGATACAGCATGGGGGTAATGCCCTGCTCATCAGACATGCTACAAGGAAAGTATTCCAGATCTGAGGGGATGCTGATTTGGAGTTTGCTTCCAGCATTCTGCTGCAGGAGACCACCTCTCAGAGCAGTGCTTACACAGAGATGACCACGAGCATCGTGTAGCCCATAATTAAGACCATCCCTACTGGTGGGAAGTTAACATGAACGATTTCTGTAACAGGGAGGGTAACAGTGAGGTAACACTGCAAACATTAGGTATTTGTCAAGATTTCTGCTGGGACAAGAAATTAGATAGGAAGAACAAAGACTTGTGGATGGAGACTTATTTGTTTTTCTCAGCCTTACCAAGGACAACCCTAAGAGAGGGCACGAAAGCATCTCATTTCAGCAACTCATTTAAACAACTCCAAGTGCATTCCTCTTTCCCAGAATATTAGCAAGGTAAAAAACCTTGCAAACATACCTGCATTGGTGCCAACTGAATGGCCAGAACAATCACAAGAAAAACCTACGAAGTCAGAGATGAAGCTTTAGCAGTGACATTGGCAGGATTAGATTTACTCTGGAAGGCCATAAATGTGAACCTGCCCCATTGCCTTACCACAGATTTTAAATGCAATCAACAGAACTGTGCACCATAAGTGAGAACACCTGTCAGCCCATGCCATTACCTCAGCACAGGCAAGCTCCAGACATTGCATTTTCCAGCTGTTTCACAACCCTTTAATTGCTGAAACAAAAGCTAAATAACCAACAGAGCCTACACTTTATTCTCTGTGTCTCCTGGGGCTGTAGAATTAATAATGCTCCTTCCAGCATAAAATTAGTGTGCCTTTGTAGAGCGTTGAGGATGCAGTTCTGTTTCCCACTGCTGTACATAAATAACAATTCACAGAGACGAATGACCCACTCAAAAATGTATAAATGTACTATATATATCTGAGGGCAGGAAAAAGAGGTGCAAACATTTTCTAGAACATGAAACATTTGGTGGCTGTAATGTACAACAAAATGGTTGACTTCGTAAGTCAGGATCCTTCTCATTTCAAACCTTGTTACCTAAGCCAGCTGAATGCACTTAATAGGCAGAAAACAAACGTGCTTGATCTCCCTTTTGATGTTTCGTTTTACATCCTCTACAGAGCTTCTAAGAAAAGGTTTTAATTTGTGCAGGCTAGGAAAGGCAGAAAAATATAGAGCTGAGGTGTATTAATGTTCCTTTCAGGCTGTTAGAGGTGAGACATTCAAGCTGTATGTTGATAGGGACACGATACTCGCCTCAGCAGGGTGTACTGACCTGATAGGCAGAAGGCAACGCCGGTCTATAGGAAGTCAGTGTATGTACATTCCAGACATCTTCACACCTAGCAATCTTCCTGCTATTTTGAAGGGGGCAAGTTTGCTCCTCTACACAAAAGCCATCTGAAAGGCAGAAAAAATGGCTGCAGCAAAGCAGGGAGTTTTCGTTTATGTCTTCAGTTTGACTTGCTAAGATTACACAGGATCTTAGTTACAGCCTCTATAGGAAAAAGAACATGAATCTGTTCGTGTCACTGTACTCAGGAAATCACCAGACGACATTCCTCTTGTATAAAAATAATATACCTTTAATTTATTTACAGGACAGACCGACTGGATGAAGTGGCTGTACTTCGGATGCACTGCAGGAGCTTTTTTTTTTAGTGACCCCATGTCACTATTTGTATGTCTCTATTTTCTTCACAAAGCATACAGTCAAATCATGGAAGATTGGGAACAGGGAGACAAAGGAATGTACACAGCCATTAGACATAAGTTAAGAGAAAAAACAGCGAGGATCTTTCTGTACCCACTTTTGAAAATGCCATTTTAAAAGCTGAAAATCGCTTTTTCACTCATCAGTATGTAAGATAAACGGGCTGATTTTCGACGTGTCAGGAGATATTGCAAAATGACAACATCTACAGTAAAACCCAGTACGTCTTAAATTCACATGCTAGCTAGTAACACCTGCCAGTGGTACAACAGTTCAACGTTATCAACTTCTTTGGGAGCTTCAACATCACTGAGTGGTAAAACACATATGACATCAAGATAAGAAAAAATAATTATAAGGGAAAGCCACACTTTTCTTGCCATCTGGTGGGGCATTCACAACAGGTTGTTGATATTTTCTGTGATTTTACATCTCCCATACAAATGCATGTAAAAGACTTCACAGAGGCGCTCGGTAGCATACAGTTACATTAGAAGGTCTCAGTTTCTGGCACATTCAATTTGCTAAATTTATGCACTGAAATGAAAGATAAGATGCAGACATTGTGGTATCAGTTCTTCATCTTTGGTAAAACGTTTTCTTTTTATTTTAGCCATATTAGCTCCAATATCCATCTTGTGCATGGTGTGCTATTATTTCAACCAAACATTTAGATGGATACAAACAGTATCAGTGTATTGTTTAATACATTCATGACTTTCTTCATACATTCTTTGAGAATGTTGCTAGCATGTGGGGAAAATGAGCAAATGCTAATCTGTTATGATTTACTCCTGGTTTAACACACTATCCTTTCGCTAGTACTCACCATTAGGAAAAAAATGTTATTTTGCTTTTTAAAGGGAGAGATCAATATGACTCTAGGAGCAATAAATTCTAAAAATCTGAAGTAAAAATATCAAGTATTTTGTATTTTCTTACAAATGCTAAAATAGAAAATCACACTGGAACAGACTTCAAATTCGATACTATGACCCACTTGGGAACCATTAAAAAGGACCACAGAGAACATTAACAATTGCTCCGAGGCGTTCCAGTGACGGTCAGTACGCAGTCGCTGACTCTACTGACTCAAAAATACATACCTGACACTCTCTCATCATTTACATCGCCATTAAAAAAGAAGAAAGCTGTTTTAAAGCTGTGCTCTCCAGTGATAAATCATATAGTAGAGTCACAGTGGGTTCTGGGTGGCTTGTGTTACATATGAACATATTATTGATGCAAACTTGGCCGTATAAATCTAAGTTATACATACACAATTATGTCTCCAAATAGCTACTAATTACACTAAATCAGTTTGGCTAAGTGAGCGAGCTCAATATCCCTACATCTGAAAAATCCAGATGGTGCCACGCTGATGCAAAGAATGATGCAAACAGCTCATTCATGGGGACCCTGTAGCACTTCATTCCATCCCAAAACTAATCTTTGCGGGTACCTTTTATTTATGCAATTTGATCTTAATACTGGAAACCTTTGGAATCATCATTTTGATACAGTAAGATCTAAAAGTTTTTAAAGTCCTTGTTGCTTATCTAGTTACTCTTGTTTTACAGAGAGGCAAGCAGGCAGGCAGGCAATGGCAATACATTCCACAGGTGCTGGCTTGGGTCTGTGCTGCTGGCTCTGCTCTCACAAGCTACCTTCAGTCACGCCAACCGCGACACCGAGCAAAAAAGAAAACTCACAGGGGCATGATCAAGCTTGGCGTGCCAACGTAAAGAAACATTCACACTGTGTCTATGCTCACGTCTCAACTCTTCAATACTTCAATTCTTAGAATTTTTAGAAACACAACATGAGTAACAGTCAAAAACGGAGATCACACCGCTCTGACCCATTCTTGGACGTGGCATTACTATTTTCAGTATCTCAGTATCAATAAGAACAAAACACATTAAAGCTGTGATTTACTTAGAAGCAAAGTCAGACATTCCAGTGATTTCAATGAATATGGCACTTTCAAAAAGCATTAGTTTTGTAGATTTCGATGAAGTTTAAATTTCAAATTCCAAATGAACCAACATAATTGTGTATAAGGGTGAAATGAAATACTGCCCCTGACAAACACCACATTTAAAAAAAAACAACTTTATTATTAAAAAGTGTTAAAAAAGGGGGAAGCAGAAATGGGGAATGGCATAGTAGAGTTTCAATACATGTACTTGCACCAGTGAAAGCCATGCTCTTAATGAGTCATTATGAGCTCTGTCACCAACGACGTAGGATCTTTACCCATGTACAAACCTAGTAAGCCACTTCCCACTGCTGCAGTACCCACATAGATGCAACACACACGTTAAAATGCAACAAACTTAGTGCCTAGTTCTCCCGGATGCTGAGCAGCCCCAGCCTGACAGGCCCTTCAGCCTAAAACAAAGCATAATCCTGACAATAATTTAGTGGTCAAAGTCTTCGGAATTCAAAGAGCCCCTCACTTCTTTGCTTTCTTTGCTTTTTTCAGTATGTCACACTTTTTTCTGTTAGGACGCCGGCATCTTTCATCAATGCTCGGTATACATTCATAATGCCATACTTCTTCCATTTTCTCCACGGGGTAAACTGCTTCCACGTAATGGCGGATCAGCCTCAGTCTGATAGGGTCCAGCTGTTTTTTGTTACAAGCACCTGAATGGTTGTATTGCAGTCTGAGATTTTCGGGAGTAAAGAGTTCTGGGAAGAGTCTTACGAGAAGCCTGGCGGCGAAGTTTCCAACAGAAAGGCTCTGCTGTACGATCTCTCTTACCTCCTTATCAGTCAGCAAATACGGAGAAGGCACAGGGAAGTCTGGGTTAGGAATAACGAGTTCATCAAGTGGTATCTTGCAAAAATCCTTGCTGCTCCTTTCGGGTGGCAGTGGCGGCCCTTCAAACTCCTCTCGAAACCTTTCAGGGTTTATTGCATAGCTGAGGAACTCCCTCCTCTCGGGCCCTGGCATGTGGACCTTCCGCTGCTGCTGGTACGAGCGCCGTTGCTCTGTGTCCCTTCGCCGACACCTCTCATCGAGCTTCCCAACAAACTCCAGCATCCACACTCTGTCATTCTTTGCCCTTGGGTACAGTATCTGCACGTAATGCCGAATTAATTTAATTCTAGTGGGATCAAGCTGCTTCTTCCCCAAAGACCCACTACAGTTGTATTGCTTCCGTAAGTTTTCATGAGTAAACAGCTCAGGAAACAAGAGAACAAGCAGCCGAGAAGCAAAGTTGCCTATGGAAAGACTGCTTTCGTAGATGTTTTTAATCTGTTCTTTGTTCAATAGGTAATCGGGAACAGGGACATCAAAATCAGGAGGGGGAAAGTCAAGTTTGTCAAAGTCAATGGGCACAAGCCATATTTTTTTTGAGCGTCTACCTGGTTTTTCATATTCAAAGCTGTCTTCCACTTTTATGATCGATACGTCATCCGGTAAACTGGAAGAGTCGTAACAGTCATCTCTCAGCTGATCACATTCACTTCCATCCATATATACATTTTCAAGTTCTTCATTTATTCGCTGAACGCATTGCTGCAACCAAGCTTCCTCTTCTTGTACATCTGGAAAGTAAATTTCAGTGTACCTACGGATTATCTGAAGCCGATGAGGATCAAGCAGTTGCTTCCCAGAGTCCCCATAGCAGCTGTACCTTTCGGCTAATTTTCTGTGGTCAAAGAGTTCTGGAAACAGTCTATGTAACAAAAAAACACAAAATTCCCCCGGAGAAGAAGCTTCATCTAAAAATTCATTGAGATCCTGAGCATCTAGAATGTAGTCTGAGGCAATGGCATTACTCCTGTCCAAGGACAAAGCTTCTTCTTGCTCTTTATCCTCAAGAAAATGAGAGGAATCCACCTGTTCAGTCTCATAAAAACTGGAGGACTGCACATTTTGTGGGTTATTTTCCAATTCCCTTTGAGCCCAAAATCTATTGAAAAAATCATTCAGTTGAGGCAAACACTCCACCTGCCACACAGCTGTACTCTTCACAGAAGGATAACAGACTTCCACATAGCTACGGATAAGCTGCAGATGGAGAGACTCCAGCTTCCTCTTGTTAGGAAAGCCACAGGCACTGCAGCTCCTGTTGAACTCGTCGTCGCTGAAGAGCTCTGGGAAGAGTTGTACCAGTAAGCGACAGGCAAGGTCTCCACCTGATGTGCTTTGATCCATGAGCTGTTTGAGCTCAGCAGAAGTCAGCGTGTACTCAGGGGGAGGCTTGAAATCTGCCACACACTCCACTGGACTGACTTGCTTTTTGATTCTGCTCACCTCCAGAGACAGAAGGTCAACCTTATTGTGAAGCTGGGTCATATTGGAACTGAGAGTGTTAAGTGTGAAGAACATTTTCTGTATCAAAGAATATATATTTGGGTCAGACTCGACAGCAACAGCCGCTGCAGCGAGGGCTGCAGCAGAGTCCCTTTTGCGCTGGTCATTCAAAGTCCGAAGATGCGAGGGACTGCTGGGGCTGATTTTTTCATACAAGTCATAAGAGGCAAACTGCTCTGCTCCCGGTGCATTCTTCTTCTCTGTAATTTTGTGTGAGATGCCATACAGGGGTTTCTTGTAAGATGAAGTGGTTATGTCGCTGAAGGGTTCTTCCTCACAGAGCCACGTTATATTAGGATTCTTGTTCTTGCTTGGCTGCTCTGCATTTACCTGAGTGGGTGAGCCAGTATCTCTGTTCTTCATGTTTGAATTGGAGCCCTTTGAATGAATAAATATTGTATTAGTAAGACTGCTTTAAAAATATCAGTTATAGATGTTTCCCCCTTAAGCAGGCATTGTTACATAAAAGTTCAAGGTCAAACTGTCTCCAGAAGATTCAGTTGTGTTACATACATCAAATTAATAAATCCATTAGTAAAATAAGAAAAATACAGGAAAGTACTGTTTTTGTTTTATTATTATTATTATTTTGTCTTGGCTCATGGATTTCTCCACAGGCTAGAAATTAAATTATAATAACCCTTAGCACTCTTTTCCCACTGAGTTCTAAATACTCTCCCAAATTAAGTATCATTATGCATATGTGTACGAGGATCTCGAGCTGCAGAGAACTCGGGTGGCAACAAGTCAGCAGGAGAGCCAAGAATAGAACTTAGATTTTCTGACTCTTCGTCCTGTGACCTTGCCACTGCTTCCACCACCTGCATTTAACATTCTTAGTGCTCTCCGTATGTTAGCTTTTGAAAATGCCATGAAGGCTGTAACTAAAACTCTCATTCTCTTCTTGCTCATGTCAGAGGTTTATAAAGTTGTTTCACTTTATTTTTTTTTATCTTCAGAGTGGTGCACAAATCTTAAAAAAATTCTATGAGTAAAATATTAAACATTCTTTAATGTAAATAATAAAAACTTTTTTCTTCATGTGAAAATTATCTTGACATCGCAATTTTTAAAAGGCAATTTTATTTCTGAAGGGCAGAGAAGTTTAATTCCCAGTTTTCTAAATAATCTATACAAAATACAGCAACAAACTCTCAAGAAATTCCTGCTCTTGATCATCTCAATCTCTTCCTCCTTTGAAATCTGAAGCAAATACTTTCAGCTGCTCATAGTAACTAAATAGGGCTTGAGGATTGTTCTGGTTTGGGGTTTTTTGGGTTAATTTTTTTTTTTTTTTTTGCAAACACATGGATATTGCAGATAATTCTTATTAAGTAGACACGACAAAATCAAAATTCAACATACAGATTCCAAACATGAGAAAACACTCACAGATTTTAGAAAAGACTGTACTGAAACATTTTGGCATGGCTTGTTCCACAATAGATCAATTTGATTAAAAAAAAAAAATACAGAATTTGCATTCAAGGATTATAACAGATGGAATGCAGACTTCAGGTCTGAGCTGAGAACCATAAGCAATTTGAAATGCTAGCAAAGACTCCAGCGCATTCTGCAATGAGGAGCTAGAATTAAGGTTCCTTTCTGAAAAGCAGAACAGTAACAGTCATTAAATTAATCTGTCCCTAGGTGTCCTCCTACTTGGCATCTGCCTATTTTAGTGACAAACTGAATCTAATTACTTTTCAATTTCTAAAGCAGTCAGTGCATGCTTAAACAGAACAAGCTGTTTTCTACTCCAAGTTTAGGAACCAGCAGACCCAATGAAATTGGAGTTGTTTCTGCTCTCATTCACATCACGCAGCCCTACACATGAAAACCTGTGCATACGTTCAAGGCTGTGTGGATGGACAGATGATAAATGAAAGCATAATGTAAAAGTCCAAAGAATCCATAGCAGTGGTGGTGCTTAGGACAGCTGACTTTCAGGTTCCATTTATTAGACTGTACCTCCAATCCCACTTGTCTTAGAGCCCATTTGCTGTGGTGCAGCAGGAAGCCAGAGCTGCAGACCACCACCAGCACATGGTACGACACACCCCACCTACATCAGCATCTCCATGACTTATAACACACTGAAGCACCAGAGGCTGATCTGCAGACAGACTGCCACCCAAACTGCTCCCAGCCCATGGCCAGCTCCCACAATGGGGCTGTGGTTAGCACAGATGCCCTGTACTTGTCAGTGGAGGAACAGAGGCACTTCCAGCTGATAGTTTAGCTTTCCAAGCAGACATCACCTGGTGGCAGGTCAGGGCAATCCTCCCAGACAACACAGACCTATGGGTACCTCTGTCTCCCAGTGAGTCCCCAGTCTGAGCTAAAAAACAAACCAACAACCTTCTTTTTACCATTTCAGACCAAAGGAGAAAACAAAGCTGCAATTCTGGAGAATCACAGAATAATAGAATGGCCTGTGTTGAAAAGGATCATCTAGCTTCAATCCCCTTTGCCATAGGCAGGGTCACGAGCCACTAGACCAGGCTGCCCAGAGCCACATCCAGCCTGGATGTGAATGTAGAATTTTTTATTTTTTTTTTCATATAATGTGAAATCTGCTACCCAAGTAGCAAGATACCTTTTGGATAACACCCCTGTTCCCAGAGAGTATCCCAAATATTCCCTCACACACATAGTATGATTCATTCAGCTCCTTCTTTACCAAATAGCTTGTCTAGGTCACCAACAGTCTGCTAGTTCCCCTCAAGAGCTCCTGCCGTTCTTTCCCTGTTTAATTATACAACAAAACTTGGCAATGTGAGGGTTCCTCCGATCAGCGCACACCTCACGCACAGTGCTGGGACAAAGCATGATTTGGCTGTGTACCCAGCAGCACAGACTCACTGCCTTCAGTATCTTACTGCACCCTCAGGCCTGGATGCAGGGTGCTGGGGGAAGGCAGTGGTCGTGCAGGAGCAGGGCTGGGCCCCGCCACCAACAGCTCAGCACTGCCACAGGGACCTGGGCATCTGCCTTGTAGAGAAATATACTCAGCGTTCGACTAATGGATGACAACAAGTTGGGGCCCATGCCTCAGCACTCTCCATGTCAGAAGTTTTCTTGTCATCTTTCCCTTTTGCTTTGCTTTGTTTTTATACAGGTTCCAGCTGGAAACAGCACTACTCACAGCATAAACACAGGGCTTTGGGTACATTCTCCAATTAAGTTAGTATTTAATATATTTTTAACTATATTTCTGTAATTTTTAAAGAAAAATCTTTAGTGGCAATTAGCTTATTTCAGAAAATGCTATTCTGATTTAGGATGAACAATTTTAATGTACTATCAATAATACAAGCAAACGAAAGTTTCTGTAAGATTAAATATACATAACCTAGTGCTGCTTTTTATATTATATTCGCATAGCAAGTTGTTGGACTCTATATGTTCTTTGAAGATGTCCAAAATGCAGCATTTTGGTAAACACTGACCAACACAACTGACTGTGAAATAATCTTCCATATTACCTCTCAGTGTCCTAACCGATCTTTAAAAGTTGTTTAGTTATTGCCCTCCTCAGTGTGAAAGCCCAGGTAATTTATGAGCTTTATCACGCTTTATACACAAAATCTCAATGCCCATAAGAATAAAGAACAAAACATTTTAGCATATGAATAATAAGCATAAATATGTCTAAGCAAGAAACACAGAAAACAATTCCATCAAATACTTCAGCTTGGAAACGTCTTGCATGGAAATTATTAAAATTTACATTCTCCTACATGAGATTTCTCTAAAATTATTTTTATGGAATGTAGAAAAACATTGATTTCTGGCTTAAATCAGAATAATTTTTTTTAAAGTGAAATGTCTTCTGACAGGAAGTCACTGAGTAATATCAACACCAGCCTGAGAGTACAATTATGTAGAAGAAAAAGTACAGCTCTAATTGCATTACAGATAGATGTCTATGTGAAACGTAACACAACCAGAATACTCTGAAAAAATATTTTGTTCTCTGTTTAAGCAGAAATAGTTAATGAAGTCATCAACTAAAGCAAAATATTTGCACTAGAAAAGCAGTACACTTTAAAAATGTTGTTAGGATTGAGGACTGGCTTTGGTTGGTTATTTAACTAAACTTGCTGATTCACTGGGGTCAGCTGAGAGTGAGTTTTTTTCATCGTTGTAACTGGGTCACTTTCTGACATAATAAATTCAAGGTTAATTCATTTCAAATAAAATTTTAAAATGTATTAAAAGCAACCAGCAAAACACAAAGAAAGCACACTTCAGAGACCAGAAAGTAGTTCTTTTAAGATTTTGAATGTAAGTAAAATAATTGTAAAAAGTAGAAGAGAAAGGGAAAAAAAGAAAGAAACAGTGTTATAAGATTAAAACCTACCTACCACAGGCACTCAGGAGAAAAAACAGAGACAGAGCTCTGAGAAGTCAGAGAGATGACAGGCATGAAAAACAAATACGAAGAGCCACAGCTAGAAAGGAGAAACGAAATGCACAAATGCAACTCGGGATAACTGGCTAAGTGGCAGAACAGCAGAAAAGGATATGTGCATTAGAGTAGGTCATAAACTAAATATAACCCCAGGATTGAAGTTATTCGAAAGAGGTTGAATTTGAATCTAGGTTATTTTAAAGAAGTGCTGAGTGTGAAAAACAGGAGGTCATTATAGTGCTCTATAGGGCGTTAGGAGAGATGTGACAATCCCACACTGAACACGACTCTTCTGGGAATCTCAAAGAGAACAACAAAAACATAAGGGGACTCCTGGAGAGGAGCTGAGGAAATAGAATTTCAGTACTAGGAAAAGAAGGGCCAAGCATGGATGGCTCTATAATTTTTTTATTTTTTTTTAAAAGGAACTGAAGGTCACCGCTCTCCCCACTGCAAAGAACAAGGGCAAAGAGAAACCTGTGCAGTTTCAGCAAAGATTAATGAAAACACCTCTGGTTATTAGGGAGGTGAAACACTAGAAGGGGATAACTGAAGAGATCTGGAACCTCCTTCACTGGCTGGACAAATGTATGGATTGCCACAACTGGGATGCTGCAGAAGTTGCAATACATGCCATTCCAGGTGTGCTGGAGGGTTCTGCATCCCCGTGTTTTTCTTTTTTGAGTAATATGCAAATTTATACATGTCACACTGACATCAAAATCTGTGTCATGGAATGATGAGAATTACAGCCCTGGTGCTACTGCCACTGAGGATCCAGCTGAAGGACTGTGTGACGTGAGAGAGGCTGTAACCACAGTCATACCGAGTTATGCCAAACCCCTACCTGCTCCTACATTCTCTGAAAAACAAAAGTATACTTCAAATGAATGAATTAACCTATAAGTGTATGTCATTGATACAATTGCTCCCAAGTTAAAGAAATGCCCAGACAAATTTTGTGTGCAAACTGGGTCAAGAGAAGCCATATTTGACTCCAACTCATCACTAATGCAAATCTTATTAAATGACTTGCATTTTTGCTTATAACAGCACTGAATTTAGCCTATAAAATATGAACAGAAAAATCACACAGTCATGTATAGAGAAGTCACCTCTTGTGTAAAGCGTCTTTTCTTCACACTGGGTAAGACATCTTGCTGGCTCCCTGAACCATCACAACCAAGTGAGGTCTGTTTCCGTTTGTTGGAATCCTGTAGGCAAGTAACTGCGCCATCCACTGAGTGTTTCTCAGAAGATCTGGATGTTACCGAGCAGTCTAGAGCTTCATCTTCATTTTCTGTTTCTACTTTCACAATATTTTTTTTAGGAATTTTTACTGGAAAAAGAGAAGGTTTAGAAAGATAAAGCACTCTCTCCGGAAAACCATGACAGCCTTAATACAATCTTTCGTGTTTTGTTTCTTTTTATGAAAATGTGTTTTGAAGAACATCATAATTTTTTTTTTTTTTTTGACTTGCACAATAAGTGTATGCTGAGGCCACCCCAAAGTCAAGGTTTTATTATGCTAGGAACCATACAGTCATCCAGTAAACGACAGTTTCTTCCCCGAAGAAGAGTTTTAAAGCATAAACAAAGTTACAGTAGGAAGATTTTTCTGGAGGGGAAGGAAGGATGCAGAGCAGAAAATACAATGAATAACAAAGACAATGGTGCATTTTAGATAGCTTTTCAGAAACTGTTAATGTAGTTTGTCCTGATCCAAGCGCATTCTTTATCAGATTACAAAGCTTCATTTCAACAAGTATTTTTGCCTGAGCAGAAATTACACAACGTATGATTTTTTACCTTCATCGTCATCAGTGATTTCAGCTGAGTTCATCTTCTATCTCACTAAGGAACAAAACAAAAACACAGATATCAGCATCTTCTGGAAACAAGACACACCTACACGTGTTTTTGTGATTCCTTTTACTGTCCCGCCATTGTGCATTACCAGCCCGCGGATAATTTCCAACCTCTATTTTTGGAGTCACCAGCTATTTTCAATAAATTTCACAACCTGTAGACCTGTAAACACACAACCTATACTGCAGACAACATACAGAAGCAGGAACATATTGAAAATGACACACGTTTTTTCTGGTACAAAGCAAAGTGGAAGTCACTTCACTCGTATTCATAAAGTCTCTTGTCAGTACAGAAATGAAAGTTAACTGCAGTCAGTTCTCTCAGCCTGTTGCCACATCTTAACACGGTCAAATGCTTTTATGTTGTTGTTCTGTGTGACCCTGAGTCACAGAATGGAAACTCACCATAAAACAGAACACATGTATGTTGGAGTAAGTTTTCAATTACAAATCCTTGATCTCTTGTTGTGGATTGCATAAATTGGAATAGAGAATCTGCAGACCTGCAATAATTACTTTTCTTCCTACTGCAAAACAATAGCCTCTAATAGTGTAAGAATGTTGCTGGGTTTCTTTGTAAGGATAAACAAATAATCCATACTATCCTAACATAATTTCAGCATTATTTCCCATATCATAGAACAGCTTGGGTAGGAAGGGACGTTACAGATCATACAGAAGACTCAGCTGTATTTCTGTCTCCTTAGGAACTAATTTGGCAAATCACTTGGGATAAGCATCAGTCTGTGGATGTGTTCCTGAAAGATACTCTAAAGCCTTTGGAGATCTACAAAGCAAACAACCTAATCAGATCTTACTGCCCTTAGGAGGCACACAGCTGCAACCTGACACCCTTAACTTGTAAACCAGTGACTGAAGAGCTGTCACACATCTCTCATGATCACCTACTGTAGCCTCATGTTTAATTGGCCGCAGATTATAATTACGTTTTCCACAGTCAGACTCCTTTTTAATATGGCTGTCTTTCAACCTTTCCTGCAGATCCCTTAACTGAGGGAGCAAGTGAATAAAGCAAACAGCCCATCAAAAGCTTACGTATAGCCCATGAGAGGGAATTATAAAGAAATCTAAAAAGAAACCGGAGTGGGGAGGGACAAGAGTCTGCTTTAGAACAAAAAATAATCTTTACCTTACTTTCAAAGCACTGAAGCTTTTTTTTTCCTTAAATAATCTCACAATATTGTTAAAAAAATTGTGCAAACACTTGAATATTGCACCACTAGGCATTTCTGTCACCAACTGATGGCTGCTAATGGTAAGCACGGGATCACACTCAGAAAGTTTCGTACGACTGTAAAGCAATGGGTGGCACACACACATCCAAACAAAAGATGCACGGAGTTATAATCTGCTCATCCTAGGCAACTTCTTAAGCATAGCATCTTCTGACACACTCGTCCTGAGCATGGCCCTTGTATGCAGCCCTGTAGAAAGCATCCTTAAGAAGAGAATGTCTTCATCTCATCAACAGAAAAACATATGCCTCAGTTATACAGAGCTACACTACAAACCCTTTAGCTAGCGGCTGCTCTTACCATAATTTCAGAATTTGTGTTTGAGCTGATCCATGCACAACTCACACCAGCTTAACGGTACTAAAACCACTGTGCTTACACTTCAGCAAACTGCAGAGACAAAACAGCACGAAATACACGTGACCCACACCACCTGCTAAACCACCTGGTAAAAACCAGTGAGGATTAATACCAGGTCTTAACAACAGCATTTGTGAAATCAGACAGCCACTACAGTTCCTTATGAAAAATCCTAAGACAGCATACTTAATATTACTGTACTTCACCAGAAAGCTATGTGGGACTTGAAGAAGAGCACATCATACTAAGCATCTGTATTTGCCCCAGTGTCTCAGATACGCTGACATTCAGCCTCCAGACCTTTCTTCTACCTTAGTTCACAGCAATAGGCTTAGCTTTAAGGGACATGAGCTGTGACACACACAGCATTTTTGTCAGGGCCAGAGGTGAGAGCAAGCAAACACACTGATAGCACTGCAGCAAAGCATTCTGTAACGGAAATCAAAGTGTTAGAGCTCCCCAGCCCAATCCTGGACCGCTCTGTTAGAGCAGAGCACTAACAGCTGGTATGCTGGTAAACACAGAGCCAGGACAAAAGAACGTAAAGGCAGTGCTGGGAGGAATGATGCAACATATTGAGAGGATATACAGAATGATTTTTTTCTTCTAACTGTGACTATAATTGCTATTCAAACAGGAGACCGTGTTAGGAGAACTTCTCTAGGAAAATACTAGCAAATTGCATGTAGAAGATAAACAAGAATCTAAATGATCGCTATTTAAACCTGGAAAAGAAGTAAAAACTGAATCAAAGCACACACCCTGGTTAACAGTTAACTTTCTAAACATCAAGCAGGCCAAGCAATCCCCAGTTCGGGTCAAATGTTGAGTTCGAACATTTTGTCCCACGCGTTTGAAACACAGTGCTGTAACTTAGTTTTAAATTACCTTTTGATCTGAAAATTGCCAGAATACAATTAGAAGCAGATAGTGAAAAGAACATCAGACTCAATGACTAGACTTTCGTTTGAGCTCTCGGATATCAAACAAAGCATGAGCTCCAAACTGTTCCTTCTTGGGAGTCCTAGTAATCTCTCTCTCCTTATCTGGTTTCCTCTGTTACGATATTTGTAAAAACATGGGCATTACGAGAAAATTAACCACAGACAGCAGCTTCTATTGAGAGTGAGGAGTCAGCTGCCCCTGTAATTTCCTGCCACACAGCCCCACCTGCTTCCCGTCAGGCATGGCTGCTCACCTCATCCTCCACTGAGCTTCTTCAGCTTGATAAACTAACATAAAACAATTCACTTCTTTTTTTTTGATGGGTTGCTTTTCTTCTAATCCAGAGAGACAGTGTGTAAGGCAAGCAACCAGACCTGGCTCCAAGCACACGTCAGGTCTGGAATGGGAAGGAGGAGCAGAAATCTCTCTGACACCAACACGTCACTGGCACGGTTCAACTACTCCACACCATCACCTCACTTCAAATGTAGGTTGCAGCTGAACCGTGAGCAAGGGGTGTGAAGACAGCAAGTAATGCAGAGCTGCTGCTATAGGCCAGGAGGCCACATGGGCAGGTCCATGTGCAGGTACGTGTGCCTGCCCAGGTATGGCTAGCATCAGTCTGGCTGGGTGCTTCACGTTCTCTGCAATGCAGTTTGCAGAGTGTAGGGGAATAACAATTATTTCTGCGGTAGAAAAGGCATCATTCTGGTCCAGACTGTGCAAATATAAAGGCTGGAGAAGAAAAGAGGAACATGGGATGCAACAAGTGCAAAAAGTTATCATGAAAGAAAATCTTTCCTATCTAAACTGTTTTGATAACTCTTATACATAGCTGCAGAGATACTTGTACCAAGCACAAGTGGGTGTCATGAACCTGTACAATTTCAGCTCTCACCTTGGAAGACGTAAGCACTCCTTTCAGCTCAGTCCTCTAGACTTTTGAAACAGTTAAAAAAGATGAACCTTAGAGGACTCTTCTTAAGGTAGTGACAGCTTTGTTTTTCTAAGAAACGTGAATAATATCTCAATTAGCAATCAGATAAAGACAAAACTATTCATTTCATCCTAATACACGGATGAGCTTATTTGCAGAGAACTGATTCAATACGCAGCATCGTGCACTCCTGCTGCAAGTTCAAGCTACTTCAAACAAATAAGCATACATTACACTCAAACTCTAGACATTAATCTAAGCATTTTATATGCAATCTCGAGACTTGCACCAAGATCCAGAAATCCCACTCAGCTACCCGAATCACAGAATGGCCCACGTTAGAAGGGATCTCAATGATCATGAAGCTCCAACTCCCCTGCCACAGGCAAAGCCCCCAACCTCCCCATTTAATACTAGACCAGGATGCCCAGGGCCCCACCCAACCTGGCCTTGAACACCTCCAGGGACGGGGCATCCACAGCCTCCCTGGGCAGCCTGTTCCAGCACCTCACCACTCTCACAGTAAAGAACTTGCTTCTGACATCCAACCTAAATTTTCCCTCCTCCTTACAGCTTCTAGACATCAAGTTTCTGGTGGAGCACATACACAAAACCCTAAGAGTCCTACATGAGGAATTACTCTGCTCAGATTCAATAGAAAGACTTTGGTGCTTCAGCACTCTCACGGAGGGCAGCCACAAATGAGCACAAGGCATTTCACTTAACAGTGGTACAATGGTTAAAGAGGTATTCGGGAAATTTTTTATTTTCCTGCTATTGATTTCACACTGGAGACAATACTCAGGTCCCCAGATCCCAGACAAGTGGCCTCATCACCAGGTGATGGACACGCAGGGCAGGCTGCAAGGCAAGCTTGGGCATGAGGAAGTAAGCAAAGAAGGGAGTGTCCCAGGGTTCCTTGGCTGCCACTACTGGCCAGATCTCCCTCCCACAGACCCTGTCCTCATCAGATCTCATCAGATTAGCCAAGGGAAAGGGACAATTCAATAAAGGAAAAGAACTTTATCTAATTCCACTCACATCACTTAGGCACATGATTCCATTTAGTAACATCCAACTGATAACACAGAATTACAGAATCATAGTAGTTGGAAGGGACCACTGGAGATCATCTAGGCTGACCCCTGCTAAAGCTGCAACCTACAGCAACTTGCAGAAAAAAGTGTCCAGGCAAGTTTTTAAATATCTCCATAGAAGATCTCTCTGGGCAGCTTATTCCAGTGCTCCATCACTCTCAAAGTTTTTCCTCATGTTCATATGGAACTTTATGTATTCCAGTTTGTGCCCACTGCCCCTGGTCACTTGGCATCAACGAAAGGAGCCTGACCCTACCTATTTGGAGCCCTTCCTTTAGATATTTATAATCATTGATAAGATCCCCTCTCAGTCTTCTCCAGGCTGAGCAGTCCCATGCCACTCAGCCTTTCCTCACAAGTGAGATGCCCCAAGCCCCTCATCGTCTTTGTAGCCTTTCCTGGACTCTCTCCCCGCTCTCTATCTTTCCTGGGCTCCTGTACACACTCCACCAGATGCAGCCTCACCAGGGCAGAGTAGAGGAGGAGGATCACCTCCCTCGACCTCCAGGATCCCATTGGCCTTCCTGGCCACCAGGGCACACTGCTGGCTCATGGCCAACCTGTTATCCACCGGCACCCAGGTCTTTCTCTGCAGAGCTCCTTTCCAGCAGATCAGCCTCTAACGTGTACAGATGCATGCAGCTGGTCCTCTCCATTTGTAGGACTATACTTGCCTTTGTCAAGCTTCACCAGGTTCCTCTTTGCCCATCTCTCCTGTCTAGGTCTCACTGAATGGCAGCACAGCCTTCTGGTGTGTCAGCCACCACTCGCAGCTTCGTATCATCAGCAAACTTGCTGAGAGTGAACTCCATCCCTTCATCCAGGTCACTGATGAGGACATCAAACAATACCTGACCCAGCAATGGCCTCTGGAGAACACCATGAGCTACATGTCTCTAAACAGATTTTGCACTGCTGATCACAACCCTCTGAGCTCAGCCACCTCACCGTCCATTCATCTACCCCATGTATCCCATCTACCATACAGGGCTACCTGATTGGTCAAACATCATTTCCTCTTTGGGAGCCCATGCTCACTATTCCTAATAACCATCTCTTGGAGATGACATCCAGAATAAGCTGTTCCATCACCTTCCCAGGGATGGAGGAGAGGCTGACAGGCCAATACCCATTGCTAACAGAGAAGCTCAACACTTAGCTCAAAGCTGCAAATTTGAGATAATGGAATAATGACTTAAAAAAAAAAAAAGTTTTGGAATGTTAATGCTTGTCTGTCCTTTTAGAGGTAACTACTGCCCTGAAGCTGCTGTTGCAAATAGAGCTAAAAACATCATCTGTGTGTCAAAATTGTGCCTACTTGAAATATGCACAAAAGCCTTCAGGATTAAGGTAGAAAATAGATATAGGTAGAAAAAAACACATGAACACAACATAAGCCTAACCTCCTCCTATTTATACCTAACAATTACTGATTTGTTGGCCTCATAGTATTTTTTTTTTTTCTGTCTCATGTTTACAACCCTTACAAAAACCACAATGCAAAGAGAAAAGACCTTGCTGGTAATAGAAGACCAAGCCAATTCTCCACCCTTGCAATCACTCTTAAAGAAAGCCAGATTGATCACCCTTAAGTTCTGACTTAAAAAAATGCTGTTGTTCAATCATTTATAACTAAAAAACAACTTATTACTCATTAAACATCCATACACAATCAAAGCCCTGACAACTGGGGAAAAAAAAAGCATAAAAACCATGAAAGACAGTACAAAAG
The DNA here is from genome assembly GCF_019232065.1 of Centrocercus urophasianus. NCBI lineage: Eukaryota > Metazoa > Chordata > Aves > Galliformes > Phasianidae > Centrocercus > Centrocercus urophasianus. The sequence goes on from NW_024884142.1 coordinate 36,681,720, forward strand.
TGCAGAGATACTGCATATAATTCTGATTTTATAACACATTTTTAAAAAAATATGATTACAAACTAAAATGATTATCTTAACTAATATAATAATTACTGTTTCCAGTTTTATAGAAGTTAGTTGTTCACTAATTCAATCGTTTGCAAAACACTGCGTTGTTCAGTTCTGTATTGCATGGCCAGTGCGTAGATGCTGCTTCTCAAAGCACACAATCCTACTAAATATATTAATAGCTCCACGTAGGTTGGACACCGAGCCTTGGAGATGTAGGTCTACAAGGCTTCATTATTGATACGTTACCAATAAAATAACATCATTTTTTTTAGACATTGTGTATTATGAGATGTTTATTCCTTCCAATGCCTCATGGTGGTACATTGCTTCGTGCATAAAAGTCACAGGCTTTAATGAGAACTACTTGAGTTTTGTTTACATCCGAAGAGGTGAACTGTTATTTACATTTTGGTCAAAAGATAGGACAGGTGTTTGCTAGTCACATTAAGAATGTTTAAAAGCATATTTAAATAATTTGTTCAACTCCCTTGCTTTCAGCATGCAGTGAAAGATGTAACACTAGCTAAGGAGCTGATATTGTAAGGAGGTAACATTGGCTACATTTTACAAGACCAGTGCACAGAATTGCTGTTATTTAACAGAGAAAAAGCAGCTGGCCTAGCTACAACAGCACTTAATCAAGTCAGTGCTACATACAGTGTGGTTTATCCAAAGCCAACCAAGGATGGTTTATTAATTAAGAGACTTCTCAGACAATAAAGGGTCTGAGGTCCTGTTCCCTGTCTCTGTTCCCTGTCTCTGGGTCTGTACTTCTCATAAAGCATGCGTTGGATAAAGCAATGCAAAAACTCACACACACACACAAGAGTCCAAAGGAGTGCCACAAAGGTTTTCAAGGGGCTGGAGAAGCTGCTGCAAGAGGAAAAGACTGAAGGAGTTTTAGGCCCTTTTGAGCTGGGGAACAGAAGGCTCAGGGGGGCATCCCAGTAACTTAACAGGTGGCCACAAAGAAGACAGAAGATCTCCTTTCACAAGGAGCCGCGCGGAGAGGATGAGGGGCAACGGATACAAGCTGTACCAGGAGAGGTTTCACCTTGATGTAAGAAAGAAATGTTTCACAGTGAGAACAACTGATCTCTGGAACAAGCTCCCAAGGGCCGTGGTAGAGTCCCCATCACTGGGGCTTTTCAAGACAGGTAGACGGCGCTGGATCATCTCACCTAGGCTTCCTTTTCCAAGGAAGGCTGGGCCTGCTGAACTTCTGAGGTCCTTTCCAATCGGGGCTGTTCTGATCCTCCCTCGGAGAAGTTCCGCAAGCTAGGAAGCAGCTGGCTGGATGCAGTTCCATCCAGCTCACTGTGGTTCTAACTACCCCGGTAACGGTGAACACACAGTCCTTTGTAATGCCTCAGAAGGATGAGGTTAGAGTAGCTCTCTGAGAGGACAAGGAAGCCTCACCTCTTGTTCAGGTGACCCAGCAGCTGCCTCCCACTCAGGCACACTGCTCACCAAGCAACTGCTGGGCAGCTCTTCTGCTGGAGCAACCCTACAGACCTCTGGCTTTGGCCACGTCATTCAGGTCTTTCTCTTCCTGCCTGCAGCACTGGGTTCAATGTGAAAGTGTCTATATGCTACAATTACTCTTGGCGTGCATTTTATTCTTCCAGTTTATAAAACAAACAAAACAACACCATTCAAATTCAGTTTAACAGAATTGCATTGAAACACCACTCCAAAAATTTTTCAGCGCTTGGTTTCTGTTCAACAGGTCAGCAATTAGAGTTTAAACAAGACAGAAATTTCTCAACACCTTTTCAAACAACACAACAACACAAGTATTTTACTCCAGGCTTTTTGGCATTTTCATTAATATTTTAATTTCCTCTTTAAGTATTCTCTTGTTATTGAAAACCTCATCACCACACTCATTTGCATGTTATGGAGAATAAGCAAATAGCTGCATCTCGCTGCCGCTACCTCAAACATCTGCATTAATCATGCTAAAAGTTACATCTAAAACCACCACCACAGACAGAAAGCAGAAAGACAGATAAAGGACTCTATTTCTCACTCTGAGCTGCACTTTGCATACGTTCAGTCAGTTTTCCTTATAAATTACTGCATTTTTCTGAAGAGAATTGTGGAAAAGCATGGGAAGTCACTCGAGCAGCAGGTTCAAGAAACAACTCCAATGTCCAAAGCCACGTGAACTGAAAATGCTTATTATTTCACAGAATTACAGGGCCGTGGGGGTGGGAAGGGCCCTCTGGGGATCACACAGCTCAACCCCCTGGATGCTGGAGCAGCATCCCAACAGGCTCCTATGAAACAGGACTCTTACATCTGTTATCCAAACGAGCAAAATGCAAACGGGGAATCTGGGAGCGTACTTGAAGCAGATGTTTTTTATTCCAGCAATTTGGTGACAGCAGGGTGCTGCCGGTGACCCCAGAATGGAGATTCGGAATACAATTTACTATTGGTGCCCAGTACTCAAAAACAGTATTCCAACAACATGAATGCGCTACAACCACAACTGCACGTATCTCAAGTTTAAAAACCACAAAAAGGACAATATTAAGAGAAGCTTTACCCTTAACGGGCAATACAACCCCCCGGGCCGAGGACAGATCGGAAACCTCCTTCGCCACCGGGCGCAGGAGGACGGGATGCTCAACCTGCAGCGGGGCAAGGCGCCAGCAGGCCCCTCTCAGCACGTCCGATCCGACCCCTCGCCGAAGGCACGGGGACGGCCCCCCACCCGCCGGGGTCCGCTCCGTTCCCCGCGGCCGCCCCCAGCCCGCCCGGTTCCCGGCCGGTGCCTCCGCGGTGCCGGCGGGGAGGCGGCGGCCGCCACGTGGGAGCGGCGCGGCCCCGCCCCGAGGCGGAGGCTGCGGCGAGGCC
>NW_024884142.1:36685523-36707220 GCF_019232065.1 Centrocercus urophasianus
ATGAGCGGGGCGCCGCGCGCCGCCGTCGGGCGCCGGTATCGGGACCTCCTCCCTTTCTCCCTCCTTCGCTCCCTCGGCCGTCGCCTCGTGGCCGCCCCACGCGGGGCTCCGCGGCGGGCAGGGGGCCCTGAGGTGATCCACGCAGCTCCGTGCGGGAGGAAAGAACCGGCGCGGGGCCGGGGCCGGCTGCACGGAGCTGTGAAACGGGAAGTGCTCTCTGCTTTAATGAGTATCCGTGTCGATGTTGTCTGTTTTGACAGCAACGTGTGGAACGTCAGTTCGACGAATCCTGCGCTTTCCTCTCAGAGCTTGTGGGAAAGCCCCAAAGATGAAACCGTACATCAACGTGAGGAGGACGGCCCCGTCGGGCGAGCTCTGGCCGGCTGCGCCGCGGTACGCAGCGACCCAAAGCGGGAGCGCTCCGAGCCCCGCGCGCAGATCCCGTGCACACGGCGGGCGCTCGCACTGCGCCGTCATTGTTTCACTTCTCCCGCAGCCGAAGGAACCGAGTCTCGTGTTACCGCGTTAAATGCAGTGTCAAGCAGTTGGGAAATGACTTTCCAGGAACGAAACCTCTCTGATAACCCGCTGCCCCACGAGTACTTCAGCCCTCCTCTAGGTACTCCCGATTTCCCTAGGACTGAGCGATACAAAGAGTGAATCTTTAAAAAGTTTGTGATCTGAGGTGCTGCCTTTAGGAACAGCTCCCTAAAATTTCTGTCTTCCGTTTGTGTGGCTCCTCTGAGTTTGGACTTTAGGGTTTGGGACATCCTAGCAGCGCCACAGTGGCTGCATGCTGCTCACAGACAATGCTTTGCTGACTTAACGTTGGCTGCTCTTTTTGTTCTTATTAAGGGACGGCTCTTACAGCAGCCCTTCCCAGCAAAGCTGCCAGCTTCCAGACTGCTCCGACGGAGCACTTAAAGAGGACACGATTTATTAACGAGACAAGAATCTACAGCCAACAATTCATTGACCCTTTAGAGATAAGGGCACTTTCCAATAACTTTTCTGGGTCTGTTAGCACTACGAAGGTGAAATTTCCAGCGTGATTTGTCCTCTGCCTTGTTCACAGAGCTAACTGAAGGTTTCCCTAAAGGGTACAATGCTTTAGCACCTGGCCCAGCTGCTGAGTAGTGCTGTGTCCCACTTGGATTTCGCTTGAGTCCTTTACTTAGTGGGGTTGAGCAGAGGCAACCGTAAGGCAGGAGCATGCCAGTGGAATCCCAAACTCCATTTCAGAGCCCTTGAGAACACACTCGCCAGTCTGAACTCCGCCTCCTTTCTGCTCTGCGGCGCTGGCCCGAGGCACTGCAGCTACCAGGGACCCAAGCCCAGGAGGAGACCTGAAGGGCCTCAGCTAAGCATAAAGAAACACAGCATATTGCTGCCATAACAGCACTCACTGAGAGGGGAGAAGGCTGAGCTGTCTCCAGGCAATGCAGAGAGCAGAGTAGATTGTCTTCCTGGCCAGATAGCTTGCAGTTCCTTCACCATTTGAACTTGTGATGAACAACTCATTTATTCAAATGTTCATTTATTTCCCTTCATGCCTTTGGCTCAAAAGCCACTCTGTGACATTGCAGCAATCTCTGGAAAATTCTGCTGGGAAGAGAAGCTCTGGTACTCCAACATGAGCACTCTTCAGGAAAAAAGTCACCATCACTCCTGAGTGCAAACAGTGCCCCATCGCTCACCCCGCCAAGCTGAAACAAGATTTCAGCCATCAACATCAACCAAAATGTGAAAGCTGCCAAAACTGATTGTCTTTCACAGAATCATAGAATGGTTTGGGTTGGAAGGGCCTTTAAAGACCATTGAGCTCTAACCCTAACTGCCATGGGCTGCTTACCATCCCCCAAGCTCAGCTGCCCAGGGCCCCATCCAACCTGGCCTTGAGTGCCTCTGGGAATGGAGCACCCACAGCTTCTCTGGGCAGCTGTGCCAGTGCCTCATCACCATCGAACAAAGAATTTCCTCCAAACATCTCACCTAAATCTGCAGTGTCGGACTGGCAGTGAGGGCACAGGTGGGGTCACCACTGCAGCAGGCATGAGTGAGGAGCTGGAGCAGCTCAGTGTGCTGAGGCCACAGCATGGTACAGTGACATGGAAAGAGAATGGCCATGAATGTAGAGGCCTCTCTGCTTCTAGTTGTGCACATTTGGCATGAATGAAGACCCAAACCTCTGGCACGGCTCCTTTCTTGCAGACTGCTGCAATTCCCTGCAGCACTGGGGAGGCAGTGTTGTGGCATGTGATGTTTAAAGTGCTCTCAGTGCTAGTTATGGCAGTTTGGTTCAGGAAAATGTACCACTGTAGCACCAGTCAATCTCTTTTCTCCAGCACGCATCTTGAACCTAAGCCACCCTGCAGCCAGACCCAAGAGCCAGAAAGCAGAAGAGAAACAGCCTTAGTGTGCAGAGTGAGTTCCTTCCAAGTCATATGCATTTTGCACAAGACCTTAAAGTGAAATCAAGTCCCATTCCTGTAGGAAGGCAAGCAGGGCCTCCTCTTGCCCTATGCCTGACTTCCTGTTGCCTGCAGGAGCAGGGCACACTCTGCTCAATGTGCAGGCGCACTGAGAGATGGAGCTGGAGGGCAATGCCTGGAGGATGGGGCCAGTGCTTGCTGCTGGAAGCCAGCACTCTGCCAGGGCCAGGATTGCCCTCTAGTGCTTCCTGTAAGTGCATGGGTGAAATCAGGAGTTTGCACCGGCCTGCCAGAATTGGACAGGTGCATGAGAACATCCTGAAATAAAAATAAAACAAATCAGTCCAATTAACTCATTGAATCTACAGTAAAAGGTGGTCTGTGACTCAAAATTTATACAAGCCTGAAATATTCAATGGCAAATAAGGCAAGAGCATCTGTCACATGGTGGCCCATTTCACACTCCTCAGAACCTTTCACTGCCAGCCAAACTGATGGGACATCCATGGACAAATAGCACGTGCTTGCTTAGAGCCTGTGCCAGCCCACAGGCAGCAATGCTGAACAAGTAACGTGCTGCAGGCTCTATCCAGACCGTGCTGCAACCTAGGGGTGGAGGAACTGCAGAAGACACCCAAGCTTCTTTTCTATTTGCAAACTTTCCATGGGTGCAAGCAGTGCTGGGGGGCTCCGCCTGTGACATCCTGCACTGATTGGGAAATAGTGGCTTGGAGTGCCAGCTAATGTAAGTGCAAGTTTTCTTCTCAGAAACAAAATTAGTATGTGATACTTTTAAATTTTGTAGCAACACTGCATCTTGTTCTTAAGTACGATGATAGCCACTGTTGGAAGCCAGACTTTGCAAATATGGGCAAATATATATATATATATATATACATATAGTAGTATTGCTAGTTGAGGATGTCAAAATAGAGAATCCAAAATCATATCAAAACTGGAATGGAAAATTGGAGTAGGACAGAACAGTAACGGAGCATCAAGAATAGAGTAACTGACTGAGTGAGCAACTGAAAATCTCCCTCTGTGCTGCAGCAGTTGATGCATACATCAGTTGCCTCCACAACTGTTTAAAAATTGATGCGTCTGAGCAATTTCCCTCTTGGAAGTGTAAGCCCCTTTTAACCTCTTGGCAATGAAATCGTTACATGCAGAAATAATGCTTTAGGCCTGTTGCGCAGTCTCATAGCTCATTAAGATATCTGCATTCAAAATATTTGTAGCAATAGGTAAAAAATAGTAACAATTTGGCAAGCAATGTAGAAAACGGGGTTTCACTGAGAGCTCATCTGTCTGATTTGCTGAGTAATTTTTTTTTTTTTTAATAAGTGAGAGGAGCAGCATTCAGGTCACAGAAGTCTATGTGGAAGGAACCCTCTTTACTTCAGAAGCAGCTTGAGATCTTCCCTTTTCATTCTTTGCCCCCACTGCTTTGGGAGAGCTGTTCAGTGGACAGGAACCTTTCCTTCCGGACGTGCATTTGTGTGCATCCCTGGTTCGCAGCTATTAGATACTGCAACCCAAACTGCCACAGCCACTTGGAGAACAGTCATGTATTTGAAAAGTATTTGATGGTTGCACTGGATGATCTTGTAGGTCTTTTCCAACCTTGGTGATTCTGTGATTCTGCGAACGCTTTTTACCAAGCAGAAAATAAATCTGCCTTGGAAATTGGAAAATTTAACCTGCTGTTTTTTTTTTTCTTTTCCCTCTTAAAAATGGAAGGTGCGGGGACCTGCATTTCCAAGAACTGAAGAAATCCCATGTGCTTAATGGCCATTGCTAGAAGAAAATATCAAAAGACATTCCTTTCCATAAAAGTGTAAGTAAGAAACACTCCCAGTCACTAGTAGTGTGGCTATTTGCTGCAGGACCGGTCTTTAAGAAACACTTGGTATTTGAACTCCATTTATTTTCCTGCAAAGATATCTTATCTCAGCACATCCAAAAGCCATTTACAGCTCCTGAGCAGAGAAAGGGATAGTCATAGTTGTTGTAAATTGGCGTAAAACTTTAACGCGTTCGCTTCCACAGGTTGACAAAAGCAATGCCATTGTTTTATTAAAATACGACTCAGTAATGCAGGCATTTTTCCTTTAGTGTTCTCCTGCCAGGGCTCTGTTGTGCTTTCTTTATGTCGGTGCTGAAAATAACGATGCGAGCAACTAAGTGTAATTGTAGGAAATTATTGCTAGCGATTTGCATATGAAACACACACCTTTTACTGCCTCCAGTTTGCATTGTTCGGCTGGGTTATAAATAGTACAGCTCGAGTGCTGCAAACAGAAAACAATTTTCAACGGGCGCATGCGATGAATGAAGAAGTGCTCCGGCACAATGTGCGACTTGGAGAGCTTTCATCAGGATGGGCCGGGGGGGGGGGGGGAAAGGCTTTCTCTCCTGATCGTGCTCTGCTTTGGAGAAGCTGCTCACACAGCGAGCATCCCATCCCGCTCATCCGCAGAGTAAGGCTTTTTTGCAATCAGTGTTTATGTTTTTGTGGAGAAAAAAAAAAAAAAAAAGTAATCTAATCTGCAGGCTAATTCCACTAATTACTTCTAGATAACATTTCCTTTTTGTAATTTGACATTTAATAACTGCTAAAATATGAGCGCTACCGTTGATTCAAGTAATTTGATGTAAATGTCAAAGGCAGAAAAGGGCCTGGTTATAAGATGCTGGCTTTGGTGCAAGCAAAATGCTCACTTCTGCATACAATTAGAAAAATACAACGAAACCGATCATTATTCTACCAGCAAAGAGTATTTTCAGTCCTTGATATCTGGGGGAAGGAGCGAAGGGATGAAGACAAAGCAAAATAGGGAAAAATTAGAATATTTCTGAGCAAGATTTTTATAACATGGCTGCAGAACGGCAACTGTCCTTTGTAATGCTATATAGGAGAATATAGCCTTCAAATTAAATTGTACTCATAAATTCCATAGAAACCAGACAAATCTGTGAAATGCTGTTTTAATTCTCATGGGCTCACCTGTCACATGTTTGCCACGTCCTTGTGTGATGTGACCCCTCTAGGCAGACCAGTGATCCCATCATGTGAGGGGGTTCGCACCCTGCTCCAGGATGCTGCCTTCCCATTCAGTAAGGAATCACCTCACCTCGCCATTTCTGTTTTGGAGAAAAAAGGCTCTTTTTCCACGGAGACGCGCCTTGGCAAAAAACCATTCTGCAGATAGGGAGGAATGAAAGCCAACTTGCAATGCTGCAGAGCGTGAGTCTCCTACACGTGGGGGAGCCAGAGCACTCCTCAGCTGGCACAACACAGGGACCCGGTGACGCACAGGCACGGCCATGCACGAGTGGCAGCACCTGGACATGGGGACAGAGCGGGCAGCACCAAGCACAGGGCATCCAGCATCTATCTGCTCATCACCCCCTCCTCCTTTTCACAACCTACAGCAAGTTTGTGCTTTATGGCTTGGGTAATTCTAATAGCATTTGTCAACTTGCAATCAAAAGTTGAGCTTAATGATTTTTAGAAAAACAAGTCAGGTTTACACCAGAAGAGAAATGTGTGAATGCTGGTTATTTAAATGATTAGTGCATTTTAGGGATTGGTTTCTGAAAGGGGAAAAAAACCAAGAGAATTTATTGCAAAGACTGTGAAAACAGATCACTTTCAGAATTGGACATTTTCTTTCCTTTGAATTGCTTTGGGAGACTGAGAAGCAGCAATGGAGAGATTTCAGCAATAGGTTATACTTCAGAGCTCCACAAGCTGGTACACCTGAACAACGTACCTGGGGCAAGAGGTATTCTCCAGCCACTCCACAGAATGCTCTCTCAATACTTCCATGAGAGTAAAAAAAACCCTTTTCAATTCTTTAGCAACTTGAATCAATTTGGTTGCATGCTAAGTCATGTGTGCACTCTATTGCCAAAAGGGCAAAGCACAGCCTGGGTTACAGTAGGCCATCAAATCCACGCTGCCCACTTGCCTTTTCATCCACCTGACTGGAGGCAGAGCCCCTCTAGATTAGTCAGAGTATTAATTACCTGAGTCTTGTAAATTTAAACCAGAAATCCCTTCATTAGGGCCAGGACTACCATAGAATCATTTAGAATCATAGAATGGTTTGGCGATCTTTAAGGTCATCTAGTTCCAACTCTCTCTGCTATAGGCAGGGCCACTTCCCTTTAGACCAGGTTGCTCACAGCCTCGTCCACAGAATCACAGAATGGCCAGGATTGGAGGGGACCTCAAGGATGACGAATCTCCAACCCCCCAGCCACATGCAGGGCCACCAACCTCCCCATTTAATGCTAAACCAGGCTGCCCAGGGCCCCATCCAACCTGGCCTTGAACACCTCCAGGGATGGGGCATCCATAACCTCTCTGGGCAGCCTGTTCCAGCACCTTACCACTCTCTCTGTAAAGAACTTCCCCCTGACATCCAACCTAAATCTTCCCTCCCAGCCTGGCCTTGAGTGCTTCCAGGGATGAGACGTTCATAACCTCACTGGGCATCAGCTCTCCTCTCCCTGAGGAATCAGCAACTGGAATGGTAATTTTACTGGATGGACTTTTTTTGGCTACCATTCATTTTTGCTCACTGTTCGTGTATCTGAACTTGCAGATTCGAGGTGGGTTCATCACCCCACTTCCTCATGTCCTCCCCTGGTCATGTAGATGCATCCATGGAATCCTTTCCTTTAAGCAGAGGAAAGCTGACTCTCAGCAACTGAGATGCTGGCCTATATGGTTGAGGACAATCTCTGAGTTACTGGAGCTGTTGGCCTCTCCACAGTCAAGATGCAGGCACATAGGGTCAAGAAGAAGAGACGTTCCTTTTGATTAGCTGAACAACTGACCTGTCCATCACTGGTGCCTGCAAATCATCCAGATCGTTGTAGCCAGGATGCTGGTATATAATATCAGCTTGCTCATCATAAACTTCTGCCACATGGTCCGCATGCACTGGACTTAATCTGGATCTTTGGGTGCTTGGTTGACATCCACGTTGTGGCAGACCACCTCCACCATGGCTAATTCCATCAGTTACTGGATACCTTCCTCAGCAGTGGTCCACTAACCTCAGTGGTATACAGGATCCTCCTTAAAGAGATACCTTTTCCATATGCTTAACTGGAGAAGCTGCCTCCAGAGGCTAAATGAGCTGACTTCTGCTTCTATTGTTTCTTTACTTGGCTGTAGCAAGTACCTGAGTCTGAAGACTAGGAAGCAGAGGTTGGGTTTCTGGCTTAGCTATTGGTCTCTTGGAGACCCTGTCTCACCCTGAAGGCACTGCATAGTGGTTAGTAGGTGCAGACCAGGCCCCAGTACAGCCTGAGGAGTTGTGTCCCTCTGGCACAGCCAGAGCATCGCTTGCTCAAATGCTGTGCCCCATCTTTTGGGGCTTGGGGGCGAAATTCTATATTGCTGGATGGAAAAACTGCTCTTGGTGTCTGTTCTCATTCACTCACGCGTCTTTCCAAGACATTCCTAAATAGCTGGTTAGCCTTAGGAAAAGCCAGAATCACATTTCTGAGACAAGCACTCAGAGCAGCCCAGGACACTCAAGGTACTGAAGAGCTGTTGGAGCAAGGGAAGAAGCATCTGCCCTGCAGAAGCAGAAGGTGCCATTCTTTGTCTCCTTTACAAACTGGCTCTCAGAAAAGTGGGAAAAGTTGCAGTTATTAGTTGTCTCCACGAGATGGTTCCCAAAGCACTGGGAGAGCAGCACTGCAGGGCCCAAATACCAGATTAGGCTCGAGGCCAGTGCTTTTATCATTGCTCTCCCAGGCAAAGCACAAGCAGGTGCTGCAGAGCACAGTAAACCGCAAAAGGCAAGAACAGCCTTTAACAAGCTCTCAAATTTGATGTACAGCAAGAGAAGGAGCCTAGCATGAAGTAGGTAAGAAACCAAATAAACCAGTGGTGGGAACAATAAACATTGTGACCAGCAACAGGCTTAACAGAAGCTCTCCCTCTAACATGCTCCATCCAAATGTGTCGCTACCTCTGTTCTACCCCGAATTAGGCACCAGAAAGGATTGTTGTGGGCTCACCCTGGAGGGCAGTATGGCAGACTGTGCAGCTGCTTATTCACACTCATTGCCTCCCACTTCCCAAGCAAGCTGGGACAGAGAATCAGAAAAGCAAAAGAAAGAAAAGTTGTGAGTTGAGATAAAAACAATTCAATAGGAAGGGAAAAAAAAAACCACAAAAAAACAAGTGATGCAGAAGCAATGACCCCAGCCAACTGATGCCTAACCAGACCCAAAGCAGCAGCTCCCCTGGAAGACAGCCCAGCTTCTATTGCTGAGCGCAACGTTCCATGGCACAGATTGTCCCTTTGGTGAGCTGCAGTCAGCTGTCCACCTGTCCCCAGCCTGCTCACTGTGGGGGGAGAGTGAGATGCACAGAAAGCCTGGGTGCTGTGAAAGCTCTGTTCAGCCAAAGCATTGGTCCGCTACCGATACTGCTGTGGTCACAAATCTAGAACACAGCACCATACAGGCTGCAATGAAGGAAATCAGCTCTATCCCAGCTAGTTCCATCCAGTGCACCACAGTAAGTTTTTATTCTCCTCTCCACCATACCCAGAGAGGCTGTTCCCGAAGCGGCCTGTTTTGGGCTTGCAGCCCAACAAGCTTAATATGAAAATGGCTGTGGTCCCTGGACGGCTACCCTGCTGCTCAGGACATTGCAAGGATGGCCACCAGGAGGGGTTGACAGAGTTGGGACTGCTTAGACCTCTGAGAGCAGACTAACAGGCAACCAAACACTACCAGCCTACAAGTACAGGGTAGGGAATTAAAGACAGGGGAGCCAAACTCTTCTTAGTCATGACAGAAGTAATGAGCCATCACCACCAACTGTTGTGAGGAAGGACATCAGAAACTCCTTCACAAGGAAGGTGAAGCAGCACTGGGGCATGCTGCATGGGGAACCTGTAAGAAGTTTCCAAGGCTTGGTGTTGGCAACAATCCCACTGTGAACAGGAGATCTGAACACATGACCCTTAGCACTCCCCTTCCAGCCAAACATTTCTAAGCTCCTATGTACCTTGTTTTCCAAACAATTAGAAGTTGAATTTTACAGCCTTCTTACACAACATTATCACAATTGTGAAGCTGGAAAAACCAGGCTGGAAGTTCCATTAGACACATATGAGACAGCCATCCTAACCACTGCAGCTGTGCTCTTTGCAGATGAATTCAGTTTGGTTTTATGAGCAATTGGGACCTTGTCCTGTATTTTGCATACCCGTGGAATGGTCCAGCAATACAAATCCTGGAACGAAGTTCAGAGGAGCAGCTGATAGGTGCTTCTGGTTGAGTCACTTGTGTTTTGGATCAGAGTACTGGTGGCAATTAAGAAAAGCAGACATAAACATTAGGTGCAATTTTCTGTGCCAAAGCCCTTCTGAAATGCAAGGGCATGGGAAGGAAACGGCACATGTCCTCGGCTTTGCTAAAAACCAAAATCACCTCACTCCTCAAACTCTTTAATTAATGTACATTCTGATAATTCTCTTGGTCATTAGAAAATTAAAAAACAAACAAACAAACACAACAAACGTGACCCTGAAAACAGTTTTTTGGTTTTTTTTTCCCATCTTACGGATGAGAATTTCACTATATATATACATGTACTACTAAGACAGCTGAAGACAACACAGCTTCTGTCACCTGGATGGCTGAAGCAAATGTTATGAATTCCCTCCAAAACCAGAACTCAGACCTCCCCTCCCCGACATCCTTATAGAAGTAGGTGAGGAAAATAATCCAGGAGAATAAAACCAGAATGGTCTAAAGATTCCACCACTGCTCAGCAACTGCATATGGTGTGGGGAACCCAATTAACCCACAGTTTAACAGAGAGGTGTAATTCTTTGCTTGTGTTTTACCTGGATAAACCAAGGCAACAAAAATTTCTCAATAGTTATAGACAAATATATTGAATATAAAATTACCCAATAACAGTGGTACGGACAACTCATTTTGACTTCTTTTTAAATTACTGTTAAGGAGCAGTTTAAGAGCAAGCAGAACTTTCTGGTGGTAAAAACACAAAACCATTCTAAATAGTTTTGTCGATTTGCCTTTATTAGTAAAAAGTACAAATAAAAAAGATGTACTTGCATGAAAAAATAAACCAGGTGTACACAGTTGTTTTGCATGTTTGATTTTTTTCTTCATATAACCGAGGTAAGATAGCTCAGAATATCTCCAGCAGACCCCAGTTTCCTGTAGCCTTTAATCATTTTGAAGCACTTAGCGTAGATGTAAAATAAAGACAAGGTATGGCTTCTTCTATATGTAACATGTAACAATCAGGTCCAGGTCCAGAAAAGCTGTCTGAAATACAACTGGGGTTGAATTTAAGTATTTACTTTCAAGCCTGGTGCCTACGTTAGCTAACCAGTGTACATTTGCACCTGTGAAGTTCCCTGAAGTTCTAAGGCAGATGCCCATGGATGCCATCACCTGTGTGCTCTTCTGCAGCCTCCAGCCTTCCTGCAGCAGCAGCACCAACATGGGCAGAAGTGCCCTGAGCTTGGGAAGACAGAAAATGCCAGGGCAGGCATGGAAAACAAAGTGCAAGCAAGAAGTGGTCTCATGCTGAAGACATTCTCCAAAATAAAACAAGTCCTGAGTTTTGGACACTGCTCCTGTACAAAGATTGTCTCAAGCGTCCTTATTATACATGCAATATTACAGTATAATATAGACATATATTACATGGAATATTATGTACATTATGCGGGATACATTTTCAGTATATTTTTAGAGGATACAGTTTGTATTTGTATTTTGCACTCGGTGGAATGCAACACACTGGTCTATGATAAATAAGCTGTGTGACAGAGCGGGGAGGAGTGCAGGGGGAGAAGGAGGGAGGAGAGAATTTAACAGAAATAACTCCACTTAGTGTTTGAGTGAACGATGTAATGAAATCTGTTTGCTGTGCTAGCTGTCTCCAGATCGGGCTGTAATTACACCACAGAAGGAAGAAAGGTAGCTGAGTCTCAATCTAGATCATTTATGTAAACTCAGCCTTCTTGTCAACGATGTTCTCAGATTGCATGCATGCAAACCACAAAAATCATCTCCTATGAACAAAACAGAGACAGTCTCACATTGCAAGCTCCTGATACACCTCAAGCTTTCTGTAGTTGGACTTTAAAATTCAGAACACTGAGATTCAGAACTTCTCCAATGTTTTCTCCATTTCATTCAGAGCCGCGAAAGGCTGCGCTCACAGAAGAATTTCACACAGACTTTGTGTTCTTTTCTGCCCAAGGCTGACATCTAGCCTTACAAATTACCATTTATTTGGCTGAAACGAATACAAGCATCGCAAATCCAGGAAATTATTCTGTGTAAGGTTGTGCAGAAACAAACTACTCGATCTTAGAGAAGGGTATTCCCTCAATTCCTTCAATTCTTTGACCCAGAGAAGCACATTCTGTACGCACAGTACAAAAACCAGGCAGCCACTTCCCTCAGCAGAGCCAAATTAATATTTGATTAAATATCTTAAAGCTCCTACTTACCATGCTTGACACATTTTCTCGGCAAGTTTCTCAGATAGGGAAAGCATTAGACACAGGGCAACTTTACATTGCAATACATGAAAAGAGCGCGAGGAGCCCCGGCCGCGCAGACAGATCAAGGACTTTCCCCTGTTAATTCCCTGCCCTGCAGTGGAAGATGGGGTGCCCGCTGGCTCTGGCAGCCGGGGGCGTTTTGTGTGACACCCGCTCCCTCCGCACGCCCTCCCTGGGCAGGAAAACCACCGGCCTCCGCCCTGGCGCCGTCCCCGCCGATGCCCAATCAATACGCACTTATTTCCTGTCCATTTGCTGAAGTCACGGAAACGGGCCTCATTAATTATTTCTGCCGGCGCAGCCTCAAGTGTGCTTCTGGCACGACAAGTGAACGCGTGACCTTTTTTTATTTCCCCCGTCTTTCTTTTTCCTTTTTCTCCCCCTTCCCCGAATTTTGCCTGTCATGGAGGGAGGTCAGGCGGGTCCCTGCCGATGGGCACCAGGCAGCTCCCACGAAGAGCTCAGGAGAACCGGGTCACGGCGTGGACGATGTTGGCCAGGGCGGCTCTGGCCTCCGAGGGAGGGAAACTCTCCAGGGCTGCCAGTGCGCGGTTTCCATGGCAACGGCACAGGTCGATGGCAGAAGTCACACCTTTGCCAGCCTTGATCGCTTCTTGCAGCTGTTGGGAAACACAGGCATGGAGAGACTGCTCCGGCAGGGCCGGCGCACGGTTAGCTGTGATGGCGGTGCTTCCATCACCTTTTCCCGAGGTAAAGGCAATCACCAAAGCAATTAGAAACAGCTCTCAGAATGGTCTCAGGTGTACAGCTGCTCCATTCTGGCCCCAGACTACAATAAAACTGCAGGTGATTTAACGCTCATCGCCCACTGAGAGCTGCCAGCTCTCCAGGGAGCACAGAGCAATACAAGACTTCAAAACATCTGAGCATTTCCACGCCACTGCCTGCGAGTTGCTGTGCAGCACTGGCACACTGCACATTCACTTGATCTCCCATTTGCTGCAGTGAGAAGCTGGATTTTATAAATGCTCATTAAGGATGGCATGCATGGGGCTTTTGCCTTCTGTACTACAGATTGCTATTAATACACTGCATGATTACATTTCTGACAGTGGACAAAAGCAAATTGTCAGTAAAGCAAGGTTTGTTCAACTTTATCATACTCAACTAAGTCTGGATAGAACAGCTTAGGTTGGAGGGGACCTTACAGATCATCCAGCTCCAGGCCCCTGCTGCGGGCAGAGCCACCACTCCCCAGTTCAACTGCCCAGGTTCCATACAACCTGGCCTTGAACAGCTCCAGGGATGGGGCACCTACAGCTTCTATGGGCAGCCTGTGCTGGTGCCTCACTGCCCCCTGCATAAAGAATTTCCTTCCGGCAACTCTTTTGGTTTGAAGCTGTTCCCCCTTGTCCTATCACTATCAGACTGTGTAAAAAGTCAGTCCTCCTCCTGCTTGTAAGTTCTCTTCAAGTACTAGAAGGCCACAGTGAAGTCTCCCTGGAGCCTCCACTTTTGCAAATTTAACAATCCCAATTCCCTCAACCTTTCTTGAAAGGAAAGGTGCTCCACCCCTCTGAGTATCTTTGAGGCTCTTCTCTAAACCTGCTCCAACAGCTCTGCATCCTACTTGTCCTGGTGCCCCAGGGCTGCATGCAGAACTCCGGATGGGGCCTCAGGAGGTCAGAGCTGAGGGGGATAATCACTTCCTTCACCCTGCTGCCAACCCCTCTTCTGATGCAGCCCAGGATATTGGTGGCCTTCCAGGCCCATCCTCTCAATAAGGACAGGCAAACTGAGAATGGTTCAGTGAAACACCCGATGAGAAAGTAAAATTCCCCGTGACATTCACAGCAAGCTGCTGGAAAGATCTGGTATCTAAAAAACTTGGGTAAATGACAGGTTAAGTTTCCCACAAAATAATACAGACAATTATCCCTAAACCATGACAGCATTTCATCATCCTTAATATGTCCCACATGGCTTTCATTGTTTAGTTTCATCACGGTATCAGCTTTTTGTTTGTTTGTTTTAAAAAGGCTTTTCTTGAACACAGGTGCCTACATTAATTACACAGGGTTCTATAAATTATGTTTTCCTCCAACACGTAGCACAATGCCCCAATTCATTCACAAACACATCATTAAAACTGTAGCAACCTAGAAGTAAATCACGTCAAAAATATCTAAGCCACGTCCAAACTGTAGAAGTCATCCATTTTATAGATACTTGCATTTAGTTAAAATGAATGATATTTCTTAATACAAACTGAAGTGGATTCATTATCCGTATTTAAAGATGAAATTAGCTGAAAGCATATTACAGCACTTGAGTGTTCAGGTCCCAGTTCATAAAAATTTTATTTTCCTTTTCAGTTAGAATCTTTCTGTGCTGTGCTTTGGAGAACTAACCTGGAGGCAAAACTGCACTGCATCGTTAATTCAACACATCTTTTAACAAATAGGACTCAGCCGTACAGCACAGCTCTGCTGCGAAGGTGGGGACAGGTGAGAGTGAGGAGGTACGTGAACAGCATGGAAAGGTATTTCCTCTCTGCTTCCTTCAGTCATAACGTTGAGAGATGGCAGAGCCCACACACTTGAAGCTAACTGCTGATTTGTTAAAGCTCACTAGAAATGTTTAAAGTACCTGCTAGTGCTCATGTAAGTATACACTGAGATGTAAACTGGAAAGAAATCAACTTCTACAAAATCTTTACAATCTGGAATGAGGGAGAATTCAAAAACTGACAGAAGGACACAACCTATTTATGTGCTTGTTTTGTGCAAACCTGTAGACTCATACAGTGCCTTGAAGACAAAACAATTGAAAAAAACATCAGACCAATCTACTATTGAATGTTTGCAGGCAAAGTTCAAGGAACCTCTAAGCGAAAAAATCTCTGCCTGTATGACAGGTTCCTTCCTCAGCTTTTTACTCATGAACAATTTCACAGTCCTTAACAACTTTGTTTTGTGCTCCATTTGCAGAACCAGCCAGCCAATTCAAGTAAGTATACATACACTGAGGTAAACCAGCCTGGATTAATCAGAGTGAGCGTTACCTCTGTCTCAGACACGGCTGTTAAAAAGGAAGGGGAAAAAAAACACGAGTACAAATTGGGCTTCTTGTAGCAAGAAAGTTATTAAAGAAATTCAAGATGTAACTCCATAGGAAACCAGGCTTCAGTAGTCCTGCTTTACACAAAACAACTGATTTATGTATTTAGCTGCACTGTTAGTTTTACTGGAGCTACACTTGCTCTCAATTTTTGAACTTCAGTGATTTCATGTAATGAACTTCACAAATTAAGTACATTAAAAAATCCACATATCCAGTTTAGATGTATTATTCCTATTATTTCATTTAGATAGGAACAGATAATTTTTTAGGCAAATTAATAGAAAAGAAAAACAAACTCTTTCAATTTATTACTGTATAAACTTCAATTAAGCTCCCTTGTTAATTTCTTCTAAACAAAGGGATCACATATTCTGGTCTCTACTTACAAGGCTTCATTTTGCGCTAGCATATTTCCACTGGTAGGAACAATTTCATCTATCATTAAAATACAATCTACTTCAGAGCAGCATTCAATAATTAAAACAGAATACAGGTCAAAATACAGATTACTTAGACTTTTTTTTTTTTTTGCCAGTTCAACTGCAAGATATGCTGGAATACTGCATTTTAAATTTTTGGCTTTTGTTCCAACCACTGGCAATAAAGCCTTACTTCTTTCTAAAGGTGCCAAGCATGTGAAAGTTCACAGAAGGGCTCTTGTTTCAATTCAGCTTTAAGAATAGTTTTAAAATAGTGCAGCCCAATTAAGATTCATAAGGGAAGCAATAACCCCTCCCAGCAAACCAACACTGTTTTTCCTCAGCACCCTCAATCTATCCAGATGTTTACCAGGCTTAGTGGTTTTTCACTGTACACATGAAGCTCAGAAACACAAAGTTTTTTTGTCTGAAAGGTTGCTCTGTGAGTCTAAAAAAAAGCAACACAACAACAAAATCTTCAACTAAATTCAAATCAACAAGAAATAGGTTGATAGGTTCCATTTCTCTCATATTTGAACCATACTTTTTCCTTCACAGTTACCTACACACCTATTTTTTCTTGAAACAGTGTGCCCTTGCAGCAAAGATCATGAACCAACCTCAGGCTGCATTAGCAAGGAAAGGCTGCAAATTGCTTGGTTTGGCTTAAGAGTAGAAGGCTGGAATTGCTGCCCCGACCATCAAGGACCAGTGCAAAGGAGTCACTGATCAAAGGCTTATGTGGAAAGGAGGAGAAGCACTGGGCTCAGGTAGCAGCATGAGAAATGCTGATGAGACTCAAGGAAATTCTTTTCCACTGGGAGGACAGTCAGTCCAACAGGTTTCTCAGGCAGGTTATAAGAACTCAAGTTCTTGCAGGTATCCAGATCTCAGACAAGGCTCTGAGCTGATCAATTCACACTAGCTCTGCTCTGAGCAAAATGAGGGACCAGATGTTCCCCAGAGTTCCCTTCCAACTTCAATTACCATATCATTTTGTGACTAAAGCGGAGTTCTGAGCACTGTTTTCTAGTCTCCTTGTCTTAGAAAGTAAAAAGAAAATTTAACACAGAAATTACATATTTGCCTTCCAGAGCAACTGTTCTGGTCTCCTACTGGAAAAGACTGCTTGACTGAGGGCAACAAAAGGACAAAAGGGCAAGCTAGGAACTGCTGGATTTTGGAGACTGAAGAATCATGAAGACAAAAAACCAGCAGGTGTTCAAGTATAAAGGAACAACTTCAATTCTTTTGTGCTGATATATCTTTACCTTATTTTCCAGCCTAAGGAAAAACAAGATTCCTTTTAGACAGTTCTACCTACAGGGAGCAATACATTCTGCAGAGGGAAAGACTGTGAATATGTAGTAAATATTTTGATAGCACTAAATTTTATGTGCAAATGGAGAAGAGCACAGGAATTCCTTTTTCTTTTTAGTAATGATCAAATTTAGAATTAAGTGACAAGATAACAAGCAACTATAGAAAAAAAAAATGTATTTTTTGTTTGAATGGTCCTGAACACCTTAATTTCTTCTACACTGAAATCTTCAAACACCCTGTATGAACTGATCTTGAACTATTCTAAATTTCTGAAACATACATTATTTACCAAAGTAGAACCCCCAAATACAAAATGTAAATCGGTTTGTGGCTGAGTGACTGACTAATGCATTGTTTACAGTGCTCTGAACTAGCTTTTCTAAATCTGTTCTCTCTTTACTTGGTAAGAACTATATTACTGCTGAAACGTCACCTTAAACAGTCTTAAAGCCTATTTTACAGCCAGTAGATCAATTTTTTGATTTTTTTCCTATATTTTTGAAGTACCTTGGGGTGTCTCAGCACCCACTCGCAGTCCTTATGGCCAAACACAGATTAATACTCTTCCTTCTCAATCTAGGCTGGACAGTCACTTAAGTGCATCACTTCATACTATCACTGAATACATTTTTTCAGACTTTGTTGTTATATGCAAAATAATATTACATTTGAAAAAGCAATGATAAATACATTTATGCAATATTTGCCTTTTTTTTTTTTTAATATAAAAGGTTAAAAAAAAATGCACCTTTAAAGAGCATAACAGCCATTAGTAGAACAGGATTTATTTTCCTTACTTATCTGACAAACAGCTGACATTTCTACTTCAAACTCAAACTTCAAACTTCAATCCTTTCTAGGAAGAGACCAAATCTGGAATGAGTCACCCCTAACAGTACAGGAAAGATGTCCTGTTGTATAACCAAGATGTTATAATTTTGTATAATCAAGATGTTACAATCGCAATACAATCAATGAGAGTAAGGCAAAGCAGACAACGATCACAAAAGAGAATAAGTGGAAGAGCTTACCCTTGGGTTGAGCTCACCAGAAGATACCAAAGAGGGGATCTCCAGAAGAGATCCTTCCCCTCTGGTAGCCAGCTCTTAAATAGGTCCAGGAGGGGTGGAGCCTGGCTCCACCCCTTCCGGCAGCACAGGTGAATTGCCTTCACCTGTGCTCCTCTGGCTGACTCAAGGCTCACCTCAGGTGATTAATCAGAGGTTCAGGCCGTGACTCAGCAGTTCCCATACACCTGTTCATAGGGAACACTTCTGCCCCACCTGTTACACAGTTACAGAAGGACACTTTGCCAAATTATTGCAAGCCATCTTGAGTGTCTGATAGAATGTATAAACCTTTTACCTTTCTAGAGAAGATACTAACTTCTCTTCCTTACGCCTTTCCAGGTCTTTCACAATGAACTTGACAAGACCTATTAGCTTTTCAATCTAAACAGTGATAGACGTACGATGAACCCAGAAGTGTGACATGCTCTAATCACAGTAACACAGGTAGCCAATACAAACGTGTCATCTTAGCGCACACAAGTAATTAATATGATATTTATGCTAAAAAAAAGTGATATTGGTTAGTTTAATGAAACAAAAGCTATGTTGGATTCTCATCCTAAAAAGGCCATGGAAGACACCCACCAATTAAAAACAATGATACAGCTGATTTTTGGTATTGCATATATGCTTGACTACTTCAGATAACTGTTACCTTTCTTTAGTTTAGCCAAAATCTACTTTCAAAAGAAAGAAACAAACACACAGACTCAGAAAACAAAACCTCCTAAATTTATCCCAAATAACAACATAACAGCATCCCCCATTTAACAAGTGATCATAGAATCACAGAATCATAGAATCGTCAGAGTTAGAAAAGACCTTCAAGATCATCTAGTCCAACCATCCACCTACCACCAATGCTGCCCACTAAACCATGTCCCTGTGTACCACATCTACACATTCACTGAACAGCTCCAGGGATGGTGGCTCCACTACCTCCCTGGGCAGCCTGTTCCAGTGTCTCATCACTCCTTTTGAGAATAAGTTGCTTCTAATATCCAACCTGAACCTCTCCTGGTGCAATTCGAAGCCATTCCCACTCATTGTATCAAATAATTTGGATGTTAACAGAAGATACATTTATTTCAGGGAACAAAAGTGAACGCCAATGAGCAATAAGGGCCAACTTCTCCATAAGGGACAGGGAGCCATGGGAGATGACCTCCCAGCAGGGCATGGGACCAGTCCTACAGGGTCCCATGAAGTGAGCATCATCCATTTTGAGATCTGGTTAATTCCCAACGTGCAGTAAGCTGCTTCTCCTGAGAGGCTTTGTCTGCTTATGTAATATTGCTAACATATCAAGAATAAGTATACTCACTAACAACTGTTGTTTTAATATACAGAACAAAAGAAACTAATGGTAATTGCTGCAAACAAGAGATTTTAACAGAAAACTCGCAGAGGTCACTACCATCTACAAATACCAATTCTGTTTTTAGCTCTCTGCTGCAATTCAGGAGCAGGACAGCAGCTAGTCTACTGCCTGTAGTCCCATGACACCTCTCACGATGATACTCTGCCATTTAATTAATCAGAGCTGAGGGAGCACTGTCATTTATGGTGTGAGATGGTAAAACTGCTCCAAAGACAGCACCACAGTAGGACAAGTGCGCTGAGTAAGGCAGTCAGGAGTGAGCTGGTCAAGCAGAGTCATACGCCCTTGCTGGTGCAGCTGGATGGCACTGTGTTATTGTTACTGCCACCAAGAAACCTCACTGTTTCCAGGTGTGACCTTACCCATTTTTCTTCTTTAGTTCTTTCCTTCCGTATGTGAAGCCAAGACATTAGCACCATGCACTGTATGAATGGATCTACCACTTCCTGACTCATATTACTGCCAATCCAGTATAAAATCAGCTCTGTTAAAATCCTGTGGTGGTTCTATACACAAACTATCGAAGTATATCACAGCACTGCTGACGTGCCATATTTCCTGTGCCAGTTTGGATGAAAGGACTCCACAAGAAAGCAAGTGAGTAGGCCTACATTAAAAAAAAATTGTTTTGCCATATCTTCTTTCACTTGACCTAATTTATCTTTTACGAATGCTATATTAAGAAAAACAACAAGTCCTTTCCATGGTATGCTATCTGGATGCAAAATATAGGATATCACTTTAGTCTCGTAATTCTTCTAGAGCCTTGGCCAGTGAACAAGAATTATTCACTCCTGCTACTTTCTGTACTTTTGTTACTCTCACTTAACAAGACTGCATAATGCCTCGCACCATTAAGTCTTGATTTCAGTGGAAGATTTTCAACCAAAATTATAAATAAGTGATTCACTGAGGATCTCAATTTGTTTTTGTAGAATTACAGCTTATCTGTGGCAAATAACTGGTAAAATGGACAAAAAGCCTGAGATTTTTGTTGAAATTCAGCGTACTAATGAGGATGACAGGAAATCACATTTCAATGACACACAAGCTTTGTTTCTGCCATATATTGGTACTTTTACTGTTGTTATCTGAGAAACACCATTGGAATAGAGCTTCAACTACTTTTTCATCTCTGTAAGAGACTTTCAAACATAATGATGGATCAATAATTTGTCTGGATGTGGTGTGATGGTACAGCAAAATTCAGAGTGAAACATTCAGATAATAATGCAAGAAAATAGGAGTCTTTCTGATATCAAAGTCCTTCTAATAAGAAGATTGATATGCTGGGAGAAAAAAAGTACTGATAATTTTGCAGAACAGTGACCTTATTGACATGACAGTCTTAGGGCTAATTAAATTAATGAGAAGTATTTCACTTTGTTTTTATCTCAGAGCCCTAACAAAATTTACTAGCACCATCAAGACTTTTTTTTGTCAGTGGAAAAGCTCAGAAAGATCATTTTCATATAACATGCATCATATGAACAGTTAAAAAGTTCTTGAGCAGCCTTTTAGTAGTAGTCACGTTGAATGGATAGATCTCAATTTCTCATCTTTTCCTTAATTCATTATTTTAATTGAAATCTGCAGTGAATAAGGTGAAATATTCTTAAGCAGACAAAACAGCAAAAGGTCTTTATGTACATATTGTTATGAATTTAACAAACAGCATTTTTATTTTGTGCAAATGGCATGCTGAAGTTCATAGTAAAAATGAAGTTTCGCATCTAGTTTTGGTGACCATAGCTTTTTCAAAATGAAAGAGGTGTTTCTGAGACTCAAAGAGAAGCAAGGCTCTGGATTTGATCAGAAATGTTAAAGTAAATCTAGCAACTGAATAGAGATGAGAGGAGACACTGATGCTGTGAAAAAAAAAAAACACAAAAAACAGCAAATGTGCAAAATATTGACTCTGGTGGTACAGGAGTAAAGATAATCACAGCAAAGAACAAAAAAGAAAACCAAATTTGTGTGGCACAATATGTACTCTAATCGGCTGTGTGCATGTACCGGTCAAACTACTACACTGAGATGAGCTACAGGTTACTGAGCATGGATGTAACTAATGGCCACTTTTATTTTAAATGAAGAAACACAGAAGAGAGGGATGTGACACCAATTTTGAAACTGATGTTCTCAAAAAACAAAGTTGATTATTGTTTGAGTGTGCAAAAGCAATGGAGAATTTTTCACTAATAAACCACTACTAGTTCTTCATTACTGAACTCATAATATTCATGAGTGTGTAAGAGATGATCAGCCAGAGCACTGAAATCATGTTTCCCAGCTGAAGTCGACTGCATTAAATAAAAACCTCAAGAGGGCTTTTCCCTTTCCTTTTCCCTTCCCTTCCCTTCCCTTCCCTTCCCTTCCCTTCCCTTCCCTT
>NW_024884142.1:36707230-36741761 GCF_019232065.1 Centrocercus urophasianus
TCCCTTCCCTTCCCTTCCCTTCCCTTCCCTTCCCTTCCCTTCCCTTCTATCCAAGTGTCCAAGTTGCACAGTCACACTAAGTTTTCCAACTGCATATGAAGGATTCAAAATATGAAATCATGCAAGTAAAAATGTAGAATATAACAACAAATACATAATTCAGTAAAGCAATTTTAGAAGCCTTTAGAAGCCTTTCTCCCACCTCCCACTTTTTTTTTTGTTTCAAACTACGGAAATGACACTGGGCATGTCACAACTGTAACTCTTATAAGAAGGAAATCCATTCTATAGTTAGAAAAGCAAGTAGCATCGTCTGAACATTCAAAGGAGTGTTTCACATATTTGAGGAAAAGAATTCAGTACTCTCAGCAATGATTTAGAAAGTGACAGTTGTATCAGTCTTTTTCTATTGTTAAAAACAAAACAAATCAAAACACCAAATCAAAATGAAGATGATTTTAAATAGTTAAAGTTGAGATCCTTTTCATGCTTGAACAAGAAGAAAAAATAGCAATTCAAACTTTCTTAATATGGTATAACTACATTAGAAGTCTGACCTGTAACATGTATACATGTTAACTTACCATATTAGCAGCAAACATTCATAGCTGTAATGTTCTTTAAACTCTACTCCAAGAGGGTGATTCTCAATTGTGTGAGAGCAGTAACTTAACAATTATTTCCCAGTGATGCTGGAGGAAGCTAACTGGACCCTCATGATGTACTTCAGACTCGGAACAACTCAGCTTTGTGCTCACTGAGTAACTTGGGGACAAACCTCATCTTCTACCTCCACCACAGTCAAGCTGTTCTCCAGTACTGAAGGAGGGAGCCTTCTATGTCATCTCCTGCACTTCTCCAAGAGCACCACAATGCTCCAGCTACTTTCAGCTGATAAGCTAGTTAATTCACATCTGCTTTTACTACAGAGCAGTTGCATAGCAAATGCTGTGGTGACTTAGCTCAAAGCTGTAACAGGAACTGAAAGAAAGACAAATTGCTATAAAACACCTGTGTGCAGGTGTGTGTATTTTTCTAAAGGAAGCAGAGTATTAAGGTGAGATTAAGAAAAGAATAACAGCATATTCTATCAATAAGTAGAGATCACTGCTGGCAGCTAACCTGCAAACAACTGCAGAAAAGGAGACAGCAAAAGCTGACAAAAAGCTGACTTCAGAACTAAGTTTGGAGAATTAAATGGAATAAATAATGGCAAAAATGATCATTAAATGGCTGTGTTTGATACAGGATAGATAACTGTTAGTGACTTTTCAAATCAAGTAATAGTACAAGCCATTCTCTCTCTTTTCCTCTCTGCATGCATACATGCATAAAGTGGCTTAAATAAGGAAGTTTCAACTGTCAAGAATAACCTTGAAAATGTCACACATAATATTAAAAATAAAAAGCAGGTTTAAATGTAATTTACTGACCTTCTTGTAGTCCATCAAATTTCCTTTTCCTTGTGCCTTAAAGAGAAAGAGAGATTTTATATAAGACATTACCTATATAGACTACAGTAGCAAGAGTATAAGATGCAATTAGAAGACCTACTACTTTAAACAGAATTGACTTTCTTTAGGAATCTGATGCAGAAAAAATACAACTGAAGTTATTACCAGCTTATCCAACATAGTTCTGTTTCACAGAATCAGGCTTTTTAGTCTTAGTAATACCAGAAGAGGTGTGTTCGGCATGCCCTCTCCTAAACGTAAGACGTTACAAGCAGCAGGAGTATTTTCTCATTCTCTGCTCCTCTCAAACACTCAAGCCAACAGCACTTACACTTCTCCAAGCAGCAGCCTTAGCTAATGTTTCCTAAGCTTTCTTTTTACAATAGCACATTTGCCCTTTTCTTCGTTTTATCCTCACAGTAGTTTGCTCTTTGACTTCTACTGACCCTGATTTCAGGCACAGAGACTTTCTTCTATTACATAAGATTTCTGCATCTGGTTTAGCTTCCTCACTGGCTTACAAAAGGTATGCCTTCTTGCCAAATTGGGGTAACTTTCCAGGTCTCACTGCTTGGCTGTGCCAAGGCTCTTGGGAGTGCTAAGGTTCTGGGCCTCAAATAAAAGGATCTGTGTACCAGCATGCTCAAGATATGAACAAGCAACTCAGCTCAGCCTTTCTTCTGAATACCACATGCCAGTTGTGAGGGACAATAATATTAGGACATTCTTCATCGATAATCAGGTGGTGTAAAATCAGCTCATCTTGCCAGGAAGAAAGATCCCTGAATCCCCCATGGAATGGCTCAAAATGCATCAGATAAGCAGATCACAAGCAGACAGTTTATGACAATGCTTTTGAAGCAGGTTTTCAGGACTAGTGGTTTTGAAGATTGACTTTTCTTTCTCAGATGAGGCGACCCTCTTATGTATGTTCTTAAAGCCTATGCTTCACAATACTTAACAAAGCATCTGATAAATCATCTACAAAGCATTTTGGAAATGCTTTTCTTCTAGTTGTGATTCTTTAGAGAAGGCTCAGAAAGACCTGGTAAAAGGTACAGGGATTACTTTGGCCTAAGTGAGATTGTTTCTAATTTATTCTCTTATTGAATTAAAAATGTTGTGGGCTAAGATGAGTTCTAGACCTATTTTTTTAATTTTAAGAATACAAGGCTTTCCAAAATCTCAGCAGGACTGCATTTAGCAGCTATTTTAACACTTTTGTCTAGAGGTCAGCATTCAAGCATTTGTCTACAGTGGTGTTTTCTGGAAACTGTTCAGGGCTGGATTTAAGTTTATTGAAAAAAAGAAAAAAAACCACCCCCAAAATAAAGACATTTCAGGACTCTACTCCCCAGCCCATATTGCTTTTCAAATAAGACAGCTGACCATTCATTGGCTATTTTACTTTTAAATACAAAAGGTTGGAGGGGTTTGGTGGTAAAATCAGTGAGAATAGATCTCTGGCCTTTGTGTATGATCATTCATGTACGTATCTGTATATGCATGCATACACAAACACACACATATATATATACATCTACAACTTTTTTTCTCTTTTATGACACAGCTTCCCTTTGTATGCATCCCAATTTTCTTTTAAGGCAGTTTCTGAACATCGAAATTTGAAGGTAATCTTCTCAAAATACACACATCCACATGTGGTGATCTGGTGTGTTTTGTTCTTTTCAAATAAAGAAACAAGAGGGTTTTTAAATGGTCTCCAGCTCAGCAGCAAGAAGGTGCATACGCCTGTCTCTATTCTAAAGCTACCGTAGGAACAGCGCCTGTTTCTGGACTTGTGACAAGAGAACTCTGCGGAAACAATGACAAAAAGTCCTGGGCTCCACAGCATTTCAGGCATCCTTGATTAAGACACGAATGACAGGCAGTAAGTCCTGGCCACATACTTTGTATTTAGCTAAAATAATAGTAAGTACAATACTTCCATGTAGAGCATGTCACTTTTTTCCCCTTCAGCAAAAACCGCTTCACTGTTTCTATCATGCCCATTTTTGGTATAAGAATTAGCAAGGAGACAGACGGCACTCCTGGAATCCTGCAACCTCCTCTAGATTCTGCAGATGGGAAATGGTTTCAAAGCCTTTATAAAGTGCGCTGTGGTAATACCATTATTCTCCAACTGCAATCATCTAAATCCATTTACATTCAACTCACATCTGAGCCTTGTGTTGAGACTGCAGAATTTGAAAATTTCTCATCATACATTATGAAACATCGTCGTCTAATTTCAAATTGACATAAAGCTTGTTTTGGTTCAAGATTCACACACAGTACCACTGCAACCTGGCCACCATAAATGGAGAATTAGGCAGAAGCTCAAACCTTACATCCTGCGATGCTCAGTTCTGCTTTCAAACCAAGAAGGAAAGAAGCCATCAACAAGCATCTTAAAAGAATGTGTTTGCAGGGAGCTAGCTTATTACCAAAGGCAGCAGACTTTCTCCTGAAGAATCAGTGTAACAACATCAGGAATTTCCGAACAGTACACATCACAGCTGTTTAGACAGGCAAAACATGTCTGTCTGATACAGGAACACAACAGAATGCTTATTACTGGTCATATTTTTTTGTGTCTTCCCCTCTTTCTCCTCCCTGCTCTCCTGTATCATTATCTATTTGTATTTCAGCACACAGGAAATATTCATAGGCTGGAATGCCACAGTTCTATGTGGTAATGCAGAACAGAAATATGCTACGCAGCCATCTTACTTTTATATCCTACCTTATGTGTTAGAGGAAAAATAACTGAATGAAGAGAACTGAGCATGAGGACATCAACCAGCTAGGCCTCTCAAATACTTTGTAGTGGTCAGGAAGCCATGCCTCCCAGGTCTTTTCCCTCTGTTGAAAATCACAGATCCCAGAGAAAAGTTAGCCGAAGAAAACATGTACTTACCTTTTGACCACTCTGGTGGCATTACACTGCCACTGAAAGTAGGTTTAAGCTAAGATATAGAACTTTGCACAAATAGTAAGGGACAGATGCTCCATGGAAGTGAATCTGCTCGTTACACTGACACACAGAAGTCGTAAAGAGCTCATTTGTCAGCTCCTCTGATTTCACCCTCTTGAAATAATGAAAGAGAGTGGTTTTAGGTATTGGAAAGTAGAGGTAATAACCTTTGCATTATCTCATCTGATGTCAGTTTCTGAGTTTCTCTGTAGATTGAAAGCACAGACGGGAAGAGAGATGCAAATGACAGAAGTTGGCAACTCTAAACAATGTTTTAATTTACCTCTCTGATCTGTTTAATCCATGCATCCCTTCCAAGGAATTCCTGATGAAGGACTGCAGGAGCACAATTCAAACTGAAGGCCATGGCATCACTAGAACTTTCTTTAACAAATGGCTGAAGGTCTGAATGCAGCTGAAAGAAAAGAACAGTTTTTTTCAACTTCCAGAAGCAGACTATACATTCACATCTGCCAATTCAAAGCCCATTTCCCAATTCTATAGCTACTTGCCATTTTCTGCTTTGACACTTGCATTCTGGTTGCACTTCAAGACTGAAGGAGGGAAAGGAAGAAGGAGAAGCACTGCAGTGGCAGAAAGCTGTGATAAAGACAAGTACATAGAGTATCTCCAAATAAGTAGGTAAAGGACAGCTTGCAGAGCTGGGCAAGTGATGAGACAGTCAGGTAAGGAATTGTTGAATGGAAAGAAGTGGAAAAAAAACCATAAAAGAAAGAACGATTTAGTCTTTGTTGGGAAGATCAGTTTTTCATCTGTTAAGGGCAATGCACTCTATCTACTTCCAGTAACCAAAGAAGTTGATGTAGTACGGTGTGTTTTCTGACAAAGGAAATATTACACAGCTAATAGCCTTCTATGAAAATCATGTAATCCTTTATACACAACCATATAAATCACTAGAGAAAGAATTAATATTAAAGCACACACTAAATATATTAAAGCTATAGTCTGAACTAGATGTAGTTTACTCTCAGAGCAGTGCCTAGCAGTATTTGTATGTCAATGAAGTCCTGCTTTTGAAAACCACTTCCTTTTCTTGGAGGAACTAGAAACCACATAAACCAACTGAGTAGGAGCGGATGGGAGGCCTGTTTGCCTGTCTCAAGCGATATCTTCCTTTACAAGTACTGCAATACAGATGGAGTGGTTATGTGAGGCAAAACAAGAGTGCTGAAGATCTGAATCTTTTGCTTTGTACTACCTCTAGCTGTGGACTGAAAGACTGAAGAAAATATTTCCGTCCAGTTTTCAGTGAAGAAAATGCAGCTTAATTCTTTAACTAAAACATAAGTTGACTAAGTGGATGCACTCCTGACTTGAACTGAAATTGCCAGAGATACGCCTCTGTGTAAGGCCAGTGAGCTCCCACAGAGGACAAGTAGAAATCTTAAACCTGCACAGACATTTTGCAGTGGCTGTCTCACTCTAGCATGAGGGAGGATCAGACTTTTTCTGGGAAATCCTACTGCTGCAGAAGTTTATGCTCCTACTGTTCTCATCTGGTTACCTCCCTCGCTGTGCATCATTTACTCCCTTTGGAAGTTAGCTCCACAGCAGATTAGCCAGAAGAGAACACATGCAGGTACTTCAGCCACTGCAGCTCCTGTCTCAGTCTCATGTGCTGCTGCAGGAAGCTGAACTTATTGGCACAAACATATGCATGGAGGCAGCTTGGCACCCAACACCTGCTTCCCGCTGCAATTCCTGCTGCTGGGACTATAGCTTCAAGAAGAACACAGGAGCACAGAAAGTAAAGCTTTAAGCTGCTACAGACAGATGAATCAGAGGGACTTTTAACAGAGCCTCGAATGAAATAAACCACACAGCCAGAAAGCGTGATTTTGCAAGCTCATAAGCACTGTTCATATCAGCAGTTTCTGCAAACGTTATACCAGGCAGTGGTCAAGTCTCTCAGTACCGTTAACCTGCTGACAAAGGTCTGTGGCATAGTGGTGGTACAGAACAGAGCTCAAGACCAACAAATCTTGCAAGTTTTTCCAATTTTAAAATCACAGACTGAAAGAAAAAGGTGTACCTTATGACTCATGGACATGTGCTTTCCATACCGAAATGCCATGTCCTGAATCTCAGAGCTATGCTTTGCTAGTTCCATTGCAGCCTGGCAGCTCTTTGCCAGCAAGGCACTATGTGACAGGAAAACCTGTTCCTTCCACGTAGATATTCCAATGTCATCTGTAAGACAGTTCTGCAAATGAAAGAAAGGTGAAAATGAAAACACCAAAACTGCAACTGTGTCAGCTCATGGAAGTTAGCATTGCGGCAGAGGAAAATGCAACATGCGGTAAGTAACAAAACTCTGGATGCCAAGGTGCTAAATATAAGTTCTTCTACGGATAGGTAGAGAAAAATACCAGAATAAATATGCCTGAAACTTCAACAAACAACATTTTCATCTTCTGCTCAAAAAGAACTACAAACAAAATATGTGGAGTTGTCAACAGATTCCACACAGATCCTTTTCTGCACTACTTTATTATTACCCTGAACATTAACAGTCAGTTACACTCCCTCTGCGGTACTTTTTTCTGGGAGAAAAAAGAAAGCAGAAAGCAAACTACGTCTGTATTTCAGCCTCTCGCCAGTAACTAAGAACCAGAAATCCCAAACAAACAGGATGTCATCTCAGAAGTCACTCTCATTTCTTCTTTGCAGTTAAGAAAAAAAAACCAAACACCCCACCCCACAACACTGGAGAAAGTATTAGAAAAGCATATAGAACTGCAATGGAAAGATGAAGGGGAGTGATGAAGGAGTCATACCTCTTCCTCCCCAGGAAAGACTGAAAGCATTTCAAAATAAATAAAGCCATGTTTTAGAAAAGGTATTAACTTCCCCAGAGGAGCGACAGTGATTGCAGTGGTGTCTCTAGTGAACTTTATCACCTTGACTCTAAGGTCAAAGATGTTTAACATTTCCCCAGATCCTCTATATCTAAAACACTAATTTGAATTACTTTCTACAAAATGGAAATGTGTTTTAGTTAACATGAATCCCATCTTCTCTTCCCCAAACATAAATTCATTTGTGTTGGTATTTCACTATTTTACTAATAAGTTTCCAAAGCTAGATGCGACATGTAAACTTTCTCACACATACACATCACTGTAGGTTTTCTCCAAATAGAAAAATAAATAAATGCAAAAGATTGTTTTGTTATGAAAACCTAAAATTAGTAAAGAGAAACTCCAGAAAAGAAAATAATGTTAAAAAGTTGGTAATTTCTCAGTTCAGTCAAACCTATAGCATACACTAAACCAAAACATTCTTCAAAACAGTAATGCAAAAATCTCCAACATAACAAGAATTTTCCTTCAAAGTGATGTCAATTAAGTTACTTAGCAATGAGCACGTAGTAATTCTGCGTGACCCTATAGTTTTCTCACAAGGTATTATTATCTGTAATGAAATTGGTAACAAATGAAATAGAATCCATTCATTCAGCATGGATTTTTCTCCCTTATGTATATCACCCAGAAGTGCTGCATTACAAAGGAGAGAATAATTTGAGACTACTGGAAGAAGTAGGAGAATTCTGCAATGCCAAATAACACAGTGCTGTATCAAAATTCCACTGCTTTCAGACACACGATTAACTTATACAAGGAATGTGAAGATCAGAGAAACCACATGTTTGCTATTACGTATTTGATAACTTACGAAGTCAAGCCTGAATTATCCTTGTGTTTCATTTTACTGTTGTAATTTTAATATCTTGACTCAGCCCAGAGCACGTGCAAATTCCCATCGCTGGCAAAATGTCAAAATGAGCATTTAATTCAAGTAGTTTCCTATGTATCAAGTTATAGGTCCCTCCCTCCACCCTTCCAATCAGATATAGATCCATTTATTTTAAATTCAAAATCAGAAGCTCTTGGAAGACGCAACACAATCTTTTGCTTAACAACCAATCTGCTCAGAGAAAGAACAGGATTTACTAAAATTTGCTGGATGATAGTGGAAACTGGCAGTGATTTTTATAATTATTTGTTTTAAATCCAAGCAAGACAAAAATATTAAGGTATCTTTAAACAGTTTATGAAGTTCAAATATCTTTCAGAACATCCACAAGCTGAACATTTTAGATTGCCTGAGGCCTTGAACAGTAAGAGAAATGCAGACTTTATCGAATAATGCAGGAACTGAAGCAGCTTAAACAGTCCTTCCAACTCGATACACATGAGGAAGTTGATTCTACAATGTTTGGAAGTGACTGCACAAGAAGCTCCTGTCCACTGGATGAGAACAAGGTAAAGCTTCATACATCTGAAACGGACATATAACTTCCGGAAAATGATGAGAATCTGAGACATTAGAAAATGTAGTATTGAAGTCTTATGTACTGTGAATCCCTGGGTTACAGAAGCAAGGTCTAAAAATGAATTATGTTCATATGGATGTGACTTAGCATATAAGTTTGCAAGCTAAAATATAGCTAATTTTAGTCACACACACTTGTGACCATGTATTTCTAAAGCTTCTGCTTGTTAAGAGAATAGAGGCAAACACAACCATTCTTTAGCAAAATTTTCCTACAAACAAAATGGCATTTTTTCCCAAAGATAAATTTCATGCTACACAACTGTAGCATGCCAATGACACTGTACTCCTACAGTGCCTATGCTAAGAGTTAAGCATGACTATAAAGCATCAAGAAAGAAATGAAACTAGTTCTGGTTTCAAGATGTTGTGAAATCTGAAGCAATGGTGATGTTTATTATCTTTATTAATTCTAGCTGTAGTGGACAGTGCTCAGACATCTGATGCCTACAGAGCGACCTCATTACAAAGTTATGCCCTCAAGAAATGGGTCCAGATCCCCATCAACTCTCATGCTGTTCGTGCAGCAGAGGCTGGGTGAATCCCTCACCGTCCCTGAAAAAAAGCAGTCAATTCAGGTCCAGATACACTTTGAGGAGTGCTGGCATGGGAGCACAATGAACATATCTGAAGCACCTTTGTCGATCACTTCTACTCCAGTTATGCTCAAGAAAAATGGTCCTCAAGGGTCTAACAGCAGGTTTGCTTTTCTTGTGAACATGTTTTGACAATTCACACTCACAATTTAAAAACTTCAAGAATCAGTGTTTTAAAAACTAATTTTTCAAAGCAGTACCTGGAAGAGGGAAATTAAGAGCAGCTGAGGGTGCTCCCACTTTTATTAACGTCAAGGTCAGTTACTGTCTTGTGAGAAAGAAATTGGATAGTTGAGAGAAGCTTTCCCTTAAACGATTTCTGTAATTTAAATTAAGTCTGGAACAAGCATCCTAGGCAACAGGAAAGGTAGAACTGTCAGAAAATGAACTCGCAGAACAAAATATGCAGTCATAGAGGGACAGGTCTTCATAGTTACAGTTACAAGTATCCCCAGTGCAAAAGCGGTTTGATTTGCCACACCAGAGAAAATGGTAACATGAGTTCGGATGAAAACATATTCAGAGAAACATGAATGAAAATTGTTTCTTAGAAGTGCACGAAATCATATGCAAAAACAGGAAAGAGTAGAAGTCAGATATAGATCACATAAAGGGAAGCTTTATTTTAATCAATACGATGGCAGCTCTTTCTTAGCCATCTGGTGTCTCACAAAATGATCAAGATGTCTGAACCACTCTTATACCGAGCTTTATAGCTCAATTCTCAACGGGCAAATAACCCACATAAACACAGAGAAATATTCTGAAATAGTTCTACCATTTAAAAGTTTTACATTAGATAGTTCAGGAATGTCTATTTCACATAAGTAAAATCCAGTTACAGATCTCTCTAACTACAGCAAGACCTTGCAAAACATCTTGCATACGGTTCATACAAGCTTTAAACAGATGTATTCCTGCTTCCTGGACATGACAAGGCATCTTTTATTGGTCTGTTAATATATGTCTTCTATATTTTTGGAGAGAATCTGCAAATGGGTCAATAGAGCATGCCACTGCCACTGACTACCTGACACTTCTTACTGTGACACAGTGTAAAAAAAAATAAAAAAAACAGTTGAAAAATTATAGTAAATTAAAACCTCTCTTCACATCTGCTACTTTTAAATCTCCTGGAAAAGCCCAGTATTCAAAGAACAAAAGGAATAAACAAGTAGCAATGGCCTTCTTTCCAGCGATGCTTTCCCCCACCCCGACACATTCACCTATTCTTTTCACAGATGCTTTTTACTCAGATTCCATATTTTATCATTCCCTTTCGTCTCGCAAAAGAAACATATTAAAAACAAAACAAAACAAAAAAAAGTAAGAGCTCTGACTGCTGCCCTGCTAAAAGGTGGTTAGCATGACTCATAATTCATTTGATTTACCCTCTGTGGTAAAATTTATAAGCAAATGCATTACTTGCAACATATACCTGTAACATTCCAGTTGACGAACACGTGCAGAATCCCAAAACACAACTCCTCAAAGCAGGACTGGTGATCAAACATGAATGAAGAATTGGTATAGCTCACTGCATATAGCTATGCTTTGCAGGAAAATAAGTTTCTGTTCCATATTAGTCTATGCCTGTTAACATTGATTAATTCACTATCCGGTACAACAAGTACTTGCTACAAAGAGATTTATTTTTCATAATTGTTTTACATACTAATTCTACATACTTATTCAAACAATTCAATGGAAAATTTCAAAAACACTTACCAGCCACCAGAAGAATATCTTTGAAAAAGTAATATCTTATGTAACAGTCTCATTCTGATACTAAAAATGAGGTTTGGTAACACACATCTAGCATCAGCTGGATAATTTGAAGGTGAGAAAAAAAAAAGAACACTACAGTTTCCCATGGAAATCCGTAATTCTATAAAAAACAGTCTGCCAAGTAACATACGAGATCCAAAACACTCAAATACTTGTTAAATGATCTGGGATATTAAGACAGAATATTTCTGAGAGTGCAAAAGTATTCTGTGAGCTAGCAACATTTCAGAAGCCTTCAGTCTTCTAAAAGTAGGAATTAGAGATCCAGCACAATGTTTTGCTCTGTTAAAAACAGACACTATGATCAAGAAGGAGGGCCATGTTAGGCTAATATAATCATTGCACTCACTAAGGGCATACACTTCTACTTCCAAATTAGAACTAGATGTAGGAGAGGCGGATGGGAAGCAGGAACGGTGTCCTTTAGTCACAGAATTTTGAGTTCTGATATGGGATTTAGCACAAAGCTGCAAAAATTTTATTGCGCTGCCCCTTCCTGCTCCAGTTTACAGTTCAGAACATTAGCTTAAGCCATTAATGCAATGTCTTCAACCACATTTATAAACTACTTGCAACGAAAGTGGCAGCCCTAATCTTTAGGTTATGCTCACAACACTTTATAGGTAGAACTGCCACTGCAAATAAAGATGAAAAGTTAAAACACTGAATCTTTATTTTCCCCCATTTTACACAGATCTAATGACTCACTGCAAAGATCCAATCAAGAACAACCAAGCAGAACATACTACAGTGGGATGGCTGCAGGACTGCATGCAGTTTTACAGAGAGAGAAGTGGTAATGAGAGCTGTAGAATCATTATATCCGTTATACATCTTCAGTAGTAAATAAGGTCAGCCTTGTCAGGTCAAAAGATCCGTTTAATTTTCCCGTAGGGTCATCCAAATGAAGCAAGCTGAAAATACTTTCTTGGATAAACATGCACTTAGGATCTCAAAGGGGAAAGGTGAATTTTGCTAAGTTATTTTTATCTGAACTAAAAGACAAAAAAAAAAAATCTAGCAAAGCTCAAACAACTCAGTGCTGAACAAGAAATGAGTCCATTTTATGCTACTGAAAAGTTTTATAACGATTGTGTTAAAGGCATATTTAACATAAGAACCACAACCTTTCTGCCTCAGGAAAAAAAAAAAAAGTGAGAAGACATCCTTCCACTTTTCTAAATTTAAGATATTCCTAGCAATGAAAATGTCATTACTAACATCCCTATGCCCTACCATTAAAAGAAAGTAAGCTTGACATTCGAGGCTTAGTTGCAGAGTAGATTAAAGTATTTGTCTTACCTCCAGGAAATGTCGTTCAAATTTTGGTTTT
This sequence comes from Centrocercus urophasianus, assembly GCF_019232065.1. Lineage (NCBI taxonomy): Eukaryota > Metazoa > Chordata > Aves > Galliformes > Phasianidae > Centrocercus > Centrocercus urophasianus. Next base: position 36,719,738 of record NW_024884142.1, read on the forward strand.
GGTCAAATGACAGTTGGTGACGGAAAGATGATGCACAAAAGGTACAAATAAGACTAATAACTGACTTAAACCATTTTGCAATCTCTGCTAAAGAGATGGTCAGCACATGAATGGGACACTGTCACAGCAGAATAGCAAGGAAAACAGCAGGGATACATCTAAACACACAACAAGAAGCTACATTTCATAAAGGGCAAAATTAAAGAAAAAGAAAAAAAAATGCTACACTTCTTTGCTCTCGGTCTCAAGAGGCCACATACATTATAAAACTAAACTTCAGGCACTATCATGTAATTTTCAGTACCTATTATGCTATCATACAAATTCTGTTTTGAGTTAACTGGATTTCTCCTAGGAAGGAGAAATGTACTTCCAGCTCTTGTTGGACAGAATAAGTCACTAAAACAAAGTATTTCCTACTTGTAATTGGGCCAGGGTAGGCAAACGCCATGCAGCTGTACTCAGTGTATCTCACACTTCCTCTGCAATCTACATCTGGAGTGCTTCAGTACTGCAATAGAAAACAACTATTTTCAAGCTCATCTAAGATGATGTAATTGTGCCAGAACTGTCAGCTCGGCACTTTGCCAAATGAAGAAAAAGAAGAGTTTGACCCTCTGTGATGGCAGGATCCTCAACACCTCTCATTTATACAGCACCCATTGTTAAAATACAGTCTCACTGATGAGATCAACTAGTAGAGCTCCTACCAATAAAAGTAGCTATTGCTCTTCTACATGCAATGTATCTGGGGCTTAGTTGTATTTAGAAAACTGCCTGAACACAGAAAATACAATTTAGCTCCTTTGCAAAGATCTCAAAGATACTATCTACTTTACTGCAGAACCCCCAGCGCCATCCTTGCAAGCAACCTACAGGCTGAAGTGCTGCTTACTCATAGATCTAACCCAGAAGGTGCTCCCACACCTCCACCGTGGAGAGGTGCCAGGAGATGGCTCCATGCACATCGTCCCTTACCTGCAGCACCCAGCACAGCTCTCTTGCTGGAGGCCCTCACCTCCTCAGAGGGAATTGCTCAGTAGATCAGCGTGAGCACTCCCTGCTAACTGGTTTTAGCCAGAAGACGGATAAGCTGAAGCAAGGAAGTAATATGCCTTCATTGTATGCCACCTTCTGTGGCCCAGCTGCCGCACATCCACAGCCTGACACTCTGCTTAGCCCACAGCCTGGTTTTGCCTGGTGTGGAGCTGCCCATGCAGGTACCTACTGTGGCAGTAACCTGTTTGAGCTGATGATTTATTGTGCTGCACACTGCAACACGGCAATAGAAAGCCAGAACAGTAATCTGAATACACAGCACATACAAATGTATTCATAAACTTCTGCCATCTTATACACTGAACATGAAGACAGAAGTGTCTGAGGCAAACTAGGCACATGAGAAAACATCAGAAGAAATAAAACTATATACTGCAGTAGATTTTAAGATACATATTTACATATACACATTGCTGACCATTGCCATACTGTGAAAACTTGCTATTTAAGACCTGCAGAGGTTATGACAATTTTAAAATATCAATTTTTGTACATGCTAAGATACAGGCAATACAAAATGGAACTCAGTTTTGCTCCAACATCCTGCTCATGCCAACTTACTTCATGTAAACTTTTTGTATCTGTACAAATTTCCTTAAATATTCTACGAAAGACAAAAGCATCTAGATCTGATTTGCTAGATCTTCATTATGGTTTTTGCCACACAAATTAAAACACAGGACAGTGACACAAGACATCCACAATTGCCCTTGAAGAGAGAAATGATTCTTTGGTGTGAAACACTGGCTATTGTCTCTGCCCACACCGACTCTGTAATACATGCACACGATCTACAGTGGAGAAAAGCATGGTACTGCATTTCTAACTCCTCAGCACAAAACAGATGTTCAAGTTATCAAACTTAAACACTGAAAAAAACCCACACTAAAGCATTTCTGGAAAGGCTCAGTGTTCACAGGTGCCACAGTGACGTTACTGCTGAACCTCGCCATGACTGCAGCTCATTCTCTTCCTTCCCCTTCCTCTTCCATTTCAGATTAAAAAGTTGCAGCATTTACTGTACTCACATTAATATCACCAAATGTCTCCAGTATGTAAAATTACTGAAATTCTTACCTCAGATGATCTTGAATTTTCATAGTAGATACCTTGAACTAAATCACCAATAGCACTTGATATGAGTTCCACAACCTGTAAAAGAAAAGGAGGGAAAAAAAAACAGACTTATCTTTACCCGTAAATTTAGTCATAATTAAAGAAAAGCTACTGCCAGATTTCTAGAGAGGTAAATAGTTTACTACTTCCTTTGCAGAAAGCTAGATGTGAGGGATTGCAGGACCTACCAGGATATATTCTACACAAGCATGATCCTGTATTCCTGCTATATTCCTATTCAGCCTATACTGCTGAAACTCTTCTATCAAAGTTTTAAGTAATCTATAAAATACAATATTTAAAAAAATTAAAAAAGGATAGTAGTATATAAAACCCAATATTTTTAAAGAAATATTAAAAAAAAAAAAAAAGGGATAAAAAAATTGAAGTATGAACGACAGAGTGTATTCACAGGACATTCACAGAGCTACTAAATCCCAGTTCACGAATATAAGACAATACCTCATCTGGGCTTAGTTTTGTTTTGTTGTTCTTTTTTCCTGCCAAGTAAATACTTCACAATGCCTCTCATTGGGAGCTGTTAAAATCCTAATCTTCGCGCCTATACAGAAAAGTCAGAATCCATGGAAAGGTAACCTTTCAAATGCGATCATTTGGTATTCGGGTGTCCTGGGAATGCACTGTGGATGTACTCAGCGCATGGCCTGAGGCTCAGCTGTACCACATACACTGGAAGTCTGCAACACGGGAATGATTAAATCAAATTTATCAATCCGTATTATCTTCAGGGTTCAAACTTTTTATTTTATTCAAGTGAAGCCTAAAAATCTGAACTTGATCCAGAATGTAAAACAAGCATTCCATGGTCTCCCTGGAACTACTGTACAGTTTAGAGTTGTGCACATGAACTGTCTTAATTGGAACAAAATACTCAGATTTACTGTAAAATTAAATGCAGGCATTTCAAATAAGCACACCTTAAGGCTACCCCTGTAGTTTTAATTTCTTGAATGCTTCATTTCCTATGCATATGATTCTATATCTGATTCCCCTTTTTGCTTCCTAAATTCAGCCTTGTTCTTATTGAATTAAAAGATTTAGTTTCGGTTTTTATCATTCTTGTAACTGAACACAAGAACTCAAATGATAGAACCCCTAACAGAAAGATATTTTAACATATAGGCAGACTTTATTTGATAATAAAAACACATTTGCATACTAGTTTTCAGTACGAGCAGAAAGATTGTGGGTTTTTTTTTTTTTTTTTTTAAAGGCTGGTTCATATACATATTCATACACACAGAGCAAGCGCTAACTTTAGAAATGCTGCTGATTAAAAGTCATGTTTTTTCTTGCAATGCATATGGGTTAATTTGGAAGACCTATAAAAACAGCCTAAAAAAAAAAATCACATTGCCCTTTAGGAAACTAGATCCCTAAGAATTATTGTAGCAATATGAACTGCAGAGGAACTGAAAGGACAATGATCCTACAGTGCTACCAGATGTGTTGAGTTATTTAAGTGGGGAACAGAGAAAATGAGAGCTTTTTTTTTTCTTCTTCTTTTTTTCTTTCTTTCATTCTTTTTTTTTTTTTCCGAAGGTATCAGATAAGCACTATTCCCAAATCCAGGAGGATTGAGTATCGCCAATAGGTCTATGAAAGTCTGTAACAAAATGCCGGAGATCAGATTGTATTACAGTTTATACAAGCAACATCCCAAGATTCTTCTGATGGCTAGGACACATAATACAGATCAATCACCCGCTAAAAAATGTTATGGTTTGTGAAACAGTCCGAGCTCAGAGACCTACACTGGTAATACGAAGAGGAATTTACAAAGACACTGAGTCCTACTCTAAATGTCAAAGTGATAGTATGAACTTTTAACAATGCATCTGGCTCTGGATAACCAGACCTTTTCCTCTCTCTCCTGAAACTCTAGACTATGCAAGACCCTGTTTTGGGGTTTCTTCTTTCCATCTCTCCTCTCTTTTTAGTGCAACTCTACTCTCAAAGGCAATTTTAACTGACTTTAAAACAATCTCAGTGAAAACATTTGTGAACAATTGTACCCCTTCTCATAACTTATAAAACATCTTTGACAATTACACATTTATTAATTAGAAGATTCTATATATTAAACACCATTAGGCCTTCAGTGACATATTCTCACTAAACATTAAGAGGTTAATAACAGCAATACTTCCTTTCTTTCCAAATCTCTCCTTTTCTCTCACAAATTATTTTTCTAAGGTAAACACAAGGCCACATAGATCATTACCAAGAATGAAGTTCCAGTTTCAAGAGCACAGTGGGATGCTTGCATGCTCTGTTACTTCATCGCTCCTTAATCTGACCTGTGAAAAGTATCTGCTACATAACATCAGTGGCCTAGGGTCTTGGGTGTGGGCAAATGCAATGAAAAATGTGGAAACAGGTATTCTTCCTGTGTCCCCAACTGACAAAGAGGAAGAAATATTATTACAGATTCAGTAGTACTCATGTGGTCAATGATACACTGACTTGTTCCTCTTTCGGATTATTCATCAGAAAATCTGAAAGCAATCAAAATCCACTGTAAAATTTATTTCCTCCTGTTTTATATAAGAGAAAAAGAACAACAGGGAATTGATTTTCCCCAAAGTCATGTAACATGCCAGTGAAAGAGCAGAAAATAGTATCCAGGTCGCCTCTATTCTCATCCGTGCTTTTGTCTGACCAGTGCCCTGCTCAACTCTTCGACATTTCCAAAAAGCAAGTTTGAAGAATAGGAAAGGTAGATGAAAATCACATGCTCCAAACTGTTTTCCTTCTGTTACCATTTGAAGGTTGAGCTCCATTTTGAAGAATTTCAAAGACTGGCAAAGAGAAAAAAGAACTGCCAGAACTAGTGCTTCAAAGCAGCAGGATCTCTGAAGACCAAAGGCAGGCTATTCACAGTCTCTCTCCCCACTATTTTTCACTCCTGCACGCATTTCTGAGAAGCCTAGTCCCTCTTAGGTACTAGAGATGTGGAGGAGTAGCTTTGCATTGATAGAAAACAAATTTCCACTCCATATTTCGTTTTCCATTCTGCATCAGTATCACCCAAAGTGGTAGCAAGGAGGCCTAGTAGCAAACCAGGGTCTGGCCAAGGATTTGCAGGTGACAAGTTAAAGATGATCTCATAGATCATTTCACACTCTTTTAACACATTTTATGCAACAATTTTGCCAGTTTTTTCTTTTTCTTTTTTTTCCCCTGAAGTAGAACCTAACACATTTTGTAGAGATGTGATGGTCATAGCTGGAGGGCTGTAGTCAATGTCTCCAGGTGGGGGCTGGTGACAAGTGGTGTCCCTTGGGGGACCTGTTTTGGGACCAGTGCTCTTCAATGTCTTTATCAACAACATAGACAGATGAATTTAGTGCACACTGTCCTGGTTTTATCAGTATTCCATATCATGACATTATGCAGCAAGCTGTTCGGTGTTGGAGCAAAGCACAGGGGAAATGCATTTCCTGGGTATGAGCTCTGGCAGTCTCAGCTATTCTCACAAGGATTCCAGCTCTGTTAGAGGTGGATACACTGAGAAGAGACAAACTAAAATCTCCCAGAAGTCTCCAGAATTCCCCATATGATTTCTGAATCTGGGTGATGAGACAGAGCTCTCTGCCCTTCTAGGAGGCCAGTCTTGAGTGCTGGCCAATAAGGGCTTGGACTCTCTCTCTTTCCTCCTGTTTTCGGTTCATTTGATTTATTATTCTTAATTACTCTGTATTATCTCACATTCCGTTTAATAAATTAGTTCCCTTATCTCTGACAAGTTGTTTTTTCCTATTTCCCCTCACTTCTCCCATGGGGAGGTAGGGGTGTTGCATAATTAACTCTTCAAGCCTTGACAGCACACGCAGCACACAAAAGTCTAGTCTAGTTAGTTGTCTAGTTAGACCAGTGGCAAAGCTGATGCAACAGAAGGAAAGGATGCCATCCTGGGACCTGGACAAGCCTGAGAAATGGCCCCAAATCAGCCTAATGAGGTTCAACAAAGCCTAGTGCAAGGTGTTTGCACATGGGTCAGGACAATGCCAGATATGTGTACATACTAGGAAAAGAACTCTTTGAGAACGGCCCTGCAGAGAAGGTCTTGGAGAGGATGATGAAAAGCTTGACACAGACCATCAGTTCACTATGAACACAGGGAAAAGAAATATATGGATAAAGTTAGAATATTCCCTACTATTTAGACAGAGAAAGTATATGACACAAATTCTGGACATAAGCATGAGATGCCTGATTCCACAGCAAAGTAGAGCTCACATTCTAACTTCTTTGATACAAATACAAATAGGCTAGAAGTCTGTGCTGTGTTTCAAAACCAGAAGAGGTCTGTAGGTTTGAAGATGAGAGGTTTGGTGAAATGTATTTTGCCCTTTTTTTGGTACAGTAATTTGTTTGTTAAAAAAGCATAGCTTTAGCTCTTCAAAGTTCTTAAAATTTACTTCAAGTTCTGTCCCTTAAGCTCAGATGTTGACTGAAAAAATACAACACAGTGCTTGTAATTTTCCCGGTGGTTCAAAAAATGCTTGGGATGTTCCAATAACCGCACACTGAAATTCCTCTCTCCCTTTCCTGAATTCAGACAAATTTTTTTCGATAGGTCACTTGTGATCAACTTATAAGATAGCTCAGGATCCATAATTCTCAAATAATTCTCTCTATGCAATGACAAAGAACAGAGCCAAGTATTCATTGACACAGGAGTAGCAGCCCAGTTCTTGCTTCCAGTGCCAACAAAAAACAGCCACGTATTTTGATGAAAGTGAAATTTTAAAACAAGAATGAGTGCAGAATAAGAGACATTTTTTGGTAGGACTAGAACGCCTTCTTCAAAAGTTAGTAAATGTGACAAACTCCTTCAAATGTAGTAAAAAAAAAAATGGATCTTGAGCCACACTCATTCTTCACAGGAGTTCTGAACACACTGGATGAAAGGAAGACATTACTGCCATCAGCTTAGCAACTCAAGCACTCATCTTTGAAATATTTTTTTCAAGTTCACTCCAACACAACACTGAATATTTTTCCCATTTCCCTAGTTGAAAGACAGAATGAATTTGAGTTCCATTCAATACGTGGTGTTTTTTAATTTTAGTTTTTTAAATTCAGCATCCGAACTGGAATTGATTATACAGATTATTTAGAAGCAGCAGCACTGTATCTCTCCAGACTCAAACAGATATTTCAAGGGGAATGTCAGGGAAAGGATGACCCTTTGGGGAGAAGTGGGAAACAGCAGTAGGGAGAACACAACAACAGGTAAGCCTTTGCTCCTCATCCTTCCCAATTTGAAAAAATTCTGTAGCTTTGCCAAATCCCTTTCAAGAAGAGCCATGAGTTATTCCTTTCCTTCTTAGTCTGTCTTTTTGGGCTGCTGATCTTGAAATGATACTCTTTCCTTAGACATCCGCTGTGACCCTACCCCTTGCTGCTGGGGAACAAAATTGAAGATGTTGCAAGACTTCACCGTCCAAGTAAATAAGAAAATTGTATAGTCGAGAAACATCAAATATAAGGATAAAAGTTCCTTCAATATACATTTGACTATATTGCTATTTTTTCTCCTCTCAAAACAAGTTTTAATTTTTGGAAATATTTCACACACAAAAATTCAATGAAAAGTTCTTAAAATTGTATACTCTCCTGCATTTGACACAGACACACTGCCACACTAAGAAGCTACAGATGAAACTCAATAAGCAGGTGAAATTGGATTTTGATTGTTCAATAATATCTAAAAAAAAGGAGAGTAAAAACTCTAGGGAATGCCAAGAATACTGAAACTTAATTTTCTTTCCTGGTGATTTCCTGAAACATCATTAGTCATACATGTAGAGAGGCATGCCAGCTAAAAGATTTTGTTATCTTTATTGTACCCTTGGATTTACTTATTTGAGCTTTTTTCTTTCTTTCTTTCTTCCTTCTTTTTTATTTTTTTCTTAAGCAGCCACTCTTCCTGTTGAAGCACATGAAAAGGACTCCTCACAGCAATCTGCTTTCTAAGCAAATTTTAAATGCTCTTTGAAAACAAATTTATAGTTTTCTTTACTCTATTAACAATGAAGGAAGAAAAATACAAGGCACAAAGTACACACATCACCCACACATACAGCTTGATAAAAAAGGTACTTCCTAGCCATAAGTATATGCATTTATATTCACATTCAAAACAATATATAGATATTCAAAATAAATATCAGCAGACAATTTGAACATTGTTAATATTTGTAATACATAACTTCAGGTCAGTTTATCTTGAGGCTTTTCCACAATGTTACATGTCTCCTTTTTGTACTGATGTAACACTATCCACAGAAGGGGTTTACACAAGCATGAAGACTCTCAGTGCATAATTCAGTTATTTTCCTGAAAGATAACAAAACTAACAGAAGAAATGCTGCTATCTCTTTCCTCCCTTCAACTGGTTTCTTACACAGTATACTAATATCTTCAGATATCTTTACATATCTTTGCACTGAAGCGCTCAGCCATCTATTATTGAGTGACTCGGATTAAAGAAGTATGTGATTCCTTCAACTTGACCTTTTTGGAAGGGGTATCTATTTCACTGCATGTCTTACATACAAAAACAGTGAACAAGGATGGTACTGGGACTACAGGGCACTGAGCTATAAAACCCTCCTGATCAATAAATGATGCAAGAGAGCATGGTTGAAAAAACACTATGCCCAGTCATGCTGGGGCAGACAACCATTACAGCGGAGTGTTTTCACAAATAAACTGTGGATTAAACTGAACAAAAAATTTTTTTGATCAGCTTCAGGTTGACAAAAATGATTAACTGCAAGTGGTATTAACTATTTTGCAGAGACTATGTCTGAATAAATGTGGATCAGCAGTAGTATCATGTAGCATCTGACAGATGGAATCAACTAAACCAAGCTGCAGATGTTTGTTAAACTAGCAAATCAACAGCCTGTTCTGATGTACCAGGGAGCAGAAATCAGATTCTAAACTTGCAGTGAAATGCTGCTGAACTTCAAAACGCTATTATTAACCAGCAGTTCCTGTCAATCCAAAAATAAAATCCTCTTGCTAGCCAACAGGAGCATTTTATTTAAAAATACAATTAATTTATCTACAAAATTGCTATCATATTATGTACTTAATTGCATTATTGAAGTAAAGCCCCTCCTGATATAAAGGCACTAACCAAAAATTTCTTCACTCTGGGAAGGTCTGCTTCAAAGACTAGCACTCCTGCAGTGCAAGAAGAGGGGAGGATACTTAATCTATCACCCTACTTACAACATACGTTTTTTCCTAGCAGCACACTGTGTAAAAACATCTGCAGGGAAGGAATGAAGAAAACAGAGCTAAATTCTTCTCAGTGGTGCCCACTGAAAGGATGAAGCAATGGGCACAAATTAAAACATATGAAATTCCATCTGGACACACGATAGCGCTTTACAGTAAGGACAGTCAAACACTGGAACAGGCTGCTCAAAGGGGCTGTCTCCATTAAGAGACAAAGCTCCAAACCCCAGATGGACATGGCTTCGCTGGACAACCCACTCTGGGTGCCCCTGCTTGAGTCCAGGGCTTGGCCTAGATGACCTCCATAGGTTCCTTTCAACCGCAACCACTCAGTGATAGTAGCAGCTGTCTGAGAAGGACCACAGCTGATTTTGCATACGCACCTCTGCAGCACAAGTAACAACAAGAATTTTCTCTTTAAAGAAAGAGAACTAGCACTACAAAGCAGATGCTAAATACTCTGTTAGGAAACAGTAAATATTAGTGTATGCCCTGGGAAGAGATTTCCCTTCCGTGAGCAGCCAGGCTCTTGAGAGACTAAGAGAGGCAATCCAGACAAATCTTAGATTTCCATCAGTATTGCTCAGTGTTGAATTGCAAACGAATCATTACAAAAATCTAATTTCACTTTTTAAAAGCATATTCCTTACTGAAGTTGTACTTCAGGTGGACATCCGACTATGCACTGTCACTTTCCGTTTGCAAAATCATTTCTTAGCTGTGTTGTTAGAAAATAATAGAAGTCCACCTCTTGAACAAATGTGTCCTAAGACCCTATCCAAGGAAAGATGAGTGTCAAAATGCATTAAGTCCTCAGTCAAAAAAGGCTCTTTGAGAAAAAACTGTCAATACAGTATTTCACCACAAACAGATCTGATTGTTGCTCACCCTGCTACATACTCTCAATATGAATCTTCTATTACAGTTAAGAAACAGGCTTTAAATAAAGCCAAGAAAACAGAACTTGTGATATTCCACTGTTAGAGCTATAAAAAGAACAGAGGTGATATGCAAATATCGCTGACTGAGGAGATCACTTCTTGCAATTTTATGAAAAATCTACTTTCATTTGATAATTTCTGTGTGAACTAAAACTTTTTAGCATTGAACTTGCCTGTGATGATTATTCACGGCAGTGGAGGAAAAGCTGCACTGAACATCCATGCTTTAAGAAACCTGGACGGTGACAGTATCATTTTAGTGTTAGTTCTCTTCACTGTTTTTATAAATGATCTGGATGTAGCACTCAAGTGCATACTAATTAAGTTTGCAGATGATTGTAAATTGGGAGGAGCTGTTGACTTCCCTGAGGGCTGAGGGGCCTTGTAGAGAGAGATCTTGACAAACTGGAGGTGCTTGGCATGCATCAGCCACATGAAGTTTAACAAGAGCAAGTGCTGGATTCTGCAGCTGGGATGCAGCAACCCTTGTGGTATATTTTTGGCAAAGATCTTCAGTCTGAGACTTGATGATTCACAGCAATGTCTATGAGAATGTACTTAGCTACCAGTTTCATTTTCAGCCCTTCCACGTTCTGCAGCAGTCGCTCTGCTACAAGGCACTGGTTGTAAGTCATATGTATGTCCATAAGGGAAATGGTGGAATTTTCTCTCTATTTTTTAAACTAATTTTTCATGCAGAAGTGGGAGGACAGAAAAATCTAAACACAAAATTTTCCAGCACTGCCATGGCCAAGAACCACAGGAAAACTCTTTCAATAGAGATGTATTTTACAGAAGCAAACCTAATCCCAGCGGAGACTAGTTTTGGAAAAGTTTATTGTATTAGCTTTAAAATCAGTGCAGGTGCAAAAGGTGACTAAGGTAAGAAAAGACCTACATGTAGAACACACTGATTAGGAAGCAAAACCAAATTATGCAGTTGTAATCCCCAACCCCATGTTCACTGCAATGCAAGAGAACTCTTTTACAGATCATCAAAAAGGAGACTGTTTCTAACCTATTACTGCAATTACAGATTAATTCTAATTTTTAGAATTTCATTTAAATTAATAAGTTAATAAGCTGTGTCACCTAATCCTCCAATTTAACTTCTCCAAAAGATTACTTTTCAAACATATAATCACAGCCATTAAGGTAATGAAATTCTACAAGTATTTTATTACCAGTTACAGATAGCAAAAGTGAAACAGAAAAAAAAATGAAAAAGATTCAGAAAACTGAATGCCTCATTTGCTCATGAGTTATTTTAAGAGGCTATAAATTTACTTCTTGAAAACAAAGGCAAATGACGTGCTTACTAAGAAAGTATTCCACTGACACAGACGTGCAAAGGGGCAGTGGGGACTGCAGAAAGAACTAATTAAGAGATTCACAAGCATAATTCTACAATTTTATCATTATCACCATGAGAACTGTTAAATCTACTGATAGCAGAAAGGCTAGACAAAAGTTTTAAGGTAGTGCCACGGGAGAAGAAAGACATTATCAAGTATCAATTCAAATAATTGTTAATCTTTTGCCTTTAATATGCAGGATTTCAAATTCATTTCTCGGAATGATGTGAATTACTGGATTCTGGTACACTCTAAGAATATTAAATAACTGTATTCTTAGTTGACTTATTATAACAACTCATTTTTCAGTACTGAAAACTTCTTGCATTCTTCAATAGAATTTATGATAAGCTGTATACTAATACTGAGATACTCTGAAATACAGAACTACTTTCTTAGTTTTGCCCAAACAAAAGCTTTATTTTATAACAACTCTCAATCACGACAGTTGTGGTGTCTTATGTCATCTCATACTAGGTTAAGTGTTCAAAACACACTTGGTTTCCTTCTCCTCCATTTCCCAGAGAAAACAGTGCTCCTTAATCATAACTTTCTGTAAATACTTTCAGAATTCTTCAATCCTACCTGCAATTTTCAGTAGTGTCTGTCTTTCAGACACAATTCCATGACACTCCTAAATACTAAATTATACTCAAACCACTCAGCAATATAGAAGCAGCCCTACTCCCCACTCAGTGCAGTATGCTCCCTCAGACGAAGGTACAGCAAGACAGACAATGCTAAGTTAGTTAATTCTGAAGCTCATTTTAATTCTTTTTTTTTCCCCCTCTCAAAAAATCATTTAAAAAAGGGGAAACCCTTTACTCTTCACTGGTACCAAGGAATCAAGTCCCTCAAATTCAAATCCCATGCCCCTTCCCCTCCACGTAGGACCACAAGTGCGGCTATGTAAGCATAAACCAGGGCTCAAGATAAGCAGAACTCTGAGGAAGCAAAGTGCACGTTCAGACTGTTTCAATAGAAGGATCTACACGAATAACTTGCTAACATTTACGCTAACACAAGTCCTATCTTGTAAATAACACACGCATTTAGGAGCACATCAACTTAACATAAGGAAATGCATCCACTATGTAAGTACTGCAACTGTGTTACTGTTCATTTATAAACAAATAATGCCTAATAAAACAACTCTCTGTGATGTGGTCTGCTGGCAGAGCTCTGCACTGACAGACAAGATTCCTGAACTCAATTCCAAGCTTTCATGCTGCAGATTTGAAGTGCTTTGGTGCAGCTCAATCATTCCAACAAAAGCTCGTAGAATTACAGAGGGAAGAACAGTGCCACTCCAAAAATTTCAGTAAGAAGTACAAAGAACATGACCCTTACAGGTATGTCAAAGTGTTTTGGATTAAGCTTTTTTTTTTTCTCCTTTTTTTTTTTTTTTTTTTTTTTTTCCTTCTAAGAGATATGCCTTCCTGTCTGTCTATGGAGTTATGGAGTTGCAAGCAAATATATTTAGATTCTTTTATCATTTCTTTAGCCATCACTACATTACAGTAGGCATTGCACTAAAATGACTGATTTCATCCTTCTTGAGTTCTACGTGTCACTGCCTTCAGACTGTGGGAGCATCAAAGCTGGTCACAACTACATCTTTAATGCACTCTATCTATAGTTTGATAAGAGAACTTACATTAGAGATGATCTAACAAGCTCCAGCTTTAAAGCTGCAACAAGTTTCACTCACCTCATCTGTAATATATCCTAATAAAGAAAAATATTTGACAACACCCTGGTCAATATTCACATATCACTTGAGTTAAAAATGTCCTTATGACACTTCTTGCTAACAGATGGCAAAACTACAATTAATGCCTGCTACGTTTGCTGCATTCACATTTGAACACCAGTCTACAATTACTATAAGAGGTTAAGGTTACTTAGGCAGAACCCAAAGACCAAACTAATACCTTTCATTACTAAAGAAGCACTGTCACACAACAAAATCTTGCTAGCAATTTCAACCCATGGCTAAACAAAGCAAGATCAGATATGTTAAGGTCACATCACCTTCAAAAGGCAACAAAGAACCAACCAATTTTTCTTTAAGCACACTGGAGATACCGTCATTTGTTAGTTAAGCATCATTTGCTTTTCTGTTTCTCCCACAATACACATGTTTACAATGACTTCTAAAATAAATTCTAAAATCAAAACACCATAAAACAAGAAAACCTCTCAAGCAACCCCCTCCCATCATCCCAAATAAACATCCCAGTCCAACAAATCAGCACGTTACCAGATGTTACCGTGTAATTTTTAACTAGCAAAAAACCCCATCCTCTTCCTTGTTGAGGGCTAATAATTTCTAAAACCACTGCCAATACATCATCTACTAAAAAATCCCACCCAGATGCTCTTTGTGCTCAATTCAGTTTTAAAATCCAATGTCCAATCTACTATAGGGTGCAATTATGGAATAAGGTTATATCCATATTATCTTCAATCAACAACACAACTTACCATGATAATCACAAAGCCAAGAAAAGCCACTATCAAAAGTACAAGAAAAAAGGCAGTCAAAAAATTAACATGAAAGAACAGAAAATATGCAATCTGATCAATGTAAGACTTTACAGCTGAAGAAATCACCATTCATTTGAAACAGATTTTATTATTCAAATCAACTGAGAACTTTTCTGTAATTTACACAAATATAGCACACAGTTGCCCTTCTGTAGCTTTTTTTTTTGAATGTTTTTCAATTAATGCCAACTTTGTAATCATAATTAATGTCTCAATTTCACAGAGTAGAAAATGAGAATGCTTTCTTCCAAATTATTGTGTGTGTTCAAACAACAAATTTTATGACTTTACCACAACACAAAAACAGTATTTGTATTATAGGAGGCTGTACTGTTTCTGGCATCATAATTGACATTTCAAGAAATCCTCAGCATTTGTAGCACACGCATAAAAAACAAACAAAAACACCCAACCCCCACCCAAAAAAGCAACCCTCCACCTCAAAAATCTCCTTTTGCATAACATTAGCAAATGTATGAATGAGAACTATGAGCATTTGATTTCAAAAAAAGAAAAAAGCCCACAAACCCTGAGCCCTGAATTAACATCAGTGCAGTTATATTCTACAGCACTAGCAAGAAGAGGAAAATTACTACAAATTAACAACAACAATTCCTATATTTAATGTTATTTAAAAATCAAAGTGTTACCTAAGGCAATTACCTTGCAGCCTTTTAATATCTACAGGGAAAAGCCTAAGGGAAAATAATTGACTTTGCTAATTTTACCCTTGGCAATTATAAAATAGCTCTGCATTTCATTATGACTACAGAATTTCACATCTAATTGTCAGCCCCGAGAGAAGCAAAGAGATAAATGCATCATATGCAAGCTTAGACAAGAGTTTAATGGCACAATAAAATTATCTTGGTAGCAGTGGTACCAGGTAATGTTCAAATCCCCTTTAAATTCTAGATGATACAACAATTATGCATGCCTAAATAGAGGTTATAGTCTACCACGGTCAGTGCCACGTACAATGCATGCTGCTCATTTCACCAGCCAATTTGATGAGCTATCAAACGAGTGCTAGCAAAAAGCAGCACTGAGATTTTTACTTTTTCCATCAAAGAAAACAAAACATTATGAAGGAAAAAAGTCACAGTTATTTCACACTGCTGAAAAACAGATGCCAGATTTGAAAATTCATCATTTACAAAAGAATAAATACAGTATGTTTAAATCATTGCACCTGTCAAGAAATTTCTATAGCTTGTACTTCAATTTTTCTAACTTTGCTAGTGGGGTTAGACATATGAAAAAGAATAATTTACTAAGTCAATCAGTTCCCATAATGGCATCCCACTTATCGCATCTAGAAGCTATGAAAGTATTTAGATGTCAGAAAAATGAAAAAAGTGCTAAAATGTTTTGGCAGGATTTTTCAGACATACAATATGATTACTTCTTAAAAAATAGTAAGGAAAAAAAGGGAGGGGGAAATATTTCTTTGCACTTGTGTTTCATTTCACTGTAGGCTTGCTTCCTGGCAAGCCTTAAGGGAGTTGTTGCTGCAATACTTAATGATGGAATAAATGCAAAGTAGTAGATGCTGCATTTTATAAAATGTTCCCACAGAAGAGGAAACAACAACAACAAAAAATTAAGTAGAGTTAAATGCTTTGCTTTGTTTTCAGATTCTTATTATGTACGAAAAAAATTAATGGACACAAATCAACAATAATTATTAAAACTACCACCCATTTTTATTACGGTATACCTAAAACTCTTCACAAAACTTCTAAAAAATATTTACGATCGGTTCTCCCTGTAGCAGCTTAACCCAATATTCAAGCAGATTGACACCTGATCTCTTGCCCTTCTTCTGAATATCAGCTCTACACTGTGAAATGACACCACATTTGTGACACATTGTCATAACGATGATCAAAGCAGTATATACAGGAAATACTCAACTGTAACCATCATGAGGAACTTCAGAAGAAGTTAAAAACGATGCACTCATTAAGCTAAGAATTAAAACTGTGTTGATCATTGACATTCATACACATGACATGCTTATTTTCCATTAAGATATGCAAGAAATGTTCACGTGAATTAAGGTTTCCCTATCAAGAAGAACAGTTTTCAGTCCACAAAACTCCAGCCATACACGTAGCTAGGTGATACACACTAGACTGCAGAGGGATGCTCATGAATCTCTCTCCACCATGACAAATTTTAAGGAGAAGCTAGACAAATCAAGAATGATTTTGTGCAGCTGATTCTGTCTGGGGACAGAAAAACCAACCAGAAAGATGATTTCTCAAGTTTTCCATCAGATTCATTTTGTAAGATCACACATATACACAACTTGTTCATCATGAAAAACATTGCCTATTAGGTTTGGTGGATTAGCTGACTTGCAGATGCCTTTTGGAAGCCAGTACGTCCATGTTAATTGGGCAATCCAATACTCAAGGATGACCAAATGCCTAACAAAATAATTTTATTACCTGAGAGCTGCATACACAAGAGGTTAAGTGTCTTCCCTTATGAATTCTCTACGACAGTCAAACTTTTCACAAAGCTGAAGGTGAAACACCAAACCAAAAGTGCCTGCAGACGGCAGCCTGCTAGAGGGGCTCTACTTCAAGGTGTCACAAGGATGCCACAGCACACAGCTAAAATCCACCAAACTAACCAGTCATTCATCACTACCTATAGCTACATTGCTTCAGAACATCCACTGAAGCTGTCAGCACAGCAATTCTACACGATAGTGGTAGACATTCACAGCAGTAGCATACTGTTAATCCATCCACAGCTACAGTATAAGCATGCTGATTTTTAAAGGGTGTTCCACAGATAAACAACACACCATAACTAAGCCGATTTTCTAATGGACTTCTGTTTTAGAAGATTTACTAATAGTTGCTTTGGCAGTAAAAGAATTTTTATTTTTTATTTTTACCTTGGTATTCTGTAACTGAGCAAGACTTGTGCAAGCATTTGCGAGCAGAAAATCTCCACTCAGAACAGCCATTTTATTCCCAAATTGCATATCCTTCAGCGGGCCATCACAGGACTTGAGCTCACCAATGTTCACTATGCCTCGATGCACCAGAAAGGCAGTGTGGATCAGTTCCGTAATCTCTGCAAGACTTCTTTGACTGAAAGTAAAGAAAAAGTACAATTACTTTGAAGCTATGAATAAAATAAAGATTTCAGGGGGGAAAAAATAGGCCATGCTAAGCTATACGCTAAGGTAATATTTATTTATTTTCAGATGCAACATTAAGCATAGACAGAATCACATCACACCACCAAGAATTTCCAGATAGGCTGCTGGTACCATTGGTTCTGCTCCGGGGAACACTGCCTTTTGTTTGAATTCTCCAAAAGAACAAAGCTAAGTAATCAATATGGTTCTCACCGCATTTTCTTTTTAGTTTTGTCTGCAGAAGCTTGAGGGACAACAGCGTGAAGAAATTAGAATAATAGAATCATAGAATCACTCAGGTTGGAAAAGACCGTAAAGAACATCAAGTCCAACCACAGCCAAACCAGACTACCCTAACTCTAAGAACCCTCTGCTAAATCATGTCCCTGAGCACCACATCCAAGCAGTTTTTAAACACATCAGGAATGGTGACTCAACCACCTCCATAGGGAGCCTATTCCAGTGCTTAAATTGCCAAACAGAAAGTGTCAGTGGGAATGAACGAAGGACGAGCAAGCTAATGTGAACACTCTAAGAATGCTACAGTAAATGACTGCTCAATTTAGAGTTAAATTAATAACAGGATACTTTGCAGTTCCATAACATCAAGGAGGGTGGGAGACAGCCAGACATATGGTGCACTAGTGACATTTCACTGGTCAGAAGACACAGTGATTCTTGTCCAGCACAGGAACAGGTCAGATTTTATTTGGGTAGCTTCACAAATTGTTTCTCATTCCAACTCACAATGTGCTACCCTCTGAACTCTGGAGCTTCATCCCTGTGAGAACCCCCGCATCAGGCACAATATTTTCACTTTCCTGAGATGAGACTTGCCCTCTATTTTCACTACTTTTTTTTTTTGGAAAAGGCATGAGAAGAGCCAGGTAACCAGTTCTCTTTCTTCTCCTCCTCCTAATTTGGTGCTGTACCCTAGTGACTGCCCCAGGGGCCCCAGGATGAGTTCCTCCCTTGCTCCCACCCACAGCAAGTGATGAGCTGTCAGCAGGCAGAGATGAGGGGAGGGAACAGAGCAGCAGGCAGCAGCACTTTGCCCTGCTGGTTCTGCTCAGCTAGATATGCACAGGGCTGCTCTGATGGAATCATCAGCGTGTTCATGTTTTTTCACATTCAAGCAGTTCCCTCTGTGTGACAGAGACTTAATGTTATCAGCAAAAACATAATGTACATCCTTGATTATAAGGTCTTTAAGTTGAATTGCAACCTAGTACAACAGTACTGGTGAGGCAGTGGCACAGGCTGCCCAGGGAGGTGGTGGAGTCACCACCCCTGGAGGAGTTCAAAATACGTGTAGATGTGGCGCTGAGTGACGTGGTTGTTAGTGGGCACAGTGGTGATGGGCTGGAGGTTGGACTAGGTGATCTTAGTGGTCTTTTCAACTTTAATGATTCTGTGCTCCCTGTGCTTATTCCAATACTGACTAAGCCCCGATTTACTGAGTAAATAAACTGCCTCACATGTTCACATATACATATACTGCACATATGCATATACAGGTTAGGTTCTGGTTCAGCACTTGCAAAGCACTGAGTAAATCAATATTTTTCCTCTGGCTGGTGCAGATGTGTTGCACCCACCGAAACTGACCTGAATGCAACTAACCTCCTGCCCAAATGACTGCAGACACAATGATGCCCAGCAGCACCTGCTTTGGGCCCACAGGCTGTGGCAGCCAGCAGAACAAGAAGTCAGCAAAGCCATGTGGGCTCTGTGGCATGGCAGGGTGGGCGAGTGGGAAAAGTGGAAGCTGTAGTCCCCAGCGTGTTTTGTCACACAGAAAGCAAAGTTGTTTTAAAAGTCACCATTTCTGCTTCATGTGAAGACACTGTGAAAACAAAACAGCTGGCCATTCTCCCTTTAGACAGGAAAATTGGAGGTTGACAGTGTTTTTCAAAGAGGAAAAGCAGCCTCTACAGCCTTCATCCACAGAGCAGTACTGTAATGCTGCTGGCTTGTCTCTAACAAAGGGTTAACAGAATTGCCAGCTTGGAGGAAAGGACTAACAAGACATCCCAATGCTCCTGCTGTCACTGTCACAGCAGCCCTTGGAGGAAATGTCCCTATCAATTCGGTTTATCAGATGGACAGCTGATCAACATGAAACAGCCTTGCTCTGGGCAGACTGAGCTGAGCTACCTGGCATGAATAGCAATGAGGGCCCGCTGCCCGCAGCCAACCCTGCCACCTCAGGCTGCACAGATCCCAGGACATATGGGGATCCCTGGTGACGAGCAAAGCGCTGTCGCCAGCTCCAGTGATGGTTCATTTCCCCCAGCTGAAAGCAGACATTAATATCCTGAGGAGACTGGGCCCGCCTCTGCGACCTCCAGCCATTGAAGCAAAGCAGCAACTGTCCCATTTCTTCCTTTAATAAGCTTTTAATGAAGGAAATCAAAATCTCCTCTTTGACTTCAGCATTGCTCTTCATTCTAAGGTTACACAAATACATCAGTGTCACGCTTTCCAAATGCACAGGATCTAGATGTTTTCATTCCATTTTTTTATAATCCATTTGTTCTCGTAACGACACTCGTATTATTTGTGCTAACAAGAGAACCGTATTACGAAGATAATCTGCATCTAATCCTGATCTTACACACTGCTCTGCTACCCTCTCTCTTGAGTCAGCTAAAGATAGAAGAAACAAAGCCACTGTAAAAATCCCAGGCAATGCCTTTCCTAATGTCTTTCTGTGATAACACCCACAATACTGAGGCACTAAATGGACTCCACGGTGCTGCTATGGATACAAAGGAGGTCTTGACGTGACTTTGAAAAGTACAGCACCCAACAAACAGGCACACACAACGCAAAAAAACAAACTAAAACAAATCAACACCCAACACTGTTATGAACTTGCTACTGAATGCCCGAAGCAATACCATACACGGCTTTCTCAATCTGAGGTACAATTCAGCGATTCAATAGTTCTGTGTTTGAAAGCACATAATCCCCACATACAAAAAGCTAGTGTTGGAAGAAATGCTGGACTTATGACAGAAACATCTGATAGAGTACCAAGGCAGAACAATAGGGCAACCAGATTATGAACTCCTGCTGCTTCCATTCTCATATAACAAAAAGGGAGCGCAGTAGCCACCAGAATCACTGACATCACAAGGTAGCACCCAGAAAACAATCGGCTTTTTATATTTTTTTTTTCCAATATGAAAGTTTGTGTGTTGTTAAAATAGAAGCAGAAGTGTTTTTCCATCAAATGTCAACAAACTTCCATTTATCTTTCATGCCCTTTGCCACTAAAGCAAGGACACACTGCAAACCACCACCAACTGCCCCAGAGACCCAAATTCTAGCCATAACATTGCAAGAGATTGTATTATTTCAATCTCCACAAGTCACTCAATCTCCTCTTTCTCCCTTTGCAGAAAATGACCCACGTGTAATGATATCATTCCAGAAAGGATGGTACAGAGGCTTGACAGAACAAGGAAGACCTTAACAAGAAGTTTTGATGGGTCACAGTCAAACAGGTACAAGTTCCGCTGTTAGCTGCATTACCTATGTGGGGTTAAAAAAACAGCCCTCTCCCTCCACCTCAACTAAGAGAATCACAGGATGGGACTTCTGTACTCAACCAGCCCAACCCCTGCTCCAGCAGGGACACTCACAGCAGGGTGCCCAGGCCCACATCCTGGCAGCTTCTGAAGATTTCCATGGAGGAGAGAGCCTCCGGGCAGCTTGTGAGCAGGACAAGACAGACTGGTTCATTAGCCTTTCAAGCCAATTACTGTCTACAGTTTTAGTGAATATCTATTTTCTCTCTTCCAGTCTTTAGTAAGATCCTTGAGTTTGTTTACAGTTCTTTTCTTGCTCTACTCTTCATGAAAATCTCAATTCAGAGCTTTGTATTGCCTGAGGCATACAAAATGAGGCAGCATCAACACTGTCTCTTGTTTTTTTGCTCACTCCTTGTTTATGCAAGTTTAAAGCACCTGTATAACTAATCTAAACGTGTGTAAAGTAGCACATCATGGTTGGAAATATCCTGAAAAGTAGAAAGGAAACACGGATATTTCTAAGAGTCAATAACACCGCCTTCTCAGCAAGGTCTGGAACTACGCTGACTCTGGGACTGTGAAACAGTAGCTTGCAGGAAAATACTAGGAAGATACAAAATTGAGTTACATAGAGCATTGTATCTCACATCAGAATAAGGAGAGCTATTTCTGTTCTTTGCTCCTTTGCCCCAGTAAATTCAACACAGACCTTTGGCATTCAAGTATGTTTTGGTGAAATTTGATAAACTGCTGAACATACTTCAACAAATCCTTCAGATCTGCCCTTATAAACCGACCCAGGAGGTGCAACAGTGTGCTGCTGTGACACCATCAGCCCAGGGAAGGAAGACAGCTTCTATATGAAACCCACGCACAGGTAGGCACCAGACCCATGGAGAAGAATAAGGCAAACACTTTGTAATTATGCTCCTAAAAGAAAAAAAGAAAAAAGAAAAAGAAAAAAAAAGAAAAAAAGAAGAAAAGAAAAAAAGAAAAAAAAAAAAAAAAAAAAAAAAAAAA
>NW_024884142.1:36741861-36779730 GCF_019232065.1 Centrocercus urophasianus
AAAAAAAAAAGAAGCTATGATGATATTATTACAAAGAGAAGTATCTCATGAAAGTTTCACCACAAATGTTGATTCCTACACAAAACTATACAAAATGGCAAGGTTGACTGGTAAAATACTGCACCAAATTTCCATGAAAATAAAAATAGGTTTTTAAAACAAATTTCTCTTGCAACTTTTAAAAACAATTTTTTTCAGTGCTGAATACCCTGTTTGTTGTCTGTGTTATCATAAAATGCTTGCAGCTATGAAACTTCACTGGGCACGATCTCTTCAGAAGTTCTTACAAGCAACTTCAGTCCTTAATTTCAAGTCCTCCTCTAAAGAGAAAATAGCATTGTGCACAATATATAAAATAAAAACATTAAACAGCTCAATTGATCTGCTGCGAACAAAGAAGCTCTTCAAGTTGAATACTCTGCAGTATTTGTGATGGAAACTCAAGCTCTCAGAAGCAGTTGTAAAGTATGAGTTAGCTTACCTTTCCTCATGAGCTAACTATCAGAAACATACTGCCCCTCTCAGAGGAAGATAGGTTACACAAAGAGCCACTTAATAGCTTAAAATTATGTTAATATTAAGGATAATATTTCACATAAATGGACCAAATAAACAGAGAATAATACTAGCTACTAAAACCCACATTCTGAATTTCTCAGCAATGAACACAACTGCTTTGAATGAAGACGATGCAGAATAGAGATTAAAAATTCTTCAAGAATTATCATCATAGAACCTTTTATTAAAAGGTAACTAACACTGTACACCCCAGATTTGATGATTTTGTCTATGATTGTCAATGCAATAGCTTCCCTTCCATACACAAAGGATTAACTTGAATGTACAATGCTGCATTCGCCATTTTTAAAATAAATACACTAAAAAATATCAGCACCTATTCTAGTTGTGACAACTATAATAATCTATATATAAAAAATAATATATAAAGTAATACAATAATTATAACTAAGGAACTGAAAAACTGTAAAAGCATTTAAGAAAGAATTAAAATTATAATTCTAACACTGACAATGTATTTTAGTAGAACCTGATATCTGATACAATATTTGTGACCAATGAACAGAAAGGACAAAACATTGCACAAGTTAAATTTAAATTGATTCTGTTTGCTGTGGTCATAATGCTGTATCAACATAACACACTTATTCACACATTAAAAATGGGGAGGAGGGAATTTTACAGTTCTTTTTTCCCCATTAACCTGTCAAAGCCAACACCATACTTAATAAAATCATTATGGAATTATTTAACATTATTAACATTATTTAATATTGGTTAAATTAGCCAACATGTATGGCAGGTGCTGTGGTTTCATTAGCAGGAAAAGACTTTAGGATGAAGCAGCAGACTTAAGCCAAATATTCTGGCATGGCCACAATTCATGCCTTTTTACATGCTGAAATTATCTATCCACTGTTATCCTTTAACAAGGTCAAAGACTAAGACCTCTGTGATTCCTTCTATACTGGTCCCTAGGCTATTGTCATCTTCCACCTGAAGGATAAATTAACTTTAAATACATTGGTTCTATGAAGTTTATTAAGTTTATTATGCTGATAATTACACTCCTGTTTATCAATTTATTTTCAGACTTGCTACCTACCTTGCCTTACTCTTCTTTTTCCCATCCTAGCATCACAAAACATTTTGATGTACAACTTCTACCCATAATTGTCCATATATTTTCTTTTATTCTTGTAAGGAGCTTTTATTCTTGTAAAGAGCTTTTATTCTGTATTTTGCCCACCACTGAAACGCTGTTTCATTCTCCTCCCCCTCCAATTTACTTTAGCAAGCTCTTCCCTCATTCTTTCGTAGAAATTGAAAATGTTTTCTGATGTTTAAGTTGATTTGATGTTGACTTGAATTCAGTGCAACTGTTTCCCCGAGCATTGTGCATGGACAGCATCCTGTTCCCGTTCTTCATACAGGAATCACGTCCTACGATCCCTATTTTAAAATCAATGTGGCAAGACTGATGCTTCCAAAATGAATTATAGCTGTCAGATGCAGCATTGTTTTTTCTACAAGGCAATTATCAAGCCTTAAACTTCTAGTAAATAAAAGACAAGTTGAAATTCTAGTTGCTGCCTGCTGCAGATCATATCAAGAGCCATGCAGACCATATCTAGTGCAACGATCAAGTCATACCAAGAGCTAAAATGTTTACTTCCTTAAAGAGCTACTTCCCTCCTTTGGTAAATATATTACATGAGAATTTACTGACACTCAGTAATTTACATTGGCAATATAATGAATTCTCAATATCGTGTATTTCTAAAAGAAAATTTCCTATCTCAAGAAATGTTAGATTCAACTTGAATTCTCTGTTAAAACTTTTAATTTGCTAAAAAGAGCTCCTATCAGAACAAATAATTTGGGTACAAGTGAATATGATCTAAACACATTTCTTATGCAAAAACAATATAATCATAGCCAAAGCAGTATACAAACACTTCTTGTAAATATGATATGTAATGTTCAGATGTATATAACATCGTAAGTAAGTGTTATTTTCAAAGATAAAACAAGCTGAAACCAATAGATAAATTAAACAGTAAAACACAAACAGCTTTTGGATACTGTTCAAGAATATTTTGCTATATAACCAAAAACCCACAATTCCCTAGTCAGGAAGACTAAGCTGATTAAAAGCAAAACAGAAAGCCAAAAAACTGTTGCCTACACAAAGCCAAACCAGCTATAATTCCCTTCCTCTCTGTCTGAAACAAACTGGAAAATGGATGGAACAAATGCAAATCAGAGGAACTAGGCAAGGAAGGAAACTGACAAAAGGAACAAGAAAATGTAAAGACGGGCACAAAACTCAGCAAAGGCAATTTAAAAATGATATACTAAAACCCCCTCAAAGTCAAAAGAATTTTGAGCATTGCATTGGTCCATTAGGTTGGGTTTGGCAGAAACATAACAGAAAGGCAGAGGATTTTAGCAAGTCTGTTGTATTTCTAAGTGTTACATTTACACAGCTAGGTACAAATATCTTCTAGATCAGTAGTGAGTAATAATGTTCATAAACAGCAGTGGTTACGATTTTATAGTCAGTAGATCCAGAGAAATTGCTCTCTGGAGAGGAGACTAGGGAAAGCAATGACATAGTGGATAAACAGCAAGGAGAACGAATTGACCTCGATACAAAGTAAGCCAAGCTGGTTCAATATGTTTTTCTCAAGTCATAAACACATTAGGAAAAAGCAAATGAAACAAACAAACAAGCAAATGCCCACAGTCAAAAGATCTTAGGTAGAATTACAGAAGGCAGACTATACACTTGCAGGACAAGGGACTGTTTTCAGAAGAAAATACTCCCAGTCTGTGTATAGTTGTAAGAGTTGGAAGTGTGGGAAGGAAGCAGCAGAAGAGATCATCTTAAATAATCAGCCAGATCTAACAGGGTCACACAAGACACTACTGTAGTCAAAACAGGCTAATAGAATACACAGTGAATTAAGGTAAAAATGCCAGCAGCAGCAGTGTTTCCCCCAACTCTTGGTTTCTGATACTAGTCAAATAATTACTGGGAAACTGCACTTCATTGAGGAGGAATTAGGGAAAGCCAAAAAAAGATTTTGGGGAAGTTACACTAACAATCTGAGTAATACAGAACACATATTCCAATGAGAAACTCCACCATTTAACATAAAGAGAAAGCTGGTATTGAATCTGTAGACCAATCTGTTCACAGCTATTTAAAGAAAATGTACATACCTAGACTTTAGAAACAAATTTAAGAGAAGGAAATACCTGGACTATCATAGGATTGTTAGAATCATAGAATGGCTTGGGTTGGAAGGGACCACAAGGATCATCAAGTACCCTGCTGCGGGCAGGGTTGCCAACCACTAGATGAAGTACTAGATCAGGTTGCCAAGGCCCCATTCAGCCTCGCCTTGAACCCCGCGTTGTGGGGCATTCATAATCTCTCCAGGTAACCTATTCCAGTACCTCATCATCCTCAGTAAAAAACTTCCCCCTGAAATCTAATCTAAATCTTCCCTCCTTTAGTTTAAAACCGTTGTCCTCTCACTACCTACCCAGATAAAAGGCTGTTTTCCCTCATATTTATAATCTCCCTTTAAATATTGGAAGGCTGTAATGAGGTCCTGAAGCCTTCTCTTCTACAGACTGAACAAGCCCAGCTCCTTCAACTTGTCTTCACAGGACAGGTGCTCCAGCCCTCTGATCTGATCTGATCCTTGCCCTGTTGGCCACCCCTCTTCTGATGCAGCCCAGCATACCATTGGCCTTCTAGGCTGCAAGCACATGCTGCTGGCTCTTGTTATGTTTTTCATCTACCAGGACTCCCAAGGCCTTCTCAACAGGACTACTCTTAAGAAATTCTTCTTCCAGTCTGCATACATATCCAGGATTACCCTGACCCAAGTGCAAAACTTAGCACTTTGCTTTGATGAACCTCATTAAGTTCATATGGGGCCACTTTTGGAGTTTTTCAAAGTGATTTCCTTTTTCCAGTCACAAGGGACTTCACCTGGCAGTCACTACTTTTCAAATATGATGCAGAGCGGCTCCTTTAGGACCCAGGGATGCATGTCATCCAGCCCCATAGACTTGTACATACTTAGTTTTGTGAGGCACTTGCTCTGCCCCTGTGTGTGTGGGGGGGGGGGGGGGGAGTTTGCTCCCCCAGTTTCCACTGAGATTATCAGGCAAAGATAAAACACAATCCAGTGGCTTGAAACTAAGCCAATTAAGAAAAAAATAAGGTGAAGTTACTTTCCAAAAGGAGTACAAGAGGTAAAGACGGACTCTCCATCACTGGCAAAACTGAAGATGATGCTTCATGAAATTCCACTGAAGTATAAGGATTGGAGCTGATTAAAGTTGGGAAAATCCTAAGACCTGTTTTGTACTGCAAGCTGATCTATCAAAATGATGTCTGTTATTCATGTACGTCTGAACCGTAAAGCCAAGAGAGGAAAACTTCAGAAAACAAATGACAAATGAGATTTGGCACCACTTAGCAGTGGACCCTGAATTTAAAAATTTACTATTGGTGAGTAGCCTATTTTCTTTTAAGGATGCACAGATATTTTCAGGATTGGGATTTCTGAATGCATTTCAGCCACCTTGTTCAGCAGACTGCAAAAGCAGGACCACTTTGCAAATTAAAGTTACCTTGCAATCACAGTACAAGATCATCCAAAGCCACCAGGAGGCTGGGAACCTGTCCTGCTAACACAGCTTATTTCTATCTTACTGTTGCAGACAATAAATGTTTAAAAAAAAAAAAAGGAAAAAAAAAAACCAAACATGTTCTACAAGAGGAAACAACCTTTGTCCAGAATTCATGTTCATCTTCACACATTCAGGCACTCACACTGGTAACACAATGTATTTGGCATTGTACTCCCACAAAAAAAAAACACCCAACAACAACGACAACCAAATGAGATAAAGCAAAACTGAGACCATCTACAAAATTATTTTATGTACATAAGGGTATATATTTTATCCAAGTATACATACTTTTTTTAAACACAATTTTTTAAATAACCATTTGGGGGTTCTAGCCATGCAAGTCACATTTATTAAAGGCAGCACGTCAAATAAGAGTTGACAATTACAGGCTATATCAATACACATTATGCCAGATGGTAATGAGCCATACACAAAGGGCCAGCCATCCAAAATAATCACACCATTTTCCACAGAAATGTTGAAGAGGTTATGGTTTATTACACAGTGCTCATTAGATATACAGTGGCAGCATTAGCAATTTTTCCTTCATTTGTGTCTCATTTAAGACTCTGCCCCCGCAAGCCCATTCAAATTAGTACACAAGGTTAAAATCATTATGGTCAGAGGGAAAAAAACGGAACCGCATTTTGCATTTTATAGTAATGGTGGATCAAAAGTCCCTGGAATCTATTCTTCTCCGAACTATTATCTAACACAGCATTCTAAAAAGAGTAAAAGCCACTGTAAGCAGAGACTTGACATGAAGATAGACTATTTTAACTGAGCAAGCTCCACATCACTTCATAACACTTAGTGAAAACACCAGTTAAGTTGTGACACCATGCGACAAAAGACATAAAACTAAAAGGTGAAACTGAACTGGAAGTTTTGAACATTCCTATCTGCATTTCAATTTGTTGCTTTGACAGCACTGAAAATTCAAGTGTCCAGAAGGCCACTTTCAGAGTAGGTTAGAAGCACAGTTGTCTGAAATAGCAAGAGTGTCACCTTTGAGAAAAAAATTAGGTATGATTTAAAGCACCTTTCCACCCAGCTGCATGTGCTGATTCACAGCTAAAATTGTCTGCTGGAGACATTTTCCTGCCTGTCCAGTCTATAGAATTACATGAGTGAAAAGATGTATTGAGGTCAATGTGAATATTTCCCTGCACTAAAAAAGATGAGTCTTATCAATTAAAAACATGCAGATGTTTCCAAGCCTCCAAGTGAAAGCGAGAAATCAAAAAAAAAAAACCACCCAAAACTGTGGAAGATGGAGGAATTGAGCACTGCAAGCATCAGCTGACAACAGGAATGAAGAGAATGGACATTTTGGTCCATGCTCCTGAAGAATATCTTATTTAACAAGGCCTTACAAATAAATAAATAAAATAAAAAAATCCATCTAAAACTGGTTTGAAACTGTCTTCCTGTTCTTATCTACATCTGCCTTACAACCTGTGCCTGCTGCCAGCCAGCTCCTATGCCAGCACACAGATTACCTCTTCAGACAGCCAGAGCACCCAGGCACGAAAGCCAGACTTGTCTTCTGATATCCTTTGGACGAAGGGGATTGATGTTCTATTTTCTATGCCAAACCTCAGCCTTTCCAGAGAGGACTTTTCCTCTCCTGCCAATTAATCCACTTCTTCATTGCCAAAGGGACGTTAACTTCTGCAGAGATCATTCTAGACCACCTAGTAAAGCCAACAACCAAATTTCAGCACTGGACAAAAAACGTTTCCATTGACTCTGCAGAGGAAATTTGTCAGTCAGAAGTCATAGCTTATGTATGCTATGCGCATGCATTGGATATACCTGCAGGCTCACCACTGGCCTTGGTGAATTTTATTTATTTGGGGTTTTTACTCCTATGACAGAAACACGCCTCTAATATGAAATAGCATTTTATGAAAACCACCAAACGAGGGATAGAGGGTGATGTTTCTGAAACTGAAGACCTCTGCTCAACAATCAATGCTGTTGCTAATCTTGAAGAAAAAGAAGTACTGTTGTTCCCTTAAAACAGCTGTACAAAACTTGGAAAAAATGTGATAATAAAGATGTTTAAACTTGATCAAATGCAAGAAGATCAAGCAAAAAGGAGTATTTTAAAGGTGAGCTAGTGTAAGGATCTTCTGAATGGAGTGAGTTGCAGGTTTTATAACCAGGATTCCAAAAAAAGGGGAAGATACGAGGAGAACGAAACCTTTAGCAACAGTTGTGATAGCGTGACCTTGGAGAAAATTAGATACATGATGCAAGGAGAGAAAGTAAGACACAACTGAGAAAAGTATTGTGAAGAAAACACTCAAAAGATGAGGCATAAATTAAATAATTTGTGAATTGTATGACTGTGTTACCACTAAAACAGAAGTCAAATGAAACATGGCAATGAAGAAAATCAGGAATTTTGTTATGGAAATTCTCTTACAACAGCAGCATGGTCAGTCAGACTGCCTATGAAATGACTAAGCATCATCCAGTCCGTCCATCCATCCAAGATTAACTCAGATGTACTCTATAGACCCTCCACAACAAGCAGTCTTCAGTTGCATCCCATACAACATCTATTCCATAACAAATTTCACATCACAGATAAAAAAAATACTATTCTTTTTAGCCAAAACATTTAAATACACAATAATTAAAGGGAAATAAGGTTGACATTTACAGATAAATGGAAGAAATAGGTTACTAACAATACGAGTCAGCAGTGTGCCTTGGCAGCTAAGGCATCAAACCACATGTTGGGGTACATAGCCAGCCAGTCAGAGAAAGTGATTCTCCCACTGTCTTTAGCGGTGGTGCAGACTCATACTAAATGTTGTATGCTGTTCTGGATTCCAAAACATTAAAAGGATGTTAAGGTCCTCAAATGTGTCTAGTGGAGGGCAACAAAGCTGATAAAGGGACTGGAAGGCATACGCTGCGAGGAGAGGCTGCAGATGCTTGGAAAAAGTGGGAACAGCAGAAAGCTGTATGAGAGGAGGCTCAGATTGGGCATTAGGAAAATTTACTTACTATGAGGATGATCAGACACTGAAATAGGCTTCCTAGAGAGGTGTTTGACACCCCGTGCCTGTCAGTGCTCAGGAGACATTTGGACAATGCCCTCAATAACATACTGTAACTTTTGGTCAGCCCTGAAGCACTCAGGAAGGTCCCTTCCAACAGAACTATTCCAATTCTAATTTTATGACCGTATTTTCTCTTACTATATATTAGCGACTTCTCAATCCCCCAAGACTTTGAAGCATGAATAAAATTTTATTTGCAATGAGTAAAGGAACAGTTTGAAACAACGTAACAGAAATTCCCACTACCATGTACTGACAACTATGCAGATACCATCAGCAAATGCTATCATGACTTATCACTCTAAGTGTCTCTCTGAAATATCGCTGAAGAGTTTGTCTATAATTGCATTCAATGTAGCTAGAAGTTAAGGTGCAGTAACCTTGACATTAAAGCTCTGCTACTAATGACACTTGAAATACATCGAACCCTTTTTATGCACGAGAAAAGAAGGTAACCTTTTTTTATGCAGTGAAGAAAACCTGATAAATGAGCAGTCCTGC
Organism: Centrocercus urophasianus; assembly: GCF_019232065.1. NCBI lineage: Eukaryota > Metazoa > Chordata > Aves > Galliformes > Phasianidae > Centrocercus > Centrocercus urophasianus. Next base: position 36,750,681 of record NW_024884142.1, read on the forward strand.
TAAGAGAATGGATGGTTCACATGTCTAAATGCATAAGAAAAAGGCACTGGGGAAAAGAAACAAAATCCTCTGAATTACCAGAATGTAGTTTACAAGGTAGTTACAATTTTTTTATCGTGCTTATATAAAATCATAACATATATTCTGAAATGTCGACAAATATCCAACTCACAGAGGAAAAAAGAACACAAAAATTTACACAGCACGATCACAGATACCTCATGTGAACAAGGAAAGCTGTCCTATTCTGAGCATCTGTAACTGCATTTTTATTACTCGGGAGTTAAACCTGTGGTTCCTGAACTTTCCAACTTTATTGGAGAGGGACACATAACACCATACATTTAAATTGTTTACTACAGGAACGCTTTCACTTTCCACAGAGCAGAAGTATTCAGCAGATGGGTATTGCCTGCAATGAACAAAGAGTGAGACAGATAGCCAAAGGAAGATAGGAGACTTTCTCAGAGACCTTGCCTCTTGGAGCAGGTGTGTTGATAGAAGCACAGCAGGGAAATGATAATAAACCTTTGAGAGTAAGGCAATGACTGCTGCTTCTGGGACCACATCAGTACAGCACAAGCATTTGGCACTACTGATATCTGCAAACTTTTAGTAGGAGGAGGAGGAGGAGTATATATTTTATGCAAACGAAGTATAAGACAAGACTATGAAAATGTGTCTTTTGATGAGCAAAATTACTTCCCATTATCCCACTGGCACAATTTCCATCTATTTTTACCTCATTTACATCAGTTCATAACAAATCTGAAAATCTCATTCTTCCATTCTTTGGTCTTTCCATCCCCAAACAATTCAATGTATACATTTTAATAAGTGGTATTCAAAAATTATCAATTAATTCCATTAACCCCAAGTAAGTACTGCTGGAGAGAGAGCTATATGTTAATGAAACATCTCCAAGAGCAAATCTTCTGCAAAATTCCTCTCTGAGTCCACAAAACAGGGCCTACTATTGCTTGCAGCTACTACTACAATCCTGATAACATTCAGGTAGTTAACTGTAACAGCACATGAAATTACACAAACTTTTTATGTTGGTTTTGGTGCATAGTTTCAGAAGCCAGAATGAAATTTCAGCCACAAGTCTGAAGTAAGCTTTCCACAGAACGCTGTTTTGATGAAACACAGTAATTATGTACAATATTGTACAATATCTGAAACTCAAGTTTTCCTCCTTTTCTGGAAATACTAGACGCATAATTCCCTTGGCTACTTCTTCTCTTTCCACAAAAATTTACCGAAGTTTGGTCAGTCTTTAGAAAAATTAAAAACTCCAACTGCCAATACTATAATACACTTCCAGGTTTTGGCAGTCAAGCTCTCCCAGAATCTCATTGCACTGAATATGCTCCATAATCATACCATCAGTGCCAATCAGAACTTTTCAACTGCTGCACGACTTAGGAAAAAAACATCATTTGCCTTTCTGATTTCTTTTTTGACTGCCTTACCACCTTCTCATGCAACATTATTAAAATGCAGTCATGAAATCTCTATCTTTATTTTTCTAACTCCCTATTTCTCTTGTAAAATCACTAATCATTGTGCTATCATATTTCTAGCAACTTAAACTCAGAATGCAACCACTATCTTCAAATTCTGGCTTGCTAGTCTTGCAATCCACACAATCCTAAAATCTTGTATTATGTAATATTTTAACTTTCCTCTTCTTCTAATAATGAAGGTACAACATAACAAGGACTCATATTTTCTATTTTGATCTACTGAAGAATCACCTTAAGTTTCTGCAAAAATAGTTCATTTTTTATTAATGAATCTTTTCCATCACATTAATCTTTGCAATCATTTCTCAGTATTTTCTCTTATTGAATATATCTTACATCAAATACAAACCACCTCACTTGTGAAGATGAATATCTACCAAATGATGATCTCAAGATGCATTGAAATAATGCACAGAAGTAAACATGACCAATGTCTACTTAAGAGGGAGTCAGTCAAACAAGCTGTTTCTGCCTATCCATCACCCACTGAAGAAAAAAGTAAGTCTCCGAATTAAGGACCTCCTTATTTCACAGTCTCTTCAAGAATTTAACTTAAAATCCTTTCTTCCCATCTTCAAAAAGAAAAAACAAAACAAAAAACGAACAAAACACGAAACAAACATAACCAAACACAAAATCCACCCACATTTAGACACTCTGCACTTGCCTCTCTTCTTGTTTTTTTCTGGTGACATGGCCAGATAGAGAAAATCTTTTACGGCCTTGAACAACCTGAGCTACAGTACTACAATAACTGGTAACTTCTTTTTCCTTGAGTTTTCTTCATGTTCCTGCTCTCTGTATGTACTCAATGATCTGCTTTTATATTGGAATGCAATACAAGCAACCACGCTTTGTCTAGCAGAAATGTCCTGTTTATACTGGCCTTAGCAGTTATTCAATAAAGAAACTTACAGTGCAAAGAAACTTTGTATTTTGGAGAAATTGTTAATTTCTAGTCAAAAGAGAACATTCAGATGTATCTTCCCTTACAAAACAAAGTTGACATCCACCACAATATGCTTTGATTTAGAAGCTTCTCAGAGCTGTCAAACTCCACATGAAAATCTACCACAAGTTTAAAACCAGATAACATTAAAGGATCAGAAAGATTCATTTACTTCATATATAACATGAATCCAGGCTCTAAAACAACCCATTATTTCAAGTAGAAGGAAACGAAGTAGAAAAGGCTACCTTTTCTGAGACAGCATCATTCGTTAATAATCAGGCTCACTCGTACTTAAACTCCATCCCAAAACAGCACAAGAGAAACAGCATATTCCTCATACATAGACAAATACAGCAAAGACCCACACATACTTTACATTAAACTTGTGGGATACGAGCATCTTCCCTCAATTGCACACCATCAGTTGGAAAGTTTTGCAATATCTTCAGTTACAGTATATCAGTGTGTTGATTGAGACATATAAGAAAACAAATTAATTGGTACAGCAACTTTTGTAATATTTAACTTTCCAATTTTCTGAGTACTGTGGAAGTTAGTATTGAAACTTTGCAATTGCACTGTAAAATTAGAAAAGGGAGAAGTTAATGGCTTGGGCATGAGAAAAGGAGAGCTGTTATTTTAGCATATGGGAAAGCATAAGAGACATTCTGGGACTGCAGGACAAATTAATTATAAACATACAGTTACTTCAAAACTTTGCTGCGGTACAACTGGTCACATTGGCATCACACTAGTAGTTGTGAGTGACAAGCAGCTGCCATCTTAGGGCAGCTTTGCAGTGCTGTCATCACAGCATGGAGTCGCACTCACATGACAGAAGTTTCTCTTCATATAACTTATTTATTAAGAAAGCATAAAAGTTCTTAAACAGAATTGTGAAGTGGACTGGTACACGGGGATGCCAGTTCCCCAGGAAGGCTGTGCTAGGTCTTCCTATCAACAGGTCACCTATGCTTTTTTTAAGATCTCCCACTAGAATGAAGCAGAACTTGTTCCCAAAGGCACCACTGACTCACTGCAGTTTGTTTTTCATCAGTGCAGTTTGGCACACTGCAGATTCTTGCAGTCCAGTACTCACTTCACAAGCAGTAGGAGGAGGAAGACCCAGAAACAGAGTGGACTGGAAAGACAGACAGCAGGCAGCACTGTATTTTCTCCAAGGCAACCCCTCTCTACTGTGAATATGAAAATCATTTGTAGTGTTCATATTGAGTTTACCTTGCTCTGTTATCTGGCGCTAAATAGATTTATTTTGAACAAGTTTCAAGTCCATATTCCTCCATAGTCTTGGATTAGCTTTACTGCAGAGTATTCTGATTTATTCTATGCTGTGCAGAGAGGACCTTTTCTTATTCAACACAAAATTGCTGTATTTGCACATGCTATGTATGCTGAAAACAATAAAAAGTTAATGAAGAAAAGTATTGCTTGTAATGAATTAGTAATATTGTTAAATTTGGAGTTGATTCTTATTGTTGTGTGTAGAAGATGATCAATAGGAATATGTAATCAAATTGTATGTGCTTTTCATCTCCTGAGATTCATCTTGTAAATGAGATGAAGAATCTCACAGGGTTCATCCTGTAGAGCAAAAACTAAACAGAATAATTTAAAACAATCACTTAGATTTCTTCTAACTAAAAGCTAAGAGGTTTTCCAAGGTTTGGGAAACAAAACTGCACATTTCTTAAAGATTATAAAAGACATCACTACTTATATTTTGAGATGCTTTTCTCCTTTACCTTTCAAAGAAGTAATTTTGTCAAGAGCCTCGCATTCCTTAAATACTTAGATACTGAATATTTTAGGACCATGCATTTTCCCTACCAGCTAATTAGCTAAGCTTCAAAAACATGGTAGTCAGGATACTGCACCTTCACTGGAAGCCAGCTTTGCAGAAGATAGGAATAAGATGAGTAACACCCAAAGGAAATATTTTTTATGATAAAGAGTCCTAATGTGTCCCAGTAAAGGTGAGGATTGATTGTTAAGGCCTATTGTTACTATAATTAGAAGTCAAACACCAATTAGTAGTTCCATTAATAAGATTAATCTCTGCAATATCTGCAGCTGAGACCCAGGGCTTGAAAGCAATAAGGTGGTATGAATTTAAAGTGCAACAGCCATTCTGCAATAAAACTTTCAGTCTGCATACATAGACCAGACAAAAGAAAAAAAAGCTCTACCTTCTTAAGAGTTTTGCATTGCTACACACACTTTTGATCTTGCAACATCTTTCTCATTACTTGCTTTTTATTTTCTTTAAATGTGTTATGAGTGATTTACACCATTCATGAGGACAGGAGAAATGCAGTATAAGGTCTTCCAAACTCCACTTCTTGGCCACTCCGAATACATTGCATCAGGTCAGGGTAAATCTGGTTTTGTTTTCCACTACTGACAGACAAGAAGCAATGAAAAAAACCAAAACCTTCTTACAATTCTGTATGTACTCTCCAGGTGAAAGAAGTTCAAAATACAACTAACCATCATTCACTTACTTCCAAACACAGAAGTAAGAAACAGTGAAAGGCAATCTTTCATTTTAATATACAATATAGTTCAGAAAAACTGAGAGAAGCAAAAAGTCTGAAGGAGAGGTGAAAAGTCATGCTCTTACACTCTACATTTTTGTAGGTACTGAAGTATCATTTTAATGGTGATTCTTTGATTTTATTTCATCCAAGTTTTGTCTTTTGCAATAAATGTCTAACAGAATTTGTTCACAGATAAATCTCCCCTGTTTTGACTATGAAGATAAAAGCTCATCTGGGCAAGGTAGAAAGAAGACTTTTTCAAAATCTAGTGACAAACAGATCAAGGAAACCTCTAAATGATACTTATATTGTAACAATACAACTGATCTCATCTTCACCAAAATTTACTAATGCTTGCCATTGCTTATTAATGGAGAGCTTTTGTAACAGATTTGTATTTTCCTCCTTTTAAAGTGAGTCCATCTGATTTCTTAGTATAGGACTACTGATAAAGTCATTATAGATTTACGTATAGGCAGCCATATCTCAGATGGAACACATTTAAATAATTATTTTAAAATAAATTTTAAAAAAACCAAACAACAATGTGACTTTTAAACTCATCTAGAGTAGAAAGAATTTGCTAGCAAAAGTCTATTCATGAGAGGTACAAATCTTAAAGACAGCAGAAGATGTCCTTCAGCCAGAGTAATTGTTACGTTTTCCCAAACCAGAAGTAGCCCTTTGCTATTGTAGTCACTACTTCGCTTGAGAGATGCGACAGCCCTCTGAGTCACAACTCTGAGTTTAGTTGCACTCAAGACAGCACAAGGCTATTTGCTAATAATCAAAGCCCCCAGGGAATGCAGAGCCCAAGGTGCATATTCAAGCATAACAGATATTCTGTTGATCACTCCAACTGGAACACATTTTATTTTCCTCAGTCTTCAGAGAAGATGTGCTCACACCTCAAATGCTATGATGCTAATTACCCAAAGAAGAGTATTGCCATTTTGGTTTTCCCTCAACCATAAAAACCCAATTCAACAGCAGTCCAGGACAGAGGTCAACAAACCAATGTCCATCTGTATAAATCTGTGCAGAACATAGCTCTCAGAAATAAACAGTCGTAAGCCTACAACCACTACATCTTGGACTATGCTAGTTCTCATTTACCTGTGTAGTCTGAAAGAGTCCAAGTAACACCATCATTCACATAGCATCAATTCCCTGGAGGCAGCCTGATTGCCTCTCATGCACACGGCTGTTAAAGACTGCTCCAACAGGCACAGCATCACTTCTTATGTCTGTCATGGCATTGGTTTTACAGAAAAAACAGACAAAGCTGCAGATGGTGAACTGACAAGAGATTCCTTATATCTCCACTAAGACTCAGGGATACCCATCAGAAGTCACTAAGACTGATGATAACTTTACACTTGTGTTCTCATAATCAGCCTGGGATTGGCCCATGCCACTAACATGGAAAACGTGGGTATGGAAAGTTTTTCTGTTTTCATATCTAGCAAAGAAAAGCCAGGAGTAAACTTCATAGAACTGCAAAGGGACAAAGCAGTAGAAGCCCTAACTTAACGAAACTGGAGAAACTTTGAGAGAAAGAACAACCAGTGGACGAATATTCTGGTCAAGACTTGGCAATTCCTAGAGACCTTTAGGTTGCAAATCAGTTTTCCGTTAGAGATGGTGAGGACAAGATGACTTGAGGTATTTGTGATGACAAAGAACATGTAAAATCAGATAGTGTGATGTGTTTGCATGTGCTGTGTCCAAAAACAGAAAAAGATAAAAGAAAAATGGTATCTGGGGAACTTAGTAAGAATTTGTACAGGAACCTGGTGAGTGAAGGACTCAATACCATAACAAGAACTAGTATCTGCTGTTAACTGCCACTTTATAGGTTTTTGTTGGAAGCAGCAACAGTACTGGTTCCAAAAATCATTGCTGAAACACTCAGGAAAAGCAGTACATGTTCACGCTGACTGTCACTACAGTTTCACTGCCACTATTTCAAGCAGCAGAAAGGATTCAGAGAAAAGTTTAGGCAGTAAAAGCATGTAAGAAAGCATGTAAGAAAGCATGTAAGAAAGCATGTTCGCCTTGCAAGAAATGAATTCCTGGAGCTTTTAAAGGCCAGATGCATAATTCTGAGGGAGAACAGGCAGGGCAGAGCCTAGCAGTGAAAGTACTAATCCAGAAACCTGTAGTGATTCATTTACCAGTTCTTTGGTAAAATAGAACTTTCTGTGATCCATTCTACACACACACTTGCTGAGTTTGACAAGAGTCTCTTTACTTTCTCGGTGTCCACAGGATCTGACCTTGTGAACACATAGGTAGACTTGGCTGAAAACATTCCAAAAAACCTCTGACAAGTGTCCAAAGGAATCTGCAGAGCTGAGGCAATGGGTATCAGTGCTAGAAGGTACTCCTGAAACTGGCACTAAAAGAAGAAGAAAAAAAGAGTGAAAACATGAAAGAGAAGAAAATAGCTTGCTATAGTAGAGCCAAGGATATTGGTGCCTGAAGAAATGGCATAAGTTTGCTCTTTGGCACCACTTACACTTTCAGCTGCAATATAGAGGCTACATGAGGAATTTGTGACACAGTATAAAGCCAAGAAGATTCCTCAGTTCCAGCCAATGGTGTCTGCCAGTGCCAGACATCAACAGCAGAAGATACCCCTTTGGGTACACAGTGAGAGAGCCCAAGCCCATCTTGGTATCTTCAGTTGTAATTTAGTTGTTGAATTCTAGCTCCAGCTATGAAGCAGAAAGCTATAGGTATTCAGAAGCCATATGATCCTGCAACATCTATTAAAAACCTTCAGCAGCAAAGACCAACAAGCTGCATACATAACTGTCCAAGCAAGATTTGCTCTGAAAGAAGGCAACAGAGAGCAGTGTCTGTCTCTAACATAATCACAAGTTTGGAAATGGGTCTCAAACTCTCATGGAGCTCTTGGCTGCAGCATCACATCTAAGGTGTTCTCTGATACTATTATATCATTATAATTAGCTAGATTCCACCTAAATGTAAATGCGTGTTCTGTGTTCTCTTCAGCAGAGAAAGAACACGAACAAGGTTCAGTTGAATAAAGGATGACGCTTTGCTTAAGTATGGGCAATGACATCAATCCTTATATGACACTGCTTGCATAACTTGTTGAGTGCTGCTCTTCATCATAGCATTTACCATGGTTCTGTAGCCATGGAAATATTTACCTAATGGTAAGAGACCAGCAGGAAGTTTTAATTTTAGGAAATCTGTTCAGCAGGTGAAATAGGCCTGTTTATCACGTTGCCATTCCTTTTCTGCATCCTCTTTTGGGAGCACTGGTGCTGAGCTGGAGGTAATGTCAGGTTCCTTTCCCCGCCAACGGCAATGAAATTAGGTTGCTGGCAGCCTGACAGGGAGATGGCAGTACAGAGAAAAGCACGCCAAACAGACACTTGTAACACTTTCCTGTTTATCTTCTGCATGACTCATAAGGTAACCATCAGTTACTATGATATCCCTGTGCACAATAGCTTGTAATTCCCCCCCTAGCTGAATGTGGACAGTTCACATCTGCAAATTACGAAGCGCCAAGCTGGAAGCAGTGCCGGCCACAGGCAGCATCATATCACTACACCAACTCTGCTCCTTTAACTATCTAAATTGTAGTCCTCATTACTCTGGAAAAAAGATTGCTCTCTAGTAGCAGGCACCAGTTTTGTTCCATTGTGTACCAGTAAAAACAGATGCAAGTTAAGTAGCTAGCTAATCTATTTTTATGCATTTGGGTCACTGACACATCTAGAGATTGGGAGAACAGGATAAAGAAAAAGCTGGCAGTTCCAAATTTAGTGTCCTTAAATTTTAATTATGGATACTGCATTCTTCGTTTATACTGTGATTCAAGATATCAAATAGGGAAAAAAGGTTATGCAGAACATGTCTCATCACAAAATGAAAGGTCTTTTTTTTGGTGATACAACAGATGTGATATAACCAGATACAACATACTGATGTAACCTAGCTACCCACTGTGGGACAGCAGATTTCAAGAGAGCACAAGAGCTGACTCCGACATATACAGTAGGAAAAAAAAAACATTGGACTGCTGCAATCACTGACAAGTACTTGAACTTAACTCATGCTCAGATTTCAGAAATGCAATTAACCCCTACCAAATACCCTAAAATCAAGCAAGCTATATCCCAGCTAATAGTCTACAACGCATTGTTCACAACATGTGAGTACCAGACAACGAAGATGCTGGTTACAGTGCCAGAAATAATATTTCCAGCAAAATATTATATGTAAAGTTGAAGTAATTATATGGCATGGTAACAGAAAGAGCTGCATAGTTTACAGCTGAGATGAAACTCTGTAGGAATCAATTTCAAAAAAAGACTTTCAAAGCTGGAGCAGTATATAAGCATTAAAGGATCAAGCACATTTCTTCACTGCATATCACTGAGGAATATACTTTGCCTTTGCTATACAATTCTAATACACACACCATATATAACTACACTGTAACCAAGACAGCAGACAAAGATGTACTAAGGGAAAATGTCCTTTGGTACTTATTCAAGAGAAAGCAGTTTATAAAACATTATTTGTAATACATAAAACAATCGCAAAAGCCCTTTAAGTTCATGATTTTACAAGCTGCCACTTCTCTTTGCTCTTTGTACAGAACTCCTCTTTCTCTCTGTACAGAAATCAAAATGAGAAAAAAGACAGGCATTGAAGAGTGCATTTGGAAAAGTACACAGCCACAAAATCATTAAGAAGAGGGAGAAAAATAAAGAAAGAGCTCCAAGTCAAAGATAAAGCTCCAAGTGACTTCAGTGGAAGGCAATACCTGGCTCACTATGACACAAAATGAAATAAAGCACTGCCATTTGCTAGTATGCATCAATTTGCTTGTATCTGCTTCACAATACAGATTTCAATTGCCACTGAAAATTCACTCAAATTAATGATTCCATAGTTATCACTCTCACAGACAGTAATGAACCTTAAGTGAACCAGTGCGGACGTATTCAAAGCTGTTTCATTTCTGGAATACCTTGGTAACTCTAATCTAGGTATTATAATGGCTATTGACTTCCTCAAACTTAGATTATTAGGCTAGATTTTCAGCTGGTTGAACTGGCATGGCTCCAATGATGTCCATTTACACCAACTGGCTCATTATTAATTCAAGGTCTTATTTGCTCCTCACTGAATACTTCCAATAGTCATCTTCCCAGTGGCAGCTTGAAATGCTCACTAGTTACCTCCACAGTCAGAATCATCATACTCAAAAAGTTGGTTATGAAAACATAATGCTTTTTCTCTCCTTTTATGAGACACACTTAATGAAAACTTCCAAAATCATTTACTTCCAAAATCAACTAAAATACTTTCTGTATTATAATTAACTAAATAGAATTATGCTCTCATGCAGCATCATTTGCATATAAATATAAAAACATTACAACCCTAAGGGGACATTAAGGACAAAACCAAACAAGAACGGAATTAAATAGCTAAAGGGGCATCACAGCCCCTCCTTAACAAGCCTCCTATATCTGTTCTTTTTTCTTACTTAATGTTATTTCTGTCCTTACCTATTCATGTTTATTTTCCTTCTTTACTCTGTTGCTTTAAGATTTTATATGTATTTTAAGGATGTTATTTGTTTTGGTCTTTTCAGTTTTGAAATGCTATTTGTGCCCTTGTGTATAGGATACAAACCTGTCACTAAGTTTGTGTATCTTCCTTTAATACCCCACAGAGGCCAGAAGCAAAATTGGCTGAAAATACAAGAGTTTTCTCACCCATTGACACTCAAGTCTTCAAAAGGACTTCAAAAATTTTAATTGTACAGTTTTTCAACCAGAACTTTTTAACATCACTTATTATTTCAGAGGAACAGTTAACCATCAAACACACACAAAAAAACCAACCACTATTTCTAATTACTGTTGTTACTAGTATCAAATAATTTACTTCAAATACTTAAAAAGATATTTAGGAACTGGATGAAACCTGATTATATCAGTGAGGCCCTAAGGTACCTTAGTGACAGGCTCAGTAATTCAGCTCACATGTGGGAGGTAAGGAACTTTATTCTACACTATAGTGTCAGGGGAAAATATCCTTCAAAGTGGCTGCAATAAAAATGATTTGCTCAGTAAAACAAACTGGTATTCCACACAACTGTCAATCTGACTCTGACATTTCTAGTAAGTAGTGTACCTAAATCACATCTGAGTAACTCAGAAAAATTCCACTCAATTAATGTATGTACATATTTGATTCTGAGTACCTCTTAACATAAACTTTCAAATACCTAACTTAATTCAAATCTTTTTGATTTAACTGTACCAAGAAACGCCAATTAAGATTTAGACATGGATATTATACGAGCTACACAACTGGCAGGAAATGCTTTTCACCGTGGAAAGCTTATAATAATCCTGTGGAATAAGGATTTATAATTAGGCAAGTATTGATTTTTTCCTTAACAGCTGAGCAGGCCACTAGGATGCTCTGAAATCACCATGACATTGCCAATCAAATGCATTTGTGTGTATCTAGCTAAAGAAAGTTACCACGTACCTGGAATAAATCCCACTGACCATGTTGTGCTGGAAAGAGAGCTCTGCTTTGCTGGGTCCAGCAGCTTTGGAAATAAGCAATACAACCAAACCTCGCATCTGTAAATTATTTCAACAATAAAAAAAAAAACCCCTAAAAAAAAAAAAAAAAAAAAAAAAAAATTTAGAAAAGCACGTTATTTACAATCCATTTTCACTGCTTATGACAAAACAGAAAGAAAGACTTAGATCTCGAGCTCCCCTCATTTCTCTAAGTCTTTAATAACCATGTTTGCATGAAAATAAGCTGTAATTATTAATCACAAACTTTTGTCACCCTTCACCTGTAACTTACTGTGAAATATTACTACTGCAGAGCAAATTGAGTATTCAGGATTAAATGTCGTTTATTTCCAAAGGGTAACACACGTCCTGTGCTTCATATGATGTCGCAAAATGAGTATATCAAAGTGATGTCCAAGCATCAACCAGTATCTCAAATTATATTCTTTCTGTCCTTGTCAAAGTTGCTTTCTAGTTCCTATGATCACCAGTAAGGCTAAATAGCTACAAAAAAAGGATAATATACCCCAGATGCTATTAAATCTGTAAACTGCTTTCCAGAAGGAGCCCTTATCTCCAATATAATTTAAATATTTGCTGAATAGATAAGAATTACATCACAGATTACTAAGCGATCCAACTCACTTTGTCCCATTGTGTAATTTTCGCCCTAATCACTGAAGAAAATCAATCCAGACCAGTCTGTAAAGCAGCTAACTGACAGGATAGGATGCCTATCTTGGAAGTGCATTTGAATAAGTAGAACACTGTGTGCAAGCTGAAGGTCCATTTGGATTTTTTCTCATAACATTTACACCACTTCACAACACAATAATATCTTCGATACACTATTTCACTTATGCAGACATGTAAATATAAAAAACAGAGTAATTTAAATATCCTTCCACATGAAAGTTCATGTGCTACTGCAGATAACCACTCCACTTCTTTTGTCAGTCTTCCTAACTATTCCCACAGTGACAGAGCTGACCACGTGCCTCCAAAAGCTCAGTGCAGAACAAGCTGGCTCAGGGGGCTGGTGCTGGGTGAGCCCGGCCCCACATGGCCATGATCGCAGCACCGTGCACAGCTGTGGTGTGAGGAAAAGCTTCCAAGAGGAATGCACACGGTTATGGCTTAAGACAGCTTCAGAGTTTGGTTCAACTGAGTTTTAAGAACCAATGTGGTTCACAGCCACAGCTGAAACTTGGCCAGGTGCAAGCATCAGCCACCAGTCTTAACCTTCAACAATGCAATTCCATGTTAGCCTCTTAATAGGGCAATAAAATGAAAATGGCAATTCACACAACTGTAAAGATGGTGAAGGATCTAGCAATATAAGATATGCGAGGGGTGGCTGCAGTTCCTGGGTTTGCTTAACCCAGAGCAGAGGAGCGGAGTAGAGCCCTCATGGCAGCTGCAGCTCCTCACAGCGAGCAGAGAGGCAGCGCTGAGCTCTGCTCTGTGTAACAGCAACAGGGCCCGAGGGAACGGCATGGAGCTGCGTCTGGGAAAGGGCAGTGGGGTTAGGAAGAGGTTCCTCACCAGAGGGCGGTGGGCATGACCCGGAGTGCAAGGAACACTGGGACAGTGCTCTTAGACATAGGGTTTGGTTTTGGGCGGTGCTGTGTGGAGCCAACAGTTGGACTTGGTGGTCCTTGTGGATCTCTTCCAACTTCGGACATTCTGTGATTCTGTGAACACGTGTATAACCAAGATGTTATAATTTTGTATAATCAAGATGTTACAATCGCAATACAATCAATGAGAGTAAGGCAAAGCAGACAACGATCACAAAAGAGAATAAGTGGAAGAGCTTACCCTTGTGTTGAGCTCACCAGAAGATACCAAAGAGGGGATCTCCAGAAGAGATCCTTCCCCTCTGGTAGCCAGCTCTTAAATAGGTCCAGGAGGGGTGGAGCCTGGCTCCACCCCTTCCGGCAGCACAGGTGAATTGCCTTCACCTGTGCTCCTGTGGCTGACTCAAGGCTCACCTCAGCTGATTAATCAGAGGTTCAGGCCGTGACTCAGCAGTTCCCATACAACACGTTACCTTGCTACCCTATAGCAAATCATAAACTAATCAAAATGTTTCTGTAAATTAGGAGAACATGGGTAATCACTATTTCTGTGGGAGACTAAATAGACTACAGACATCAGTATTTAACACGAGACTCAACTTTCTGAGGAAAAGCCCCCTCACAGCCATCAGCTCTCACTTCTTCCATCCACAAAGATCCTTTAAAAAAACTGAATACAGCAGCGTAACAACTGCTGAAAGGAAGATGCTGTACAGCTTCCCAGAGCAGACAATGATTTCTCTTTGTAAACCACTCACGCAGTGCTTCCCAACCATTGAAAGCCAGGAAAGCTTACGCGGCTCAGATCAGTTCCTAAGACACAGAGCAGTACTGCAACGTACAACCTTGTTTTGCTCACCAGGTATGTATGGGGAGGGATTTTAAAGAGGAGGAGAAAGCTGCTTACCATTAGCGTCCTGCGAATTTTCACCCTACATACCTTCACTCCCATTAAGCACACAAAGAATGGCTATTCTTACCACGCTCAAATATATAGCTTCTCTGGTTGAGCTTCAGCTGACCGCATTACTTACAAGCAAACAAGTTACACAGCTGATGCAACTAAGTACAAATAGAGTCCTCATATTTCCTCAACACTTATTACAATTCCATCGCTAAAAAAAAAAAGTGACTTCAGGAAAACAAATAGACATATTTTTTTTTTACCCACATACATATACTGGTAAAACAAGAGTGCCTGACACAATATATGCAGGATCCCAAGAGAAAAGAGTAGCGTTGTTTTGTTTTGTTAAACAAAACATAACATAACAAATTTTGCTGATACTTTAAGTCAGAATGCTTTGGTTTTCCATGCTCAGCGCTCCATGGTTTTCCAACAGACACATTATTACAGAAAGAAGAAAACTGTCCAGATCACCACAAGACTTTAAAGCAGAAACCTTTAAACAGGGCACTGCCCAGAGGGACACTGTGGAAATGAAGTGCTGCAGTGCTTTTAACTTAATAAAGCTTAAGTGAAGAACAAGAGATAATTACCTGTAGTGAAAATACTTGAACAGATTCATAGCAATAAGGAAAACAATTGCTTTAGAGCTGTTCTGGGGGGTTGCAACCATGCTCAAAAGAATGCCTTGCATTTTTAGCAGAATGTTATTAATGAGAACTGCAGATGTGGGTGGGGGAAGAACAGGACATAAAAATTGCACAGTGTAATAGTAAGGAGCAACACGTCTGTCATTTCTACACCTAGTCATATAGGCTAAATCCAAATCCATATGGTTTGAATGCAATTTTAGACAGAATTTTCTATGAATTACCAGACCCATATTCAAAGTCTTACTCCCTTCAAAACATGACTGAAGCTGTGTTACTGACATGTAACATATCCGTACTAAAGCAAACCGCAGGAGACTTGAAACAAATAAAGCCTACGGTGATCATCCTTTAGAGGCTGGAAACTACTGCAGCTACTTGACATGGCTTCAGGGGTCACATTCACATTCAGAATTAAGCTCCCAAGAGATATTCTGCACAAGTAACAGCTACACAAAAGTCTTCCAGATGGTGCAATTAGTCTTGATGGGTATGTGGCAGGAGACAGGTGCCTCTAGGGAAAAAAAAAGTGAACTAAAAGCTACCCAAGTGAAATTGTGCACACAGAAAAAAAAAAGATGCTTCCAGCTCAGACTCTTTTAGAAAACCTCTGCTGAACACAAGTGTTCATGTACATGCACAGTGTAGCTTCCCTCCCTTCTCCCCCCCTCAAAAAAAGCAAAAAGCAAAAAAAAAAAAAAAAAACAAAAACAAAAAAAACCCAAAAACAACCAGGAGTGTAATTTTGCTTGCTTGCTGTGGAGTTACAGGCTTGGTATCTTGCAAATAACGTATTACATCTTCAGGGGACCTCATGTCAAGAAGTAGGTAAGCAAACACTGCGACAATTCAGTTTTGCAAAACGTTATGAATTTCAGGGGAGGTGTGGAGTGAGCATTTACTCGAGATATTATCCATGTGATAGAATAACCCGTCCAAAAACGCAGATTCACGGTTTTAAACAGAGTATTGTTCACAAAAATTTAATCTGAAAGCACAGGGGAGAAGAGCCCAGCTCTGAAACATGCGCAGTGTGACACCATACAGACACAAGAGACTCACACCACCCACTCAAGCAATGACACTGGCTAATAGCTAATGTGCTGCAAATTACACCTCCTACTACCAGAGTCCTCTGCTGCAGCGAATAAATCAAGCAAACACAAGCATTTCCCTTAATGCTTTGTGTATTTTTCCACATGTGCAGCCATTTCAGTACATTCTGCAGTTAAAATGCTAACCTCCAATAAGTGTCAGGCTTAACTCCTGCATTAATTTCCGTTTCTATAAATAAAGAAATAAGTAATAAACAGAGTGCTGATTGCAAGCTCCACTCCTACTTTTGAGCAATGTTGATTAAATACCGTGAAGATTTAAAGTTATTTGCATTATAGCAGGTCCTCAGACAAATACAGCTAATGCTCTCACTATTTTTTTTCATTACATCATACCCAGAATTTAAACTATAAGAAACATGCAAAATAGAGTGGTGACTGTAAAGAAGAGGTGGATGTGGGTGAAATATGGGAGGGGAAAAAAGCCACAGCCAACTATAAAGTCAACTGAATGAATGTGGATGTGTAAGAGATCAAATCCATATGCAGGAGTGCTAGTTCCAACTTAATCGCTAAGAACACAGGAAAAAAAGATCTAATTAAAACAGATATGATAAGGTATTTTACAGTGGTCAGAAAGAGAGTTGTTAAATGTTCAGTCCAACATTTTTTTCTGTTTTCCAAATGTTCTGTTCATTGCCAATGCAAAAACGCCAGGCTCTGTCTGCAGCCCTCCCATTAGTTAGCCAGCAAGCCCCCAGGGTGACCTTCTCTCACAGCCCAGGTGGGTGCTCCCATTGCTGCCCTGATGGCTAGGGGCTAAGTGAACAAATGGCTGTTCTGCTCTTCTCTTTTGGTGTTTCTGCCCTTTCCGCACATTTTATTGATGGTGTCCCACTGACAGAATCGTTCATTTTGGTTTGGGTCATACACGAGATCTGTTTATTTACACGGGGATGAAAACCAGGGAAAGACACTGGGTGCTGAGCAGCCATTCCTCAGCCTCCCCCACACAGATGTTGAACAAAAGGAAGGGAAAAAATCACCTTTTTATCACCACGTTTACACAGCACTAATAAAAAGCAACTGGAAAAGGACCATAACAACCATAATCAATTATGCTGATAAAAAAAGATTTATAAAGCTGGGATAATGTCTTTGAAAAACACAGGCCAGTATTAAGCTGAAATAAAAACTGTTCTGAAAAAGAAACATCTCAATTCCACCTGACAGTCTCAGATGTGACAATATAAACACAGTTTAAATCTGTAACACCTAGGGAAAGTAACACCTATTTTGTCCAAGACAGAAAGATTATCAGAATGTACACATGGTTACAGGGTGCAACTACATTTAAAAAGACGTTTTTTCAAAATCAGTCAAGTCAATTAATTTTAATCAAAATTAATCAATTGTAACTGATGATTCTATATCTGGTGCTAGAAGCAAATGACATGGCTATTTGGTGAGAATATTGGCTACTTTGTTAGAAATGTAAGAGTTCTACTAGCCTCAGGGCCTTTATTCAATTTGCTTTATTAATGACTAGTCAGAAATAAATAAGAGAAAACTCTCCTGACATACATTTTCTTAACGGCTGCTAAACCACTCTATTACAGATGCACTTACTTGAATCACATGACTGACCATATGACCACACTCAAACAGGCATACACTATTTAATTATATATTTTGTTTATGTTAACAGCAGTCTATGGTGACTTATTTTCACCTAGTGAAGTTTCAAGTACATATTAAATAACCCTCTAGACAACATATCTTCAAACACATTAAAAAATATTTGTCAATTGAAAAAAAAAAAAAAGAAAAAAAGAACAAAAAAAACCCACCTTATCATGCCACATATTTTGAGCATAATTATCACAGAATGGCTAGTTTGGAAGAGACCTTAAAGCCCACCCAGTCCCACCCTTGCCATGGGCAGGGCTGCCACCCCCCAGCTCAGCTGCTCAGGGCCCATTCAACCTGGCCTTGAGTGCCTCCAGGGATGGGGCACCCACAGCTTCACTGGGCAGCCTGGTCACACAGATGGGGAGACTGACTGAAGAACATTCAACATACATTAAAATTACAGCTTATAGG
The DNA here is from genome assembly GCF_019232065.1 of Centrocercus urophasianus. Classification (NCBI taxonomy): domain Eukaryota; kingdom Metazoa; phylum Chordata; class Aves; order Galliformes; family Phasianidae; genus Centrocercus; species Centrocercus urophasianus. The sequence goes on from NW_024884142.1 coordinate 36,768,614, forward strand.
AAATGTAGGTGTTTAAGCTGGAATTGGACTCAATCATCTGTGTTGTTCCCTTCCAGCTCAGGATATTCTATAATTCTTTCTGGGGCTGTTACTTACACTTATTTCTTCTGGCTTCAGTATATATCCCATATGCTGTAGTACTTTCAAAAATAAAATTCCAGCACCTTTTTAAACACAGCAATGATCACAAATAATGGAATCTTCAAGAAAACTCTAGAAATCAAAAGTTTAAATAAATTTGTGGAGATTCAAATGAGCAAGGCCTCATAAAAGTCAAATGCCATCAAAAAAAAAAATTTTAAAGGCTACAGGTTTGGGGGGCAGTGCAAAGCAAATAGTGATACTTGATGATGGCTAATTGGCAGTTTGCTGTCTTTGGACATTTATGGCTCCTACAAATTGATACAGCATTTGAATTGGTAAAAGATTTCTTTTTCTTGGAGCCTTTATAACCCCATTCAAACATAAGTATCAGTCTGCCATTCACTGATGCTGGACTTAGTGGGCTGCCCAAAGGCAGAAGTTACATGAATCATTACCATGATGACATACTTGTGTACTGGTTTTTTTGTTTGTTTGTTTGTTTTAAATTTCTGATATACTGACTTCATTTACTATAGGTTACCCCCAAAGATCAATGGGAAGAATTCTTAGAAACAAGCAAACAAAACCAAACAGTTCTGGGCTCCTAATTTTCCACAAAATTTATTAGCAGCTGAGTACCAAGAGGATAGAGCTTTACTAGGAAAGAAGAGGACAACTAGATTTTTTCATGAGTTGAAAAAACACGGCACTGGGTTAACTAAAGTTTCAGTAGAACTGGCTGCAGATTGCATGGTCATTTAAGATCAGAAAACAACCTATACTGAAAAAGAAGATCCTGCAATAAAAATATCAGGCAGCTACAATCACACATTATCTGAAATCTATTAATTACTCAGAAAAAGTTTTCATTACAGATTTGTTATAATAATACTACCTTCCCCCCATCAGATGAGCATTAGAGGTGGGCAAAAGCACTACCTTAAGGTTGACATTAAGACACGAAAAGAAAAAAGAAAGAAAAAAAAAAAAGTAGTATTTTTAAGCCAACTGCCAACCTTTGCTGGTTTTCCTGGTCAGTGTTGGCTTGATCTTGGAATGTGATGTGGATAACAGGCAAGCTAATACCACAAAAAGCAGTCAGTGTCTGAGTGCAATTACTCTGACCAGCAGTTGCTTGCAGGTCTGGCACCCCTATTTTTTCTAACCACAAATACTTAGACAGAAGCCTAATTTTTGTGTGTCTGATTTCTCCGTCAATATTTACTTTATTTAAACTCAGTGGGAGGTACAGCATAGCACCCCACTGCCAACCAGTATCAACAAATCTATTCAAGCACAAGGCCACCTTGAAAAGATGCAAGAATATTCTGCTAAATGAAAGGAATATAAACACTTTGAATGACAGGAATATCATTAGCTTCACAAGGCTAATGATTTCAGACACTTCTGGAGGCCCCGTGTCACCTCGACAATATTGTAACAGTAAAGCCTGTCATAAAGATGTATTTTGTATTAAATAAACTCTACTAGGAAAATGCAACAACTGAATAGGTCAGCTCCTGGCCGTTATTTCACAATGAAAATGCTCATAACGTGTTTTACAGATGTAGGAAATAGAAAAAGACGACACTGTTGAGACACGCATTGTCGTGATAGAATGATCTAAAAAGTTCTTATAACCTTTTGTATTCAGCAATATTTCTAAACAACTGATCTTCTGCACTATTTAGATGGATTACAGATACGTAATCTCTAAAAACACTCACAGCTCTTCAGGAGCAGTGAACATGACGTTCAGGCTCTGTGCTTCAGAAGATTTTTTTCACTTAGTCCAAGTAGCTCAATCCAAATTCACCAAGAACACTGTAAATACAGATCTTCCTTTTAATAGAAAGAAACAGAACTTAAGTGGTTGAAAACCAACCGGTACCAATAATCTGACTGCAGCACCTTTTCTAAAGGCTTTACAATCGTCACTACCTACTGAAGTTAAGTGCTTATGCACAGTAAAAGCCTTTCACAAACTTGAAAGGAAGCAGAACAACAACAAAAACAACTTAAACAGCAGCAGAGAGCTAGGACAGAATGCAAGGCAACAACACGTACACACAGTTAGAAAAGGGAAGAAATATAAATATTCTGAGATACTATAGTAAATGTATATTCTTCCAAATACCGCATATTGAGGGCATCTCAGTGGCTTCCTTCATAATTTTAATTGAAAAACAATTTAAGCCAACAGTAGAGAACACAAACCCAGACCATAACTCTTACTAGTATTATCTTAATTACATTTTTTCTCTAGATTACTCATTCTAGAGGGTCACTTTTCAGTGAGACCCGTGTAGGCAACTGTGATCATTGATTTTTTTATTATTATTATAAAAATTCTTAATTTGACCTTTACTCAAATTCTGTAGGATGGCTCCATATTGTCAATACTACAATGAGGATTGTTCATGTGAGCAGGAAAAACTCATTTGACAAAGATAAACACGACACACTACAAATATCTGCCTCCTTTTCCTGGATCATTGCTAAGCATCAAATGGAGTCATTAAGTTACAAACGGCACTCCTTAAATTTATGAAGTAATGAAACAAGATACAGTGCAAAAATGCTGAAAGCATATCACAGCAAAGCAATTGTTAGGAGAAAGAGAATCACTGGAGAACTTTAGAGATTTCCTATTATTTCTCCTTCAGAAAAGACAAGACTTTAGAAAGCTTGAGAATTTAAGCAAACACTTGTGGTTTTGGAAATGCTGGTTTCCATGGCAACCAGTAAGGTCTTCTTTATATAGCATTATAAACAGATGGTAAAGACTGGTCATGTTTGCTTCTTTGCCAGCATATCAATAAAAGTGCTGTGCTACTCTATCTAATGTATTAGAGTTATTAAGTAACTTGGGTATTTGAGCAACAAAGTCTACAAATCAGACATGCTTAACTAGCGCCTTTTTTTTCCACAAACACATGAAGAGCCCCAACAGTAAAGTCACTGTAGTCTATACAGTCAGACTTCTTTGGCAAAGCTTTCTACAAATGTTTTCTCAGCACTTGCCATGCAGGGTACGTTACTACCACAAATATGTACCTGACAGGGATTACAATAATGAATTTGAACAGGAAATAAAAGTGTCACTGTATTTACACCTACCAGTAGTAAGGTGTGCTTTAGAATTATGTTCTTGTTATATTACATTTGGAATTGTTCAGAGAAGACATAGCAAACTGTAAACTCACCTTCCGTATTTTTCAATAAGCAGAGGTTATTCTGGCAGGTGATTTGTAAAATACAAAGAATCACATTTCTTTACATTTCAATCCTTCAATTGTAGTACAGTGTGTAATGTGCAAGTGTTTTTGTTTTACAGATGGCTGGAAGTATCAAGAGAATTTGACTGGTTAATGAATCTGATTTGGTACCTCTCTGGGAAAGTCTGAAGCAGTAGCTACCAGCAGTGCATGCTAACAGAGATTCCTGCCATTGCATTCAGCTTATTCTTTGTGTTTTGGTTGTGTAACATGTCTCGGGCCATAACTCAGGGGAAAAAAAAGAAGAAAACAAAAAGGAAAACAGGAAAAAAGGGAGATGTAGTACTCCTGTGGGCACACTGACCATTTCAGGAGTCCAACACAGACATTTTAGATCAAAGTATTGCCTGTAACCAGATTAAAAAATACTTTATAAACAAATTATTTTTAAAAAGTGGATCCACCTCCTACTGAGATAAAGCAGACTCATGCCATTTTCCAATTTCGATCAGTGCTTGCACAGGAAGTTCTCATTAAACAGTTAAAAATAAATAGAACTTTTAAAATCTGATTTTTTTCCCACTAAGCAGTGGTTTAATGAAAGGACAAGAAGCAATGGGCAGAATCTGAAAGAGAAGAAATGTCATTTACATACAAGAATTTATATTTGTTAATTCTGAGTGTGATCTTACACTGGAACAAGATGCCCCAACTCAAAATCCCACGCATCACAACCATGAGCAACCTGTTCTAGGGGACTGTGCTTTGAGCATAGGGTGCATGCTGAACTAGCTGGTCTACAGAGGGCTCATCCAAAGTCAATGACTTTGTGCTTTTATTTACAGTGCAAACATTTACTATTTGACCCACTTACGTGCATTAACCATAAAGCTGAATAACAAGGGCGTATGTGTTTTGAAAGTTTGGTGAGAATGCAAGAGTGTGCAATTGTTGGAAAGAAGAAACAGGCCTACTGGGCTGAGAGTCAGCATCTACTGGAAAAATATTAAGTGCTAGAGCATTGTTCTCTATTCAATAGCCATATAATTTAAAATTTTAATGAGTGCTATGCTTATGAAGGAAAAAAAAATGGAAATTTAAATCCCATTCTTCCTTGAGTGAAGAGGAAAAAAAGGTATGTGCATTAACGTGCATCTGAATAGCAGTTTCAGAGTGAAAAGTTACACTGGTCCTAGATAGAAGGACTACTGAAATTGAGCACAAGCTTTTACATTCATTCTATATTATACTGCCTACTACTTAGCTATTTATTTTTTTCTAAGTGCTTTAAGGCCCATTTTTGAAAAATCTAAAATTTCTATAGCTGACAGAGACTAGAAGAACTTTATTATCAACAGAACTGCATTAGTTGTGACCCCACATGCATTCAGCTCCTGGGCTCACAGCATAAGAAAGACTTAGACTTGTTGATGTGAGTCCAGAGATGAAGAGGATGTTTAGAGGGCTGGAGACATCAGATAGATGGCCTACAAGAATTACAAGTAAAGACTTTCGATAAAGTCATGTAGTAACAGGTCAAGGGGGAATAGCTTTAAACTAAAAGAGCAGAGATTTAGGTTAGCTGTTAGTAGGAAATTCTCTACTCAGAGGGCGGTGAGGCACTGGCACAGCTGCCCAGAGAAGCTGTGGTGCCCCATCCCTGGAGGTGCTCAAGGCCAGGTTGGATGGGGCCCTGAGCAGCTCAGCTGGTGGGGGGCAGCCTTGACCATGGCAGAGGCTGGGACTGGGTGGGCTTTGAGGTCCCTTCCAATCCAAACCATTCTATGATTCGAAGTGTTGCTTCTTGCTGTACGTGAAAACATACATTAAAGAAAAACAAACAAAAAAAAAAAACCAACAGCAACTACAAAAAAAGGTGGAGGTACAAAGGTAAAACCTTTATGAATTCCAAATCAGTGGGATTTCAATTTAGCAAATTAAAATTCAAAATTTTTTAAAAAGCCAAACAGCTGAGTTTTAAAAAGCAAAATAAAATTTGGAGCAGAATATGGAGTGAAGGGCAAAAACATGGCTTGTGTAATTCAGAAAGATTCTAGGCTATGCAAGAGATGAGACAACCTAACCTTACACTGACTGCTTTATTTACAGAAGAGATGACATAAAAAGATGAACCACAACTTAAAAACAGTATATTGACAGAAAGAGATGGAGCTTTGCAATAGAGCTATGGCAGTTGTTCTGGAAAGGCACTAGTGGTACTGATCACCTCAATTTTTCCTGGATTGCCTGGTGCCAGAGTCTGAAGGACAAAGTTAAGGATCGTAGTCTAGGGGAATTACTGGAGTCCATGAGAAGAAAAAAAATGGCAAGAGAAAACAAGGCAGGAATGCGAAGCAGGAACCTCATTTCTCTCCACTGGAGTGACCTCAGTTGCATGGCAAACATGTGGAAAGCAGTACTGCTAACAGTGAAAAGAGCCACAGCAGAGCTGCCACAGAAGGAGTGCACTTCACTAAAATGTTATTCTTGGAGAAGAATCAAGAAAAATGAAGAAAAAAAAAAAGAATGACATGCTAGAGTTGTTACTTTGCTTTAAAGAAGCCTATTTACTACTTCAGGTGCCTACAGAACAAGGAAAACTGTTACTACAGAGCCAGGCAAACTTGGAAAAACTTCCAAGACAAATACCCTAAGATAAAAGGCAACATAGAGGAATCCTCTTCAGGCTTCTTCTGAAAAATCAAGATTTTCCAAGGTCCATCACCCAGGGGAAACTTCAGCTCTAGAGAGCTACAGGTGAAGCTGCCAGAAAGAAAATTACTCCATAGTTAAAAGTCTCAAGGAAAGAAATTGAAAGTTGCTGATTTGATTCTGCCTCCAAGACATACAGGGGCAAACAAAAAACAAAGGTTCTGACAAAGGAATACAGCACTGATGTTAAATCTTTCCTGAGACAAAAGATGAAATGGGAATGAGGAGACAGAAATTTCTGGCTGTGATTTCCAAGGAAGATAACCAACATTTTTACACAATTTATAAAAATATGGAGATTATCCAAGCACACCTGAAATTTTATTCTAACATGGCACTCATTTTGACATGTAGCTCTGAACAACACTAAAAGTTCCCATTACCAGCAACCCAGAATAGAATTGGCATTTTTAGCAGTAGCTTATCTTCAGCAAATGACAAAATTTATCTTGCGTGAAAAATGCAGCCTCAAATTCCAATATGAAGTTCAGCATATTTTGAAGAATACCTGTTTCTTCTTTGAAGATCTGAAGGACTGTTTCTGCTTAATACTTTCATTTATAAAAAAATGTAACTCAACACTGTGATAAAAATACCTGAACTCTCTTATCCTAGGAGAAAAGAACCTAATTGGTCTGGAACAAAGATCAACAAGACGTACCTTGTACCTGTACAGTGTGATGTTGTCCAAACCAACATCTGACCATCCAACCGTCGCCTTACTGACAGAACATATCAAATGCTTCTGAAAGCAAACAACAATGATGACAAGACAACTTTTTTTTTCTTTTTTTTGTTTTTGTTTTTTGTTTATATAAATCACCACTGGAATGAAGAAAAAAATAAAAACAGCACCAACAAAAATGCTCTAGAAAAGTTTTCACAACTTCTGCACAGAAGCGGCACTGCTGCATCTCATCTGTAGAAAGAGTTGCATGAAAACTGAATTCCAGATTTCAGGATCTTTCTTCAACTTCTATCCCAGAAATAAAAGCCTCTGTGCAACAGTATTTCACAAATTACTCATCAACATTACATATCAACTATATATAGTTGATATATACTATACAACAACATCATATATCAATTATATATATATCAACATTAGTAGAGTGCTGACTTGCAGAAAAAATAAGGCTCTACTTTCCTCTTAACATTGGTTTTCCCTGCTCTAGTTGTCCAGCTGTTAATTCAGCTTAAACACCAACTAAGTCTGATCTCACTTATTCCACATGAGACAGAGGAAAACAAAAAAAATCCTAATGTGCACACTCTTTGATGTGGCTTGACCTAATTAACCACCACAGCTATGTTCAACTACATTCTGGTTATGACCTGCAACTACACACTTTCCTTTAAGAAAACCTGAAGGAATTTCAGGAGAAAGCTAATATCCCTGCAGAACCAAACAGCCCTGAAACCCTCACATCAATTTCTACTTCATTCAGTCAGATTTTAGAAATGGCCATTTTATACTAATTGTACATAAAATTATTCAACTACTTGAGGAGGAGCTTGAGCTTCATACCATGAATGACACACTCTAGAAAACTTCAGTCCAGGGAAAAAACAGACAAAAAAAACAGTAAGGTTGCATGCTCAAAAATTTAAATTTGTGATCAGTGCTAGCCTGACCTATTCTTCTATACTGCTATCCTTGGTTGAAACAAAATCATGCATTCAAACAAAATTTACTCACTGCTACACTGCATATAATGGTATTTCTTACTTCCAACGTACATAGAAGTCACTATGAAACTGATACCTCCTCTTTATTTCCATAGAAAATATAACAGATAAAAAGAGCACTATGATGCTACTTGATAGAGCAAATTTTGAGCTACAAAACACTTCTACGACAAAGTCACCACCATTAGCTATGCGTTTTCACCAGCAGTGAACAAGAACCTGCTTGTAAAAATCTGCACCAGTGGAGGTGAACCACTGTTTCACAGCTGTCATGACAATGTCATTGCTAGAAGAATGCTGCCCAAGTTAACCTTTCATCAGCCTGAACAAATGAAACTCAGAATGTACTAAAACCAGACTATACAGTGGATGCAGCAGGATAGTCCAGTCAAGACTGGCAATGTTTTTCATGGTTTTCGAAGTGGTATAGGGCCCAGCATTACTGTATTGCAAAAGAAAGGGTGCCTTCTTCTCTGACCTGACTCTGGAAGCTCAAGCATTCAGCTTAGTCATTAGTTGTGATGCAGTGGTCAGAGTTGGTTTGTCCTGATTCCAGGAAATCCAGAAGGATCACACCTTTCCCACAAGATCCCACAAGACAGTGCATATCACTTTAGCTGTTGAGGACTGGCTCTTGAACTTCTTCGATGGAGAATTCACACACTGCCACTCTAGGGACTGCTGTTTTGACTCTGGTTCATAGTGGTGACACCACACCTCATCACCAGTAATGATGCAATCCAAGAAACTGTCGCCTTCAGCCCTATATTGATTAAATAGTCCCTGACAAATTCACACATGGTATTCTTTCAGTTTGTGAGTGAACATTCATAGGACCCACCTCGTGCAAACTCCGTGACATTCCAATGTTGCCACCATCTCTTCCCATGCACTGAAGCTGATATTCAGTTCTATACACAGTTCTCTGACTGTAAGCTGTGGATGAGCTGATTGAGATGCTCTTTATTTTGTGGTGGGACATCTGTGCATGGCTGCCTTTCATGTTGTTGTCACCACTGCTGAAACAAACCACCCACTGCTTCACTGTGCTCATATCCACTGTCTGGTCTCCATCAGTGTTCAGCATGTCAGTGTCAATCGGTGTCTCTTTTTCTGCATGGAGGAATTCAGTGACACGCCTTTGCTGTATACACGTCAGACACCATTTTGTCAGACTGCCCCTCTGCTGCCATCAGTCACAAGGCAACAAATGTAATGGGATGTTGGCAGGAAGGTTCAACTTCTACTGCTGTACCACCACCATCCACCTCTGACAGCATGAAACAACATAATAAAATAAAGGATATTACTTTCAGAGCAGCCCCCATGGATATGAAATTTTCTTTTAGAAGATAAATACTAACGCAAATATTTCAGACAAAAATCCTACAAGATTTTTTACTGACAAAAATAAAACTACATATTTATGAAAAAATTAAGAGAACATGACAAAGGGGCACAGTTTAAAGAAGTTTTTGTGCTTTTTTCCTCCTACATTATCCTACGTTTGAAGGATAGAATCTAACTTTGGATCACAGTCAAAGTGCTTTGGCAAACTTGCTAACCTTCCACCAAAAAACCAACAGTCCAGTTATACTTTAACTGCAGTATGCTGGCAAGTTCTTTAGTATAACAAAACGTGTTCTCTACCATGCCAACAGCGGGATACATTTTAATACTTCAAGGAACCATATGCACTTCCCTTGGGATTTGTTAGCACAAGAAAAAAAGGAAAAGGTCGTTCTCATAAGTGAGCCTAATTTGCACATACACATTTGCAGCCAAGGAATATGTTTGTGTGCTACAAACTTTTTCCCCATCCCACTAAACATTTTTTCTTCCTTACTCAAGTTAAGCACACTTCATCTGTGATTTCAATTTGCCATTGAAAAAAGTGTATGCGAAATGAGCTGCAAAATTACAGGATCATAAAACGATGTCGATTTAAATGTCAAAATGTAAATGAAAAACGTACAGATATCTTAAAAGCATGTCACTAGAATTATATATTAAAGCTCTTTTATTATTATTTTAAAAAAAGTACCACTGCAATTATAACACAGCATTTTCAACAATTTTCTTTACCTATGAACTATGCTCCCGCTAGTTGGCAAATGCTGCTTTTAGCATTGTTAGATGCCATTCCAAAAAAAAATCTGGAGATTTCATTAGACTCTCTTCATTAGACTATGAAGCAGCCAGTTAGAATGCTACAACTTTCTAGTGCCTCTGTGTTTGTGCTCAGCCGCAGCGGATCTTGAGGTTTCTAAAATGAAACACGATTTTGTGGTGAAATGTCAGTGATCAGGAATAAAGAAACGGCAGAAAATACAGAAACTGGATTCTCCCTGACAAAAACAGTATCAGATTCTGTGTCTTGTTGCTTTTTCTCCTCTATTCTAGCTACTCATTCCCCAAGCATAATAATAAAAATTAAAAATTAAAAATTTATAAGGGCCTTCCTTCTTAATTACAAATTTTAGCAGCAAATTTTAGCTTTTCAAAATAAGAAAAAGCATTCAAGTACAACCCCAATTACAGGCTGACAGCACTATAACTGTCAGCAGCAAACTGCTAGCTGCATTACACAAAGTGTTGCCAGCAGGTCAAGAGATGATGATTCCCCTCTACTCTTGAGTTCGTGAGGTCTCACCTGGAGTACTGTTTAGTTCTTAGCTCCCCATACAAGAGAGATACGGACATACTGGAAAGAGTCCATTAGAGGACCATAAGATGCTGACGGGACTGAAGCACCTGGACTGTGAAGGGAGGCTGAGAAAGCTGAGCCTGCTCAGCCTGGAGAAGAGGAGGCTCAGAGGGATCTCATTAATGTGTAGAAATACTCAGAGAAGGTGCAATGAGGACAGAGCCAGGATCTTCTCAGTGGTACCAGTGCCAGGGCAAAAGACAATGTGCATAAACTGGAACACAGGAGGCTCCCTCTGAGCACCAAGCAGCACTGTTTTGCTGTGCAGGAGATAAAGCACTGGCATCAATTGCCCAGAGGCTGTAGGATCTCCTCCACGGAGATCTTCAAAAGCTGCCTGGAAGTGGGCCTGGGTACTCTGCTCAGGGTTTTCCTGTTGAAACAGGGTTTGGGCCCTGTCAACCTCAGTCACTCTGTGATTCTGTGAAACTTTCTTCTACATCTTATGCTTACTATTCTCCTTAACTTGTCCAAATTTCACCAAAATCAATTCTTCACAGACATGCTCACTCGAAATGGATTCCAAATCCAAAGCAAACTTACAAGAGCTTTGCCATATATGCAGACCTGGCACAAGCTCAGTCTCATCAAGCTACTCAGCACACTTCCTCTTTCATCACATTATTAACTAGAGAAGGACAGATTCTTAAGTAGCAAGATACAAGGGGGGAGGAGAAGGGAAGGGAGGGGAGGGGAGGGGAGGGGAG